>NC_064621.1:142579520-143204520 GCF_023898315.1 Schistocerca nitens | reverse complement strand
TCTACTAGGTCATTTATATATATTGTGAAAAGCAATGATCCCATAACACTCCCCTGTGGCACGCCAGAGGTTACTTTAACATCTGTAGACGTCTCTCCATGGAGAACAACATACTGTGTTCTGTTTGCTAAAAACTCTTCAATCCAGCCACACAGCTGGTCTGATATTCTGTAGGCTCTTACTTTATTGGGTGACAGTGCTGAACTGTTCAAGGTTCAAATGGCTCTGAGCACTATGGGACTTTACTTCTGAGGTCATCAGTCCCCTAGAACTTAGAACTACTTAAACCTAACTAACCTAAAGACATCACACAACACCCAGTCATCACGAGGCAGAGAAAATCCCTGACCCCGCCGGGAATCGAACCCAGGAACCCGGGCATGGGAAGCGAGAACGCTACCGCGCGACCACGAGCTGCGGATGCAGAACTGTTCATGAGACCCAGAAAATATTAGATACAGGCTCCCAGGTTGATGCCATTTTCCTTGACTTCCGGAAGGCATTCGATACAAATAAAGCGAGTTGGGTCTCACACGATTGCTGTTTGCGGGATCCGTGTTGATTCCTACAGAGGAAATTCTGGGTTTCCGGAAACGACATGATACACGAGCAAAAAACGTGTTCTAAAATTCAACAACAGATCGACACCAGAGATATAGGTCTATAGTTTTGCACATCTGCTCGACGACCCTTCTTGAAGACTAGGACTACCTGTGCTCTTTTCCAATCATTTGGAACCTTCCGTTCCTCTAGAGACCTGCGGTACACGGCTGTTAGAAGGGGGAAAGTTCTTTTGCATACTCTGTGTAGAATCAAATTGGTATCCCGTCAGGTCCAGTGGACTTTTCTCTGTTGAGTTATTCCAGTTGCTTTTCTATTCCTTTGAAATAAGTTTCCATGTCAGCCTCGTTTGTGCAAGGATTTAGAGAAGGAACTGCAGTGTGGTCTTCCTCTCTGAAACAGCTGTGGAAAATGGTGTTTTGTATTTCAGCTTTACGTGTGTTATCCTCTGTTTCAATGCCATCTTCATCCCGGAGTGTCTGGATATGCTGTTTCCGAGCCACTTACTGATTTAACATAAGACCAAAACTTCTTAGGATTTTCTGTCAAGTCAGTACATAGCTGTAGAATTCTAGAATTCTAGCTGTAGAAAGTAAAATTCTATCTCATATGGTCCAGGTGTCTCTTTTCTATTAAGTGATTATACAGTAGAAAATCAACAGAAATTGACCGTCTCAAAATCTGTCATTTTGATTTTGATGCTGGTACTGAAAGGAAGAACCCCATTACAATATTGCATGATGAAATAGATTTGGATGAGCAAATTGAATATTTTGGCCTTGTGTTGGTTATCTTCAGTTTGTGTGCCAGTAGGGTCACTGATGGTGATTGAAATTTCTCAGTAAGGAGTCAGCTCACAGTGTCAGTAGCTGGACTGCAATCAAGATGCATAATGTTAATGTTTTGAAATAGGTCCTATGATCTATTGAGTTTCAGGCTAGTGAACAAAGCTGATGTTGGAATGTACCTCTACAGTCCCATGCATTGGTCAAGGCCATGCACCACTGAGTATCTACCCTATTAAAAGCGCCAGCTGTCTACATAATACTTTTAGGTGTTGCTTGACTGCCAAAATCTGAATCTAGGCATATATTGCAAAAGTTAATGTATGGTTAAACAAGTTGTTTAAATGGGATTTAAATGCAGTGAAAACTAAACAATAAGGAAATGTGGCAAATTTAAGTTCAGTGGTATACTATCAATGTAAGACAGAAAAATAGAAATGGCCATACTTAAAATCATTAAACTGAATCATATAGGTTCACATAGTAAGTTTGAACACTTCAGACTGAAGATAATGCAGTTCAATTATGTGAAAAATTAAAAGTATTTGACAGATTCCCCAGTTACATAAGCTACTGCGAAATCAGAACTAAGATCTAAGTTCCAACTATGTGTTAATATAAGTTCATCTTAGACGCTGTGTCACTGTCTATCAAAGTTCAGCATAAAACAGCGCTATCAGTTGTGCAAAGTGAAAGTTTGTCAGTCACAAAAATGTACAACAATTGAATGTAATGTGAAAATGGGAAAATTGTCATGTTTTGCTCAAAATCCCACCATCCATACAATTTTAGAGAGCCCAATAGTTACAACTGGTTGGCTGCCCGGAGACTTGTGTTCAACTACCGAAAAAATCTATGCACAATTAACAGTAATTGTTCACCAGCCCAGACTATGTGAGAAACATAAATATATTATGAAAGACTGAGGCACAGCAGCACTGCTTATTTAAAACCTCGAGAAACCATACCATTCTAGTCATCTTGAAAGCTTCTTATAAAAGTTAATTAAAATGACAAAGATTGGAAGTACATTGTTTCTGCTGAAACTAAACAACTTGAAATAAGCACCTTCCCATGCTGGTCACTTTAGAAACTTACCAAACATTCTAAGATAAATATTACATTAAATATCAGTGAAAACATGATAAACTGCCATTATATGAAACTGTTAAAATAAGAAACTACAAGGGAATATTTCTATGGAAACAATTTGTCATATCAGATGAGATAATAATTTCTTGGTCATTTACATCATGCTGTAGGTTACTATGCAGCACATACCAAGTTTGAATTACAACCAATTGAAGTGGACCCATCTTGATTACACTGCAAAATAGTTAATTTGTCAAAAAAATACCTAAACACAAATTCAATAAGGATGATAGCTTCCCTGCCAAAATCAAATCCAGTCAAAGACAGCTTTGATCTAACCTGGCACTGCCCGTACTGAAACAGTTTGTTGTGCGGTATTGTTCCCTGTATATGTAGTAAAGCCAACCAGAGCCCTTAGATAGTGCAAGGAGTCCCTTTACCAGTTCTCTGTTAGACATAATTTCCTCACTTGTAGTTGCCCTGAAAACTCTCTCTTGCTCTCCAGTGCTGTGCATTCGAAGATTAGGTGTAATGTGTTTTCTTCACTCTCATCACAGATGATACATTTAGGGTTTTCTTCCATTATACCCATTGTATGCAGGTGTTTTTTGAAATTCCCATGGCTGGTCATCAGCCCAACCATGAGTTTAATCGCTTTCCTGTTCAAGCCCAGGATTACAGAGCTTCTTTTAAAACACAGCTTTGGCATCATTACCTTACCATGTTTTTGCTTATAGAACTTGGTCCAGTATTCTATGTGCTGTCTTCTAAGCTAGTTCCATAGTTTGATCATAGCCCTGATGATTGTCAGCACAGGTTTCGGTCCAATGAATGGAGTCTTTGCCCCCCATCCTGGCCAATCTGTTGGCTTGTTCATTGCCACCAGTCCCTGAGTGCCCAGGGACCCACATAAGGTTTATCCTATTGCTCCCCCCTAGCTCCACCAGAGCCCTATGACATTCTGCAATAATCTTAGATCTTGTTGCAGGACCTGCCAATGATTTCAGGGCTGCCTGGCTGTCTGAATAGATGTAGACACTATAGTCCTTGTAGCACCTATGTATATTCTCCTCCACACACACCCTGATTGCAGTAATTTCTGCTTGGAATACCGAGACCAGTTTTGCTAGAGAGATGATGCCCTCCAGTCTTGGCTGAACCACGTACACCCCAACCCCAGCGCTTTAATCTGATTTTGACCTATCAGGGAACCAGACAATTCCCCCTGTATGGTGTTGAACTGTTTTTTCCCCACTGCTCGCTGCTTCCAGTTAGTATATTGTAAGGCTTATTGAAGCAGTTGCGAGCTATTATATAGTCAGGCAGCATATCCCCAGCCATTCCTATATTGGCCTCAATCACTATTTTAGTGTGTGACTTTGGGTATCCCTAGGAGAGCCAGTTTTTACCAGTTTTGAGTCTGGGTTAACACAAGGCAACATCTGGTGCATACAAAGGCATAGTGGAGCCATGTCCAGCATGGCTTCCATCCCAGCAGTTGATGTGCTACTAATTCTGCCTGTTATGGCATAACAGGCCAGTCTCTGCACCTTAGCAAGCTCCTCAGCAGCAACCTGCTGTTCTACCTTCTTCCATGACAATACGGCCTCATAGGAGATCCTAAATGTAACCACTGTGGTGTATATCGAGTGCATGCCTCAGGGTCTTAGGTCTCAGTTTTTGCCACAAGCCATTCTGGTTATCACTAGAGTACCTTTCACCTTGAAACAGATGCTCTTAATGTGAGGGGTCCATGGTAGTTTCTCATCTAAAGTTATCCCTAGAACTTTCACTATCCCCTTCACAGGTAGAGTTTCATCGAAAAGCTTTAGATTCCAAACTTGAGTGTTGGATATGCTTCTTCGTGATTGGTATCACAGCAATCTTCTTAGGATTAATCCTTTGGATCCTGTTTAATGCACCAGTCTTGTACAATGTCCACTGCATCTTGTGCCACAATCCTAACTGCGTCAGTAAATTTGCCATTTATTACTATGACAAGGTCATCTACGTATCCTTACCAAAAGCATTGTCTGGAATTTAGTTCCTCAATGAGTTTGTGCACCACTAGATTCCACAATAAAGGGGACAAAAGTCCTCCTTGTGGACAACCTGTAGTGGTGTTAATTACCATCTTACATTTGTTAGGGTGGCCTCTAGCCTCCCACTAAGCATGGCCCTACTCCACCTACACATAGTGGCCACTAGGTCATGCATCTCTGCTGCCCTAACCATGGAATCAAAGGTTGTGTTACTAAAAACCCCGTCAATGTTGAGGAAGATGCAGATGGCTATTTCTTAAAAGCAAAGTGCTTTCTCCACCCTCTTAACAAATTGACGGAGAGCTGTCTCACATTATTTACCTGGTTGATATGTGTGTTGATTTGAATGTAGAGGAGCCCTAGTTAGCCTCCTCTCCCCAACATGTACATTAACCAGACTGATTGGTCTCATATCCTTGGCCTTGGTATGATCAGTTCTCCCTGACTTTGGAATAAAGGCAACCTTCACTGCCCTCCAGGCACTGGGAATGACTCCCACTGATAGGCTAACCCTGAATAACCTGCTGAGGACTCATAAGATTCTCTCATGCTTGTTTCAAGAGAGCTGGAAAGATTCCACCTGGGGCAGGTGACTTGACCACTTAGAATGTTCCCACTGCCTGTTGAATTTTACTGAAATTGACGCACTCCTTGGCCGATTCCTATTCCTCTCTTGAGAGACCAGAACATGACTCATGAAAGACAATGGTTCTCAGGCAATGTTATTCGCCAGAGCATATTGAGGAAAATGAGTTTTGAGCAGCAGTTCCAGTGTCTCATGTGCTGTCTCTGTATTTTCCCCACCGTCCTTCCTCAACATACCTTCTGGCATAGTTGGTACTCTAGTGAGGATTTTGTGAAGGCTGGCTTGAGATAAGTTCCTCGACATGCTGGTTACTTTAGAACCTTATGAAACATTCTAAGATAAATATTACATTATACAGGGTGTTACAAAAAGGTATGGCCAAACTTTCAGGAAACATTCTTCACACACAAATAAAGAAAAGATGTTATGTGGACATGTGTCTGGAAATGCTTACTTTCCATGTTAGAGCTCATTTTAGTTCCGTTAGCCTACGCTCAATGGAGCACGTTATCGTGATTTCATACGGGGTACTCTACCTGTGCTGCTAGAACATGTACCTTTACAAGTATGACGCAACATGTGGTTCATGCACGATGGAGCTCCTTCACAGTCGAAGCGTTTGTACGCTTCTCAACAACAGATTCGATGACCAATGGATTGGTAGAGGCGGACCAATTCCATGGCCTCCATGCTCTCCTGACCTCAACCCTCTTGACTTTCATTTATGGGGGCATTTGAAAGCTCTTGTCTATGCAACCATGGTACCAAATGTAGAGACTCTTCGTGCTCGTATTGTGGATACAATACGCCATTCTCCAGGGCTGCATCAGCGCATCAGGGATTCCATGCGATGGAGGATGGAATGCGATTTGAAGAGAAGTAATAAAATGAGCTCTAACATGGAAAGTAAGCGTTTCCGGACACATGTCCGCATAACATATTTTGTTTCTTTGTGTGTGAGGAATGTTTCCTGAACGTTTGGCCGTACCTTTTTGTAACACCCTGTATATCGGGAAAACATGATAAACTGCCATCATATTTAACTGTTAAAATAAGTAAATACTAGGAAATATTTCTACACAAACAAGTGTGTCATATCAGAGTAGATCATAATTCCCTGCTCATGTTCATGGTGCTTTAGGTCACTATGTAGCACATACCAAGTTTGAATTACAACCAATTAAACTGGACATATCTTGATCACACTGCATAATACTTAATTTGTCAAAAAATTACCTAAAACACATTCACTAAGGATAAAGATAAGGGTGTAGTGTAAAATATGCTGTCTTTTGGTGTATGGATTTGTGGAATATATTAAGCTCTGGTCAAATTAATTGAGTAGTTTTAGTAAAATTTTAGATACCCTGGATCCAGTTGAGTTCCAGACAAACTATATATTCACTTCATTTTATTTGTTGAATCCTTTGTTTATTACAGTTCCTCACTTATTTTGGCTGCATTCATCTTTTGTTTGTCAATGAGTTCATGAGTATCCAGAATGAGAAGAAGTAAAGCTGTGAGTACCGGGCGTGAGTCGTGCTTCGGTAGCTCAGATGGTAGAGCACTTGCCCGCGAAAGGCAAAGGCCCGAGTTCGAGTCTCGATCGGGCACACAGTTTTAATCTGCCAGGAAGTTTCAGTTCATGAGTATGTTTAAATGTGTGACAAAAATTGTACTTGCCGTCATAGCATTGACCTTGGAAAGGTCCTAAAATTCCTTAAAGATACTAATACCAAAGTTATATGAATGTAAATTTAAAAACTGCCACACAGTTGTCAGCTTTTTCTCACAGGAAAGTGTTCCCAATGGATAGCAGGTTGTTGGCATTCCTCTTGGCTTGGGAGGAACATAGTTCACCAGAGCAAAATATTAAATGTATATCCGTTTGTGTTTCAGTGTTAAATGAGAAATGTTCAGTGTCAATCAATCTTGAGCATTTGATGTTAGATTCACATTACTATCTCACTTGTAGCATTTGAAAGTTTGAATGCATGATAAATTTTCAGTTACCTTAGTTATTTGTTCAAACTAATTTCCAGTGATGCTTATGAAGACCATATATTACGGATTATAAAATTCATTTGCTTCTTAAAAAAATTTCCTGTAAAATTAAGGTGTGTTATACTTGAATTTAATATACCAAGTCCAGTATATGAGTCAAAATTCCTGGTTCCCCTAAAAATGGCCATATATTCAATGCTGCAGGAAATCTATTTCTATCTAGCAACATTGGATTCTATTGGCAGCAGCAGTGCACTGATGCAACAAACATGAGTTACAGCGATTCAAAAACTTGTTAACAGTGTCTCCCTCAAGCCCCGCAATCACAAATCCAGAACACTGTCTAGCCAGTGATGTGTCATTGCAGTCTACAGTGCCAGCAAACTTAAATTGAAAGTGATTTGTGTTATTGGCAACAGAATAATATTTTCTTTTGTAGCTAGTTTCACAATGGAAAAAATAAGGCTATAAATACGAAGTAATAGCATATGCAGAACAACATGGAAACAGAGCAGCTGAGCAGCATTTCAGTCCTCCAGCAAAAGAAGAAAAAACCATTTGCTATTGGCAGGCTAGTAAAGAAAAATTGCAAAACATGAGAAAGGCTAAATGTGCGAATAGAGGACTGGAAACAAAATGGCCAAAACTAGAAGATGATGTATTGAAATGGATTCAAGCACACCATCTAAATTGTACTGGACTTACTACAACAATGACTCGAATACATGCTTGTAAGCTAGTGCTACAGTGGAACTTAACAGATATTAAGCGTGAAAATATTTGGTTCTACAGGTTTACGAAGTGTCAAGGACTTTGCATGCGAGCCAGCACCAAAACATCTCGTAAACTTCTGTAAGAGTATGAAGAGTGTATTATCTTTCCATCACATTTTTATACAACATTGAAAGAAAACCAGTATGGAACTAAGTTAAATAGTGAATAAAGACTTGATGTGCCAAGTAACAAAATTGTTGCCATGAAATTTGCTAAAACGGTAACTATAAAAACAGGTGAACATGAAAAAATGCACTACACCGTTGTTCTTTCGTGTTGTGTTGATGGTACTAAACTTAATCCCGTGATCATTTTCAAGTGCTAAACAATGTCAAAACCTTGTGAAATACTGCCAGGTTTTGTTCACATACATGACAAGGATTGGATGGACAAGGCTAGTATGAAATTATGGATTAACAGAGTGTTGAAGTGAAGGAAAGTCACTTAATTGGAGAAGAGTTCTCTTCATGTGCTAATCACTTTAGTAGTCATTTGTCAAATTCTGTTAAAGAGAAATTGAGACAGTTAAATACAGAGCTTTCTGTTAGTGCAGGATGACTTACTTCACAATTGACACTTCTTGATGTCTTGACATATACACTACACTGAAGAGCCAAATAAGCTGGTACACCTGCCTAATATTGTGTAGGGCTCTAGTGAGCATGCAGAAGTGCCATGACATGGCATTGACTCAGCTAATGTCTGAAGTAGTTGTGGGGGGAGAATTGACACCATGAATCTTGCAGGGCTGACCATAAATCAGAAAGAGTACAAGGGAGTGGAGATGTTTTCTGAAGAGCATGTTGCAAGACATCTCAGATGCGCTCAATAATGTTAATGTCAGGGGAATTTGGTGGCTAGCAGAAGTGTTTCTCAGAAGAGTGTCCACGGAGCCACTCTGTAGCAATTCTGAATGTGTGGGGTGTCATTTTCCTGCTGGAATTGCCCAAGTCCGTCAGAATGCACAATGGATGCAGATAATCAGACAGGATGCTTATATACCTGTGCCCTGCCAGAGTCATATCTAGATGTATCAGGTGTCCCTTATCACTCTAGCAGATGCCCCGCACCATTACAGAGCTTCCACCAGCTTGAACATGGATTCATGAGGCTGTCTCCATACCCGTACACATCCATCTGCTCAATACAATTTGAAACGAGACCCATCTGACCAGGCAACATGTTTCCAGTCATCAACAGTCCAATGTCAGTATTGATATGCTAATGGGACACACAATGCTTTGTGTCGTGCAGTCATCAAAGGTGCACGAGTGGGCCTTCAGCTCCAAAAGCCCATATCAGTGATGTTTTGTTGAATGGTTTTCACGCTGATGCTTTCTGATGGCCCAGCATTGAAACTGTAGTGTCACCGCCAGACACCACACTTGCTAGGTGGTAGCCTTTAAATCGGCCGCGGTCCATTAGTATATGTCGGACCCGCGTGTCACCACTATCAGTGATTGCAGACTGAGCGCCGCCACACGGCAGGTCTAGTCTAGAAACTCCCTAGCACTCGCCCCAGTTGTCCAGCCGACTTTGCCAGCGATGGTTCACTGTTTGCTCACGCTCTCATTTGCAGAGACGACAGTTTAGCATAGCCTTCAGCTATGTCATTTGCCACGACCTAGCAAGGTACCATATTCAGTTAGTACATGATTCACAATATTATCTGTTCAGAATACTTATAATGTCAAGAGAGACGTTCATCATTAATGGATTAAAGTTAAGTATCAAAGTAATTACGTCCGCTTTCTGAATTCTAATTCCTTGTCACGTTCCAGACCTCACGTCAGTATAGTTCTTCCCTCCTCACGCCAGCCTGCGTGAGCTAAAACGCGTGCATTTCGGCCTCCTCAGGTAACACGGTGTTGGCTCTTGTGCCAACACAACAGAAACCTGCAGCACGTTGAATGATTATCTTCATTTTATCTTAGTCTCATTCGTGCATTATCATTTTCAAGCCACAGAAATGGCAGAAATTTTATATTTTAATGTATTCCTGATATTCACTGTAATGAAGTGGTCATAGGGTAAGATCCACACTTCATTGCTACCTCAGAAATGCTGTGTCCCATCACTCATGCTTTGGCTATAACACCACATTCCAACTCAGTTAAATCTTAATTACCTACCATTGTTGTAGCAGTAACTGATGCATCTGCATCAGACACTTGTTTTACATAGGCGCTGTCGACTGCAGTGGTCATATTCTGTTTGTCTACATCTCTCTGTCTTTGAATACACATGCTTATACCAGTTTCTGTGGCACTTCAGTGTATTTAAAGTGTATATGGAAGAGGAATGAAACAAATGGATGATGCATTAAGCCCAACATGAATTCATGACAAAGGGAGTTCTAAAATGATCTACTAACAAACAAGTGTGTCAGTCAATAAAGCAGTCATAATCTGGAGTGAGAGAAAATATCATAGTTAAATCTTTCAAGAAGGGCAGCATAAATAATGCTCTCAATGGTAGTTAAGACCATCTTATATATAAAGAGGACAATGATGCTGAGGAAAGATTTAAAATCACTGATATTCATTATCTGAACTTACCTGTAATTTTCGTTGTATAAACTAAGAAATTTTTAGGCTGACTGCAGTCTAATAAAAAAATGGTAAAAATGTACTTTCCTTAAAAACTGCTTGTAAATCAAGGTGCACCTTTCAGTCTGTAAAATATGGTAGTTGTTTTCTTCGAATACACTTTTATTTGATCTGATGAGCTCACATCAGACAGTGTACTTAAGAATTGTTGCTGCTGTCCCGAGGGTCATCAGATTGGGTATAGTGGTCTGCAAAACAAAACAGTATTAGTACACAACAGTGGCAGTGTACAATCTGCACCTTACATCTCACCATGGGTCTAAATACAGTCCTATTGCAGTAGCACTCAAAAATGTTTTATAGAAAGCATTAGTTACAATTACATAAACATAAGTGTGTAATAGAAAAAACTGCCATTGGGCAATTCGAAAATATGAAATTGTAATCTGTTTAGTACAGGTCTACATATAGTTTATACAAGGTTATGTTACATCAAGAGAGAAGTAATTCTTTTGAATCAAAAGTAATTTGTAAGTTAAGAGTATAAGAATATCACTATTTTGGGATCTGAAGAACAAATCAGTATTTGTTGCATACCCATAGGCTTTCATCACAGCTGTACATCAGTTTGGCATCGAATCCACAAGCTTTTGTAACAGGTCAATTGGGAGTTGTGACCATGGGTCCAGCAAATTGATCCTCGTTTGAGTAGCTTCTACCATGAACACATCAATTCAGTGTATATAAGACCCAGGCTCCAGCTTAGGCACTCAAAAAGTTTGATTGCGGTCTGAAAAGATTTTTTTAGAAAACAGACAGAGGTGCATTCCGAATCGTTGATCTGCTGAAATATCCAATTATCTGACATATTCTGTCCCCTTCATGGAATCATATTCTTTTCTAAAATTAGCTTTTTTGTTATGTATACAGGGTTAGTAACTATTGCCAGCTAGAGTAACTCTGAGAGTATGAGAGTAGCTGAAAAGTTTGTGGGACAAATGTTGCATGGGACAACGGGGGCCATAATATGACATCTCTGTTTTGTTGCTAGATGGGGTTGCGTCAGAGATATCAAAGTCAACAGTGATTTTTTTAATGGGATGCTATAGTTTGTTAGTTATTTTCTGATAGCGGCTATCGAGACAAATCAAATGATGTGCTACAATAAGGTCTTCGAAGATCAACAAAGGCAAAAATGTGGCATGAACGTCCATTTACAGAAGGTGTTTATAGTGATGACCATTGGTATCAGAGCAGTGCTGCGATCTTCTTATTATGAATTGAGTCGTATTCCTTATCACATCAGCCTTATTGAGGCATGTGCTCTTGCAATTCTCTCATATATCTCGTGCAAATAGTAAATATTTGACAAATACGGCTTATCCATCTAATGTGCCATTGTCATGTAAACACCATTCGACAGTTTTGCAATACAACACTAACAGGAACAGCAAGACTAGTACGTCAAATCAAACGAATGTGAATGCTGTATTCCTTCGAAGTACAAGCCGATATGCTTCTCATTTACGGAGAATGCCAACAAAATTCAGTGAGAGCTGGTACTGTTGCACTGTAGTTAGAGATCCTTGTGCTAGTGTGCATCAAATCACAAGGGAATCTGGCATGAGTGCGAGTAGCGTTGTTTGTGTTGTGTATTGCCATATATAATATCCTTACCATACCAGTCTCCACCAAGAATTAACTGGTACAGATTGTATGCATCACATTAAATTCTACTGATGGGCTCAACTTAAGATTCGGAGGGTTTACACATTTATTAATTTTATTTAATTTACTGATGAGGCTAAATTCATGAACCATGAAAATGTTAATTTGCGCAACATGCATTATTGGCAACTGAAAATCCATGATAGTTGCTGCAAGTTGCACACCAATAACCGTGGACAGTGATTTTATAGCGTGGGATTCAGGAGCACAGAATTATAGAACCCTATTTCATCGAAGGTAGTCTTAATGTTAGGAATTAAACCCCATTCCTCCAAGAAACATTAGGTCTGTTACTGGAAGAAATACCCTTAGGAACAAGGAAGAGAATGTGGTATCAACACAAAGGGTGTCCGGCACATTTTTCGCTGATGGCTGGAAATGAGCTGCAGAGACAATTCCCAGATCGTTGGATAGGACCCGGAGGTGATGTGTCGTGGCCTGCTGGTTCGCAAGACTTGCCACCTTTGTATTATTTCTTGTGGGTATTCATAAAAGCCATTGTTTATACAGACGTTCTAACTGCACCTGAAAATATGTGAGAGAGAATTGTCAGAGCATGTGCTTCAATAAGTGCCAATGTAATAAGGAATATCACTCAATCTGTGATAAGATTGCAGCACTACATTCATACCAGTGATCATCACCTCTAACATCTTCTATAAATGGACGTTCATGCCACCTTCATGACCTTTGTTGACCTTCAAAGACCTTACTGTTACACATAATTGGATTCGTCTCCATAGTTACAATAAGAAAATATGTAACACACTATAGCATTCCATTTAAAAAAACAGAGTTGACCTTTATATCTCTCAAACAACAAAAAACTGACCTCATATTATGGCCCCTGTTATACCATGCAACTTTTGTCCCACAAACTTTTCATATCCTATCATACTTTTGGAGCTACTCATGGTGGCAATAGTTAGTGACTCACCCTGTATAATGCACACCATCAGAAAATAAATACGGTAAATTAATTTTTGTCACTGCATAAAACCGTAGACTCATCTTTGGCACTCAAAATTCGGGGTTACCTTGCAAAGGCTATCCTGTCACTATTTTTTGAATTTGTGAGTGGGTTTATGTCCTTTATCATGTAAATCACCTGTTACTAAGTGACTTCTTTCAGTAGATGTGTGTTGGCTCAGTCCATTATGTTGCTTCAGATTAGCCCTGATTTGTTGAGATGTTTCTCTTGGAGCAGCACCACTGATTGCTTAAAAATCAATCATTCTGTCCTTCCTCCTTACTCTGCTTCAAGGGTGACCTCATCTTGGCTTACTGGTTACTGTTATTTCCTGTTCTTGCTATTGACTGTGCACACTTGTTAGTGGTTGTGGTACGCCACACTCTACGGCAGTGCTAGACTGCTACCTCCCAATCTTGAACACATGCAAAACAGCTTGTCTCATATCAAGCAAGTGTTCTGTTTTGGTATATTTCTAGTGATCAACAAGTAAACAATCACTGACTGAATGTGTGAGTAACAGTAGTTAATGAATACTGTACCATCAAGGCAAGTTACATGCTTTTGAGCTAAAGTAATATATACTTACATTGTTGTATGATCTTGCTCGTTCACTAGATATGGAACCACAGTAGCCTGAAGCTCTTCATGGAGTGACACATGCATGTGTTGCTCTTTTCTGACTGCATGCAAGCAGTACTGACAGCATAACAGCACAACTTAAAGATATTTCTGAACACTCCAAATACTGTTATCTGCATATTGCAGACACTCTTTGACCTCCTTGCTGTAATTAGTTTGCAATATATATACCATCACTATGTTTTACTGAGAAGGTATTGCAAATGTGGAACAAAATTTTTTTTGTCCTGCTCCAATATAGGCCAGCTAAGGTTTTACATTTCTTTATGCTTCCGCTTCATCTGTACGCTTCTGTCTTTTCACTCACCTAATGTTCAGTTTCTATCTTGTATTTTTGGAAATATTTTGCTGTAGAGAATTTATCGACTCAATTCTGTTTCTGTATTTGGTTTGGTTTTTAATTTCTTGCTTATTTATACAAGTTTGGTGTAGGTCTTTGTGCACTTCTGTAAGCCAGAGAGTTCTTTTTTTTTAATAAAAAAGATTTAGTACTGGTGCACAGTTTTTCTTTTCAGTATGCTAAGACTCATTACCCTTCTTTTCCAAATTTTTTCTGCAGTTTTTTCGTACATACACTCCTGGAAATTGAAATAAGAACACCGTGAATTCATTGTCCCAGGAAGGGGAAACTTTATTGATACATTCCTGGGGTCAGATACATCACATGATCACACCGACAGAACCACAAGCACATAGACACAGGCAACAGTGCATGCACAATGTCGGCACTAGTACAGTGTATATCCACCTTTCGCAGCAATGCAGGCTGCTATTCTCCCATGGAGACGATCGTAGAGATGCTGGATGTAGTCCTGTGGAACGGCTTGCCATGCCATTACCACCTGGCGCCTCAGTTGGACCAGCGTTCGTGCTGGACGTGCAGACCGCGTGAGACGACGCTTCATCCAGTCCCAAACATGCTCAATGGGGGACAGATCCGGAGATCTTGCTGGCCAGGGTAGTTGACTTACACCTTCTAGAGCACGTTGGGTGGCACGCGATACATGCGGACGTGCATTGTCCTGTTGGAACAGCAAGTTCCCTTGCCGGTCTAGGAATGGTAGAACGATGGGTTCGATGACGGTTTGGATGTACCGTGCACTATTCAGTGTCCCCTCGATGATCACCAGTGGTGTACGGCCAGTGTAGGAGATCGCTCCCCACACCATGATGCCGGGTGTTGGCCCTGTGTGCCTCGGTCGTATGCAGTCCTGATTGTGGCGCTCACCTGCACGGCGCCAAACACGCATACGACCATCATTGGCACCAAGGCAGAAGCGACTCTCATCGCTGGAGACGACACGTCTCCATTCGTCCCTCCATTCACACCTGTCGCGACACCACTGGAGGCGGGCTGCACGATGTTGGGGCGTGAGCGGAAGACGGCCTAACGGTGTGCGGGACCGTAGCCCAGCTTCATGGAGACGGTTGCGAATGGTCCTCGCCGGTACCCCAGGAGCAACAGTGTCCCTAATTTGCTGGGAAGTGGCGGTGCGGTCCCCTACGGCACTGCGTAGGATCCTACGGTCTTGGCGTGCATCCGTGCGTCGCTGCGGTCCGGTCCCAGGTCGACGGGCACGTGCACCTTCCGCCGACCACTGGCGACAACATCGATGTACTGTGAAGACCTCACGCCCCACGTGTTGAGCAATTCGGCGGTACGTCCACCCGGCCTCCCGCATGCCCACTATACGCCCTCGCTCAAAGTCCGTCAACTGCACATACGGTTCACGTCCACGCTGTCGCGGCATGCTACCAGTGTTAAAGACTGCGATGGAGCTCCGTATGCCACGGCAAACTGGCTGACACTGACGGCGGCGGTGCACAAATGCTGCGCAGCTAGCGCCATTCGACGGCCAACACCGCGGTTCCTGGTATGTCCGCTGTGCCGTTCGTGTGATCATTGCTTGTACAGCCCTCTCGCAGTGTCCGGAGCAAGTATGGTGGGTCTGACACACCGGTGTCAATGTGTTCTTTTTTCCATTTCCAGGAGTGTATTTATACTTGTGTATTGTTTCTGAATTTAAATGTTTGAACTGGTGTTCTGTTTCCTAATATCTTTTCTTTTTTCATAATTTTCACTATCTTTTGTTGAATCTGCAATTAGTAATTGCGATGCAGATGTGTATTCTGGCCAAATGACTGCCTTGCGTGCAATTTTGGAGAATGAATTTTAACTATAAACATCTTCTGTTAACAGAAATGCAAAGTTCATCTTTCATAGTCTTCCTTTTGTGGCTCCATTTTCCCCACCATTATTTCTCAAAGATCCTTAAATGTGTCTCTCCCTGATACTCCACATACTTCGTATTTGATTGGTATGTTGTAGTCCTGTTGTTACCCACTACTACTTATCAGAGGAGATGAGTAGTCATGCTGTTCCTGCTGTTTTTCTTTCTCTCTGTTTTGTGCTTTCTCTACACAGTTAGTATTGCTAAGTTATCTAGAAAAGTTGAAGAGAAAATTGTGACATTATCCATTTTCTAACCAAGTAGTATTCAACTTCTGCTATTAGATTCTGACAACTGCGCCATCTGTTCAGTGATCACTTTTTCAAGTATGGTCTGAAAGAAAATTGGAGTTAGTCCATTGCCTTGGCTAAAGTCTTTTCTTATATCAAATGAGGCTGAAGTTCTTTTAAGAAGACTTGGGTTGTCTTCTGCATTTCAGATTCTTTAAGAATTTTGAATAAAAGTAGTCATGCTTTATAGTCATAATCCTTGTAAAATTTTACAAATGTATGCCAATAGTATTTTGCTACTTTAGTCCTTTATCAGTCTGTCCTTCACAGGACCTTCCTGTTCTAAGCCATCCCTGATATGTATTCTGGGATTTCTGCTGTTGTTTCCTCCATGAACTTTTTATGAAATTTCTTTGCATCTTCTGTGAACATGGTTATCAGTTATTCTAGGCCAGGAATCTTACTTTCACTATTCAGTGGTAATGGTCAGTTTCAACGGGTATCTAAACTCCTGGAAATGGAAAAAAGAACACATTGATACCGGTGTGTCAGACCCACCATACTTGCTCCGGACACTGCGAGAGGGCTGTACAAGCAATGATCACACGCACGGCACAGCGGACACACCAGGAACCGCGGTGTTGGCCGTCGAATGGCGCTAGCTGCGCAGCATTTGTGCACCGCCGCCGTCAGTGTCAGCCAGTTTGCCGTGGCATACGGAGCTCCATCGCAGTCTTTAACACTGGTAGCATGCCGCGACAGCGTGGACGTGAACCGTATGTGCAGTTGACGGACTTTGAGCGAGGGCGTATAGTGGGCATGCGGGAGGCCGGGTGGACGTACCGCCGAATTGCTCAACACGTGGGGCGTGAGGTCTCCACAGTACATCGATGTTGTCGCCAGTGGTCGGCGGAAGGTGCACGTGCCCGTCGACCTGGGACCGGACCGCAGCGACGCACGGATGCACGCCAAGACCGTAGGATCCTACGCAGTGCCGTAGGGGACCGCACCGCCACTTCCCAGCAAATTAGGGACACTGTTGCTCCTGGGGTATCGGCGAGGACCATTCGCAACCGTCTCCATGAAGCTGGGCTACGGTCCCGCACACCGTTAGGCCGTCTTCCGCTCACGCCCCAACATCGTGCAGCCCGCCTCCAGTGGCGTCACGACAGGCGTGAATGGAGGGACGAATGGAGACGTGTCGTCTTCCGCGATGAGAGTCGCTTCTGCCTTGGTGCCAATGATGGTCGTATGCGTGTTTGGCGCCGTGCAGGTGAGCGCCACAATCAGGACTGCATACGACCGAGGCACACAGGGCCAACACCCGGCATCATGGTGTGGGGAGCGATCTCTTACACTGGCCGTACACCACTGGTGATCGTCGAGAGGACACTGAATAGTGCACGGTACATCCAAACCGTCATCGAACCCATCGTTCTACCTTTCCTAGACCGGCAAGGGAACTTGCTGTTCCAACAGGACAATGCACGTCCGCATGTATCCCGTGCCACCCAACGTGCTCTAGAAGGTGTAAGTCAACTACCCTGGCCATCAAGATCTCCGGATCTGTCCCCCATTGAGCATGTTTGGGACTGGATGAAGCATCGTCTCACGCGGTCTGCACGTCCAGCACGAACGCTGGTCCAACTGAGGCGCCAGGTGGAAAAGGCATGGCAAGCCATTCCACAGGACTACATCCAGCATCTCTACGATCGTCTCCATGGGAGAATAGCAACCTGCATTGCTGCGAAAGGTGGATATACACTGTACTAGTGCCGACATTGTGCATGCTCTGTTGCCTGTGTCTATGTGCCTGTGGTTCTGTCAGTGTGATCATGTGATGTATCTGACCCCAGGAATGTGTCAATAAAGTTTCCCCTTCCTGGGACAATGAATTCACGGTGTTCTTATTTCAATTTCCAGGAGTGTATGTCTGACACTGGAATTTATTATCATTTTGGAATTGTGCTTTGTTATTGGTACATAAGCTATCTGATATTCTCAAATCATATTATTATTGGCCTCATATCATTTTACTGGTTTTGTGAAGTGTGTATTTGGGGGGGGGGGGGGGTTTATCTGCCAACTACTTAGCTAGATGTCTTCATTTATAAATGTCTGCCTGACTGTGGATGTAAGAAAAAAGGAAAATGGTAAGAAAAAAACATTTACTCCCTGGACTGTTGCAGAATTTATTTATTCAAAATTAATTTGGCAGCTGTACGATTCTCAAGTGGTAGCTCAGTGTGATGTTTGAATTCCTTTGGAGGTAATACTTTCCTTGTGTTAACCATGTTTATAAATTCCATATTCATTACAATGTGGGAGTCTTTGTCATATGTATGCCTAGACAATGGTAGTACTTCATGTACTAATTTCTATCAAAGTCATGTCATACTGCACGCCTTAATATCCACTCCCCAAGCACTAGGTATGACATTTAATAACTTTGATGTAGTACATAGTAAGCTGTCACTTGAGAATTCCAGTTGTGAATACATACATTTAACAACAGTTTAAGCAGAAAATGTCCTCCTCTCCATTCTTTACCAGTCTGAGGATAAAAAGTTAGTAAAATTTTTATGTTTTCCTCTGGCACTTCATCAGATTCTTCTCAACATTGTTCTCAGGACTGTTTTACTTTCTGCATTGTTCTTGTTATCCTGATTTATTGGTGCATGTGCATTAATTATTGTGTACCTCTCATCTAAATATTGAATTATTGCAGGGATAGCGTCTTTCAGGAGCTAATGAAAAATTTGGTACTGACTGTAACATAGATTTGTCATTTGTGGTTGGTTGGTTTGTGGGATTAAAGGGACCAGACTGCTACGGTTATCGGTCCCAAAGCCATTTATGAATGCAGAGACTAGTACTGGAGTAGTTTCACAAATTTCTTCCCTGTGTTCGCTGTGAAAAATCTATGGTTCTCTGATTGTAGCATTTCTTCATCTGTGAATGTGTTATTTTTTAATGCCAATTTTAACTTGTTGTCCATTTACAATGTCTGAAAGCATTTTGAGTTTGCCAGTATTTATTAATAGTTGTATATGTAATGGTCCAAGCATGTATGTAGTTTTGGGTGTGAACTTAAGGTTGGATTTAGACGTCACTCCTCACCTTTGAAAGTTGGTCTCGGGTGCCCAGAGCACAAAGGCCCAAATGTGTCACTTGCGATAATCGATTCGTCTGTCAGTGAATGGCAGTTTTCATAATGAAAAAAAAAAAAAAGCGAACGAAAATTTTGCAGTGGGTGTAAGTGCATGGCAGATTAAAGATGTGTTTGTTCTCTTTTCTTTGTGAAGTGTCTAGTAGGAAGTATGGCTACATCCGAATTACTGGCTTGTGTAGTTATTTACAGTACCGAAGACAAAGTGAGAAAAGGGAGAGTGAATTCTTACTAACATTCTGTTTCGTTAACTGAAACAGTTTATCATGTCCTCTTTAATGATATTTTCAAGCCTAAGTTACAGCATTTTGTGGACCAATCACATGTTGGTGGGCATTAATAGAATTCTATTTATTTACTGTCTCATCAGTTGTAAATCACTGGCCATTTCTTCAAATATTTCAGGTGGAAACCTCAACAAGATATGCATCTGATAGTGCAAGGTAAGTTTACATAATTCACTGCGGAACTTTTTGAGAAATATAAATTTTTATTTATTAATTGTGAGAGTACTTCAGATATAAAATGCACTACTGTAATTATTCAGTATTACCGATAAGCAACAACATTAAAAGGCAGTATGGTCAGTAATGCTATTCTGTGCAACAACCATTATGTGATTGTTCCTAAATAAATAGAGTGAACATCTAATATCCATACAGGAAAACGAAAGTTCAGGTAGAATGTCAGCAGCTGTATTGTGCTTAATGCAGAACATCACATGAAAATCACTTAAAATGAACAGATTCATTTTGATGGGCACAAGCTAATCTCATACTGCAGTAGAACAAGTAAGAAGAAATTGTCAGTGGCTGTGTATCCAAAAACTGGAGCTGATTCCCAGCCTTCCAGGTTAATGAATATAGTGTTGAACAGCTATTTCAATGCTGTGCCAAAGTGGTGCTCATGAAACACAGAAGCTTGTAGTGGTGACAGTTTATGGGCCACCATCAAGAAGAACTGTAAGTAGCTGGTGCCAGTTTCAGTAAGGTTGTGAAGACTTAACTAGTGAATACTGATTCTCTTTGTTTCTGATTCGTCCCAATGTGTTCCTGAAGGCTGGGCCATTCGTTAGACACATTACAGGTGACAAGTTAATGCATAATTCCTAGCTCCGGGTCAAAGGAGAGGGTTTGCACATACCCTCTGATACAGGCCAGGCCCAGAGAGGGGTGACTACCTAAGCTGTTACCTTCCCATATGCCAATTGGTCCCTCTGTTCGCACCTGAGGTCACACCTCCGGAACTCCTGACAATCATTTATGGTGGGTAAATCCCCCTCTGAGGGGGCCCCCATTTGGAAGGAGCATGCTATTGGAGATGTTGGCAATCATGGGGGATTTTTTTTTTTTTTTTTTTTTTTTTTTTTTGCAGTGACTCAACCACTATCTTAGTGTGTGTCTACTAAATGTAAACAGAATGAGGCTAAGGATATGAAAGCCCTCCCAGTTGCACATCAGTTCCTCATGGTATCACGTACTGGAGGTGGTCAGTCCTTTGCTAAGATAAATGTGGGCATTAATCTGAAAGGTGTTGTTGCAGTTGCAGGCTCTGTGAAATTCTTTTCTCATTTATCTAATGCAACTTCGCTTTTGAAGATGTATTGTGATTTTCAAGCCCAACAACTGCTTACAGCATTACTCCTCCAGAGGTACCCTGTTCATTTTGAGGACCAGCGTACACTGAACTCTTCACATGGTGTTCCTTACATTCTGATGCTAGATGGCCTCACCAAGGGAGAAATCCACGCTTATCTCTCTAATCATGGCATCACTGTGGCCCATTGAGTAATGAAAAGTCAGCCGGTGTGGCCGAGCAGTTCTAGGTGCCTTTACAAATGTCTGCTTGTGTGTGTATGTGCGGATGGATATGTGTGTGTGTGTGTGTGTGTGTGCGCGAGTGTATACCTGTCCTTTTTTCCCCCTAAGGTAAGTCTTTCCACTCCCGGGATTGGTATGACTGCTCACCCTCTCCCTTAAAACCCACATCCTTTCGTCTTTCCCTCTCCTTCCCTCTTTCCTGATGAGGCAACAATTTTTTGCGAAAGCTTTAAGAATTTCGTGTGTATGTTTGTGTTTGTTTGTGTGTCTATCGACCTGCCAGCACTTTCGTTCGGTAAGTCACATCATCTGTGTTTTTAGATATATTTTTCCCACGTGGAATGTTTACCTCTATATATAACCAAAAGAGATGGATATGTGTCTATAAAAGCACACATGTGAGAAGTATCATGTGTTATTATCAAGATGGTTTGACTGTTGGCAAACCACAAGCGTTTTTGGCCCATTCATACCAGGGGGCCATTGTACCTACATGCGGTACAAAATATTAAATTGTGCCACGACAAGTCAGACAAAAATGAAGTAAAATGAAAATTGTAAAACTTTATATTAGTCAAATTATCATATAGGACTCTGAAAATGCGAGTGTAATTAACTGCCAGAACGGTAATTTGTAATGAAACGAAATAATTATGAACCAAAATACTCTAGAAGACAACTGTATAGAACCTATGTTGCATTGTAATTGTTCTTTTGCTCGCTGGTGCAAGAAACAGAAACGACCAGAATTATTACACACACTCTCTGCTCTAGCCTTGAAGGGAACACATGCTATGGCGGCCATTTCGCATTGTAAGTTGTAGATTTTAAAGAATATATTGTAATTTACGCTAGTTGCGCATTTTTCTTTCATGTACATAGTGACCCTCACGCAGAAGAAGAAATAAGGTTTATTTCTCAAGGTTTTCAGCACGATGGCTAAACAACAGGAATGGCCGAACAGTCAACCATTCCTGGCAGACATCTTATGTACGAATAATTTCATTATAATTTCATTGCATTCTGTCATCAACAGACGCTTTAAAAGACTCGCAATCATAATTAGTAAGGAAAAGAAAGTGCTAAAATTAATTTGTTTCATATTAAAGTAAAGAACTAAAAACTTTCAGTTCAGTGTAGACATTCGCTGTTTCTTGGCAAAACGAAGATTATTCCGTTTAAAAAGAAAATACCTTCTTTAATTCAAAGGTTTTATTTATTTAATTTCGCTATGGTAAAGATGACGTGCAGCAATATTTTGATGTCATAATACGAAAATAATCCCTCAGATTACATCTACGTTTCTATCTCTACAAACGCTTCATGTAGACATCAACTTTGCAACAGAATCTAAAAGCACCTCATGCAATCCTATATTAACAAGGTGCCGAGTCGAATGCTGTTAAATAATCAGAGCAGAGCTCAGAGAACTGTTTGTACCGCTACCGCCCAGGTCTGGTCACCGTCTCAAGTATCCTTATGGTGTCCTCGATGAATGTGATGAAAAGAGTGCAAGAAAATCTTAACGTCTAAATTTATTGATCTTTACGCCTAGAAGATCGTGAACAGAGCACTTATTTGGCGGAGCGGACACAAGAAAGAATGATGATAATATGGGGGACTGGAATCAACAATTTTGTAAAATAGTTCTCTATTTTATTGACATCTTTGGTTTGCCGAGAAGTGGCAAATGTCTGTACTGAAATGAAAGGTTTTAGTTTTTTATTTTAATATGAAATAAGTTAATTGATACACTTTCTTTTCTTTACTAACTATAATTGTGGTCCTTTAAAGCGTCTTTTGATGACAGAACGCAATGAAATTATTTCTAGGCAAGATGTCTAACAAGAATGGTCGATTGTTCAGAGATTCTTGTTGTTTATCCAGCATACTGAAAACCTTGAAAAATAAACCTTATTTCTAATTCTGCATGAGGGTGACATGAAAGAAAAAAGCGTAATTAGCATAAATTAAAATATATTCTTTAAAATTCACAACTTACAATGCGAAATGGCCGCTGTAGCGTGCGTTTTCTTTAAGGCTAGAACAGAGTGTGTGTGTAACAACGCTGGCTTGCTTGTTTCTTGCACCAGCGAGTAAAAGAACGATTACATTGCTACATAGATTCTGTGCAGTTATCTTATAGAGTATTTTGCTTCATCATTATTTCGTTTCATTACACATTATCATTCTGACAGGTAATTACACGCCTATTTTCATAGTCCCACGTTATATTTTCAATAATTTAAAGTTTTACGATTTTCATTTTTACTTAATTTTGTGTCCGACTTGGCGTCGCTACGTAGATTGAAGGGGGGATGAAACCGAAAATGTAAACATTTATTTGAAAAATCATTACAGTCATATTTATTAATGTACAAAACTAAAATTTTGCATGTCTTAAGCAAAAGACCTGTATTTCAACGGAAAATTATAAAATACGCCGAAGATTAATAATTTACCAGTAATTTTTATTTTTTATGGTCTTTCTTTATAGAAACCATACCTAACTCAAATTCTACTAACGCCATTAATCTGGAAATCATATTTTAGTGTCTTGAGAATGTTGTAAGACCACTGAACCACAGTTATTAATTTATGATACAAACAGTATAATTAACACAGTTTTTAATTTTTTATGTCCTAAATTAACTTTTTTTCTACATACAGTCATCTAAAAATCAGAATGTAATTGTAGAATCTCGCGTTTTTTAGTTACAGGGAGACAGCAACACATTGAAAACAGTTCCTGAAAATTTCATAGCATTAGCGCATACTTTTTGAGGAAAAAACTTCTAACAACATGAAAAGTGTAAAACAGAGAAAACGAGGTTCAAAGATATTCTTCTCATACTTCTACAAGTAATAAGCTTACCTCAACTTTAGAATCCTCCATAGTGATACTCCTCATCCTCCAGGTTTCTCTTCTCTCCTCTTCAAATTTGCCCGGCCATTATTTGCATGTAAGACACTGATCTGTTAGTTTTCTTGACCCTACTCTTGTCGATGGTGTGAAATGCTTTTATTGTAAATACACCAGGATCTATACCAACTCCCTTCAGCGCTTCAATTCTGCCATCATTTCCTTTATTGCAACATAAAACTGCATCATAGAAACCTATTTTGATTACATCAAGTCCGCAGAATGTCCTTTTTGAGCACCTAATCCAAATTAAACTATTGAGACTTTCATTTGCATTTTGTGTCTTTCCATGAAGACACTTCCTAAGTACATCAGGGTTTACAAGAAACCTTAATGTGTGCTTAATTGCATCCATAAAGGTTCTGGTAATAGTGTTCATGTGAATGCACCTCACATCTGTTGTTGAACTTACAACAATCGTCTTTTGGACACAAACTGTGCATTGGTGCTTGGTCAGTGGATAGTTTGTGGATAAAAATGCCCACACAGCACGACTCGTTGCCTCTAAATTATGTATTTTTTTCTTGATAACTCTCCCATAAAGTAATCGAAGAGAATCAATATCATTCAGAGTAAGCCGGCCTTTTTCTCCTAGTTGTTTACCGTTCTCAAGTACGTCACCTTTCTTATCTTTCAGCAAGTAACAAAGCCTACCATCAAGCCTGTTTCGATGTGGCCAACACATTCCAATTTTTCTGCTGTTGTATTTCATGGATTTTTATCTGTTACAGTTCTGAACGAAGAGGAGTCCCCATCGTCAAGGTGTTTAGTATATCTAACACCATACTGGTCCTCAGATCTGGGGAACATCCTGACAACTGCAGCAGCCTCAATACCCCCACTTCATCCACTACAATGTTTATAGCATGCTGCTGCAAGCTCTTGGCACAGATTCTCACTGTCTTCATTGTTGGACATTTTCCATGTTGCACACTTGTGACAGTATCTAGATATAATTTCTACACCTAAAACTTTACCTAAGTCAGTACCAATAACAGATGGAACTCCATACAGAGTTGTGTGACCCGATTCCTCCACTGCTTTATTTATAGAAACATTGGCAGTATCGCATACAACATCAGACATTTCTTTATATCTTTTTCAAATCTTGCACATGGTGGATGCATGTTCAGAAAACCATACAATAAATTACCTCCTCCCCTGCCCTGTGCAAGGTATCTCAGAGCATATGCTAACCTTAATTTGCTTTCATAGGTACCAGTGTAAGATTTTTTGGAGGAGGGAAATGAAAATTGATAGCCACACGAATTACAAATTAATTTATAATCACAAGCTATTCCCACTCTTCTTTCTTCATCAACAATCATGCATTCTGTATTTTTGCAACTAACAAGGAACATGAAAACTTTATAGCCTGACAGGGAAGCTCTAAACCAATAAGTGTGAATTCAGAGGAATCTACATCAACATCATTCACCCACCTGCACTATTCTCCTGTCCCAAGTTTCTATGCTGAAACTGAGACCTGCGTACTTCGTTTAGAGCTGCTTCCTCTTTTTTGTTGGTAATTCGACTCTCATTGTTGTGGACTGGCAAGACAGCCAATCCACAATGGACGGGAAGCCGAAAGGCACGCGTTTAAGCTCACGCAGGATGGCGTGAGGTCCGGAACAGGACAAGGTCTTTATAGTAGCAAAAATAGTACGTAGCTTCCGGAATACTTAACTTTAATCCATAAGTGGTGAACATCGGTCTGACGGTACATGCATCACAAGATAAACAGCAATTGATAATGGCGCCTTGCTAGGTCGTAGCAAATGGTGTAGTTGAAGGCTATAGTAACTATCGTCTCGGCAATTGAGAGCGTAATTTGTCAGTGAACCATCGCTAGCAAAGTCGGCTGTACAACTGGGACGAGTGCTAGGAAGTCTCTCTAGACCTGCCGTGTGGCGGCGCTCGGTCTGCAATCACTGATAGTGGCGACACGCGGGTCCGACGTATACTAGCGGACCGCGGCCGATTTAAAGGCTACCACCTAGCAAGTGTGGTGTCTGGCGGTGACACCACATTCCTCCCCCGCAAATCGGCGAACGGTTGTGTTATAAGGCTTCCGCCCGCCGTGGGGAGGACCCCATGTTGACGTATGCGATGAAGTGGGGAGCCTAACAGGCGAGGCTGTGCCACCCGCACTCTGCCATTTGGTCCGAGGGGAGCTAGGAACCGCCTGAAAACCTAGTCCAGGGTGCACGCCAACATGCGGTGTATGCGCCCGCAGAGAGACAGGAAGGGTCGAAGGGTCGACCTCCATCGGGTCTCGGCACCCAACGGGCGAAGACGCCATGTGGTCCGGAGCGGGAAAGAGTTCCATGGCGGAGGACAACTGGTCACGGGAAGCGATCGGCGGCGCGTGACCCAGGGAGGCGCCCGGCGACTGCAGCGACGCGTCCACTTCGGGCGTCGCCGGCAGGCAAAATGGAAGGCAGCGTCGGTAACACCTGGGGCTGAGGCGAGCCAGTAGATGGGTCCCCAGGGCGCTGACCGGACGGCACTGTCGCTGATAGCAGACGGGGAGCGGTAGAACCCGGGCGACGACAGAGGCGCAGCTGATTCAGATGCCGGCGCACCTCACCAGAGGCCCCCAAAACCAGATACATAGCGCGGCCGAGGCAGCGAAGAATGCGCCCTTTGAACCAACGCCGTGAACCGCGAAAGTGACGATAGTAGGCAACGTCGCCTGGAGCAAAAGCAGGTGTCTGCCGCTGCACAGGAACCTGATGCGGCGGATGTAGCAAAGACATCAAGGTTCAATGAGGACGACCGTGGAGCAACTCAGCCGGCGAGCGACTATCTCGGGGCTGAGAGCGATACGAGGACAAAAAAAGAGCAACAACGCGTCTTCCGGAGAATGCGCCTCTTTCAACTTCAACATCTGGGACTTGAAAGTCCTGACCAATTGTTCAGCGGCACCGTTTGACTGAGGTGAAAACGGTGCGGACGTCAGATGTTGAATACCATTGACCTTGCAGAATGACTGAAATTCTGCGGACATGCATTGTGGGCCATTGTCGGAAACAATAGTCTGTGGAAGACCTTCAATGCAAAAGATAGCAGATAACGCTTGGATGGTGGCAGATGACGTCGTGGAAGACATCCGGACAACAAAAGGAAAATTACTGAATGAATCTACCAGAACCAACCATCGAGCATTCCAGAATGGACCAGCAAAATCGATGTGTAAGCGTTGCCAAGGGGAAGTGGCTTTCGGCCATGCAAAGAATTTCCGTGGTGGTGCGGATTGTTGTTCGGCACACGCCATGCAAGAAGAGCACATATTCGTAATCGCAGCATCGATTCCGAACCAAGTACAGTGCTGACGAGCAAGTTGTTTCGTTCTCACTATACCCCAATGTCCTTGGTGGAGAAGCCGTAAGACAGAGGACTGTAACGAACGTGGGACCACGACCCTGGACTGATCATCATCAAAACGCAACAGCAAAACACCACGCCGAACAAAAAGTCACTCCTTGTGAGCAAAAAATCGGCGAACCAACGGATCCTCGATCCGTGACTTTGACAAGGGCCATTGTGTAGCAACAAAATGCAAAACGGTAGCAAGGACAGGGTCAGCACCTGTGGCTGTAGCTACACGACGAAAATCAATCGGAAACGATTCGACCACGTTATCGGTTTCCGCATCAATGAACATGCAATCAAGTTCGGAAGAATCGAATGCTCTATCTTCAGCAACAGGCAAATGGGACAATGCATCGGCGTTTCCGTGCTTAGCAGTGGACCGATACAAGATATCGTAGCGGTACTGCGAGAGGAAAATTGACCAGCGAATGAATTTCTGCGCTGTACGTGGAGGTACAGGTGTGTTCGGATGAAAAGGCGATGTCAAAGGTTTGTGGTCTGTGATGATGGTAAAGTGACGACCATACAAGAAATCATGAAACTTAGTAACACCAAATACGAGAGCCAATGCTTCTTTCTCGATCTGTGAATAATTTCTTTGCGCAGACGAGAGCAATTTGGACGCAAAGGCAATAGGGCGATCGTGCGATACATCTTTGTGCGCAAGCACAGCACCGATCCCGAAATCGGATGCATCCACCATCAACAAAAGGGGTTTCTGGGGATTGAATGGCGTAAGGCAAGTAGTGGAAAGCAACGCCGATTTCAACTGGCGAAAGGCGCGTTCACATTCCGTCGTCCAGACGAACGGAACACCTTTACGGCATAAGCGATGAAGCGGAGCTGAAATGGAAGAGGTGTGGCGCACATGGCGATGATAAGAATTGATTTTTCCCAGCACACTCTGTAGCTGCTTCAAATTCTGCGGCGAAGGTAAGTCTTGTATGGCACGGAGGTGCTCGGGACTGGGATGTATGCCTTGGGCATTGATTACATGTCCCAGGTAGGGTAAGTCACGAGCAAAAAACACACATTTGTCCTTCTGCAAGCGAAGACCATTTTGTCGCAAGACCTGAAATAACGTTCTGAGATTGGCTAAATGTTCTTCTTCCGTCCGTCCGGAGACCAGATAGTTTGCTGCAGTAGGGACCGACGCACAAACAGTTTGCCATTCGGGTGTGCATCCGCCCCTGCATTGTTTCAGTAATATCTGCAGTCTTTTGAATCGATACAAACCAAAATGCGTGTTAACCACCAAAACGCGCTGGGATTCTTCTTCCACCGGTATTTGCAAGTACGCGTCTGTTAGGTCCAACTTCGAAAAATATTTACCTGGACACAGTTTGTCAAAAAGATCTTCCGGGCGGGGTAAAGGAAAAGTTGCAATCACTAGTTGTGGATTCACCGTTGCCTTGAAGTCCACACAAAGTCTCAATTTTCCGGAAGGTTTTGGCAAAATTACTAAGGGTGATGCTCAGAGAGAAGCCTGCACACGTTCAATTACACTTTGTGATTCCAAGTCGTGTAATGTGTTTGCGACCGCATCACGCAATGTGTGGGGAACATTGCGCGCTCTGAAAAACTTCGGTTGCGCGTTGACTTTCAGTTCCAAATGTGCTTTATAATTCTTAGCGCAACCAAGGCCTGGTGCAAAAATGTCTGCAAATTCTTCACAAAGACGAGAAACACTGTCTGAAGGCACAGTCTGGTTTGGATTTATTTCAGTTGTTTAACTTGTCTATAGTAAATCGGGTGCTATCAGTGAACCAAACAAGTTCACTGCAGAAGAAGAACGTAGGATATACAATGACAAGTTTTGTTTGTCCCTTGTGTGTTGCAAGAAGGCTGCACTGTCCTAACACAGAGATAGCTTGTCCTGAATAACTACTTAACGTAACATTTGCGGCACACAACGAAGGTGAGCCCAGCTGTTTGTACGTGTCGTGATTGATCAGTGAAACTGCAGCTCCGGTATCGAGCTGGAACGGTATCACTTTGCCGTTAATGTCCAAATCTATGAAAAGTTTATTGTTCTGCTGACGACACGAGCGACTGTCTTGTGTAACGTGAACTGACACTGGTACAAAATCACTTGCGACTTGACGGGATTTCCGGCGATGTCGACGCACACTATTTGTGGGACGAACACTGTCACTGTTAGAGAGAGTGGCACTGGGCGGAGTGGAATGAACTGCATGAATTTCCATAGGCGAAGGTTCACGAGCCTGAGTATTCTTGGTTCGATTCCGGCACGAAGCAAAGGGCCTGGAATGGTTGTGAGTATCTGATCTGAGTTTTTTCTGACAAACATTCTGAACATGTCCTTGTTTATTACAGAAAAAGCAAATAGCCTAGCGTGACGGGCAAGTCTCATGTGAATGTCTAGTAGCACACTGCGGGCATGATTTCACTGCATTTGCTTGCCGGCGCGGGACACGTGGCGGAGAGCTTGGCGGCGGCTGCGCGGACGGGCGCGAGGGCTGTTTACTGTTGTGTGCAGCGCGCCCGGCGGGCCGGTTAATGTGACACATGGCTGGTGAAGTATCAAATGATTTCTGAGCAAAGTCAAGTGTGTCGTGCCGATCCAATATGTCCATCACTTGTTGAGGGAGGGATTGACTAGTTTCAAAATCTGTTCCCGTATACGAACATCAGAAACGTTCTGTGCAATTGCATCACGTACCATAGTATCTGAATAAGGGAGTCCACATTCACACTCGGAAGCACAATCCCTAGTAAGGCCTTGCAAGGTTGCAACCCACTCCCTATTAGTATGACCTGCCGTACGTTTTGTACGAAAGAAGGTATACCTATTTGAAACTACATTGAGTGATTCTTTGAAATATGCATCTAATGCAGACAAAATTTTGTCGTAGGACAGAGTTACTACGTCGCGTCGGGGAAATAATTTCACTATCACACAGTATGTTTGGACGCCTACGGTGGAAAGGAGAAAAGGCTGCCGCTCATTACCTTGAATTCTGTAGGCTGCGAGATGGAATCCAAATTGGCGTGACCACTCTATCCAGCTTTCCAGTGCCGCATCAAAAGGACGAAAAGGTGGTGCAACTGCGTGTTGCGGCTGCGGTAGCGGTGGAGCGGCGGCTGCCGCATCGTTTTGCATCGCACATTGACCCTGGACGAGCTGTCCAAGGGCATCCAATAAGGCCTGCGTCTGCTGATTCTGCAAGCGATAAAATTCGGATAGTACATCGGGAAATTGTGGCGAAGCCATGACACAAGTAAATCAGGGCAATATCAATATGAACGCAAAATTCTCGTCGCCAACTGTTGTGGACTGGCAAGACAGCCAATCCACAATGGACGGGAAGCCGAAAGGCACGTGTTTAAGCTCACGCAGGATGGCGTGAGGTCTGGAACAGGACAAGGTCTTTATAGTAGCAAAAAAAGTATGTAGCTTCTGGAATACTTAACTTTAATCCATAATTGGTGAACATCGGTCTGACGGTACATGCATCACAAAATAAATAGCAATTGATAATGGCGCCTTGCTAGGTCGTAGCAAATGACATAGCTGAAGGCTATGCTAACTATCGTCTCGGCAATTGAGAGCGTAATTTGTCAGTGAACCATCGCTAGCAAAGTCAGCTGTACAACTGGGACGAGTGCTAGGAAGTCTCTCTAGACCTGCTGTGTGGCGGCGCTCGGTATGCAATCACTGATAGTGGCGACACGCGGGTCCGACGTATACTAGCGGACCGCGGCCGATTTAAAGGCTACCACCTAGCAAGTGTGGTGTCTAGCGGTGACACCACACTATTGAAACCTCCGTTTCCTAAACATAGTTTTTCCACCACCGATATTGCATAAACATTGACTTCCACGTAAAGGTTGGCGAATTCAACCTTCCATCTACTAATGTGTGTTAGAACTGTGAAAACGTAAATAAATCACATGGAAGAAAGTTTTCAGCCAGAGATATAGATGTCAGCCAGAGATATAGATGTCAGCCAGAGATATAGATGTCAGCCAGAGATATAGATGTCAGCCAAAGATATAGATGTCAGCCAAAGATATCGAAAGAAAATAGTCTTCACACTGATAAAAATTCCGCTGAAACAAGCAGTTTCCCAAATACTGGAAAAGGTGGAAGTGGCTGCCAGTGCAGAGTTAATCAGTGTAACAATTTAAAGGCAATTCTAAAGCTGCTACCACGATAAAATTCACACAAATTGCTATATCAAACTGTGTAATCCAGAAAAATAATAATTTTGAAAAATCTAGTTTTTGGACCAAAATCCATTACATCCATATTTTGTACCACGTATCTGTTGGTGACAGGAGGCATTATTCGTGAGAAATCTCTTGCTGAATTCACTAAATGTAGTCTAATTTATTTCGAATTACAGTCGATTATGTATTATTTTTAATATTGATTTTTAAAACAAAACCAGTGTGAGACAGTGAATCATAACACATACTTCAATCATAATGACATTGTTGACAATTCCAAATCACATAATGGTTAATAATCTCCATACAGGCTGTTTCCTGACTGACTGACTTATCATAGCCCAGCCCAGCCCAATAAGGGTAGACGGTTAAAATTTTAGAGTGGGTGATAGTCTTATACTGTAGGAGTAGTCTAAGAAGGGATTTTTCAAAATTTCTCCCCTCAGGGGTTAAACAGGGGATAAGATGTTCCTTGAAAATATGTCGCTGTTAATGCAATTTTGAAGCTAGAACTATGAAAGCTGGCATTCGGTTTCTCAATAAGAAATAAAGAAATACATGTTCCAGCATTTTTAGAGATTTAACCTCAGTGGGGGTGCAAGTTTCTGAAAGTCTCTCTGGATAAAACTTATTATTAAAGATCTACTAAATCACTTTGAAAGCTACATCTGTGAAGATTAGTATTTGTCTTCTCAGATGGAGAAAATTACGTGTTTTTGAAAATCACTGTTAAAGCTACATCTGTGAAGATTTGTATTTGTCTTCTCAGATGGAGAAAATTACGTGTTTTTGAAAATTCAACCCATAAAGGGTTAAAGTAGAAAATTTTATGAAAATATTTCATTATATTAAAACAATTTTGAAGCTAAAGCTACGGAAATTTGTATTTGACCTCCAAGGAAGTATGAGATAGGGAATGACAGTTTCTAAGACAGAATGAACAAAGACCTCTGGGTCTAGCTGCCAGAATCTCTTTCTCGTCTGAAGTACACATGGGAAAGATCATGCTTCTTTGGACTTCATTAACGGTGTAGAAGATGCTGGAATTTGCGAAGAACATAAAAAAATACAGTCAACATAAACAGTTGATCATGCTCTAAGCTAATTCTGTATGAATATAAAAACCAACAGCTGCCTATCAAAGAAGCTAATTAACACTGGGTACAACTACCACTTAAGGAATTTGTTTTGTTAACAGTATTTTATAATACATAATGGCAAAGCTTCTCCTTAAATTGTAAAGTAATGTAAACCATTTAAACCACAGAGATAATGTAACAGTGAGTCAGAGATAGAAATAAAATGCTGTCAATTAAAATTTTGTTTTCTTTCAATATAAAGTTAATATCTATTAAAAACTTTATTTTACTTTCCAAAATATTTACTATGAAAGTGTTTGTAAATATTAAGTACCTATAAAGCTAATGTATTTCCTTCCGTATTTTCTTTCTTGCGTAGAACTCTACTCAAATAATATCATCAAGGTAGACATCTTACTAAATGATTGCATATCTTAACTCTGTTTCTTTTTTTTTTTTTTTTTTTTCAATTAACCATAGGCACAATATATATCACTGAATAGAATATGCTTTTTTTCCGAACTTGCCAATTGACCCTTTCCTCAAGATAATTCTATTGTTATTTTCTTTTCACTATTCAAATTACATTACGGATAATTCTATTATTTTCAAATAATGTTCAAGAACTTATTTTTTCAGGTTAATGTACCGAAGCTTTGTTTGCCTTTTTCGTGTACATCAGAAATTGAGGGCACTCAACTAGTGCCAGCAATCACTTTTCTCCAATTTAGAAATTTAAAATTCACAAAAAAGCGCAAACTGTGAATATGCGTGTTTCTGGCACTTCAGGCCCTGATGTTAAACAATTAAACCAAAATTAAATCCCTTCAGGTGTTGGCGAATCGATAGCCACAATCGTTTCGTAATTAATGCTCACTCGCCACTTCATAGCAGAAAGTAATGATAATACTGTGATGTGCTTGCATAAATAATCCCAATACTTTATTGTTACAGGTAAGATCTTAACCGCTTATGGGAAATCCACACTGTACAACCAAAATATAGTTTTATTCCTAAATTCTGTAGTGCGTGTCCAATCACATACGTTGCAAATTAGGCACCTATCGCTCAATGCAACCTCAGATCAATTTTCCGCTAGTTCGAGCACATGACTTTGTCTCTGTGTGTTTAAATCTTCCAAACAAACACAGCAAACGCTCGAGTCCCTCAGAGTGCGCTAACTAAATACACTGAAACGCTGTAATACTGAGTTGCCTCTGTGTTAGTGGCAGAGGAATGCTAGCCAAATGGAATGGAACACTCCCGATCAGTGTCCGACAGTAAATCCAAACAGAAATCCAACGATGTATCAACATTAATTCAAAAGTTAACAATGGAAAACACTAGACAGTAATACTATGGCAGAAATTCGCAGAGCTAAACGATCAACTGTATCAGTACAGTAATCACTCCAATCACTCGACCTTTAAGTACCCAAACTGCAACTTCCACCACTTTGATGGGACTATCAGTTCTATACCTTACATTGACTGTCACCACTTTACTTAAATTGAGAACTTCTCAGTATGAACTTCACTGTCCAGAACAAGTTCTACACCATAACTAAATATAAAACCCACGTTAAGCCATTTATGAACCTCTTACATAAACAAACGTACAGCGATACCATTCCTTTTAACATTTACACAATTACTTGAAATGGCCGTCTCATCTTTTGTTTGTGGCCATCTTCCACTGTTTTAGCATCTTTGCCCCTCGAACTTCTATTGCTGCCGGACACTGGCGCAGGTACTATCTTCAGGTCATCGCTGCAGCATTGGTACTTAACTACATGTTTCAAACGCTCACATGCAAGCAAAAGTATATCCACCTGCTGCACGACGACAAAGAAACTACCGTGATGACAACTGGAACACACCAAACCTTTCTCTGACCAATAACATCTCCATCCAACCAATTCTTCACACTTTTGATGGAGACGTGAGAACGGATGAAGTAGTCGCATAAGAAGATGACGTTTTAGCTTTGATCTAGAAGAGAAAGCAAGTGGAAATATAACGCAATTACACTGTGATGTTGTTTTGTTGTTGTTGTGGTCTTCAGTCCTGAGACTGGTTTGATGCAGCTCTCCATGCTACTCTATCCTGTGCAAGCTTCGTCATCTCCCAGTACCTTCTGCAACCTACATCCTTCTGAATCTGCTTAGTGTATTCATCTCTTGGTCTCCCTCTACGATTTTTACCCTCCACGCTGCCCTCGAATGCTAAATTTGTGATCCCTTGATGCCCCAAAACATGTCCTACCAACCGATCCCTTCTTCTACTCAAGTTGTGCCACAAACTTCTCTTCTCCCCAATCCTATTCAATACCTCCTCATTAGTTACGTAACACATGCGAATTAATAGTTGTGGAGAACAAAACAACATACATTCTACTGAAAGGATCACTGCAAATGAATCCATTCATTGAACTGGAGAACACCAACGTTAAACGCACAACGTTTCATCTACACATATAGTCGAAAGACGTAACTTCAACGAACAAATACGACTGGGAACAGATAAAGTAGGGAAAATACTACATAAACTAGCACGAATAAACTCAACCAGTTGATGTCTACTAACCATATTAATACAAACATACCACTGTGCCGTCATTGAAGAAGTGTTGAGATTTGCAAATGTATGGGTATGTCTTCTAAAACTCGCCACGGAGAGAGGAGCTGGCATGTGAAGTCGGAGGAGTGTGTTCTGAAGACTACCCACCGCATTCAGTCCCACCTGACTGGAAGCAGTGTATGTGATATTAGGAATATACTCAGTCGACCTTACTATCGGGAGTCGTGCAGCAACACACTCCATGAAAATGAGACCGCCGGCCGAAGTGGCCGTGCGGTTAAAGGCGCTGCAGTCTGGAACCGCAAGACCGCTACGGTCGCAGGTTCGAATCCTGCCTCGGGCATGGATGTTTGTGATGTCCTTAGGTTAGTTAGGTTTAACTAGTTCTAAGTTCTAGGGGACTAAAGACCTCAGAAGTTGAGTCCCATAGTGCTCAGAGCCATTTTTTGAAAATGAGACCACCTGACAGGATAGAGAGCATCACTGGAATACCAATATAAAACAACTGCCCACTCTAACTCGTGACAGAGTGGAGACCTGGCAATAAGAAAGTCATGAGGAGTGCCGTATTCCCAACGTATTCTCTAATAGACAGGAGCGACTGAAAATCAAATATGTCCACTACAGCCATGGCAAGGTTAACTTTCAAACTGGTCACGTCCCTATCAAGCCAACTTTCACTGTGTAACACTGAGCAATCAACTCAAACTGCCATGCTGGGAAACGTGATCCCCAGTGCACTTCGTCCTGACCTGTAGGCAGTCCGGTAATGTAGAGCCATCAAGACCTGTACTATATACCTATGATGAACATCGACACCATATCACACACGCACACACACACACAGAGACACACGTTTGTGTGTTTACAAATTTGGTATTTTTTCACATCTTATTATTCATTACTATATTTTATTGTGAAGCAGTGCTTGACTTGTGACAGTCGTGCCAGTATTCCACCAAATGAAAAGGTGGAAGAGCACGAAGCTAGCATGACTACACTTGAACAGTCAGTCTGTGGCCAGCTATAGATGTGTAAGCAACTGGTTAGAAGAGTGAGATGGAAGTATAAATTAAATACGTATTAAATATATATTAAATGAACCTAGAATGAAATCGGCATTGGTTCTTGGCATTGTGACGTATAGTATAATGCTGTGGTTTATAATTACGTCACCAAGGACACATTGTGCAGATTTTAAGACGTTGCGTTTGTCTGATCAGCACCAGTGTCTTATCAGCTTAACTCTTCGACTATCTACAGGCAATGTAATCGATTAATTTGTAACATTTTGCGTAAACCAGTGCTTCGAAACTTTTTAATCAGTATAGGTCTGTATTAAAACTGTGGGGGTCAGGTATAGATCATTCACCTGCATAACGTCACCTATGTCAGGATCCTATTCCAGCCACACAAGTAATTCTGTGTTTTCATTAAAGTGGGTAAATATCCATAACATCAAATTTTATTTACCTGCCTTTGCTTAAGAAAGTAATACTGTATACATTTTATTTTGATATGCAGATTGGGACTTGACAAGTGTTTGGTAAAGTGAGTTGTATCCTACATCAGATCGATACACTGTGTAGCATATTAGTCAATGAACTTCTATGACAGAGTATTGAATTTGTGTTTTATAAATTGATCCACAGTAAAAGTACTTGTCGAAGAGTGGGTCATGAAGCGTTACAGTTTGAGGACCTTCATAATATTGACATTTTCTTCATTAATTAACACTTCGTATTTCATTAAAAATATTTGGATTACCCCTCAACCGTTAGAACAGAGTGAAAATTTAACTACACATACAACTGCATACAATAGCGGATTGAGCGACCACATGTTAGTTACTACGAGATTCAATAATAATTTTACTTTCATATACTAAAAGCTTGGTTCCACTCTATGTGCTTTTATATGACACAAGTTTGGTCACAAGTTTAGTGGAACACCGGATATGATCGTATGTTCCTGTGCCCTAAAAACTGTGCTAGTCAGCCATCAGTCGATGCTAATTAAAGAACATAAAGGTTACATACTTTGAAAGGTTGTTTACGTTAGTGTGACAAAGTTTATCTTTTCCATATTTCTAGATTACATCCCGTAAATGCTAGAAGAACTTGATCAGCAGCTGGAATTCGAGAGGGCTCGAGCACAACTCGAATGTAAGGACATTTGTAATAAAAACGTAGTTCTTACATGAAATAATTTCCTATAATACATATACTTGTTTTCTAAGTGTCTAGATTGAGCTTTCTTAGACATACTCTTTTCTTTTCCTTCTAGATGATGATCATTCCACCCATAGGGAGGGGTGCACCGAGGATGCCATACAAGGTGGGGGTGAAATTGCAGCCATTGCAGAAAGACGCCAAATTATCGATCATTTTAGAAGAGGAGCTCGATCGGCCTGAGTGGGTGGGGGACCTGACTGAATGTGCCAATGAGTTGCTCTAACCATGGAGCCAGAGTGGAGAAGGTGAATAGTTCTGACCTTTATCATAACAGCAAATAATTATCATTATTTATTCTTACCTTTATTGCTCTTTTAAATCTACATCATTAAATTTAGTTTTACAGGTATATCACACAGCATGTGCCGGATACCTAGAGCAGTGATTGCGGGTGGGGGGAGGGGGGGGGGCGGGGGAAATCTGGGGCACACAGCCACAGCCACAGAGACATGCTCTGCCTTGTGTAGCTCCCAACAGAGCTGCGTGAGAGGCAGCAGCAGCAGTGCCTCTCCCCACACCACCAAAAGCCCTCTGTCCTCCGTGGGCAATGCAGTTGGTGGGAGGGGAAGAACATCAGGTGCAACGGTCTCCCACCCGACCGGCTGGTAATGGGAGCAGGGCACCCTGGGGACTGTCGCAGCGGCCCGGTTGCTTCAGCCGGCAATCACTGCCTCCGCATCCTCCAAGTATAGGAGCAGAGTGAGGATGAGTTGGGTTGTGGTTTGGCTTATATAGGTTCTATGACGTAGAGTCACGTGACTAATGGAGTAGTCAATAGGAGAGCAGCATTCTAGGGGTGGGTGTGCTACATCATGAAGGAACACTGCGCCCCTAGTGGGAAAATGTGAAATTTCTCACTTGTTCATTCAATATCGAAGTGGTACATTAAAATTGGAATGGAATTAAGTAATTAGGTAATTGATATGTTAGATGAACGATGTGGATGTTGCTTTAGTTAGGGTATTTACAGAAGACTATCTCTAGTGCGAGTATGAAGGTGCAGGCTTGAGGCTGTGGCATCAGGATTCTCACGTTTGCGGGCCGCTGATGTGACGTTATGCCATTATTTATGCGAGAGAGAGAGAGAGAGAGAGAGAGAGAGAGAGAGGGAGAGAGCAGACGATCTTGGGACTGTGCAGTGGCTGTATCATCATCCGACGTCAAAGTAGAGCCCTCTGGTGGCGACGAACTGAACTAAGCCAGTTGGGGGCCAAACCCAATGGTGAACACACATACTTGAAATTGGTTAAGCAATAAAGACAATTGTTTTTTTCCGACGAATCCTTAGGTGGAGGAGTCGACTGAGGTTAGTGCAAGTGTACTTTATTTTGCCCCAGCAGCGAAACCCCAAGTGACCTATCTTCCTGCCAAAATTCAAACTTGGCGCCATTTTGTAGGACGGAGTGGCAGTCAGGTTACTTAGGTTAATGGAGGTAGGCCAAGTGAGATATCTTCACACCATTTTCTTTGCTTAATAGAGATAACCAGGGTGTGATGTATTATCCTATCCTGTTGGAATTCAAACTTGGCAGCAGTTCATAGGAGGAAGTGGCTGTCAGGTGACTTAGGTTAGTGGAGGTACCCCAACTCAGATATCTTCCCGCCATTTTCTTTGCTTACAAGGGAACCTCCCCATCGCATCCCCCTCAGATTTAGTTATAAGTTGGCACAGTGGATAGGCCTTGAAAAACTGAACACAGATCAATCGAGAAAACAGGAAGAAGTTGTGTGGAACTAAGTTAGTATATTTTGATTATTTTTTTCAGAGTAGTACACGCGAAGATAGGCAACATCAAGGATGATAAGACGTCAGGAGCGCCGTGATCCCGTGGTTAGCGTGAGCAGCTGCGGAGCGAGAGGTCCTTGGTTCAAGTCTTCCTTCAAGCGCAAAATTTAATTTTTTAGTTTCAGACAATTATCAAAGTTCGGGCACTCTCACATAATCAACTTCGCTTTCCAAAATTCCAGGACATGTTCAGATTTAAAACGTTAAAAACATATGTTTTCACAGAGCACAGGGAAAAGTGTGCGACTGTGAAACTGTTGGATTCATTTGTAGCAGTTTATGTGACAAACTCTTATGTTTTCATCACTTTTTTTGGAGTAATTCTCACATCCACAAGAAAACTTAATTCGGGCAATGTAGAAGAATCTTTTTACCCATTCGCCAAGTGTACAAGTTAGGTGGGTCGAAAACATATTCTATACGACACTGGTGAGGGCATGTGCGTCACATGACAGGAATATATCAGACATGTTTTCCTGTGGAGGAATCGGTTGACCTATGACCTTGCGATCAAATGTTTTCGGTTCCCATTGGAGAGGCACGTCCTTTCGCCTACTAATCGCACGGTTTTGCGGTGCGGTCGCAAAGCACAGACAGTAAACTTATTACAGTGAACAGAGACGTCAATGAACGAATGGACAGATCATAACTTTGCGAAAATAAAGAAAAACTTTTCATTTGAGGGGAGACTTGAACCAAGGACCTTTCGTTCCGCAGCTGCTAAAGCTAACAACGGGACCACGGCGCTCCCGAGCTCACACTGTCTTGATGTTGCATATCTTGCGCATGGACTACTCAGTTTGCACATTTTGCTTATTTTTTTCATAGTTCCGGACAACTTCTTCCTGTTTTCTCGATTGATCTGTGTTCAGTTTTTCAAGGCCTATCCACTGTGCCAACTTATAACTAAATCTGAGGGGGGTGCGATGGGGAGGTTCCCTTGTTAGTAGAAATCACAGGTGTGGTGCATTATCCTGTTAAAATTTGAACTTCCCGCACATTTTGCTGAGGGAGGGGGTTGTGGCATTTCCTGCCAAAATCAGCCATCCTGAATGACGTCATGGCCGCCATGTTGGACACATCCGGCAACAATGCAGAGTGGACTAGAACTCTCTTTGTGCCGGTAGTTATTGTAACCTACAAATCCTCCAAAAATAAACGAAAAATATACCTATTCATAAAATCAGATAAAAATTCATTTGGCGCCTTCCTGAGAAACAATCTCCACTCCTTCCTAAATAGTAATGTAAGTGCAGACCAGATGTGGCTTGGATTCAGAGAAATAGTAATGGCATCAACTGAGAGATCTATACCAAATAAATTAACAAACGACGGAGCTGATCCTCCTTGGTACACAAAACGGGCTAGAACACTGTTACAGAAGCAACGAAACAAACATGCCAAATTTAAACAGACGCAAAATCATAAAGACTGGCAATCTTTTCCTGAAGTTCGAAATTTAACGCGGACTCCAATGCGAGAAGTTTATAATAGTTTCCACAACGAAACTTTCTCTCGAAACCTGGCAGAAAATCCAAAGAGATTCTGATCGTATGTGAAGTATGTTAGCGGCAAGAAACAATCAATGCCTTCTCTGCGCAATAGCAATGGAGGTACTATCGGAGACAGTGCTACCAAAGCAAAGTTAATAAACACAGCCTTCCGAAATGCTTTCACAAATGAAGATGAGGTAAATATTCCAGAATTCGAACCAAGAACAGCAGCCAACACGAGTAAAGTAGGAATAAATATCCTCAGAGTAGTGAAGCAACTCGAATCACTTGATAAAAGCATGTCCTCTGGTCCAGACCGTATACCAATTAGGTTCCTTTCTGAGTATGCTGAGGCACTAGCTCCATACTTTACAATCGTATACAGCCGTTCGCCCGACGAAAGATACTTATCCAAAGACTGGAATGTTGCAGAGGTCACACCAATATTCAAGAAAGGTAGTAGAAGTAATCCATTAAATTAGAGGCCCATATCATTAACATTGATATGCAGCAGGACTCCGGAACATATATTGTGTTTGAACATTATGAATTACCTCAAAAAAAAAAAAGTCTATTGACACACAGTCACCATGGATTTAGAAAACATCGTTCTTGCGAAAAACAACTAGCTCTTTATTCACATGAAGTGCTGAGTGCTGTTGACAAGGTATTTCAGAATTTCCGGTAGGCTTTTGACACTGTATCACACAAGCGGCTTGTAATGAAATTGCGTGCATATGGAACATCGTCTCAGTTATGTGACTGGATTTGTGATTTATTTTCAGAGACGTTACAGTTCGTAGTAACTGACAGGATGTCATCGACTAAAACAGAAGTGATTTCTGGCGTTCCCCAACGTAGTGTTTTAGGCCTTTCGCTGCCCCTTATCTACACTCCTGGAAATGGAAAAAAAGAACACATTGACACCGGTGTGTCAGACCCACCATACTTGCTCCGGACACTGCGAGATGGCTGTACAAGCAATTATCACACGCACGGCACAGCGGACACACCAGGAACCACGGTGTTGGCCGTCGAATGGCGCTAGCTGCGCAGCATTTGTGCACCGCCGCCGTCAGTGTCAGCCAGTTTGCCGTGGCATACGGAGCTCCATCGCAGTCTTTAACACTGGTAGCATGCCGCGACAGCGTGGACGTGAACAGTATGTGCAGTTGACGGACTTTGAGCGAGGGCGTATAGTGGGCATGCGGGAGGCCGGGTGGACGTACCGCCGAATTGCTCAACACGTGGGGCGTGAGGTCTCCACAGTACATCGATGTTGTCGCCAGTGGTCGGCGGAAGGTGCACGTGCCCGTCGACCTGGGACCAGACCGCAGCGACGCACGGATGCACGCCAAGACCGTAGGATCCTACGCAGTGCCGTAGGGGACCGCACCGCCACTTCCCAGCAAATTAGGGACACTGTTGCTCCTGGGGTATCGGCGAGGACCATTCGCAACCGTCTCCATGAAGCTGGGCTACGGTCCCGCACACCGTTAGGCCGTCTTCCGCTCACGCCCCAACATCGTGCAGCCCGCCTCCAGTGGTGTCGCGACAGGCGTGAATGGAGGGACGAATGGAGACGTGTCATCTTCAGCGATGAGAGTCGCTTCTGCCTTGGTGCCAATGATGGTCGTATGCGTGTTTGGCGCCGTGCAGGTGAGCGCCACAATCAGGACTGCATACGACCGAGGCACACAGGGCCAACACCCGGCATCATGGTGTGGGGAGCGATCTCCTACACTGGCCGTACACCACTGGTGATCGTCGAGGGGACACTGAATAGTGCACGGTACATCCAAACCGTCATCGAACCCATCGTTCTACCATTCCTAGACCGGCAAGGGAACTTGCTGTTCCAACAGGACAATGCACGTCCGCATGTATCCCGTGCCACCCAACGTACTCTAGAAGGTGTAAGTCAACTACCCTGGCCAGCAAGATCTCCGGATCTGTCCCCCATTGAGCATGTTTGGGACTGGATGAAGCGTCGTCTCATGCGGTCTGCACGTCCAGCACGAACGCTGGTCCAACTGAGGCGCCAGGTGGAAATGGCATGGCAAGCCGTTCCACAGGACTACATCCAGCATCTCTACGATCGTCTCCATGGGAGAATAGCAGCCTGCATTGCTGCGAAAGATGGATATACACTGTACTAGTGCCGACATTGTGCATGCTCTGTTGCCTTTGTCTATGTGCCTGTGGTTCTGTCAGTGTGATCATGTGATGTATCTGACCCCAGGAATGTGTCAATGAAGTTTCCCCTTCCTGGGACAATGAATTCACGGTGTTCTTATTTCAATTTCCAGGAGTGTATAAGTGCCACACCAAAGACGTTACAGCAGTACTAGTATCGATAAACGCTGCTGCTGCCACTGACGGAGGCAAGTGAGCAACTCGTTCAGATAGTAATTGAGGGAGGAATAAGACGCCACCCGATGGTGAAAAAATGTGCAAAAGGAAAAACGGCATTAACACGAGCCGACCACGGCTCAGTGGTTTGTAACGTTAAGCGCGTGTAGGCGAGCTAATGGGCTGCCTACAATTGGTACAAGGTAGGTGAATTTGTCAGCGAAACCGTGTGGCCCCACGGCAGAGAGCGCATAACTGCCGGGCAGGCAGCCGCGGCTGTTCCAGTCGGGCCAGGTTGCTAGAGCGTCAGCAAAACAGCGGATGTCGGGAAAAGCCCTTATCTGGGAAATTGGACCGCTGTAACTCATAGTCTTAGTGTAGGAGACGCTCCAAGAAATGGCGGAGTGTCAGACGATCTTAAAGATGGCTAAGTTACATCTCGTTGTGATTTGACAATAACGTACATCAAACATTAACCCAAATTTGAATACATTTGCGATCTCAGGAAAAAATGAGGCGCTTCCAGTGACACAATATTATTTAGAAATACTTAAAACTACAGAACTTATTATTTCGCGGTGAATAAACATTTTTCACAATGAACCTCTGAATTAATAACTTTTACTCGTAAATGTTTCACTTGATTTTTTTTGTTAAAAAAAGTTACCTTAGATGGTAGCATTGCACTATAGCTATCTTCCATGAAAGCAGCGTATCTGTATCTATTTTATTTATTGATTTATGGCATCTTTCATATCTGTTTCATTATGAAAATGCTTGTCACAACATCGTATTTGACACAATTACACAGCATATGCTGCATGAATGTCTCACATTTTGACATATTTGTATTTTTATTTACTGATCAGTTTACTGTTTTGCCAGTACTTTTATATAAATGTTGATTACAAGTGCTATTAAAAAACTGTGCTAATTTAAAATTCGTCTGTCGTATGTGTTAGTGGACACCACAGCTGAAGAGAGAACCAAAAGTCGCTTGTGTCGGGGAGGCCTAAGTATTTGTTTAAACAATATAGAAGGACAATCTGTAGTTATCTGACGTGAGCATGCTTGCGCAAGAATACTGGCTTATTTATTAATAGACAAACCCCTACTTACACTCGTTGTGCATGGTCTAAAGGTTAAAAAATGTTTGTAACGTGTCTTTTGTTTAAATACTGTTGCAGTATCAGTTTAGTACGGGAAAGTAGTCAAGATCAGTCAAATCATGTCACTAGCATGTAAAAACGATTAAGTTATATTGAATGGTTGGCTCTGAGCACTATGGGACTCAACTGCTGAGGTCATTAGTCCCCTAGAACTTAGAACTAGTTAAACCTAACTAACCTAAAGACATCACAAACATCCATGCCCGAGGCAGGATTCGAACCTGCGACCGTAGCGGTCTTGCGGTTCCAGACTGCAGCGCCTTTAACCGCACGGCCACTTCGGCCGGCTTTATATTGAAGAGAACGTTTCTTTTCTCTTTACAAGTACTTAATTTTCTGGCCCATTTCTTCCAAATCATCCCATTCGCATTGATTCACACCTTCGTACAGATTTTCAGTCTTTTCCAACCAGTTAAGTATTACTGTAGATTAATGGGCACTTAACTGATTCAATTTGGTTCTATAAATGCTGTTCTTAACGCTTCTTTCTTTGTTCTCGAATGTATTTTCGATGGTGACTACACGGTTGCTTCACCGTATGGTCTGTATTAATGCTTTCAGTAGTAATATCATCTCCCTGCTTTACCACTGGTGAGACTCTGTTGTCATAGTCAACTGTTTGGCCCACTAAGTCCGTTGTCTGCAGGAACTCAGGATCAGTACCGGCATTTCTTTTATCGTTTGCCTGCAGTGGCTCCTCTCTGCACACACCAATGGAAAAGTGGACAGCAACAGAACACTGCGGGATTCAAGTGGAGACTGGAACTCTTCGAGTGAAGACCCCAAGAGAGTGATTCTGGACACTTTTACGTGAGTTCTGGAAGAAGACAGATCTATATAGAGTAACGTTCACGATTCACTCGTATAGGTGGGTGTTTGCGGACGGTGAACGACAGCTACAGTGCCCTAAATTTTGAAGGGGCTTTATATTTCGAGAGGTGGGAATTTACACCACTTTTGCCGTTTGATTTACGGAACTCAGAATAGACTGAGTATGAGTTACTATTCTTCGTATGGCGTGTATTTATTTGTGAATCATAATGCTGAACTCTGAAATCTTGCGTGTGTTGTGATCACGTAATGGACTTAGTTTTCGCGAGTCTTTGATGACTATTTAGTTTGAGGATTTTACTACCATTCTTGTAACGCTCTCAACACAACTTGACTGCATTTGATAACAGTATTTTCTGTCTGTATTTTAACTGAATATGGAAAGATCACTACCCGTTTATATGAGATATCATTTCTTGAATAAAAATTATTCAACATAATTCTCTGTCGTCTTCACTGATTATACACTTAGTATAGAACCCTGTTTATTAAATTATGCGTTTATCTTTTATTTTATATTTCAGAGTGTTTTATTAACTCGCAATCCTAGCTAACGCACGGACTATTTGACTGCAGGATCACAGTTACGTGTTTTTATTTGCAGTGAATTAGCTGCCGGGCATGAAAGCACATGTGCGTTGCTAGACCCTATGACTACATCGGGCTACACTTTTAAAACAGAGCCGTTCGTAGCACCAATACTTGAAGTAATAGCAACCGCAGGTAAAGGTGAAACTGGTTTGCTGTGTGGAAGAGCAATTACACGGCATTAAAAGTTAGGTAATGCCGCACGTTACAAAGGACTGCGTATGTGACTTTAAAATCAATGACGATTACTCGATATATAGGTTAAAACTGACATCTTGACGTGAATTTCAATGACAATACTACTGGAGTGACTGTCACTTTCTATGTGAACTTTACTTATCGTTTCTTTCAAATTCGGTTTCATTTTCTAGTTTTTGCACTAAAATTAGACCCAGTTTGCTAACTTTAGCGTTTTCTATTGTATCAATCAGAAAACTGAAATCTCCTCCAGATAAACTGTTACAGTGCAGCACCGATGGAAAGTCACCCAAGAAGAAGAGATCAAAAATCGAAAAACTCTCCAGACAGTATCACATTGCAAGTCTGTAACATTTTGTGTGTGAATTAGAACATCTTGCACCATAATCATCGTCTTTGGGAAGAAGACTTTTTTTCGGGACACTCTTGCATTTCCATCTAATAAAGATTGTGGTCTGGACAAAAAGGAAGAGCTTTAACGGAAGCTGTGGGTAAACGAGCGGAGAACAGAATATCTTAAGCCTTAAGCATTTGTTTACAGTGTCACTGCACAAAGTACAACTGCATACAATAACAGATTCAGGGACCACATGTGTCAGGCCAGTTATTGTGAGGTTCAATAATCAGTTAACTTGCGTATAATGAAAGCTTGGTTGCACTTTATGTGCTTGTACATCTAAACGTTTGGTCACAAGTGCAGTGGTGCACAACAACAGATTATGTGCTCCCATATGCTAAAAACTACGCTTGTCATTAACCAGTCGATGCCCATTAAAGGATATCGCAGAAAGGTCGCGTAGTTCGTCAGGTAGTATACGTTAGTGGGACAGAGTTTATTGCTTTGTCCATGCCCATCAACAGACAATGGTAGTAGGTGACTGATGTCGATAGTACATTCTCATCTGCTTACATTTATGCATTGCACTCTGGAAGTAGTGAGAATCTACGGTTAGGTTTTCATTCTCGGAAAAGTTATTAATACGTGTTCCTAAATTATTTTCTCGATTTGATATGACAACCATTTTTGTTCATCTTGGCACTTACAGCTACTATTATCCGAGGAACGTAGGTTCGAGTCCCGTTATTGCTTAAGTTAATTTCTTTTAATATGAGACTATGTTCAAAAACGAAATTCATAGCCCACTTCTTACTCCATTAGATGCTCGTTCATGACCAACTAAAATGCGCTCAAAAGGAGTAACATGAAAAGAAGTTACGGATTCATAATATGAGTTCAGTGTTATAACTGTCGTTCCTGCGACATGACTGTTTTGTATCTTCTGTTAATCTGACGGAACCACTGCTATAATATCAATGGAGTGTTACGATGACCGCACATATCTCACTAACACAAGACATCACATCCAGCATAGTGTGCTATGAAATAGTGTGGGATTTCACACAGCAGCATCACACAGAAAATACTTGAATAGAAGATCATACCGTGTACAGTAAACAATGCAGGATCAAGAGAGATTCCACAGGCTAGATGAATACACATTTAACGTGAGACGTTTATTGATTAGCAATCAACTACAAAGTAAATAGCTATAAATTGGCGTTATACCCAAGGGTTGGTATAAACCTGTTAACGGACACACACTGAAGAGCCAAAGAAACCGTTACACTTGTCTAATATCGTCTAGGGCTCCCACGAGCACGCAGAAGTGCCCCAAGACGACGTGGAATGGACTCGACTAATGTCTGAAGTAGTGCAGGAGGGTACTGACACCATGAGTCTTGCAGGACTGTCCATAAATCCGTAAGAGTACGAGGTGATGGAGATCTCGTCTATACAGCACGTTGCAAGGCATCCCAGATATGCTCAACAGTGTTCATGTCTGGGGAGTTTGGTGGCCAGCGGAAGTGTTTTAAATCAGGAGAGTGTTACTGGAGCCACTCTGTACCAGTTCTGGACGTGTGGGGTGTCGCATTGTGCTACTGAAAATTCCCAAGTCCGTCGGACTGCACAATGGACATGAATGGATGCAAGTGATAAGAAAGGATGCTTACGTACGTGTCACTTGTCAGAGTCGTATCTAGACGTATCAGGGGTCTCATATCACTCCAACTGCACACTCCCTACATCGTTACAGAGCCTCCACTCGACTATCCATCTTCTTCTAGGTATCTTTCACCTAACTGAATGGATCACACCTTTCATCATTTTCTTTGGAATTCTATCCTCTGCCATTCTCTCCAAGTGTCCTAGCCATCGTATTCGCTGTGATTTCACGAATTTTACTATGTCCCTGCCTTGTATTAACTCTCGTAATACGGCATTGTAGCGTATTCTCCAGCCTTCTTCCTCCCTTATTGGCCCATAGATTTTGCGTAGCATTTTTCGCTCAATGGTCCTTAGTTCATTTTTATTGTGTTCTGTCAACGTCCATACCTCTGACCCGTATGTGATAACTGGGTGGACAAGGGAATTATATATCAGCAGTTTAGTTCTCCTTGTAACAAGGCTATTTTTGAAAAATTGTATATTTGCAAAGAAAGCTCTGTTTCTTGCTTGTATTCTTTCCCTTATAGCCTTTCCAATACTGTTATCATTTTTTATTAGGACTCCCAAGTAGTTAAAGGAGGACACACCTTTGAAGCATTTCCCATAGATGTATAGGTTTTTAGAGGTTCTTCTAGCCTCAGATTGTGACATTACTATATATTTTGTTTTGTTTCCATTTACTATGAGGCCAATTTTTATGGCTTCTGTTTCCATTGCCCAGTATGTTTCTAGGAATTTATTGGTATTTCTTCCTACTATAGCAATGTCATCAGCGTATGCACATATCTGGCTGGTTTTCATAAATACGGTGCCTCTTTTGTTGATTTTGTTTACTACACTATACAGGGCTATATTGAACAGGGCAGTGGAGAGACTATCACCTTGCTTCACAACTTTATTAAAGTCAAAGCTCTGACTTGTTCTGCTAAGGATCTTTACTTTTGCTCTCGTCCCTGTCATTGTCATTCTGATTAGTCTTATTAGTTTAGCACATATAGCAACTTCTTTCAGTACTCGGTATAGTTCTTGCCGATTTATGCTGTCAAAGGCTTGTTTGACGTCAATGAATAGGAAATGCAGATCTATATCATATTCATAGTACTTTTCCATCATTTGTCTTACCACAAATACTTCATCAGTTGTTCCTCTGTCTGGTCGAAAGCCACACTGATATTCCCCTAGTATGCCTTCTGCACACTGCTGTATCCTTTCGTTTAATATACTTGTGAAGATCTTGTAAGTTGTGCTTAGGTGTGTTCTGTCTCAATAGTTTTCACATGCTGTCCTGTCCCCTTTCTTATAAATGGGGACTATGAGTCCAATTTTCCAATTGTCTGGCATATTTTCAGTTTCCCATATATCTGATATTAATATATGCAGTCCCATTATTACAGCCTCACCACCAGTTTTTATTAATTCAGCAATTATGCTGTCTTCCCTAAGGGCTCGATTGTTTTTTGACTTGCGCACAGCCTGGTAGACCTCTTGTAGTGTTGGTTTTCTTGCCTCATTGGTTCCAGCTCCACTCTTTCCTCCTGTGCGTCTGTCTCTTCATCTTCTAGGATCATGCTTAGTGTATCTTTGAAATACTCTGCCCATCTTCCCACTATCTGTTCTTCCTCTCTTATCATTTTGCCATGTTTGATGTTTTACTGGAGTGAAAAATGGTTCAAATGGCCCTAAGAACTATGGGACTTAACATCTGAGGGCACCAGTCCCCTAGACGTAGTTCTACTTAAACCTAACTAACCTAAGGACATCACACACATCCATGCGCGAGGCTGGATTCGAACCTGCAACGGTAGCAGCCACGCGGTTCCGAACTGAAGCGCCTAGAACCACTGGGCCACAGCGGTCGGCTACCGGAATCCTGATATTCATGGTACACTCGTGAAATTGCCGTTCAGGAAAATCACCACTTCATCACTATCTCGGAGATTCTGTGTCCCACCGCTCGTGCGCTGACAATAACTCCACGTTCAAACTCACTTAAATCTTGATAACCTGCTATTGTAGCAGCAGTAACCGATGTAACAACTGCGCACGACACTTGTGTTATATAGGCATTGCCTACCACAGCGCCATATTTTGTTTGTTTACAAGTCCCTGTATTTGAATACGCAAGGGTACACCAGTTTCTTTGGCGCTTCAGTTCAAATGGTTCAAATGGCTCTGAGCACTATGGGACTAAACACCTCAGGTCATCAGTCCCCTAGAACTTAGAACTACTTAAACCTAACTGACCTAAGGACATCACACATATCTATGCCCGAGGCAGGATTCGAACCTGCGACCGTAGCAGGCGCGCGGTTCCAGACTGAAGCGCGTAGAACCGTTCGGCCACCAGTGGCCGGCGGCCCATCAGTATATATACTAGATGCAGATAGTGATCTGTTATTTACCAATGTTACTGGAAATCCGTACACATATTAGGTGTAGATACTAACAACTGTGTACATAATTCACTTAACATTGTACATATTGTAACCAAACACTCGGAACACAGATTGGCTCCAACTCTTGAGATAAAAATGTAACTTATAAAATTTAAGAGTTACTGTATGTCGAAGAGTCTACGAAACATTCAGAGGCTTTCATCGCCAGATGGCTACATTGAGGGCAAATCTGTGTTGGGTTAATCTGCAGTGTCTTCTTTCTTTTGAAATGTCCCCTTAGAAAAATTATGCATGACTGTGCTTAAACTGACACAGTACTTTTAGCGCAACGCAGTCTGACTTTCAATAACCCCTACAAAAGAATGGCCCTAACTAACAATAACCTATACCTTACATGAATTCTTACCTCACAAAAATCTTCGTTACTCAAACTACTGCAATACAGCGAGCGCCACTACTGCCAGCTAAATAAATGATTCAAACTACTGAAGGCAGTAACTACTGATAAGCATAGTTAGCAAATGAAAGATTTTGATAGAGAACAAACAATGTATTTACCTTAATAGTGTTCAAAAGTGATTATATATATATCAGTCCATGATATCCAATATTACAAATTTACTCTTTCTGATGACACACAATATTTTTTTAGCGCAACGCAATCTGACTTTCAATAATCCCTACAAGAGAATGGCCCTGACTAAATTAACCTATACGTTTCACAAATCACTTACCTCACAAAATCTTCGTTACTCGAACTACTGCAATACAGCGAGCGCCACTACTGGTAGCTAAATAAAAATGGCTCTGAGCACTATGGGACTCAACTGCTGAGGTCATTAGTCCCCTAGAACTTAGAACTAGTTAAACCTAAGGACATCACAAACATCCATGCCCGAGGCAGGATTCGAACCTGCGACCGTAGCGGTCTTGCGGTTCCAGACTGCAGCGCCTTTAACCGCACGGCCACTTCGGCCGGCAGCTAAATAAAAGATTCAAACTACTGAAGGCACTAACTACTGATAGGCATAGTTAGCAAATGAAAGATTTTGATAGAGATCAAACAATGTATTTACCTTAATAGTGTTCAAAAGTCATAATATATATATCAGTTCATGACATCCATTCTTACAAATGTACTGTTTTTGATGGACACACGTCCAGATCATCCGCTCTCAAAATTCCGCCATCTCTCTCCCCACATCCACCACTGCTGGTGGCTCACCTCCAACTGCGCAACGATACGCGCTGTTAACAGCCAACTGCCCAACAGTACAATAGCGAACAACAATGCAAACCAGCCACAGACTGCACGCAGCACAGCCAGTGGCGTTACCAGTATAAAAACCTAAACAGCCTACTTACACTTTCTCTTCTGAAAAAATACAATAATTTCTCTTTTCCCAGTTCGCGTATTTCTGTTAAACGAACTATAAACACTGCATGAAAAAAATATGAAGAGAGGAAAGGTTCGTCTCCAAGTGACTGGCGACGTGCCAAGGTACGAATGGCAGTCTAGTACGGGGATGTCTGCTGGGCAATTTCAATCCTAAGTGCCGAGACCAGCGACTAAGAGAGCTAAACGGCCTGGAATTAGCAGTTTGGCAACTGGCCATAAAAATACAGCAGCAATTAAAGGAAAGCTTACCTTTAATTGAGAAGCTAACAAAATGGTACTGTGGGCTTAGAGAGAAGGTGTGAGAGCGCCGAAATACAGTAATCTTGTGACTGGATCCAGCGATGTGTACGGGCGCTTGTGACAGATTGTGCTGAATTTCGGATCTCTGTGTGCTAAGTCATCTAGAGAGCATAAGTGAACTAAAGACCAGTCAGTTCTTGCGCGTCTTTCAAATTGTGCAGTTGTCACAAACAATAGTATAAGTATGCAGCAACGAATTAGTTTGAAAAAGTAAAAATAAATTAACAATCCGATCTTGGTTAGATGTATCAGAAACTGGATAGGAAAGTTGCCGCGTTTTCTTGCGCATTATTGTGGCAGGAATTTTCCCAGCTGGCAGGCGTCAACCAGTACTTCATTATAAACCTCATTACAGATTCACAACAAATTAATTCATTGAAACGTGTTTGCGTGAGTCAACATCAGAGTACTGATACACCATTAGAAATGCTGTCGCCGTTAGTACTGACATATCTCTCATTCTGAACAAACTGCACGTATTTGCATCGCCGTGAATATATAAGCATATAATTAACTCGCGACTGCAGTAGTGTACACTGATGGAAAAAGAATCGCAACACTAAGAAGGAGCTAAATTACACAAACTAAATCTGGTAGGCGTGTTTCTTACATCTGAAAAATAATGTCCGTTCAAATTTCACGCCAGTCGCATAATAGTGCTGCTAGTAGCGTCACCACGAGGACGAAAAACTTGTTTGCTTTAAATTAAATACGCGCTTTATTGGTCGTGAGTGTTAGTTACCTATGAGATTGGATGTCTTGAGTTAGTCAAGAATGCCATTAAGCGACAAAGATGCTGTTATCAACACCTCATTGAGTTTGAACGAGGTCGTGTAAGGGGGCTGCGAGTAGCAGTATCTTCCTTCAGCGATATCTCAAAAATTCACTACTGGCCATTAAAATTGCTACACCAAGAAGAAATGCCGATGATAGACGGGTATTCATTGGACAATGTGATGCAGCGTCAAGGGTAACAGCAGCCATGGTCTCCGAGCTGATAGTCCATGCTGCTGCAAACGTCGCTGAACTGTTTGTGCAGTTGGTTGTTGACTTGCAGACGTCCCCATCTGTTGAGTCAGGGATCGAGACGTGGCTGCACGATCCGTTGCAGCCATGCGGATAAGATGCCTGTCATCTTGACTGCTAGTGATACGAGGCCGTTGTGATCGAGCACGGCGTTCCGTATTATCCTCCTGAACCCACCGATTCCATATTCTGCTAACAGTCATTGGATCTCGACCAACGCGAGCAGCAAAGACGCGATACCATAAACTGCAATCGCGATAGGCTACAATCCGACCTTTATCAAAATCGGAAACGTGATAGTACGTTTCACCCGGTAACGCCGGTCAACTGCTGTTTGTGTATGATAAATCGGTTGGAAACTTTTCTCATGTCAGCACGTTGTAGGTGTCGCCACCGGCGCCAGCCTTGTGTGAATGCTCTGAAAAGCTAATCATTTGCACATCACAGCATCTTCTTCCTGTCGGTTAAATTTCGCGTCTGTAGCACGTCATCTTTGTGTTGTAGCAATTTTAATGGCCTGAAGTGTACTTAGCAGGACTGTAGCCACTGTACATGATTGCTGCCAGCGGTGGTCACGAAAATGTACAAGAAGACCTGACTCCAGACGACTATGTGGCACTACGAACAGGGAAGACCATCGAGCTCGATGTATTGCTCTGGCGCATCGTAGTGCACCACCAGCAGCAGTATGAAAAAACAGTTGGCACCATAATGACACAACGGACTGTTACAAATCGGTTACTTCAAGGACAACTCCGACCCAGGCGCCCTTTAGTGCGCATTCCACTGACCCCAAACCACCGTCATTTGCGACTTCAGTGGTTTCAAGCGAGAGCTCATTGGACGACCGTGTGGAGGTCTGTTGCGTTTTCTGATGAAAGCCCGTTTTGCCTCGGTTACAGGGGTGGCTTTGTGTTGGTAACGGTGAGGCCAGCAGAAGGCTTGCAACCTACCTGCCTGCATGCTAGACATAATGAACTCATGCACCTTGAGTTACGGTCTGAGGTGCGATTGATATGACAGCAGGAGCGTTCTCGTGGTTATCCGACGCTCACAGACCGCAAGTCGTATGTAAATCTGGTGAATCGACCTGTTGTGTTGCCCTCCCGAACATCATTCGAAGGGGTGTTCTCCAAAAGGATAACGGTCGCTCACATACAGCTGATGTAACCCAATATGCTCCACAGAGTATCGACATGTTCCTTTGGCCTGCTCGACCACCAGATCTCCAGTCGATGACGTATGGGACATCTTCGGACGACAACTTCAGCGTCATCCACATCCAGCATTACGCGTCCGTGTATTGACGTATCAAATGTAACATTTATTGAACTCCAGCCCACAAACTGACACGTTTACAAAGTTGAATTCAACATTGGGGCGGTTACATTGGTTATTAATGTACCAGAACTTTACATTTGCAGTGGTTTATCTAGTGCTCACGTTAGCGTGTGGTCTTAATACGTTAGTCGCTTAAATATATTTCCGAGACAAATGTGTTCCCGCAATTTTATTACTCTACATTAATTATTTTTTGGTCTTTCGATTATTTGCCATCAGTGTAGTTAGTTTGCATCTTTGGGTCTGTCTACTTGGTTTGTTCCTTCTAGTTATAGCCCACTACGCCAAAAGTGCCTGTAAACTACTGACGTGTGTAACCTCAAAATAGTCGTAAACGTACCTGTAGTCGTCATTTCACTTGTCCACATTCAAGTTCTACATAGCAGAAAGAAACTGCTAGTTGATACTGTGAGGCAGAAACGAAGAAACTATTGAAATCGAGTAAACCGAATCTCACAAAAAATTCAATACCTCTAAATGTTCTTGACATGTTGTTGTTGTTGTGGTCTTCAGTCCACAGACTGGTTTGATGCAGCTCTCCATGCTACTCTGTCGTGTGCAAGCTTCTTCATCTCTGAGTACCTATTGCAACCTACATCCATCTGAATCTGTTTAGTGTAATCATCTCTTGGTCTCCCTCTACGACTTCTACCCTCCACGCTGCCCTCCAACACTAAACTGATGATCCCTTGATGCCTCAGAATATGCCCTACCCACCGATCCCTTTTTCTAGTCAAGTTGTGCCACAAATTTCTGTTCTCTCCAATTCTATTCAGTACCTCCTCATTAGTTACGTGATCTACCCATGTAATCTTCAGCAGTCTTCTGTAGCATCACATTTCGAAAGCTTCTATTCTGTTCTTGTCTGAACTATTTATCGTCCACGTTTCACTTTCATATATGGCAACAGTCCATACAAATACTTTCAGAAACGACTTCCTGACACTTAAACCTATACCCGATGTTAACAAATTTCTCTTCTTCAGAAACGCTTTCCTTGGAATTGCCAGTCTACATTTTATATCCTCTCTACTTCGACAATCATCAGTTATTTTGGTCCCCAAATAGCAAAACTCATTTACTTCTTTAAGCGTCTCATTTCATAATCTAATTCCCGCAGCATCACCCGATTTAATTCGACTACATTCCATTATCCTCGTTTTGCTTTTGTTGATGTTCATCTTATATCCTCCTTTCAAGATGACAGAATTACCATGTAATCGGTGAACCTCAAAGTTTTTTTTCTTCTCCATGGATTTTAATTCCTACTCCGAATTTTTCTCTTGTTTCCTTTACTGCTTGTTCAATATAGAGACTGAATAACATCGGGGATAGGCTACAACCCTGTCTCACTCCCTTCCCAACCACTGCTTCCCTTTCATACCCCTGACTCTTATACCTGCCATCACGTTTCTGTACAAATTGTAAATAGCCTTTCGCTTCCTGTATTTTACCCCTGCTCCTTGACATACCACACACAAATGCCAAGAGTTTGGCAAGTGTTTCCCTTCCTTACCAACTACCACAGTTGAGAATCATGAACCCACACACACTTCTGTAAATTCTCTCACTATTAAACATCAGTCGGACCAATCAGAGATAGTTTACCACGCATAAAAATTGGAAAGCTCAACGCTCCAGTCGCCACGAGGATTTTATTACGAGCAGTACACAAAACCTCTTTTGAAACGGAAGAGATGAGGTGTATATGAATTTAATGTTCACACCGTGTTTCAATTCCATGGAACGCAAATTAGGTAGATCACGATACTTACAGGTCCGTGACTCACAGTTCCCTCTAAAGAGCTGACGCTCCGTATACGATTGCCATAGACAGCTTCGCAGCGCGCTGTTGGAGCTGCCTAAGTGAACTTGAAGCAGACGGGAAACGAATCACTCACCTCTTGCCCGCCAGCGCACACAATTCCGTGCTGGAAAAGTACCATTCTCACCTCATTAAGTTTCTGGTAGCTGTTAACGTTTAAATTATATCTACTTTCTGATTATTCCTGTAACACAAAGGGCGATGAAAAAGTTACCCTTCGAAGGCCGTGCGGTCCATAATCGTATGCCAGTCCGGCAGGATGTCCGTAAGTAATGAGGCAATCATTCAACTGAGGCCCTAGGTTGAAGGTGCTCGTTTAGTAAAACAACGTGTCCTGCTGCGTGAAGCGGACCGTGACTGCTTGCTGCAAGTCCCCGTCCCCGTTTTTTAAGGGGACCAGGGGCGTGATAATAGCACGGAGATATATCAGGGCTATAAGGCGGATGCTCGAGTGTCTCCTACTTGAGTTGGCCTAATGTATGTGCTAAGACTTTTCCCATATCGGGACGTGCGTTATCATGAAGCAGCAACACCCCTTGTCGGTGATTTTCGACAGACATGCTGTCCCACACGCTTGCTTCATTCTCCAGCGATTGCAGAAACAACTAAACAAACATGCCAAATTTAAACTGGCGCAAAATACCCAAGATTGGAGATCCTTTACAAAAACTTGAAACTTAGCGCGGAGTTCAATGCGAGACGCCTATAACAGTTTCCACAACGAAACTTTGTCTCTAAACCCAGCAGAAAATCCAAAAAGATTCTGGTCATATGTGAAGTATGTTAGCGGCAAGAAACAATCAATGATTTCTCTGTGCGATAACATTGGAGATAATATCGAAGACAGTGCTACGAAAGCAGATTTACTAAACACAGCCTTCCGAAATGCCTTCACAAAAGAAGACGAAGTAAATATTCCAGAATACGAATTGAGAACAGCTGCCAATATGAGTAATGTACAAGTAAATATCCTCGGAGTAGTGAAGCAACTCAAATCACTTAACAAAAGCAAGTCTTCTCGTACAGACTGTGTACCAGTTAGGTTCCTTTCGGAGTATGGTGATGCATTAGCTCCATACTTAACAATCACATAAAACCGTTCGCTCGACGAAAGATCCGTACCCAAAGACTGGAAAGTTGCAAAGGTCACACCAACATTCAAGAAAGGTAGTAGGAGTAATCCACTAAATTATAGGCCCATCTCGTTAACGTCGATATGCAGCAGGATTTTAGAACATGTATTGTGTTCGAACATTAAGAAATACCTCGAAGGAAACGGTCTATTGACACACCGTCAACATGGGTTTAGAAAACATCGTTCCTGTGAGACACAACTAGCTCTTTATTCACATGAAGTGCTGAGTGCTATTGACAAGGGATTTCAAATCGATTCCGTATTTTTTGGATTTCTGGAAGGCTTTTGACACTGTACCAGACAAGCGGCGCGTAGTAAAATTGCGTGCTTATGAAATATCGTCTCAGTTATGTGACTAGATGTGCGATTTCCTGCCAGGGAGGTCACAATTCGTAGTAATTGACGGAAAGTCATCGAGTAAAATACAAGTGATTTCAGGCGTTCCCCATGGTAGTGTTATAGGTCCTTTGCTGTTCCTTATCTATATAAACGATTTGGGAGACAATCTGAGCTGCCGTCTTCGGTTGTTTGCAGATGACGCTGTCGTTTATCGACTAATAAAGTCATCATAAGATGAAAATAAACTGCAAAACGATTTAGAAAAATATCTGAATGGTGCGAAAAGTGGCAGTTGACCCTAAATACCGAAAAGTGTGAGGTCATCCACATGAGTGCTAAAAGGAACTCGTTAAACTTCGGTAACACGATAAATCAGTCTAATCTAAAAGCCGCAAATTCAACTAAATATCTAGGTATTACAATTACGAACAACTTAAATTGGAAACAGCACATACAAAATGCTGTGGGGCTGCGTTTTATTGGCAGGACACTTAGAAAATGTAACAGACCTACTAAGGAGACTGCCTACATTACGCTTGTCCGTCCTCAGAATACTGCTGCGCGGTGTGGGATCCTTACCAGATAGAACTGACGGAGTACATCCAAAAAGTTCAAAGAAAGGCAGCACGTTTTGTATTATCGCGAAATATGGGAGACAGTGTCACAGAAATGATACAGGATTTGGGCTGGAAATCAGTAAAAGATAGGCGTTTTTCGTTGCGACGGAATCTTCTCACGAATTTCCAGTCACCAACTTTCTCCTCCGAATGCGAAAATATTTTGTTGATGCTGACCTACATAGGGCGGAACGATCACCACGATAAAATAAGGGAAATTAGAGCTCGTAGGATAGATATAGGTGTTCATTCTTTCCGCGCACTATACGAAATTGGAATAAATGGGAATTGTGAAGGTGGTTCGATGAACTCTCTGCCAGGCACTTAAATGTTATTTGTAGAGTATACATGTAGATGTAGATGTAGATGTATACCGATGTTTGTCTTTCAGCTAACAAGAAAAGAAAAACAGCACGTTGGATCTGACTGTGCTCATTTGGTAATATCGTCACCATAGTTGCGTTTCAACGTTTAACACACGCACGTCGTAAAGACACGAATGCCATTATAATCCCTTGCCTACACGTCGATGCTTATATACCCACATCGTAATCACGCTACGTTGCATGTTCGCTACAGTAACGCCTTCAGACGGAAACCCTTTGATCGGCTCTTGTAGAAAAATGTTAAAGGTACATATCGTTTAATTTTTGATTCTCTTTTCCAATAAATATAGCTTGTACGATTTTTAAAATAGAACTTTTAGTATTCATTGGCCACTGAAATGCGCTTTCTCTCGCCGTCGTACCATTTAGCACAACCTTAATTTCTTTCAAACAGAGTACTTCGCCATCATTTTATGGTCAGAACATGGTGTTGTAACATACAGAACTTAATCCCCAAGACAAGATAATGTGTTCCACTTTTTTAAATTCTCGTCCAAAATCCGCTATTTTTATAATAACTTTGTAAGTAAGAAACATAACGTCATAGGTACATCCATATCCTGCATTTACTCTAAACGGTTTGCAGCTTCAAACTTCAGTGGATACGAAATTTCGAAAAACGATCAATAGCTTACAAAATTCATAACCTAACTGTACAGATATGTCTATATAAGGATCTTATCCTTAACCACATATGCTGTCAAAACCTTCAGATTTCAGCGAACATGGAACTTGATGAAAACATCGCTTTTTGTGGGACCTTTTGAAACAATGAGTACAAACTCAGAATTAATTACATTTATAAATTTCTTAACCATCTCAGAATAAAATGAAATGATTTTAAACTATAATGATTTTAAGTAGGCTTTTGATGCACAACAGTATGTCAGTACCCCTAGCCAACAGTCCGCGAGCTCAACTTCGCAGCATAGGATGAGGGAAGATTCGGCGTTCTCCCACTCTCTGCTGGAACTCCCACCTACCGAGAGCTATCTACCGTACTAGCTTCCGCATAAGGCGGTGTAGCATCAGCCGACAGGCGTGCATAGTAAGTAAGCAGTTTTATAGTTAAATGGGATTTAATGTCTGCCAAATATTCATGTACATGTGACCATATTGTAGTAATTTATCCCGTTTAAGTTCGCAGAATCTTATGGAACGAAGGCATGTCAGACAATTCGTGATAGTCTGTCATTCTCATGTGGACGTCGAAGACTGATAAAGACAACGATGATTATGTTATTTGCGCTCCCCTCATCTTAAGAGGATCCAAAATAAAATGTGGAAGTCTCTTGGCATTCAGTCACACAGAGTTTGCAAAATTATTAACAAAACACATAATTTTCACTGTCCCAATGTCATGGAAGGGTGTTTCGGACTATCATCAGCAGAATGAAAACATGTTCTCGTTGTGGTTTGATACAGCTTTCCATGCTACTCTAACCTGTGCAAGCTTCTTCGTCTCCCAGTACCAACTGCAACCTACATCCTTCTGAATATGCTTAGTGTATTCATCTCTTGGTCTCCCTCTACGATTTTTACCCTCCACGCTGCCCTCCAATGCTAAATTTGTGATCCCTTGATGCCTCAGAACATGTCCTACCAACCGGTCCCTTCTTCTTGTCAAGTTGTGCCACAAACTCCTCTTCTCCCCAATTCTATTCAATACCTCCTCATTAGTTATGTGATCTACCCATCTAATCTTCAGCATTCTTCTGTAGCACCACATTTCCAAAGCTTCTATTCTCTTCTTGTCCAAACTATTTATCGTCCATGTTTCACTTCCATACATGGCTACACTCCATACAAATACTTTCAGAAACGACTTCCTGACACTTAAATCTATACTAGATGTTAACTAATTTCTCTTCTTCAGAAACGCTTTCTTTGCCATTGCCAGTCTACATTTTATATCCTCTCTACTTCGACCATCATCAGTTATTTTGCTCCCCAAATAGCAAAACTCCTTTACTACTTTAAGTGTCTCGTTGCCTAACCTAAGTCCCTCAGCATCATCCGAGTTAACTCGACTACATTCCATTATCCTCGTTTTGCTTTTGTTGATGTTCATCTTATATCCTCCTTTCAAGACACTGTCCATTCCGTTCAACTGCTCTTCCAAGTCCTTTGCTGTCTCTGACAGAATTACAATGTCATCGGCGAACCTCAAAGTTTTTATTTTTATTTCTTCTCCGTGGATTTTAATTCCTACTCCGAATTTTTCTTTTTTTCCTTTACTGCTTGCTCAATATACAGATTGAATAACATCGGGGATAGGCTACAACCCTGTCTCACTCCCTTCCCAACCGCTGCTTCCCTTTCGTTCCCTCGACTCTTATAACTGCCATCTGGTTTCTGCACAAATTGTAAATAGCCTTTCGCTCCCTGTATTTTACCCCTGCCACCTTTAGAATTTGAAAGAGAGTATTCCAGTCAACATTGTCAAAGGCAAAAAGCTTTCTCTAAATCTACAAATGCTAGAAACGTAGGTTTGTCTTTCCTTAATCTATCTTCTAAGATAATTCGTAGTATTGCCTCACTTGTTCCAATATTTCTACGGAATCCAAACTCATGTTCCCCGAGGTCGGCCTCTACCAGTTTTTCCATTCGCCTGTAAAGAATTCGTGTTAGTATTTTGCAGCTGTGACTTATTAAACTGATAGTTCGGTAATTTTCACATCTGTCAACACCTGCTTTCTTTGGGATTGGAATTATTATATTCTTCTTGAAGTCCGATGGTACTTCGCCTGTCTCATACATCTTGCTCACCAGATGGTAGAGTTTTGTCATGACTGGCTCTCCCAAGGCCATCAGTAGTTCGAATGGAATGTTGTCTACTCCGAGGGCCTTGTTTTGTCTCAGGTCTTTCAGTGCTCTGTCAAACTCTTCACGCAGTATCTTATCTCCCATTTCGTCTTCATCTACATCCTCTTCCATTTCCATAATATTGTCCTCAAGTACATCGCCCTTGTATAAACCCTCTATATACTCCTTCTACCTTTCTGCTTTCCCTTCTTCGCTTAGAAATGGGTTTCCATCTGAGCTCTTGATATTCATACAAGTGGTTCACTTTTCTTCAAAGATCTCTTTAATTTCCTGTAGGCAGTATCTATCTTATCCCTAGCGATAAATGCCTCTACATCCGTACATTTGTCCTCTAGCCATCCCTGCTTAGCCATTTTGCACTTCCTGTCGATTTCATTTTTGAGGGGTTCGTATCCCTTTTTACCTGCTTCATTTACTGCATTTTTATATATTATCCTATTATCAATTAAATTCAATATTTCTTCTGTTGCCCAAGGATTTCTATTAGCCCTCGTCTTTTTACATACTTGATCCTCTGTTGCCTTCACTATTTCATCTCTCAAAACTACCCATTCTTCTTCTACTGTATTTCTTTCCCCCATTCCTGTCAATTGTTCCCTCATGCTCTCCCTGAATATCTGTACAACCTCTGGTTCTTTCAGTTTATCTAGGTTCCATCTACTTAAATTCCCACCTTTTTGCAGTATCTTCAGTTTTAATCTACAGTTCGTAACCAATAGATTGTGGTCAGAGTCCACATCTGCCCCTGGGATGTCTTACAATTTAAAACCTGGTTCCTGAATCTCTGTCTTACCATTATGTAATCTATCTGATACTTTCTAGTATTTCGTGTATTCTTCCATGTATACAACCCTCTTTCACGATTCTTGAACCAAGTGTTACTTATGATTAAGTGCAAAATTCTACCAGGCGGCTATTTCATTTCTTACCCCCAATCCATATTCACTTACTACGTTTCCTTCTCTTCCTTTTCCTACTATCGAATTTCAGTCATCCATGACTATTAAATTTTCGTCTCTCTTCACTATCTGAATAATTTCTTTTATCTCATCATACATTTCTTCAATTTTTTCGTCATTTGCATAGCTAGTTGGCATATAAACTTGTACTACTGTAGTATGCGTGGGCTTCGTGTCTATCTTGGCCACAACAAAGAGAACATCTAGGTTCTAATATCGTTCACAAAAACAGAAATCTCAGTCTAACTCAGCAACAGTTATTGTAAGACCTAGTTAATCCATAAAATATGTTCTTTACTGCAATAGCATAACAAAATTCGTCCAATGGCTTTATCTTCATTTCTGTATCGATGGTGTTGAAAATTTTGTTTGCGTGGTGTCTGTTGTTCCAGACATGTCCAAAAGAACAGACACCATGCATTCATATAATTGATTCGCCTAGATAAGCAATGCATCCACCTTTTTCAGTGCGGATGTACAAATATGTACGACCTCCTAGAGGAATCTCAGAGTAGCGAGCATGGAGGAACTGGACATAGGTGGCGCTGGTGGGAATGTGGGTCGATCGTTAGGCGTGCTGGGATAGTCCGCGCATATGCGATGACACTGTGTCTCAGATGGGGCAGTAGTCAACTTACCTTCTTGATAAGCAGAATGTCCCCGTTTCGAATTCCCGTCTCGTACATGTTTTCACTCGTTGCTGCTGAATCTGCGTAATGTGCTGAGGCTGCTGACATCAATAATTCCTTTCCTTTCCTTTTCTTTCTCACCCCGTCCACCTTTAGTTTACATATATTTCTTAGTTGTTACTTCACCTTTAATTGTAATCACTTCAGGAGAAAGTATCCACCAAAAACTTTCACCCTCTAAGAAAAACTATCTGTAGAAAGCATTTATTACTTCCTGTAGCTAGAGACAAGAATGACAATATTAACATTGCAGATCCATTACGTAGTAACGCAAGGGCTTTAAATTTAGTCTGGAGCAGGAAAAGGTTTCTCCTCCAAGTGACATAAACACAAACTGCTGATTATAAGATTGCTAAAAATGGGTTGCCAACCACGCTATTTTCACAGTTCCTCGTGCCGTGCCTCCGCACATAATCACAAATACCAGAAAGCCATCATCACTGGGACACACAGACTTCCAGTACCTGAAAGTGAAATAAGCATCAATAACGACATAAAAGCTGAAAATTAATACTCGAGTAAGATTATTTACTACAAGAGAATGAAGTAGAAGTCTTAACAACAGAAAACACACTAACTTTTGTGTCTAGGAATCCTGCCTACTCGGTTCGATAGACAAACAATCAAATAACTCTTATTAATGAGTTTCATTACAATAAGAAAATTACAAATACACTACTGGTCATTAAAATTGCTACACCATGAAGAAATGCAGAAGATAAACAGGTATTCATTGGACAAATATATTATACTTGAACTGACATGTAATAACATTTTCAAGCAATTTGGGTGCATAGACCCTGAGAAATCAGTACCCAGAACAACCACCTCTGACCATAATAACGGTCTTGATACGCCTGGGCATTGAGTCAAACAGAGCTTGGATGGCGTGTACAGGTACAGCTGCCCATGCAGCTTCAACACGATACCACAGTTCATCAAGAGTAGTGACTGGCGATTGTGACGAGTCAGTTGCTCGGCCATCATTGACCAGACTTTTTCAGTTGGTGAGAGATCTGGAGAATGTGCTGGACAGGGCCACAGTCGAACATTTCCTGTATCCAGAAAGGCCCGTACAGGACCTACAACATGCGGTCGTGTATTATCCTGCTGAAATGTAGGGTTTCGCAGGGATCGAATGGAGGGTAGAGCCACGGGTGGTAACACATCTGAAATGTAACGTCCACTGTTTAAAGTGCCGTCAATGCGAACAGGAGGTGACCGAGACGTGTAACCAGTGGCACCACATACCACCACGACGGGTGATACGCCAGTATGGCGATGACGAATGCACGCTTCCAATGTGCGTTCACCGCGATATCGCTAAACACGGATGCGACCATCATGATGCTGTAATCACAACCTGGATTGATCCGAAAAAATGACGTTTTGCCATTCGTGCAGCCAGGTTCGTCGTTGAGTACACCATCGCAGGCGCTCCTGTCTGTGATGCAGGATCAAGGGTAACCGCAGCCATGGTCTCCGAGCTGATAGTCCACGCTGCTGCAAACGTCGTCGAACTGTTCGTGCAGATGGTTGTTGTCTTGCAAGTGTCCCTATCTGTTGACTCAGGGATCGAGACATGGCTGCACTATCCGTTACAGCCATCGCGAGCAGCAATGTCGCGATACGGTAAACTAGAATCACGATAGGCTACAATCCGACCTTTATCAAAGTAGGAAACGTGATGCTACCCATTTCTCCCCCTTACAGGATGCAACACAACAAAGTTTCACCAGGCAATGCCAGTCAACTGCTGTTTGTGTATGAGAAATCGGTTGGAATCTTTCCTCATGGAAGCACGTTGTAGGTGTCACCACAGGCGCTTACCTTGTGTGAATGCTCTGAAAAGCCAATCATTTGCATATCACAGCATCTTCTTCCTGTCGGTTAAATTTCGCGTCTGTAGCACGTCATCTTCGTGGTGTAGCAATTTTAATGGTCAGACAAATACAAGTCTGTCCAACATAGAGTATACTAATGAAGAGATTAAGATTGAAGCTGCTATCAATATGCCTAACGCCGGCGCTACTATCCGAGTGCGTAACATTGATGTTGCTTTCCACGTGGCTAATCTTGAAGCTGCTATTGAACTGGGCCGCCATCAGTCGGTCGCGTCGCCTATGCTCTCTTCACATAGGGGCCGATGCTGTCGCGTTGTCGTCCTGGAGGGAGGTCTGGTCAGTGTGCATTTGGCTGATCTCTTCTCACAGCCGTCTCTTCTCTTTCGTTCCCGACAGGCGTGTCGCCGCCGACTTTAAGCCGTAATACTAACAAAAAGCATATCTGATGGTATTTTATACATAGAAAGCTTCTCACAAAAAACTGCCCAGACTCTACAAAATTAAAAACTTCAGTTTGAAATAAGGACAAAGCACTACAAAGTAAGGTGGAACGTAACTCTCAACACTTGAGCTATACCACGTAGAGCATTTATGAGTCAGATTGGTTCATCTGTAAGACTTATTACATAAATCAGACATGTAAAAAATCAGACGTAAAGATTAGATAAATGCCTTTGGAGTCAACGGGACAGATATCTTCCCTGGCACCGTCGTTTACAGTCCTGGCAAACTCTCCCTCCTTACCGACGGGACGCTAAACCTGCATTTTCAAATAATAATAAAAAAAATGAGTAAGGACCAATTAAGGCATGTATCCGGAGAACTTTAAAAATTTTGCATCAATTTACTGAACGAAGAAAATGTGCTGAAGATATTTTTTTTCAACAATTTACTGTCGCTTTGAAGCCACCATCTCTACATGTACCATCTGTAATATCATAAATTCTGCATCTTTTAAGCCTCCAATCACACTGTTACTTAGCTGCTGCTTTTGATTAATAGTTCATAAGCCGTCTTCGAACTGGCGTCTCTAATGATAAAACCTGTAGTGTTGTTTAGATTCGCAGGTTTTTGTCGTCGTATTCCATACCTCTAAGATAGCGATCTGCCAATTCCTCGTTTAAACAGCAAGTAAGGCATACGCAAGCCCATTTAATTTTTCTTCTTTCCCATATCAACTGCGTTACAGTAATTTCTTTCTCCAACCTGTTTCTGCCTTGGTAAGTAATTTCCAGATATAAAGTGTCACATTGCTGGAAAAACAGCTACCACGTAAATCAAACTAATTGTAAAGACATCAGAAACTGCCCTTCGAAACATCAGTGGAATTCTACGATGTTAAAAATATAATTTATGACAAAATAGTAACACATCTATATTCCTCCACATTTACAGTCACTGACAACAAATTCGCAGTAAAGATGTGTATTCGTCATAAACTGTTTTTTTACGGAATCTGGGCTATCCCAGTAGTTAACTAACTTATGTATAGCTATACAATATAGCAAGATGTGAAAATTACCGAAATATCAGTTTAATAAGTCACAGCTGCAAAATAATAACGCGAATTCTTTACAGACGAATGGAAAAACTGGTGGAAGCCGACCTCGGCGAAGATCAGTTTGGATTCCGCAGAAATGTTGGAACACGTGAGGCAATACCGACCCTACGACTTATCTTAGAAGAGAGATTAAGGAGAGGCAAACCTACGTTTCTAGCATTTGTAGACTTAGAGAAAGCTTTTGGCCTTTGACAATGTTGACTAGAATACTCTCTTTCAAATTCTGAAGGTCGCAGGGGTAAAATACAGGGAGCGAAAGGCTATTTACAATTTGTACAGAAACCAGATGGCAGATATAAGAGTCGAGTGGCACGAAAGGGAAGCTGTGGTTGGGAAAGGAGAGGGTTGTAGCCTATCCCCGATGTTATTCAATCTGTATATTGAGCAAACAGTAAAGGGAAAAAAAAAGAAAAATTCGGAGTAGGTATTAAAATCCACGGAGAAGAAATAAAAATAAAAACTTTGAGGTTCGCCGATGACATTGTAATTCTGTCAGAGACAGCAAAGGACTTGGAAGAGCAGTTGAACGGAATAGACAGTGTCTTGAAAGGAGGATATAAGATGAACATCAACAAAAGCAAAACGAGGATAATGGAATGTAGTCGAGTTAACTCGGGTGATGCTGAGGGGATTAGATTAGGAAATGAGACACTTAAAGTAGTAAAGGAGTTTTGCTATTTGGGGAGCAAAATAACTGATGATAGTCGAAGTAGAGAGGATATAAAATGTAGACTGGCAATGGCAAGGAAAGCGTTTCTGAAGAAGAGAAATTTGTTAACATCGAGTATAGATTTAAGTGTCAGGAAGTCGTTTCTGAAAGTATTTGTATGGAGTGTAGCCATGTATGGAAGTGAAACATGGACGATAAATAGTTTGGACAAGAAGAGAATAGAAGCTTTCGAAATGTGGTGCTATAGAAGAATGCTGAAGATTAGATGGGTAGATCACATAACTAATGAGGAGGTATTGAATAGCATTGGGGAGAAGAGGAGTTTGTGGCACAACTTGACAAGAAGAAGGGACCGGTTGGTACGACATGTTCTGAGGCATCAAGGGATCACAAATTTAGCATTGGAGGGCAGCTTGAAGGGTAAAAATCGTAGAAGGAGGCCAAGAGATGAATACACTAAGCAGATTCAGAAGGATGTAGGTTGCAGTTAGTACTGGGAGACGAAGAAGCTTGCACAGGATAGAGTAGCATGGAGAGCTGCATCAAACCAGTCTCAGGACTGAAGACAACAACAACAACAACATACAATATATATTGTATAGCTATGTTCTTCCGTCTGCACCCGAGGGCAATTAGATACCATTTCCTGGTGTGATTGTAGGCTAGCGTTAGCTTGTCAGGAGAGGAAACAGGTTGCACCTGATCACCTCCTTCGTAATCGGCACTTGCTTGCAGCTGCAATGCTATCAGAGTGCCAGGGCGCCTAACATCACACTTACTCGCTACGAACACGAATAAAGAGAAAAGAATGCCAGACAAACAGCTTTGTATTGATAAATAAAATAGGCAGTTAATTATGTATCACACCACTTGGAATGTCTTCACCGCAAATTTATCATCTCACCAGAGAAATATTAAGTACCACATTCCATCAAATATTTCTGATTTGTAGTGATCTTCTAAAACGTTTCATCTGACGTCAACTGAGGTTAATGTCTTCCCAAAGAATATCATAGCTGGTGGCTGTAAGCAAAATAAACCACACTGGCACTCTGATATGACCAAATGGTAGAATCTTCAGCCATTCGTTTCGCATAACTACACAGAACGACTATTTGAGGTGTGTTCAAGCTGGTCGCTAAACGAATCATAAAACAAATATTTGGGGCGGCAAATTACTCGATCGCAAAATGTGAACATGCCGGAAGTGATACAAGGTGTAGAATTCGGCGGCAGCAGTACTGTAATGGGCAGCCAGGCCCGTTTTCTTTCCATTCATGGCGTCGCTTGCGCAGATCGGTCAGTACCTTAACCATCACGCCACAAGGCACGTCATCTTATTTGTGACGTCATAATCTTGAATTACCTAGCCACACCCTCTTTACATGACCGAAAAGCGGCTTTATACCGGCCATTGAAACGAAACAGCCCATCACAGCCCAATATTTTACGCACCACAGGTCAATCACTATATCGCCGCCATATTCCCAATGTGCAAACGTCACTGGAAGATGCTCTAAAGTATTTGATTATTTTTCGGAAATACGGAAAGGTACTGGCAATAATGCTGTAACACGACACTAGCAATCCAAATTACAATTTCAACGGCACTTCAACAACTTAGTTTGATTACTCTGTTACACTTGATGTAAGGTACAGCAGGAGCCACAAATTAAATATTTTAACATTGAAATTCTAAGTGTCACTTTTCAAAAATACGTAAGCGAATACACAAACCTATGCACAGACACTCATAGAATGTTTATGTCTAGTGACACACGCTTTTTCCATGTCTAAATCATCCGTCAAAACTGATGCCTTGAATCTGAATGTGGATTCTGAAATTACTCGTACGTGGCTTAATATTACTTTCACGTCTAAATAGTTATAGAACAGTACAGAATAAGCGTGGCTAAAAATAACATTCTAAGCAGGCAGCTGACACTTCATTTTAGGCCTAAATGTGGCTTTGTGCAGAAACGAAAATGATCAGGCCTACAACTACAGGGTGGGGCAAATAAAAGTGGTCTGGACGATCGGATACGTTTTAAAACTATTTGTGGCGGTATTAACAACGGAGGGAAAGACCCACAGTTGCTTCCAACAGGTTCGAGCAACTGCCCATACACCCGACCGAACCTTGCAGCACATTTACACAATTTTCTTGCCTGACAGAGTTATTAACAGAGGTCAGTCTGGGCGCGGGCTCTAGTCGGTCACCCAGGTCACCTGATCTGTCAGTGTGTTATTTTGCGTGGGGAGCCCTCAAGTCTAAGGTGTATCGTAACAACCCTCATAGTCGCCAAGAACTGAAGAAGAACAGTTCGGATGAGACTGCAACAATTCCAGCAACCTAGCTTAAATCCGCCTTCAGTAGCTTGCTGACTAGGCTCAAAAAGTGCCAAGAGATGAATGTCGGTGTTGTGTACGTAGTTCCGCGTAGTCAGCGCGTACACAACTTTCCCACTAGACCGCGCCCCGCTAAGCACAACAGCGCAGGCGCACCGCTCGTCCGTCTCCGCACTACGAGATGGCGCTGTCATATAGACGGACCAAATTCTGCTTCCGTCGATCCGCGTATTAATATGTCTCGCAGCCAATGAGATTGCTGCTAACGTAGAACCTTTTCTCGGCGCGGATCACACTCTCGCAGTGTTACCTGAACGCGTGAGGTATTATAACGAGTGTACAGACCTCCGATTAATCGTCTCCGGCGGTAATTCGAAAGGATACCGCTCTTCGATTGTGCCATTCCAGCACTAATCGAAGCGTTAGGGTTTCAGGTTCCAGCCAGCCAGCCAGCCAGCCAGCCGAGCAGCAGCGGTCCAGCTGAGCAGCAGCAGCAGCAACGGTCGCAGCGGTCCCGGCCAGCAGCAGCGGTCCAGCCAGCCAGCCAGCCCTCCAGCAGCACTGGCACCGGCCCCGGCCCCAGACCCGTCCGTGGCAGCAGCAGCTGCGGCGTTCCTACCAGCCGTCGCCAGCGCCAGCGCCAGCGCCAGCGCCAGCGCCAGCAGCGTGGGACTCTGGTCTTTGTCCGTCCTCGGTTTTCTTCCTCTCCTTTTCGTCCTGTGCTGTTTTAGTTTATCCCTGTCGTCATGTCAGCCCCCACCACCACTGCCACTACTACCACCACTGCCATAGTGTATACTTCGCCCTCCACCGCCACCACCACCATTATATGGTAGCCCAGTCACCCCTCTTTCCTTCCCTCCTCTTCTAACTCTCCCTTCGCCCTCGCTCTTTGTCGCCATCTCCCCGTCGCCGTCGCCTTCACCATCACCATCTCCGGCGCCGACTACTGCGTCTACGCCGGGACTTGCCACTTCCCGCCACCTCCCTATAGCTCCCGTCCCTCATGTCACCACCCACCCTTCTGCCACTGTTAAATGCCCTAGTGGCACCACCACCTCCTCTGCTCCCAAAAAGGCCCCGCCCCGTCCTCCTTCCCTCCCCCCAAAGATGCCATGGATGTCTCCCCACCTGGCCCTACTCCCTTCGCCTCCTCCTCCTCCTCCCCGCCCCTCTTTATACAAATACCTCCTCTCCCATCCTGATCCTTCCCTTCTCGAGGCCCGGAACCTCTCCCTCCTCCTCTGCCAACACTTCCCTGGTGCCCCCATCTCACTCCTCACTCCCAGATGGGATTCAGTTCTCATCTCCTCCCCCAACCCCACCCTCCATACGACATCCTCTCCCGCCTCCCCATCACCTGGTTTGGCCCCAACGCCTCCCTCACCCCTGCTCCTTCTCCATCTCCTCCCCGCCAACCCCAACCCCGCACGCTGTCTCTCACCGCCGTGATCACTTGGCTTAGTCCGACGATCACGGAGGAGGAGGTGTAGGCAGAGCTCAAGGCGCATCCCTCACTGGAGGTGTGGGTGGTCCGCCGCATTTTTAACTCGGCCGGCCACACCCATCTTATACAGGTTTTCTCTGAGGACACCCCCTCCATTGACCATCTCCTGAAGGAGGGTGCCCTCCTCTTCAACCAGCGATATAAGGTCGACCCCTCCCATTCCACTCCTCAATCCCTTCGCTGCCAGAGGTGTCTGCACTACAACGCACACCCAACAGCTGAGTGCCATGAGGCCACCACCTGCCCGCATTGTAGGCAAGTGCACTTCCTCCGGCAGTGCCCTAACCTTCAATCCCCTCCCTCCTGTAATACCTGCAATCTCCCCCATGCCACCTACTCCCAAAAGTGTAAAGCCCGACCCCCTCTGACCACTCCTGAACTAACCATCCCTGTCCTTCCTCTGGACACCTCCAGCCCTCCTGGCAATTCCGTTCGTCCCTCCCCCCCAACCGCTGAGGACATCATCAGGTTCCTCACCATTGTCCTGCAAAACGTCCACCCTTTCCATCGCCCTCACACCCTCCAACAGGTCTCCCTCGCCGCCCATTCCGTCTTCCACCTAAAAATGTATGCCACCTACTCCCACAATGAGGCCCATTTCACCTTCTCCTGTCTCGACACCCTCGTCTACATCCCTGTCATGGCGCGACAGCACTGTATCCTGTTCAACAACATCCGTTCCCTTCCTGCCAACAAGAACCTCTTCATGCACACCCTTGCAACCCACTGCATGGATGCCTTCCTCCTCCATGAAACCTTCCTCCAACCCCACCACACCATCCACACTTCGCCCTACCTTCTCCACTGCTCTGATAATCCCCTCCCGATTGCGTGTGGCAGAGTTGCCATTTGTCACCACCGCCAGACCCCAGTTCAGCTCCAGCCTCTCCTTCCTGGCCCCACCGAACACCTCATCCTTAGTCTCTTCTTCCCCGTCCTTACCGTCACCTGCGCCCCTATTCCTTTCGACTTCCTCTCCCACATTGATCGTACCTTCTCCTCCTACGTCATCGCTGCCGACCTCAACATCCATAGTCGTTCCGCTACCCAGTTACGGTGGTGGCATCGGTTCCTCTCCACCCTCCAAGGTGACCTCGTCTCTTCCCCAGCACACCCACCCCGAATCCCGATATCATCCTCTCCTCCCCAACCTCCTTGGCCGCATAGTGGTGGATGTCCTGGACCCCATTGGTTGCGACCATCTCCCTGTCCTCCTCACAGTTTGACGGTCGCCGCCCCCACCCTGACCCTCGTAATGACCCTCCCCCAAAGTACGTCCATGACTATTCCCGTGCCGACTGGAATGTCTACTGGGATACCCTCTTCACCCAGGTCGAAGGCCACCCCTTCACCTGCCACCACCCTGACGATGTTACCCATGCCACCTCCTTTCTCCAGCATACCTAGTCTGAGGCTGTGGAGGCCCACGTCCCTACTGTCGCCATCCACCCCCACCGTCCTACCTTACATCCACAGGTCGTCCTCCTTCTCCGTGAATCCTGCCGTCTCTACCATGCCTTCCTCCATATGTGTGACCCGGACACACTATGACGCCACTGGCTACTCCAGCGACACATCCGAAAATTGCTCGCGGCTAAGAAATGCTGGGACTGGCGACAGACATGCACCCGTTTAAATGCTACCCTACCTATCAACTCGTCCAAGTTCTGGTCAGCCTTCTGTCACCTTACCCGAACTAAACCCTCCCCCTACTATCCCCTTCTCCATGATGATCACCCCTTTGCTGACACCCTTAGTAAGGCCAATCTCTTTGCGTCCTACCTTTCTGATGTCTTTTTCATCCCCAACGACCCCCGTTCGATTACTCTCTCTTCCCAGATGTCCACAATCGAACTGACACCTCTGTCCCTCCCCTCGTACCTGGTTTACAGTACTTGGACAACATTGCACACATGGAATTCTATGCCCCTATCACTACACAGGATCTCATTGCTACACTCTGCACAAAACGCAACACCTGGTCACGATCGTGTCACCTACCACCACCTTCGTGGAGATCCTGTTTCTTTCCTCTCCACCCTGGCCAGGCTCTACAATGTAGTCCTGTCCACCGGCTACTACCCTGAACTGTGGAAAACCTCCCATATCCTGATGTTCCTTAAACCCGGTAAACCGCCGTCCGCCCTCTCCTTCTACTGTTCCATCAGCCTTACCTCCGTCTTCAGCAAGGTCCTGGAATCCATCCTCACCCGATGCATCCACCATCATCTCCACCAGCACCGCCTCCTTCCCATTACCCAGTGTGGCTTTCGGCCGTCCTGCTCTTCCGATGACCTTCTCCTCCACCTCACTCATCTCCTTTTCAAACAGCTTAATTTCCGTCGCTCTGCAATCTTCCTCTCCCTGGACCTCGATCGTGCCTATAACTGCGTATGGCATTCCGGTCTCCTCTTCAAGCTCCAAACTTTCGCCCTTCCCATTAACTACGTCCATCTGATCGGCTCCTTTCTCTCCCACCGTCCTTCCTACGTCACCATCCATAACACGGATTCCTACACCTTTTTTCCCTCCGCTGGTGTGCCCCAAGGCTCCATCCTCTCCCCCCTTCTGTACATTTCGTATACGGTGGACATGCCACCGCCGTCACCCCCCGTCCACCTTCTCCAGTTTACCGATGACACCGCCTTCCTTGCCCTCGCCCCCACCCTGCAGCATTCCCAACACCTTCTCCAATCCCATCTGGACCGGTTCACTGCTTGGTGCAACCAGTGGTTGCTCATGGTCAATCCCTCCAAAACCCAGGCGATCATTGTAGGCAAAACCACCCATTCCTTCCGCCTCCTTGATTTCTATCTCACCATCTATAGCCATCCTGTCATCCTCACCCCCACCCTTAAGTACCATGGTGTCACCCTCGACCGTCGCCTCTCCTGGACCCCCCATCTCCGGACAATCCAAGCCAAGGCACGCTCTTGACTGCATCTCCTCAAGCTCCTTTCCGGCCGTACATGGGGTCTGGACCCCTCCACCATCCTCCACACCTATAAATCCCTCATTCGACCTATTCTCTGTTATGCCCATCCTGCCTGGATCTCTGCCCCCCTACCTGTTGCAAATCCCTTCAGATCCTTGAACGCCATGCTCTCCGCCTCGCCTATCACGTCCTTCTCCTCTCCCCCACGCAGATCCTCTACGACCTCATTCCGTTCCCCCACCTCCTCCTTTTCCATGAAAGAATACGGATCCTCTACACCTCCCGTAAACTCGATCCTCCTCACCTGCTTGTCTCCCCCACACTCTCCCACCCCTGCCCACTGCCGCGCCTGTTTTCCCACATCCCACCTAGTCTCCATCTCTCCACCCTCCTTACCCTCTCCCAAGGTGGCTTCGGCCAGCTCTCCCTCCCTGATGATGCACACCTACCCTCTCTCTATCCCTCCTTGCAACCTACGTCCTCAATTATTTGCTTGACGTATTCCAATCTCTGTCTTCCTCTACAGTTTTTGCCCTCTACAGCTCCCTCTAGTACCATGGAAGTCATTCCCTCATGTCGTAGCAGATGTCCTATCATCCTGTCCCTTCTCCTTATCATTGTTTTCCATATATTACTTTCCTCTCCGATTCTGCATAGAATCTCCTCATTCCTTACCTTATCAGTCCACCTAATTTTCAACATTCGTCTATAGCACCACATCTCAAATGCTTCGATTCTCTTCTGTTCCAGTTTTCCCACAGTCCATGTTTCACATGCAATGCTGTACTCCAGACGTACATCCTCAGAAATTTCTTCCTCAAATTAAGGCCGGTATTTGATATTAGTAGACTTCTCTTGGCCAGAAATGCCTTTTTTGCCATAGCGAGTCTGCTTTTGATGTTCTCCTTGCTGGGTCTGTCATTGGTTATTTTACTGCCTAGGTAGCAGAATTCCTTAACTTCATTGACTTCGTCACCATCAATCCTGATGTTAAGTTTCTCGCTGTTCTCATTTCTACTACTTCTCATTACCTTTGTCTTTCTCCAATTTACTCTCAACCATACTGTGTACTCATTAGACTGTTCATTCCGTTCAGCAGATCATTTAATTCTTCTTCACTTTCACTCAGGATAGCAATGTCATCAGCGAATGTATCATTGATATCCTTTCACCTTGTATTTTAATTCCACTCCTGAACCTTTCTTTTATTTCGATCATTGCTCTCTCGATGTACAGATTGAAGAGTAGGGGCGAAAGGCTACAGCATTATGTCACACCCTTCTTAATACGAGCACTTCGTTCTTGATCGTCCACTCTTATTATTCCCTCTTGGTTGTTGTACATATTGTATATGACCCGTCTCTCCCTATAGCTTACCCCTACTTTTTTTCAGAATCTCGAACAGCTTGCACCATTTTATATTGTCGAACGCTTTTTCCAGGTCGACAAATTCTATGAAAGTGTCCTGATTTTTCTTTAGCCTTACTTCCATTATTATCCGTAATGTCAGAATTGCCTCTCTCGTCCCTTTACTTTTCCTAAAGCCAAACTGATCGTCACCTAGCGCATTCTCGATTTTCTTTTCCATTCTTCTGTATATTATTCTTGTAAGCAGCTTCGATGCATGAGCTGTTAAGCTGATTGTGCGATAATTCTCGCACTTGTCAGCTCTTGCCGTCTTCGGAATTGTGTGGATGATGCTTTTCCGAAAGTCAGATGGTATTTCGCCAGACTCATATATTATACACACCAACGTGAATAGTCGTTTTGTTGCCACTTCCCCCAATGATTTTAGAAATTCTGATGGAATGTTATCTATCCCTTCTGCCTTATTTGACTGTAAGTCCTCTGATTCTAATATTGGATCCCCTATCTCTTCTAAATCGACTCCTGTTTCTTCTTCTATCACATCAGGCAAATCTTCACCCTCATAGAGGCTTTCAATGTATTCTTCCCACCTATCTGCTCTCTCCTCTACATTTAACAGTGGAATTCCCGTTGCACTCTTAATGTTACCACCGTTGCTTTTAATGTCACCCAAGGTTGTTTTGACTTTCCTGTATGCTGAGTCTGTCCTTCCGACAATCGTATCTTTTTCGATGTCTTCACATTTTTCCTGCAGCCATTTCGTCTTAGCTTCCCTGCACTTCCTATTTATTTCATTCCACCTACCAACTTTGATCCTCCCTCCCTCTACCTGTGTTTCTCTTTTGGGCACCCTCCCTCCCTTCTCTTCCCCTTCCCTCCATTCTCCATTTCTCCCCACTCCACCTCTGGGCTTCCCCTCCCCTGTCCCTCTACTCCTCCTCCCTTCTCCTCAGCCATGGGCATCTTTGTCCGCCCCCCCCCCTCCCTCACCCTTCTTCCCCTCTCGGCAGGTCTCCGGACTCGCACACGCTACGTGGACATTCGCGCGCCGGAGATCATCGCCATTAGTGTCTCACGTGTGCCGTTGTGTCTAGTGCTCCGTGTTCACCGTCACACTCCATCGTTCACCTGTGCCATCGACATCTTCACTGTTCGTGCGTCATGTCAACAATTTGTAGTGTGGATTGTCATCAGGTGTGAACGGCTTCATGTTTTTTATGTTCGTGTGTCTACTGTTTTTTCCCCGCCGTTTTGTTGCAACTCATGTGTCTTCTCTGTTTTACCATTGTAATATCTTGTGCTGAAGAGCGGCGTATTGTGCTGCTGCCAGCCTACCTGTTTTTATACGGGTATTAAAATCCCAATAAAAAAACTCCGATTAATCAGTCTGCATTAGTCTGCACCAGTCTACAGTCAAGTTTCAGTCTGCGCCTAATAAGATTATCATATTCCTTTACATAGCCATGAAGATAAATGAATAGACACTTTGTCAAGTATCAGAGACATGTGAGAATAAGATTAACGTACCAAGACCAAAGGAACTTCAGATTGTCAATTGTAAACAGCATCCAGAATCAAGTTACGTAATATCTATGATTTTTATTATTTTAATAAATGTGTGTGAATATTAATCAAGTTCTGTTTAAAGCTGGTCACCGTCAATCTGCTACTCTAAGCGCGCAAGTGGCATTTCTATCGTCTGACCTAACGGCAGAAGATAAACACGCCACGATAAGACCACACGACATATTGCTGACACTCGCCTACTTCGTTAGAGCGACAAGTCAAATAATCTGATGGTGTGCGTACCGAAGGTCTTACAGTATGCACACCACAGTCGGTTAAACATCGGCTGTAGTCAGATTAGAACTGTATTTCCTTTCCTCTGTTGTCTTTGTTTGTACCCTGTAACTCTTTTCTCCGGACCACTTTTATTTGCCCCATCCCATTTACGGTGGCTGAAGTACTGTGAAAAGCAGGCAAGCAGTGATAATTGACACAAATAAATAGGCAGTCTTAATTATTGTTCTGTAACTTTCGTCTAATGGAAAGGGGCATTTAATGTGTGACTTACACTTGACACATAAAATGTGACCGTGGACCATCTAATTGCCACAATGATATTCACACTTGGAAATTGTTCTGTAACGGTGTAAATCACATGTGGCCAAAAATCCCATGCTAAGGCGACCGTTGACACTTCATATTAAGCTCAAATAAGGCTTTGTGGAAAAACGAACATGAGCATACCTATAACTGTGCAAAATACTTGTGGTTTAAGTACTATGCTAAGCAGGTCTAACGGGAGAGAGGATGACTGGGTGTGGGTGACAGTAATTTTCCGAAGATGCGTGCAGGTGCAACAGAAGAAGGTCCGGTTTGTTTACAATAACTTCGTTAGTGCCGTTCGTTTCGAACCGTGGGACTTGGAAACTGATAACTGGGAAAGCTATAACGGTGAAACGGCAAGCAAGGTGGAACGCAACTCATGTGTCTTCTCTGTTTTACCATTGTAATGTCTTGGGCTGAAGAGCGGCGTATTGTGCTGCTGCCAGCCTACCTGTTTTTATACGGGTATTAAAATCCCAATAAAAAAACTCCGATTAATCAGTCTGCATTAGTCTGCACCAGTCTACAGTCAAGTTTCAGTCTGGGTGTCACCGTGTCACCCAGACACGGTGGGAATGCAACCCCACTCCCCCCGCCCCTACCGCCGACTAACTGCCCTGGTGTAGCTGCTGCCGCGTTACAAGAAGCTCGTATTCTGCGTTTGAAGTTGGTGGTAGATGTCTGTACATCTGACTGCGTCGCGCTCCAGCGTCATCAGCATGGCGCATTTTGTCACAAAGTGGGCGTCATGTAACTGTCCCCGCTGTTCTCTGATGATAAGATGATTCAGTCAAGGTTAAATGCAGCAGCTCGCTGCTGACTTTGTTGCAGTGAGTGCGTACGTAAATGCAGCTGACAAAAGTGCACTACTGGCCATTAAAATTGCTACAACAAGAAGAAATGCAGATGATAAACGGGTAATCATTGGACAAATATATTTTACTAGAACTGATATGCGATTACATTTCCACGCAATTTGGGTGCATAGATCCAGAAAAATAAGTACTCAGAATAACCACCTCTGGCCGCAATAACGGCCTTGATACGTATGGGCATTGAGCTTGGATGGCGTGTATTGGTACATGCAGCTTCAACACGATACCACAGTTCATCAAGAGTAGTGACTGGCGTGTTGTGACGTGCCAGTTGCTCGGCCACCACTGACTAGACGTTTTCAATTGGTGAGAGATATGGAAAACGTGCTGGCCAGGGCAGCAGTCGAACACTTTCTGTATCCACAAAGGCTCGTACAGGACCTGCAACATGCAGTCGTGCATTATCCTGCTGGGATGTAGCGTTTCACAGGGATCGAATGAAGCCAGGGGTGGTAACACATCTCAAATGTAACGTCCACTGTTCAAAGTGCCGTCATTGAGACAAGAAGTGACCGAGACGTGAAACCAATGGCACCCCATACCTTCACGCCGGGTGATACGCCAGTATGGCGATGACGAATGCACGCTTCCAATGTGCGTTCATCGCGATGTCGCCAAACACGGATGCGACCATCATGATGCTGTAAACAGAACCTGGATTGATCCGAAAAAATGACGTTTTGCCATTCGTGCAGCCAGGTTCGTCGTTGAGTACACCATCGCAGGCGCTCGTGTCTGTGATGCAGAGTCAAGGGTAACCGCAGCCATGGTCTTCGAGCTGATAGTCCATGCTGCTGCAAACGTCGTCGAACTGTTCGTGCAGACGGTTTTTGTCTTGAAAACGTCCCAATCTGTTGACTCAGGGACCGAGACGTGGCTGCACTATCCGTTACAGCCATGCGGATAAGATGCCTGTCATCTCGACTGCTAGTGATGGTTGTGGGTGTCGCCACCGGCGCAAACGTTGTGTGAGGCCGTTGCGATCCAGCACGGCGTTCCGTATTAGCCTCCTGAACCCACCGATTCCATATTCTGCTAACAGTGATTGGATCTCGACCAACGCGAGCAGCAATGTCGCGACAGGTAACCCGCAATCGCGATGGGCTACAATCCGACGGAAACGTGATGGTAGACATTTCTCCTCCTTACACGAGGCATCACAACAACGTTTCACCAGGCAACGCCGGTCAACTGCTGTTTGTGTATGAGAAATCGGTTGGAAACTTCCCTCCTGTCAGCACGTTGTAGGTGTTGCCAACGGCGCCAACCTTGTGTGAATGCTCTGAAAAGCTAATCATTTGCGTATCACAGCATCTTCTACCTGTTGGTTAAATTTCGCCTCTGTAGCACGTCATCTTCGTGGTGTAGCAATTTTAATGGCCAATAGTGTAATAGGATAGCCATATGGCCCTATACAGATGACGGCAGTATCGCGTACACGAATATAAAAGGGCATTGTATTGTGCGATCTGTCATTTGTATTCAGGTGCTTCGTCTAAAAAGGTTTTCACATGACTAAGGCCACAGGAAGGGAATTGACACTCTATGAACGTGGAACGGTAGTTGGAACTAGACGCATAGGGAATTAAGTGTTCCGAGATCCATAGTGTCAAGAGTGTGTCGAGAATAGCAAATTTCAGACATTACCTCTTATCACGGGCGATGTAGTGGTCGACAGTCTTCACTTAACGACCGAGAGTACTTGCATTTGCATACAGTTGTCAGTGTAACAGACGAGCAGCATTGGAGGAAATAACCGCTAAAATCAATATGGGACATACATCGAACATATCCGTTAGAACAGGGCAGCGAAACTTGTCGTTAATGGGCTATGGCAGCAGACAAGCGACGCGAGTGCCTTTGTTAGCAGCACATCATCGCCCGCAGCGCGTCTTCTCGGCTCGTGACGATATCGGTTGGATAGTAGACGACCTCAAAACCGTAGTCTGGTCAGATGAGTACCGATTTCAGTTGGTAACAGCTGATGGTGCGGTTCCAGTGTGGCTCGCACCACTCGAAGCCATAGACCCTAGTTGTCAAAAAAGCATTGTACAAGCTGGTGGTGACTCCATAATGGTGTGGGCTACGCTTGCATGGAATGGACTGGGTCCACGAGGTCCAACAAAACCGATCATTGACTGGAAATGATTATTTTTGGTTACTTGGAGACCATTTTCTATCATTCATGGACTTCGTGTTCCCAAACAATAATGAAATTTTTTGTGGATGGCGATGCACAATGTCAGCAGCCACAGTAGTTCGCGATTGGTTTGAAGAACGTTCTGGACAGTTCGAGTGAACGATTTCGCCAACAAGATCACCCGATAGGAATCCCATCGAACATTTCTGGCACATAATCTAGATGTCAATTCGTGCACAAAATCCTGCCCTGGCAATGGTTTCGCACTTATGGACAGCTGTAATGGCAGCACGGCTCAGTATTTTTACAGTGACTCTCAACGACTTGTTGAATCCATGCCATGTCAAGTTGCTTCGCTAAGCCGAAAGCAGGTCAGACACGATATGAGGAGGCAGTTCATGACGTCTGTCATCTCACTGTATGTCACGCCGAATGATCTGGACAAGGGCAATGACCATCTGTCGCAACCGACAGCAGGTCAGGCCGTAGTATTTCGTGGAGACTGACCTGGTGGTGGTGCATGTGCTGTGACGACATGGGTGTGACCAGCGCCGGCTGACTGTGGTTGTGGCCTGATTACCGCTCTGGCTCTCTCCTCCCCTACAATCGCAGCTGTAGTTTTAACCCCTTATGATTCCTCCTTCTTAAGAAAAATTTCGGCCTCGAATTTCCGTAGAAATTTTTGTTGTAATACAGTGTTAATGCGTCAGGATTGGCCACGAGGGGAAAGCAGCAGGCACCCGTTGAGGTGAAAAATCATAGTTTTTACTGTATGAATGTTTACTGCTGTAAAAAGGAAAGTCAGGCCTAGAGAAGCCGCCGAGACTGAATGGGCAGTCGCCCAAGAAAGCAGGAGAAGAGAACGTCTGGTCGGGTCGGAAGCTGCCAGCAGAAGGGAGCGAACAGCTTGTCAGCTCCCAGCAGATGGCCGCGGTTCCACCCTCCACCCCCACTTGACCGCCTCCAAGCCTCCCTATTGGTCAGCCAAATCGTTCAAAAATGGTTCAAATGGCTCTGAGCACTATGGGACTTAACATCTGAGGTCAGCAGTCCCCTAGAACTTAAACGTATTTAACCTAGGGACATCACACACATCCATGCACGAGGCAGGATTCGAACCTGCGACCGTAGCGGTCGCGTGGTTCCAGACTGAAGCGCGTAGAACTGCTCGGCCACTTTGGCCGGCGGGACTTAACATCTGAGGTCATCAGTCCCCTACACTTACAACTACTTAAACCTAACCAACCTAAGGACGTCACACACATCCATACCTGAGGCAGGATTCGAACCTGCGACGGTAGCAGCAGAGCGGTTCCGGGCTGAAGCTCCTAGAACCGCTCGGCCTGGGCAAATTGACTGAGACGCTGCAACTAGTTGCCAGGCAGAAGGCACTGACGAACATCAAGTGAAAAATAAATATCAAATTTTTATACTAATAAATCCATTCAGTAACGGCCCCCACTGTACAACAGGCACTAATCTATTTACAAATGCATACACTTTACACTTTTAGGTTCAGTCATGGTGGTTCTTGGACCCTATTCACTATTAACACTTCTTTCATCCCCGCTAGCACTTAGCTTACACAGGCGGTTGTCCTTTTTCAGACTGTTTCTCGTTGATGAGGAGCTTTTGGCTTCCATCCGTTCCAGTGTACCCGTGGTCTAGGGGTAGCGTCTTTGATTCATAATCAAAAACGTCTTCGGTCCCGGGTTGATAAATAATCAGCATTGGCGGCCGAAGACTTCCGGCATAAAAAGTCAGCCTCATTCTGCCAACGGCCTTGTCAAAGAGGGCGGAGGAGCGGATAGAGGTTCAGGGCACTCTCTTGTCCTAGTAGTGGGAAATTGCCCCTAAAGGCGGAAGAATCAGCAATGACAAACGACATGAGGATGCAGAAGGCAATGGAAACCACTGCATTAAAGACACGTAACGTGTATCCACAGGACATGTGGCCTGTAGTTGAAGAAGTGTCATGATGATCTCTCCATTGGCAAAAGATTCCGGAATAGTCCCCCATTCGGATCTCCGGGAGGGGACTGCCAAGGGGGAGGTTACCATGAGAAAAAGATTGAATAATCAACGAAAGGCTAACGTTCTGCGAGTCGGGGCGTGGAATGTCAGAAGCTTGAACGTGGTAGGGAAACTAGAAAATCTGAAAAGGGAAATGCAAAGGCTCAATCTACATATAATAGGGGTCAGTGAAGTGAAGTGGAAGGAAGACAAGGATTTCTGGTCAGATGAGCATCGGGTAATATCAACAGCAGCAGAAAATGGTATAACAGGTGTAGGATTCGTTATGAATAGGAAGGTAGGGCAGAGGGTGTGTTACTGTGAACAGTTCAGTGACCGAGTTGTTCTAATCAGAATCGACAGCAGACCAGCACCGACAACGATAGTTCAGGTATACATGCCGACGTCGCAAGCTGAAGATGAACAGATAGAGAAAGTGTATGAGGATATTGAAAGGGTAATGCAGTATGTAAAGGGGGACGAAAATCTAATAGTCATGGGCGACTGGAATGCAGTTGTAGGGGAAGGAGTAGAAGAAAAGGTTACAGGAGAATATGGGCTTGGGACGAGGAATGAAAGAGGAGAAAGACTAATTGAGTTCTGTAACAAGTTTCAGCTAGTAATAGCGAATACCCTGTTCAAGAATCACAAGAGGAGGAGGTATACTTGGAAAAGGCCGGGAGATAGGGGAAGATTTCAATTAGATTACATCATGGTCAGACAGAGATTCCGAAATCAGATACTGGATTGTAAGGTGTACCCAGGATCAGATATAGTAGTGATGAAGAGTAGGCTGAAGTTCAAGACATTAGTCAGGAGGAATCAATACGCAAAGAAGTGGGATACGGAAGTACTAAGGAATGACGAGGTACGTTTGAAGTTTTCTAACGCTATAGATACAGCAATAAGGAATAGCGCAGTAGGCAGCACAGTTGAAGAGGAATGGACATCTCTAAAAAGGGCCATCACAGAAGTTGGGGAGGAAAACGTAGGTACAAAGAAGGTAGCTGCGAAGAAACCATGTGTAACAGAAGAAATACTTCAGTTGATTGATGAAAGGAGGAAGTACAAACATGTTTCGGGAAAATCAGGAATACAGAAATACAAGTCGCTGAGGAATGAAATAAATAGGAAGTGCAGGGAAGCTAAGACGAAATGGCTGCAGGAAAAATGTGAAGACATCGAAAAAGATATGATTGTCGGAAGGACAGACTCAGCATACAGGAAAGTCAACACAACCTTGGGTGACATTAAAAGCAACGGTGGTAACATTAAGAGTGCAACGGGAATTCCACTGTTAAATGCAGAGGAGAGAGCAGATAGGTGGAAAGAATACATTGAAAGCCTCTATGAGGGTGAAGATTTGCCTGATGTGACAGAAGAAGAAACAGGAATCGATTTAGAAGAGATAGGGGATCCAGTATTAGAATCGGAATTTAAAAGAGCTTTGGAGGACTTACGGTCAAATAAGGCAGAAGGGGTAGATAACATTCCATCAGAATTTCTAAAATCATTGGGGTAAGTGGCAACAAAACGACTATTCACGTTGGTGTGTAGAATATATGAGTCTGGCGACATACCATCTGACTTTCGGAAAAGCATCATCCACACAATTCCGAAGACGGCAAGAGCTGACAAGTGCGAGAATTATCGCACAATCAGTTTAACAGCTCATGCATCGAAGCTGCTTACAAGAATAATATACAGAAGAATGGAAAAGAAAATTGAGAATGCGCTAGGTGACGATCAGTTTGGCTTTAGGAAAAGTAAAGGGACGAGAGTGGCAATTCTGACGTTACGGATAATAATGGATGCAAGGCTAAAGAAAAATCAAGACACTTTCATAGGATTTGTCGACCTGGAAAAAGCGTTCGACAATATAAAATGGTGGAAGCTGTTCGAGATTCTGAAAAAAGTAGGGGTAAGCTATAGGGAGAGACGGGTCATATACAATATGTACAACAATCAAGAGGGAATAATAAGAGTGGACGATCAAGAACGAAGTGCTCGTATTAATAAGGGTGTAAGACAATGTTATAGCCTTTCGCCCCTCAATCTGTACTTCGAGGTAGCAATGATGGAAATAAAAGAAAGGTTCAGGAGCGGAATTAAAATACAAGGTGAAAGATATCAATGATACGATTCGCTGATGACATTGCTATCCTGAGTGAAAGTGAAGAAGAATGAAATGATGTGCTGAACGGAATGGACAGTGTAATGAGTACGCAGTATGGTTTGAAAGTAAATTGGAGAAAGACGAAGGTAATGAGAAGTAGTAGAAATGAGAACAGCGAGAAACTTAACATCAGGATTGATGGTCACGAAGTCAATGAAGTTAAGGAATTCAGCTACCTAGGCAGTAAAATAACCAATGACGGACGGAGCAAGGAGAACATCAAAAGCAGACTCGCTATGGCAAAAAAGGCATTTCTGGCCAAGAGAAGTCTACTAATATCAAATACCGGCCTTAATTTGAGGAAGAAAATTCTGAGGATGTACGTCTGGAGTACAGCATTGCATGTGAAACATGGACTGTGGGAAAACCGGAACACAAGAGAATCGAAGCATTTGAGATGTGGTGCTATAGACGAATGTTGAAAATTAGGTGGACTGATAAGGTAAGGAATGAGGAGGTTCTACGCAGAATCGGAGAGGAAAGGAATATGTGGAAAACACTGATAAGGAGAAGGGACAGGATGATAAGACATCTGCTACGACATGAGGGAATGACTTCCATGGTACTAGCAGGAGCTGTAGAGGGCAAAAACTGTAGAGGAAGACAGAGATTGGAATACGTCAAGCAAATAATTGAGGACGTAAAACTTCCTGGCAGATTAAAACTGTGTGTCCGACCGAGACTCAAACTCGGGACCTTTGCCTTTCGCGGGCAAGTGCTCTACCAACTGAGCTACCGAAGCACGACTCACTCCCGGTACCCACAGCTTTACTTCTGCCAGTACCTCGTCTCCTACCTTCCAATTGAGGACGTAGGTTGCAAGTGCTACTCTGAGATGAATAGGTTAGCACAGGAAAGGAATTCGTGGCGGGCCGCATCAAACCAGTCAGTAGACTGATGACCAAAAAAAAAAAAAAACGTTCCAGTGAACAGCTATCATGGTGGCTTCTTTGCACTGTGATATGTCATTATCTTGTCTACTCCTACCTGTAACATTACCTACAAGTTTACTCTAATAACAACTACGTATCACTAAAGAATAACAATAACAATAAGTGTGCTGTGGGCTACACCATTCCTTAAGTTATGGGAGAAAAAACCTAATTTAAACAAACGGAGCCGCGCGGGATTAGCCGGGTGGTCTGGGGCGCTGCGGTCATAGTCCATGCGGCTGGTCCCGGCGGACATTCGAGTCCTCCCTCGGGCATGGGTGTGTGTGTCCTTAGAATGATTTAGGTTAAGTAGTGTGTAAGCTTAGGGACTGATGACCTTAGCAGTTAAGTCCCATAAGATTTCACACACATTTGCACATTTTTGCAATTGTTTGACGATACTGGTTTTTGTGATCTGTGAACTGTCCTTTTGCACCATATTTAGTGCCTTAATCATTCAGAAAAGTTTATTGGACACAGTTGGAGAGCTTTTGTCACAGTCTCAAGACATGGTGGATGGGAAATCCATAAAAATTCCTATACCTTACTACTCCTTTCATTCTTTATCAATTCCTTATTAATTGCTCTCACTCTACGAGAGTTATACAGTGTTAACACTGAACCACCTAGAGGCGCTATACCAACCCCACCGGTGGTGTGCAATAAGCTTATAATTTCACTAGCTACATGCGCTATGGCAGCTCTTACTGTGCTATCCGTAATTCATCCCCGATTACAGGTACCATATAAGCCCCACCAGTGTCGTATACAATTAAAAAAACTCTTTAATAACTTTATTTTCACGTGTTTTCCAATGTCAGATTTTCCCGCTGTATCATTTCTTTTACACGGCTGGCTATTGCTGATGGATCTACCAAAATCACGAACATTCCTTCTCGAATGACATAGAGTGGATTAACTGAAGGCGTCAAGGTCAATTACTCGCCTCGCCTCGTTGTAGTATCTCATCCGGCCGCTGCGGCCGAGTGGTTCTAGGCGCTTCAGTCCAGAACAGCGCTGCTGCTACGGTTGCAGGTTCGAATCCTGCCTCGGGCATGGATGTGTGCGATGTTCTTAGTTTAGTTAGGTTTAAGTAGTTTTAAGTTCTAGGGGACTGATGACCTCAGAAGTTAAGTCCCATAGTGCTCAGAGCCATTTGGACCATTTTGTAGTATCTCAGTGCTATTGTTGTTTTGACATAATGTGAAGACAGTAAATCATAAGCAAGCAGCCCCACTGAGACTCTTTCTTCTAGTCTTAATTTACTGGCTCTGTACCGTGCCTTAAGCCTCTCTTTACGAAGTAAGAAGTACCTGTCCAGTATTTTCCTTGGGTGACACATTTTGCCACATTACATCTCCTTACATTCTTGACTTAGCTGGAACCATAAATCCTGCATGGTGGCTGTCTTTAATTACTAATATTCATGTTACACTTATCGTCTTTAGGCACACTAAAGTATTTCCTCTATATAATTCCGTTAAAAATAGAAACCCTATGGTTATTGAGGCTGACTCTAAAAACGTTTTACCGAAGTTTTCGCGGTACCTAAGGATTCCCATACCTGAACCAGACACACCTCGAGGCACTGGCTGGCATAATGCGTTTGCCGTCGACATAACCAGGAAGCTATGAGACGTAACTCAGCGCACGGAGTGCAGTGCTCAGATGAATTGCAATGTGCGTATGTTACAGCATTTAACAGTTTGGCCCTTGTTCTCTTAGCAGATAGTACAGTGGTATCTCCTCCCGACATTATGGGCAAAGTAGGAAAAGGCTAAACCCAACCAGGTAGAGAATCCCACAAGTAAATATTATACTTTAGGCTGCTAGTTACATATCTTCCACACATTATTTTTCATTCATCCACTTTCCTTTCCAATTCAGACAGGCGCTGCTATGGAATCATGGAACTGACTGATGTCTGCTTGTCCATCTCCATCTTCAGCAATTCCATCTCTCAACGATTGTAAAGGTGTCGCAGGGGAGGATAGTTCGTAGTCCTCCAAGTTCAGTCTGAATTACTTTTCTAAACTTTAAGCTACTGGAAGAGTACAGTTAATGTGTAACCTATATTTGATGCCTAAAATATCACTATCGGCTCTTAAATTAAGTGCCACAGCACTATTTCAGTGCATAAATTGTCAGTAACATTTTTCAAAATACATATGGGTATTGAAATTTCGATCTAAGGCCTACTTGAGACTATGGTATTGGTTGTACAATGATTAAACATTCATCTTGAATCATTTTTAGAAGCTTTTTGATAATGACTCACCTTACCAAGCACCATTTTATGGGGTGGGGATGGAGGGGGGGGGGGGGGGGAAGAAAATGCACCATGTTGTACGTCAGAAACACGTAATCGATGTTATTGACTGGCTAATACCCGTATGGCATTTTTGTTAAATTTGATCTGCGAAACGGTTTTTGTAGCTTTTTTATTCAGAGTAGTGATTTTTATGACACAGACAACAATATGTAATGAACATGACGCTTTCGGGAAGATGTTTAATCCGTTTTAACATTTAAACTACTTATATTCGTAATACGCAAGAATAACTTCATAACACACCAGATACAGAATGTAAAAACAATATGGCAAAAGACAATGATGTAAAATACAATCTTCGCATAAAAATAAAGTTATTTATGAAATTTTTAAAGATTTCGAGTACAAAAAGCATTCAGTTCGCTTATCGTAATAGAAAAGTACAATTACAGATCTCTGATCACGAATAAAAATAAGATCTTTGCACCTAAACAAATTTGACTGTATTATTTATCAATGTACATAACATTTCCTAGTACATCAGACAAATCTATATGAGTCACATAACAGCACCACTCACCTGACTTACAGATTAAGCAGCGCTTGTCAATGAGCTTAGTTCGATTATGTATCACCCTAGTAATACCGACACTTTTTCAGTAACGCATGTTACGAAAATAAGGAAGTTCATTAACTGTAATTGACTTAAATTAATAACATACAGTGTGTCCATAATCAAAGTTCCAGTTTCAAAACGCTGTAGAAACAGAACCACTGCTCATGAAGACGTCAGAGTTCAACAGTATGGAACCAAAAAGGAAAAGTATCTTAACTTAAATTGGGTTGGCTACAAGTGACAGATGAATCGCAATATGATGGCTATGGTTTGAGTTGCACATTACATCGTCTGCACTCTTCAATGTGGCTGTCAGCACGAGTTGGCAGTCAATGGTTGTACCCACTCATCACAGCAGTGTAGTACCACATCGGATGGTAAAAAGCGGCTTTTAGTGGTCTCGAGCCCAAAAATCATACGAAAAGCAAAATAGCATTGGTTCTTAATTTTTCTGCTCCCAAAAGCCACATAAAATACAAAGTGACATCGGTTTCCAATTACCGTGATACTGATAAAGACGCGTTCAATATGCTGTCCACCGATTCCTGCCACAAACTTCAATGGAGATACAACATGTTTCACAACAGATCGGAGTACCTCACAGTCACGTTTAGAATGCTCAGTGTACAGTGTGTGTCTTCAGTTCAGCTTGTTTCGTAACTAGAAAATTGAACTCATCATCGTTAAGGTAACCCAACAGCCAGAAGTCACACAGATGAAGATCAGGTGATGTGGACGGCTAAGCTGTAGGGAAATGAAAGAATTTCCGAAATTCCTTTCCAGCAGCCACTTCACTGGCTGTGCAGAGTGTGGAGCAACACCATCTTGCATAAAAATGATTCTACTCACACTGTTGAAGGTTTGGAACGGCATTGGTGCTCAAAAGAATCTCATAGCATTTACCAATGACGGTACAGGCGACACGAACCGCAGGACTCACCTCCTCTGAAAATACGACCCTAGGATAGACGATGCCGTCAAACCACATCACAAAGTCGCCTTTGCAGAACGAAGTCGTTTGTTGAAGTACGTGCGGATTTTCCGTTGCCCATATTCTGCATGTTTCCTACGAGGTGGAAATGGTCTTCGTGTGTCCACATAATGTCCCATGTCCCTCCATTGTCCATTTCTATGCGAGCAGTGAATGCCAGTGCTACCGTTTACTTTGCTGCCACATGGCAACTCCTGAACTTAGGTGTTTTGTATGGGTAGCAATGCGGGATGTTTCGTAGGATTTTATCACCGTGCTTGCTGGAAAGTCCTAATTTGGGGCATTTCCCCATCCACTGCGTGTCTGCACAGCACCGCTCGACCCCTTCAGGAATGCTGTGGCCACATCTTCAGACAGACATCGGATCAACTGCTTTCCTCTCTCTGTCACATTCCATTTTAAAAGATCCTGTCCTTTCGAATTTAGTAATAATTTTTCCAGATACTTAGCAGATGTCGGACCAATGCCTTTTTTCAAACCCTTGAATGTCTGAATCTTATGCAGGGCTACTGGCGCACTGTCACCATTCTTGTAAAAGAGCTTTAGAAACAGCGAGCGATCGTTCATGGAGACACTCATGTCGGGAGTGTCGAACACAACCTGAGAAACATCTATGTGCCATGTGTCTGTTGGTACTTATATTTTGACTCTTACAGCCCCATTTATTGATCAAAATTTCATTAAATTTTTCTTTTATTTGACGACTTTCCCTCAGCTGTTCATGTTTGATGTCATTCTGAGCAGTTAGTCTCTTTCTACAGCGTTTTGAAGCTGGAAATAAATTGTGAACACCGTGTTCTTTTTAAAGATGTATTGATGTGTAAGCAGGGTTCAGAACCAAAAACTATTTTCTAACACACTCTTTGCTACATCAGCACAAATTCAGTAACAGGTACAACTGATCTGTGACCAGGGTCCTGAACCTGACAATAATGAACATGACAGGCATAGAGGAAAGTCACATCTACTACTAAGACTTAAATCTGGCATCAAGTTTCACTGAAAAATTCGAAACATTCATGAAATGTGGTAGAATACTTCATTAAAAATTACATTTCATAATTTTAAAATTTTAGAGGCGCACTACATTACAATGTTTTAAAAAGGTGAACGTAGAGAGCCCGCATCTCGTGGTCGTGCGGTAGCGTTCTCGCTTCCCACGCCCGGGTTCCCGGGTTCGATTCCCGGCGGGGTCAGGGATTTTGTCTGCCTCGTGATGGCTGGGTGTTGTGTGCTGTCCTTAGGTTAGTTAGGTTTAAGTAGTTCTAAGTTCTAGGGGACTTATGACCACAGCAGTTGAGTCCCATAGTGCTCAGTGCCATTTTTTTGAACGTAGAGACACATAGAACCCCGTCCTCCCAGGTGCTTAAAGAAGCAAAATTTTATCTGTATTATTTATAAAAATACAGAAAGATTTGTCATACGACATTAAGGAACACAAATGACACTTCCACTAATCTAACACAAAGCATAAAATGCACTTACCAAGGATAGTAGCTTCATCTTTGTCTAAACAGTGTGCGTTATATGAATGTGTCACCTGGAAAGCTGACGTTAAAGTCAGCCATATACACTGACGGAAAAAAGTCCCACCTCTGAAAAGTAATTGATGTAGAGTAATGAAATACCGGTGAGACGTTGTCTGGGTAATATATTCAAGTGACTAACGTTTCAGCATTATAGGTTAATGTAAGTACGAGATAAGCCGATAAAAATGTGAAATGCTGGTAAATTAAAAGGAGGTATAACTGTCAGAATGTTGTTTGCAAGTATGCAAATGTGCATGCATTCTGTTGCACAGGTGCCGGGTGTCACTTTGTGCAATGAACTTCGATGCCAGTTTCCCTGGTTTGGTCAATACAAGGACGCTTAATACTGGTTGTGCATGTAGGGTGTATAATAATCATGTGTAATAATAATGTGTTATTTGTGATTGTTCAAAGCAGAAAGACTAATTCCAGGTTAAGCGAACATTTTAGAGGCTTTGACACGTTGAGCCACAATATTCGGAAGCGGCAGCAGTCGAACAAAGAAGGTTGGCACGCGAGCCGGCATTGGTCAAGTTTCTGCCAAACGTGAGAAGCATACATCAACGACCGAAGAGTCAGTCGCCGCCCTACAAACTTCGCGACATTGGCATAAACACCGAAAAAATGCATCCTACAAGCGGGCGTGAGGGTCGTTTGAGGCGGTCCTTTGGAAGTTCCTTCGAGGTGAGAAAGAAGACACGAAGAAACGTCGCCTGGACGTACGGACCGATGATTAGTCAGCGGACGTCATACTTCGCTACAACGACTTAGCCGCTACTCTGATCGACAGAAGTAGATGTCGGTATGGCACCAATAGGTCAACACAGAAGACGCCATTCCAGATGTTACCAGAAGGAAGTTCGTGTGGTACTTACCCAGATGGGTAGTGAGGACGAAGGGACTGCGGCCTCACCAAATGGGTCACCTGTGAACATAGAGGTTGATGAAATCCGCCAGAAGACGCTGAGGGTCTCTGGTTCTATTCCGCGACGGAGCAGTCCACGCCACGCCGTAACCGCTTGTTAATAACGGAACGAGCGAATTCACAAGGAGAAGGCCGCTCCACCGCCTCAGAGAGTCACGGGCACGGTACTGACGGAAGGATACGACGCCTGGCGTGCCGCTGCAGTACGAGCCGTCGCCGCATTCGCTGTCACCGAGATCTGCACGCTACGACTCCACCTGTTTGCAGCCGCGAGGAACTGAGCGAGTTAAAATACATTGTACTGTATTAGTCTATTTGTTCAAAGGGTTTTATCTCTGAATAAATGGCTGTTAGTGGAACCACCACTGTTGCACTCACACCTCACCTACTGAAACAAGGAAAGAGCCCACTACACCGTCCACAAAGTGTTTCTTCTTTCCCGCCATCCCTGACAAAATAATGAACCTTTATTCCCTCTGTCACTGACGCTCAGTATCTGCTGTATGCGTGGTGCTAGATTTGTCGTCCGATGACATCCCTTATGCGCTCGGCTGGAGACAGACGTGGTGTGATCCAGCAGGCCAAGGGCCCATGTTGACACTCTGTAGGGTATGCAGGGTTAAAACATGTGGACATCTTCTTCTGTCGAGCGGCGTAGCGGCTAAGTCGTTGTAGCGAAGTATGACGTCCGCTGACTAACCATCGGTCCGTCCGTCCAGGCGACGTTTCTTCGTGCCTTGTTTTTCCCCTCGAAGGACCTTCCCAGGACCACCTCAAAGGACCCTCACGCCCGATTTCCAGAGGTATTTCTTCGGTGCTTTTGCCAATGTCGCAGAGTTTGTAGGGCGGCGACTGACTCTTCGGTCGTTGGTCTATGCTGCTCACGTTGGACAGAAACGTGGCCAATGTCGACACACGTGCCGGCTTTCCATTGTTTTACTTTTATGTTGGCGTGTTCGGGCATTGCCCTGTCGTCTCCTCCGTATTGCCAGATACGTCACGCACATGAATTCAGCGCGCTGAGAGTTGCTGGAGCATTGAGGACTGATGTGCGAACAGCGCTGATCGTTGTTCTCCTTGGAAGCATTGCCCGTCTGGCAGGTCGTGGTCCTGTAGAAGTGCTGACTGCTCCTGCGCAAATTCCGCTGGTCATCGGCCTTCTCACGTTGGGCAGAAACGTGACCTATGTCACACACGTGCCAGCCTTCCTTGTTCGACAGCTGCCGCTTCAGAATGTTATGGCTTAACGTGTCAAAGTCTCTAAAATGTTCTCTTAACCTATAATTAGCCTCTCTGCTTTGAACAACCTTAAATAACACGTATTTATTACACTCTGTAGGGTATGCAGGGTTTAAACATGGGGACGTGCGTAATCCTGTTGGGAAACACCCCAGCGGTACTATCCCCGAATGGCAGCACAAGAGGTCAGATCACCAAATTGGCAAGCAAATTTTCAGTCTTGGTCTGTGGTATAATCACGAGAGTGCTCATGCTGTCATACGAAATCGCACACCAGACCATAACTCCAAGTGCAGGTCCGGTACGACTCATATGCAAAGAGATTGGTTGCAGTCTCTCAACTGGCATCCTTCAACCAACACATGAACATCACTGTCAGTGAGGCAGAACCAGCTTTCACTTGACACCAATGATGTCCCATATGGCAGTGGTTTAGTGTCCATGCAATGGACGCTATAGCGTGTGTGGCTCGGAGCTGTTCTTGAAGAAACCGATTTGTAACAGTTCGATGTGTCACCGTGGTGCCAACTGATGCTGCTGCAGATGCACTATGATGCGCCAGAGCCATTCTCTGAACTCCATGATCTTCCCTCTTGGTAGTGCCACTTCGTTTTCTGGAGCCCGTTCTTCTTGCGCTGTACATACTCGTGACCACCGCTGCCAGCAACCATGTACAGTGGCTACACTCTTGCCATGTCTTTTGCGAAATCACAGAGGCAACATTCAGTTCCACTAGCCGTATTACACGAACTCGTTCAAACTCAATGAGTTGTCCATAATGGCGTCTCACTCGCCTTAATGGCATCCTTGACTAACAGCAACGCACGACATCCAGTCTCAAAGATAAGCAACACACACGACCGTTAAAGCGCGTACTTGAAGCAAACCGATTTTTCATCTTCACAGTGGCGGTACGAGACACTCTTACCGACTGACCAAAAATTGGAACAGACATCACCTTTCACATGTAGAAACTTGGCTACTAACTTTCGTTTATGTCACACAAGTAATTCTTGGTGGTGCGATTTTTCTTTCGTCAGTGTATTGTGGTGTCTCCCATACTAGTGCAGAAACTTTAGTTGTTGTACAATATGTTTGTCATCCTCTGTTGTTATTGCCATCTTAAATTATTACACAGTTAAAGCTGCATGACACTTCAGCACATAGATCGCTACATTACAGCAAATTTGTAAGAAATCGCTTTGTTACAACAAAATTGTAACAAACTGCTCCATATATCACCATTTTACTGCAAAACTGTAACAAATTTCCCCCTACATATCGTCATATTACAGCGAAATTGTTATAAATGGTGCCCAACATCGCCGTGTTACACCACAAGTAGTTCGATAATTCTACTACACTTTCCGGTAATCAAATATTGTTTCCTTTATTTTTCAAAATATGTAAGAAATTTGAGTGCAAAAGACACGTGGGCTCCATATACTGTGCTTAAAGTAAATCGTAAGCCTGGCTTGTTCATTTTCGAAAGGAGAGGGACGGGAGGTGAATAAATAAAGGAAGTGTTGATGTAAAACGGGTTATTGATTATGTACACATCTAAAAAATAAATAAATGGACAAATTTATTTATTTATTGCTATTGTTTTACATTCTAATTCTTTTTAACCAAATATTCTTCTTTTTACAATGCCCTTTTCTCATCTGTCGATGCCATGTGTTTCTTTCTCCTTAGTCTTTTATTGGTATCACTGGTAATGATTTAGGCTATGTCCGTGGAATTACAGGGTGATTCAAAAAGAATACCACAACTTTAAAAATGTGTATTTAATGAAAGAAACATAATATAACATTCTGTTATACATCATTACAAAGAGTATTTAAAAAGGTTTTTTTTTCACTCAAAAACAAGTTCAGAGATGTTCAATATGGCCCCCTCCAGACACACGAGCAATATCAACCCAATACTCCAACTCGTTCCACACTCTATGTAGCATATCAGGCGTAACAGTTTGGATAGCTGCTGTTATTTCTCGTTTCAAATCATCAATGGTGGCTGGGACAGGTGGCCGAAACACCATATCCTTAACATACCCCCATAAGAAAAATCGCAGGGGGTAAGATCAGAGCTTCTTGGAGGCCAGTGATGAAGTGCTCTGTCACGGGCTGCCTGGCGGCCGATCCAGCGCCTCGGGTAGTTGACGTGCTTGAACCAATTTCAGACGATAAGGTTTCATAACTAACCTTTTTCGTAGGACTCTCCATACAGTTGATTGTGGAGTTTGCAGCTCTCTGCTAGCTCTGCGAGTCGATTTTCCTGGGCTGCGAACAAATGCTTGCTGGATGCGTGCTACATTTTCATCACTCGTTCTCGGCCGTCCAGAACTTTTCCCTTTGCACAAACACCCATTCTCTGTAAACTGTTTATACCAACGTTTAATACACCACCTATCAGGAGGTTTAACACCATACTTCGTTAGAAATGCACGCTGAACAACTGTCGTCGATTCACTTCTGCCGTACTCAATAACACAGAAAGCTTTCTGTTGAGCGATCGCCATCTTAGCATCAACTGATGCTGACGCCTATTCAACAGCGCCTCAAGCGAACAAATGTACAACTAAATGAAACTTTATAGCTCCCTTAATTCGCCGACAGATAGTGCTTAGCTCTGCCTTTTGTCGTTGCAGAGTTTTAAATTCCTAAAGTTGTGGTATTCTTTTTGAATCACCCTGTATTTGTGTAACGTCTGGCATCTTTGAAAGCGTATTCTAACACGAGAAGCTGATAGTGTATATGAGCAGCGCGTGGCAAAACACATAGTACTTGTTGTGCTAAAGTGTTTAATGTCGTTTAGTAGACATACTACCACTGGTAAGTCTCAAATTAAATGTAATGAACAAACTACACTGACGCTCCAAAGAAACTGGTATAGACATTCGTATTCAAATACAGAGATATGTAAACAGGCAGAATACGATGCTGCGGTCGGCAACGCCTATATAAGAAAAGTGTTTTGCGCAGTTGTTAGATCGGTTACTGCTGCTACGGAGGCAGGTTCTCAAGATTAAAGTCCGTTTGAACGTGGTGTTATAGTCAGCGCACGAGCGATGGGCCACAGGAACTACGACGTAGTGATGAAGTGGGGATTTTCCCGTACGACCCTTTCACGAGTGTACCGTGACTATCAGGAATCAGGTAAAACATCGCATCTCCAACATCGCTGAGGCCAGAGAAAGATCCTGCAAGAGCGGGACCAACGACGACAGAACGGAACCGTTCAATGTGGCGGAAGTGAAACCTTCTGCAATTTGTTTCAGATTTCAGTGCTGGGCCATCAACAAGTGTCAGCGTGCGAACCATTCAACGAAACATCATCGATATGGGCTTTCACAGCCGAAGGCCCACTCATGTACTCTTGATGACTGCACGACACAAAGAATTACGCCTCGCCTGTGCCTGTCAACACTGCCATTGGACTGTTGACGACTGGAAACATGTCGCCTGGTCGGACGAGACAATCTCATGAATCCGTGGACCCTGTGTGTCAGCAAGGGACTGTTCAAGCTGGTGGAGGCTCTGTAATGGTGTGTGGTGTGTGCAGTTGGAGTGATATATGTATATGTCCCTTGATACGTCTAGATACGACTCTGACTGGTGACACGTACGTAAGAATCCTGTCTGATCACATGCATCCATTCACGCCCATTGGACAGTTCGACGGACCTGGGCAATTCCAGCAGCATAGTGCGAAACTACATACGCCCAGAATTGCTACAGGGTGGCTTCAGGAACACTCTTCTGCGTTTAAACACCTCCGCTGGCCACCAAACTTCCCAGACGTGAATATTATTGAGCATATCTGGGATGCCTTGCATCGTGCTGTTCAGGAGATATCTCCACCCCATCGTACTCTAACGGATTTATGGACAGCTGTACAGGATTCATGGTGTCAATTCTCTCCAGCACCACTTCAGACATTAGTCAGGGTCCACGCCATGTTGTGGCACTTCGGCGTGCTCGCAGGGGCCTTACACGATATTTGGCAGATGTGCCAGTTTATTTGGCTCTTCAGTGTATGTTATCCAATGATAAACGTCGATTGTATTATTCTACTCTAGAACACGATGCATTGTCTTCTTCTTCCCTAAAATGGTGATGTGTTGCGTTATTCAAAACTTTCTAAAAAAAATTGAATAACGAAAATTAGATATTTGTATCACCGGCACCATAGCCTCAAGCAGGCCTAAGATCGAAAAGCCAGAATCTTTACCTGTTTTGATAAATATTGCTGACAGGTTAGACGTCATTGTAGGAGTCAAATGTAAGTTACATGTTAACTGCACTCTTCTTCTAGCTGACAGTTATAGAACAATAATAATTCAGACTGCCTATTTATAGGTGCCAACTATCGCTGCAGGCCTGCTGAGCATATTATCATAGCGACCATGCGTTATTTACAGTTATGGGTTCGCTCAGATTTGTTTTTGTACGTATCTTCATTTAGGCTTCTATTTAGCGTGTTAGTTTCAACGATAGGTACTTTGCAGTGTTGTAGATCAATTTACGTGGAAATAGCATAATGGGCCTTAATTTGAGAGTCCACAATGGTGTTTCACGTATATATTTTGACGAACATTTTGGCGCCTTTGATAAATAATACAGTCTATTTGGATGTGGCAGTATATGATTTGGGAGCTCCATAGCGCCATACACCATGAGTGACATATAGATCCAACTAAACTTGTTAATAACTGCTTCTTAACCTCTAAGTTAGATCGATAATTCCAAGTTATCAATATATTGATGTATTTTCGATAGATAATAGGTTTTATTTAACATGGCTAAGAATTCAGATGATTCAGAAAGTGCTCAAGTTGAAGGCTACATACTGATTGGCTTGTTTCATGTTTATTGATAGTAAATTACTAGGTTATGATTGGCTGTTTCGTTTTAATGACCAGTAAAATACTATTCCGTGAGTGGTTGTTTCATTTAAGATTGGTTGTTTCATTTTAATGTCCAGTATGATGCCGCCATGACGTCGTAGGAAGAAGACATGACTTTTACTTCATAATGATGACGATATAGATATGGGACGTGGCTGGTGACGTCTTGGCTAGTGAAGTGATGTCACAACTGTAAACAAAGTGGTTCAAATGGTTGAAATGGCTCTGAGCACTATGGGACTTAACTTCTGAAGTCATCAGTCCCCTAGAACTTAGAACTAATTAAACCTAACTAACCTAAGGACATCACACACATCTATGGCCGAGGCAGGATTCGAACCTGCGACCGTAGCGGTCCCGCGGTTCCAGACTGTAGCGCCTAGAACAGCTCGGCCACCCCGGCCGGCGAACAAAGTGGGCCGTCATATTACCAACTGCGTTACTAGTGTCGTCATTGGTTTACAGCAGACACCGTGTTGTTTTTCAGTGGTACGTGACATGGAAATGTATTAGAAAAGATCGTTGATAACCAGGGGGCTTCATTCGGAACCATTATTTAAGTAGATTAGGAGGAAACAATACAGTCTGGAGAAAACCACCGAATATTTTTTACCTTTGTTTTTTTTTATACAATTAATTTGAAATGAGAGGAGCATTCTTGCTTGACCATTTTGCAGCCATTAATCTCTGGTGTGAGGAATGTGGTATTCTTCTACAAGAAGCTGTCAAAAGTTTCGGACCAACAAGGATGCCACTGCACTGCGAAACTAAGTGCTATTTGGAATAATCTTTTTCTACTACATACCAGGGTGTATTTCGCATGATTCCTTGTCCAACTCGTTAGAGATTCGGACTATTGACGATATTACCGCATTCCTAAGTTCAGACCTCGTGGGCAAATAACATGTGTCCCAAAACTGAGAGCCGGCCGCGGTGGTCTCGCTTTTCTAGGCGCTTCAGTCTGGAACCGTGCGACCGCTACGGCGCAGGTTCGAATCCTGCCTCGGGCATGGATGTGTGTGATGTCCTTAGGTTAGGTTTAAGTAGTTCTAAGTTCTAGGGGACTGATGACCACAGCAGTTGAGTCCCATAGTGCTCAGAGCCATTTGAACCACTTTGAACCAAAAGTGAGAGACGGGAACTCTCCCATCATTCACACGATGATACACGTTCAGATCTACTCGAAACCGCTCTGTACCCATACTTCTAGATGTCTTATGAAAGTAACTGATTCCAGTTATTGATCTATTATCGTGTAATGTTAATTCTTTTTGCTAGACTCTCTCCAGCCCAGTCACACAATTTATCTAATATTCCGTACTGGTGTATTAATTTTATTATGCGGCTGTGCTGAACTGATCGGAGGCTCCCCAGAAGTCAAGAAATACGGTATCCACCTGTGCGCCTCTGTTTACTGCTTTCTGGGTCTTGTGGACGAACAGAGCGAACTGAGTTCCACGCTTTCGGTATTTTTGGAACCGAAGTTGATTTCTGCAGAGGAGATTCTCGGTGTACAGAAATGTGGTAATACGCGAGCGTAGCACATGTTCCAATTTCTACAAAACACATGCATTAGAGATATACACCCAGTTCTGTGGTTCTTGTCGACGATCGTTCTTGAAGACGAGAACGACCCCTGCTTTTTGCCAACTATTACGAATGCTTCGCTCCTCCCGTGACATACGGTACACTGCCGTTAGAAGAGGTGCAAGCTATTTAGCATACTGCATGTAGAATCGAATTGGTACCCTATCAGGTCTAGTGGCCTTTGTAGGGCGATTTCACTTGTATTTCTATGCCTTCGTCACTTATTTCCATATCTTTCATTTTGTTGTTCGGTCGAATACTAAGAGAGAAGCAACATTGCGATCTTCCCCCCCTGAAACAGTTTTCGAAAAGGGCGCTTAGTATTTCGGCCTTTCCAGTGTCATTGTACGTTTGAGTGCCATTATGGTCACGGAGTCCTTGAACATATGGATTTGATCCCATTACTGATTTAACATAAGACCAAAACTTCCTAATATTACTATCAGGACGGTAGATTGCATTTTATTTTTGAGTTTCTTGAACGCTTCAAGCATGTCGCTCTTTACGCTACTTTTGGCTTAGTTTGATTTCTGATTGTCTGTGAGGTGTGAAATTTAAAATTTTCCCGGCGAATTAAATGCTCGAAGAGATTTCGGGATTGCAGCCGGTCGTCGTTAACATCACTCCACATGTGAAGTTTACGGTGGCCGGTTGCAATCCCGAAATCTCTTAGAACATGTTTGTGAGTTTGTTTGCTGCGTTTAGATTTGCAGTGAAGCTCTGTTTCAATTCTTACCAGCTTTCTAATACGGTTGTCGAACAACTCTGGGTTGTATTCCATCCATCAGAACTTGGCTCGGCTCATAGCAGTCTAAAGAGTACTGTAGAGTGCTCTTGACCTTTGTCAATTGAAGCTCAACATAGTGCTGGAGATGATTTTTCGTGTTTATCTTTCCAGTCGCTCTTGCCAAGCGTAAAGAGATTCCTACCTTTCTTTCTATTCATATTTACAGCCGTATTCAGTGTTGATGTAAAAGATTCATGATCACTGATTTCATGTTCTACAGCGAGTCGAAAAGTTTGAGTTAGTTTGTCAGCGGTAGGTCTAAGATGTTACCTTCACTAGAAGAATCTCTGATTCACTGCTCAAGGTAATTTTAGTATGAAGCACTCAGAACAATTTCACACGATTTCCTGTCCCTACTACCGGCCATAATCACTTGCGTCTTTCAGTCTGTAGCTGATAAATTGAAATCTCCACCTACGCTATGACATGACCACGAAATGTACGCTAAATGTTGTCCACGCTTCCCCTCAGACGCTCCATCACTGTTGCTGCCGTGTCAGGGTCTTTAAAAGCGTCTGATGACGATATTTCATCAAGAATTAACAGGTATCTTCGCCCAAAGAGATTCGTATTCTGAATCTGAACTAATCTCATTAGATATTATCGTATTTTATGGTTATAAACACTCATCCACCACCAGAGCTCAACCTATATTTGCGATATGCATTCCAGATGGAGTTACAGATGTTTATGTAATGGCAATATCGTTGTCGTTGATTATAAAAGTGTATATGTAGATAAAACGTTATAGTTTATTGAGGGAAATCACATCACCGAGGTTAGTACAGATGCCACCGCTAACATTCAAAAAAGAGATTTGGAAATGTTTAGGTAACACTGAAAGCTTTTTCGGAAGTATTCAAGGAAATTTTAATCAACATGGATCCTAAGCCTTGTGTTTTGAGGAGGAGGAGATTGGTGTTTAACGTCCCGTAGACAACGAGGTCATTAGAGATGGAAGGGTGGAGAAGGAAAGCGGCAGCCTCTTTCAAAGGGACCATCCCGAAATTTGACTTAACGGCAGATGTAGACCAAGCAGCTGAAGAACATTTAAACATTTATATCTCCTGCCGTATTGTGCTTAAAAAGTTGAGGCTTGTGACTATTATGTAGAATACAGTGCATGATATTTCGCACAGTTTTTGTTTGGTAATGTCCATGAATATTGATTTTATAAGAATTTGAATTCTTAGTTACCAGTGTACGTATAATGTACCTTTTCTCAGAAAATAATCAAGTATTGAAGCGGAAACTTTACAGTGTACGTCTGCATCAAAGGCTAGTAAAACGTCTGCAAATATTTTTGTTTAAGGTCGAACATACTTTCAAATTATTTTTGAGTTTTGTGTTAACGGAGACTGCTCTGTTTTCCTCATACAGTAAAGAAGAACTTCTCCCAGGCGCAAGGTGAAGGACAACGTCTGCCCAGAGTTATTCAGTAAGCCATTTTTAGAACTATGTCAAACTTCAGGTTTTGAGAAGAAGTATACTTTATTTCAAAAATATCCCTCTTGGGCAATTCTCATTTATACTTTTATTTCAGTTTTTAATAATATTGTCATACTTCTAGTCATTAAAGATGTCCATGTCCAAGATCTTAATTCTATTCCTCGTCTTCAGTATTCTCTTCCCCTCCCTCCTTTGCCTCGTCAGCTTTTGAATATTTTCTTCTGCTGACTGGATTTTGTCAAGTCGTGCTTCATCGATGCTGCCAAAAACCAGTGTGAATGCAAATGGATGGAAGCCTAATCTCTGCAGGCATTTAATCTTATCTACTGTTCCACTATTAAACAGTAGACAGGCATCACATTCAGTTTCCTTCCCAACAGTTGAGGAGAAAAATGCTCTATTTGGACAACGCATCCATATGAGGTGATTGTAGCTCTCATTCGACTTTTGTGTTATCCCATGTACAGTTTTTTTCTGCTGCTCAGGATTGGCTAGGTATCTGACAGCTGGCAGTATTTAAAACAGCAAGTGTCAGAACGTGCCTATTGATGTATGGTTTTCCACTGGCTCTTGCCGAAGATATTTGCATCACGATATGTCACAGAGGAAGTGCTGAGAAGTCCCACCTGTCGAAAATTTGTGGAATAGTATTTCCGACACCGATTATTGCTTTTCTTTCACAAATTATACATTGTTACTGATAGCTTTTCCATAATATATTCGTAATGTGTGAATTTTATTAGTTTCTCAGTCTGTTAGCACCTCCCACTTGTTATCCATCTTCTAATTCCTCCCACGACACTAGCAGGTGTAATCTTTGTCACAGCCATCTAGGTACTCCTGTAATTCATTTCGATTATGTGACCGAAAAACCAAGACCAAAATACACTAGGGAAATCAGGAAAGACCTAAATCAGGATGGCTGGATGCATGTTTGAGCAGTCGTCCTCCCGAATGCGAGGTCAACTGCTAACCATTACGCTATCCATCTCGATGTGTGTTTTGAGAAGTTGTTTAAGATACATATGGACATATATCCGATGCACAAGTTACCTCGGCCCTTGCGTTCTAAAAATAAAGCATTTTTCTACCTTTGAACGTGATTTTCAATTTAAAAGAGTATCGGTCTGGTCAACAAAACGAAAATACTTGTAAGTGCACCTCATATTAGAGTGATCTCTTCCCATTTTAATTACTGAAATTATTGAAATTATTAATTATTGAAAAGAATCTATTATTACACAAAAACTAACAGTGGCGCAAATCACTGAACTTGTGAGCTAATTTAACGTAGTGCTTAAGCACAATAGCGTTCGCGTCAACAGTAAATTTTATGTGCAGTCATTTTGTCTTGATGTGGGAAATCCTTTTACAGGTGTCACACCTGACATTTTATTTAACTCCCTAGAAAATAGGTAATTCAGAGTTAAGCAATAAATACAGTTTCGTGCCTTAGACTGTTCGCCAATGATGCTGTAGTCCCCAGGAAAGTAGTATCACACAAAAGTTGTGAACAAATCAATGAGGATTTGTAGAAAATAAAAGCGTAGTAAAATGACTGGCAGTTATATCTCAATATTAGTAAGTGTAACCTTCTGCGTATAACAAGGGGAATATCCCCATTAATGTATGAGTACAAAATAAATGATCAGTCTTTGGAAGCGGTAACATCAGTCAAGTATCTGGGCGTGACTATTAGAAATGATCTCAAATGGAATGATCAGATTACACAAGTGACGGGTAAGGCGAACTCTAGATTGCGGTTTATTGGTAGAATCCTGAAGCGATGCAGTCCTTCAACAAAGGAAATTGCTTACAATACATTAGTTCGTCCAGTCGTAGAGTATTGTTCGTCTGTATGGAACCCTTACCAGTTGGGTCTGATTCAAGAGATTGAAAAGGTCCAAAGAAGAGCGGCAAGATTGGTGACTGGTACATTTAACCATCGCGAGAGCGTTACAAATCTCATAGAAAGTTTGAAGTGGGAAACACTTGCAGATAGACGACGCGCTAAACAGTAGGGGCTGCTCACTAAATTCCGAAATCCAATCTTCACCGACGATGTAGAGCATATACACTCCTGGAAATGGAAAAAAGAACACATTGACACCGGTGTGTCAGACCCACCATACTTGCTCCGGACACTGCGAGAGGGCTGTACAAGCAATGATCACACGCAAGGCACAGCGGACACACCAGGAACCGCGGTGTTGGCCGTCGAATGGCGCTAGCTGCGCAGCATTTGTGCACCGCCGCCGTCAGTGTCAGCCAGTTTGCCGTGGCATACGGAGCTTCATCGCAGTCTTTAACACTGGTAGCATGCCGCGACAGCGTGGACGTGAACCGTATGTGCAGTTGACGGACTTTGAGCGAGGGCGTATAGTGGGCATGCGGGAGGCCGGGTGGACGTACCGCCGAATTGCTCAACACGTGGGGCGTGAGGTCTCCGCAGTACATCGATGTTGACGCCAGTGGTCGGCGGAAGGTGCACGTGCCCGTCGGCCTGGGAGCGGACCGCAGCGACGCACGGATGCACGCCAAGACCGTAGGATCCTACGCAGTGCCGTAGGGGACCGCACCGCCACTTCCCAGCAAATTAGGGACACTGTTGCTCCTGGGGTATCGGCGAGGACCATTCGCAACCGTCTCCATGAAGCTGGGCTACGGTCCCGCACACTGTTAGGCCGTCTTCCGCTCACGCCCCAACATCGTGCAGCCCGCCTCCAGTGGTGTCGCGATAGGCGTGAATGGAGGGACGAATGGAGACGTGTCGTCTTCAGCGATGAGAGTCGCTTCTGCCTTGGTGCCAATGATGGTCGTATGCGTGTTTGGCGCCGTGCAGGTGAGCGCCACAGTCAGGACTGCATATGACCGAGGCACACAGGGCCAACACCCGGCATCATGGTGTGGGGAGCGATCTCCTACACTGGCCGTACACCACTGGTGATCATCGAGGGGACACTGAATAGTGCACGGTACATCCAAACCGTCATCGAACCCATCGTTCTACCATTCCTAGACCGGCAAGGGAACTTGCTGTTCCAACAGGACAATGCACGTCCGCATGTATCCCGTGCCACCCAACGTGCTCTAGAAGGTGTAAGTCAACTACCCTGGCCAGCAGGATCTCCGGATCTGTTCCCCATTGAGCATGTTTGGGACTGGATGAAGCGTCGTCTCACGCGGTCTGCACGTCCAGCACGAACGCTGGTCCATCTGAGGCGCCAGGTGGAAATGGCATGGCAAGCCGTTCCACAGGACTACATCCAGCATCTCTACGATCGTCTCCATGGGAGAATAGCAGCCTGCATTGCTGCGAAAGGTGGATATACACTGTACTAGTGCCGACATTGTGCATGCTCTGTTGCCTGTGTCTATGTGCCTGTGGTTCTGTCAGTGTGATCATGTGATGTATCTGACCCCAGGAATGTGTCAATAAAGTTTCCCCTTCCTGGGACAATGAATTCACGGTGTTCTTATTTCAATTTCCAGGAGTGTATTATTACCACCAACTTTCAAATCGCGTAATGATCATCATTCAAAGATAAGGGAAATAAGAGCTCGTACTGAGGCGTTCAGACAGTCGTTTTTACCTCGCGCGATCGGCGAGCGGAACATAGGGGCGGGGGGGGGGGGGGGGGGAATATGACTTTGGCGCGAATTGTGCCCTCCGCCACACACCGCTTGGTGGCTAGCGGAGTATATATGTAGATATGTAGATGTTATATTCATGAGTGAATTTTTGCTTTCTATGGGACTAGACAAGTATTGGAGCTGCTGTTTAACACCCTAAAATGATTTTCATCAGAAAATTAAATTTACCAAAGAAGTTCAAAGTGAGACAGTTGAATCAAATTTTCTTGATTTGAAATTATGCATACAGAATATCAGTATGAACTTTGATACTCGTCGTAAGTCAACTTAATCTGACAATATTATTTCAGCACCCACAGGCTCCTAAAGTATTTTTCCATTCGACAATAAATAAGGTTTTGAGAACCCAACATTCCACTGGCAGTTTACAGAAAGAAATTAACATCCATTGCAAGCAGGATGTAGTCGACCAGATTCTTAGTAATAAAACAAAAAAAAATTCAGCTGTAGGCAGTAACAAACAAAAGAGTAACAACGAAGAAAAAGGCAAGTTTATTCCTACACCTTTTTTATGTAATTTGTCTTACAGGATTAGCTACCTTTTGATAAAATATACAGGAGTAGAGATACTTTTGCATCAACAACATATTCAAGAAAAATTTACTAAGCACGCTAAAAACTGAAGATCCTCAGGCACCTATACAAAATGTTACGTGACAGTTGTCGCAGCAATTATTTAGGACAGACTGGAGATTCTTCTAAAGTTGGGTATAATGAGCATCTGCTGGGAAAGAAAGGTGGTAACGTTCGTCATTCCTTTTTTGCAGAGTATTGTCCGCAGCCCGTGGTCTTGCGGTAGCGTTCTCGCTTCCTGCGCACGGGGTCCCGGGTTCGATTCCCGGCGGGATCAGGGATTTTCTCTGCCTCGTGATGACTGGGTGTTGTGTGTTCATCATCATTTCATCTTCATTGACTCGCAAGTCGCCGAAGTGGCGTCAACTAAAAAGGACTTGCAATACGGCGGCCGAACTTCCCCGCATGGGGCCTCCCGGCCAACAATGCCATACGATCATTTCATTTCATGCAGAGTATTTGCTTATTCCAGATCATTCTCCGAGGAAACTGAATGAAACAGTAACTCTACGTAGCGAATTAAAATGCTGGGAATCAGATTTGTTAGAAGACCTTGAAATATTCAAGCATTTAGCTACAAGAGAAGGTGACATCTAGAATGATCAGCTGCAGCTGCAAATAGAAACATCCTCGACGGCTTCAGGCCGCTGCTCGTGGGCGCATAGCATCTGTTTACAGTGCTAGCTTTGACGAGCATATCGTTTTCCTTATAACACTTTCTCGTTAATCTGATTCCGTTTTTCAACTGTATGACTATTTTTCCATGTACGTAGCGTTGTTTTCAGCCTTTAAGACACGTGGTATTCTTCTAATGTTTTGAGCCTAATCTGAATTTTGGAATTTGTTAGCTGTTCCGCTTCATCTACTGTTCATAAACTTCTCTAAGACTAAGCGGAAGTTTCTTCACTTTAGTAATTAGCTTTCAACACAGTTTTTCATGGTTCCCACTTCCCCCATCTTCACAGTTTTTAATTTATTATTTTAATAGACCTATTTACCATAGGCACGGCGAAATGTTGATGTAATGTTACACTGTTATTGCCTACTTTTTGTAAACTCCTTTAATATTAAGCGACGTTCCTCCACTTCAGTTTTAATAAAATTTAGTTCATTGCCTCGCCTCACCCTATTGCTCCCTCTTCACAGTATTTACTGCTTCTTGTACCACATGCACGGAAAACATTGCAGTTTTACTCAGTTATAAATATGTTTTCAGACTCCATTTTTACACGGAGATTTATATCTGCTTAGTTTTACGTCATTTTAGATTAACAGCGGCCTTACACAAGACACGATTTAATTTTTCGCTATTAATTTACATAGTCTACTCATGGCAGTCGAGGTGCATTTCGTAAGGGCACGCATTTGCATCCTCTGAATGTAGATTTCCTTATCCCTAGACTCTGTACATTTGGGCGGTTACTTCTGATATCTATCATACGCACAGTATTATAATCCAGATCCCATCATTGTGTTTCATTGTACACAAGTCAACTTTTTAAGTCGACAAGAGACTTATATTAATGGGCCACAACATTTGACGCTTAAGCTTCACATCTGAAGTACTACGGACCTGCAGGCTTAAGTTACGGCGTGTGATCATTTGTGTTGTAAAGATGAATGCCTCATATGACAAAAGCCATTTATCTTTATTCAGTGTATTTTATCAGCATGTGACGTAACAAGTGAGTGCGCTTATGTTACAGATTTTTGGCACTACAATTGTTACCTCTTTCTTTTGTTTAAAATATTTTTGTAACCAGTAACGTAATTATTAAGACCCATTACGCCCTTGCGAAGAAGGCAATTTAAAAATTTCGAAACCTAGGTCAAGGGTTCCAGTAAATCCTTCTTTCCTATCGATTGGGAGAGTTTTTCAGCCTCTCCAAGTTTACAATTATACAATTGCTGAACACACAGTTACGTTCAAGATTTTAATTCCTGTAACATCAGTATTTGTTCGTACGTCTGAAGCGACGAAGATTCAGGAACGCTGTGTTGCAGATGGAAAATAATTACAAGCAAGGGATGCAACACGTGCGTAGTAGGTTGCCTAATAGCAACTAATAAAGGTATTTTTTCTCACCACATGACCTTACACGCTTGAATTGCTGAATTGCTATCTATCATTCTGTAGAGCAAAGCAGGCGTCACACTGTTAAAAAGAAATCTGTTTCGGAAATTCTATTAATAAGCATTTTATTTAAATGTTTAGTCCACTGAGAGGAGTAATTGTGAGAGGTTTAGTGAACTAATGTGATTTTCAGATTCTTCATGTTACAGAATGTGGTTGTTCTTGTTGTTGTTGTTGTTGTTGTTGTTGTTGTGGTCTTCTGTCTAGAGACTGATTTGATGCAGCTCTCCATGTTACAGTATCCTGTGCAAGCTTCATCTCCAAGTAACTACTGCAACCTACATTCTTCTGAAACTGCTGCATGTATTCATCTCTTGCTCTCCCTCTACGATTTTTACCCTCCACGCTGCCGTCCAATACTAAATCGGTGATCACTTGATGCCTCAGAACATGTCCTACCAACCGACCCCTTCTTCTAATCAAGTTGTGCCACAAATTCCTCTTCCCCCCAATTCTGTTCGGTACCTCCTCATTAGTTACGTGACCTAGTCGTCTACAGCATCCTCTGTAGCACCGCATTTCGAAAGCTTTTATTCCTGTCTTGTCTAAACGATATATCGTCCATGTTTCACTTCCATGCATAGCTATACTCTATACAAATGCTTTCAGAAAAGACTTCCTGACTCTTAAATCTATACTCGATGTTAACAAACTTCTCTTCTTCAAAAACGCTCTCCTTGCCATTGCCAGTCTACATTTTATATCCTCTCTACGTATACCATCATCAGTTATTTTTCTTCCCAAATAGCTAAACTCTTTTACTACTTTAAGTGTCACGTTTCCTAATGTAATTCCCTTGGAATCATCTGATTTAATTTGACTACATTCCATTGTCCTCGTTTAGCTTTTGTCGATGTTCAACTTACCTCGTATATCCTCCTTTAAAGACCCTCTCCATTCCGTTGAACTACCCCGACGGAACTACAGTGTCATCGGCAAACCTCGAAGTTCTTATTTCTTCTCATTGGCTTTTAATTCCTACACCAAATTTTCCTTTTGTTTCCTTTACTGCTTGCTCAATCTACAGATTGAATGACATCGGGGATAGGATACAACCCTGTCTCACTCCCTTCCCTACCACTGCTTCCCTTTCGTGCCCCTCGACTCTTATAACTGCCATCTGGCTTCTGTAAAAATTGTAAATAGCGTCTCGCTTCCCGTATTTTACCCCTGTCACCTTCAGAATTTGAAAGAGAGTATTCCAGTCAACATTGTCAAAAGCTTTCTGTAAGTCTACAAATGCTAGAAACGTAGGTTTGCCTTTCCTTAATCTATCTTCTAAGATAATTCGTTGTATTGCCTCACTTGTTCCAACATTTCAATGGAATCCAAACTGATCTTCCCCGAGGTCGGCTTCTACCAGTTTTTCCATTCGTCTTAAAGAATTCGTGTTAGTATTTTGCAGCCGTGTCTTATTAAACTGATAGTTCGGTAATTTTCACACCTGTCAACGTCTGCATTCCTTGGGATTGGAATTATTATATTCTTCTTGAAGTCTGGAGGTATTTCACCTGTCTCTTACATCTTGCTCACCACATGGTAGAGTTTCTTGTCAGAGCTGGCTCTCGCAAGGTTATCAGTAGTTCTAATGGGATGTTGTCCACTTCCGGGGCGTTGTTTTGAGTCTGATCTTATAGTGCTTTGTCAAATTATTGACGCAGTATCATATCTCCCATTTCATCTTCATCTACTACCTCTTCCATTTCCATAATATTTCCCTCAAGTGCATCGCCCTTGTATAGACCTCGTACATACTGCTTCCACCTTACAGAATATAGTACACAAAATAATAGTTTAGCCTCGACACAATATTCTACTATACACTGAACATACCTTGTATCTGAAAGATAATTATTGCCGAATACTCACGAATCATATTATTTGGGCAATCAAAAATGAGTTAGTAAGGTATGATGTAAAACTCCGATAAGATATGATTTTAATGTGACTTGAACTATGAAAGTACAGTACGACCTTGGTGATCCGGTAATCTCTGGGATCTGTGAGTGCCATATTGTCAGATTTTCCGGATTGTCGAGCCTATTTCTAAAGACCTGCTTCAGAACAAAAAGGTTCTAAGTATAACATGTAGTTTTTACGTACACAAACAATTAACTTATTTTTGAAACACAACATGAGATATTACAATATAAGAAGTTAAAAGTACCTGTTACTTTTCCGTAAACGGAAAATTGAATTAAAAGTCGAACACTTTACTGGTATATCAAAGCAGTTTAAGGCTGAAAGTTTTAGAAAAATTCGGTATACACGAATAATTTTTGTGCCCCAATGACGAAATGAAATAAGCACCATTGATTTGAAAAAATTAAGAACAGGCTAATTAATAAAACTGTTACCAAGAAGCTGGTGCTGTTTAATTGAAATCACTATCTCTGACGTTGTCGAAGATGTGGAATATGCCTGATGTATCTGCCACTGACGATTTAGAGAAAAATTTTTCTGAACCATTGGAACAGTGCAGAAATGTTCACTTGTCGAGATTCGTAACTACATAAGTCTTGCATTGTTTAAATACTCTCAGTGAATTTCACAAAAGTACTTGAGGATTATGAAGCTTCAGCCGAAGAGATGTTAGTTGTTGTCTTCCTCATCAGTCTCAGTTTCTGGTGCGTCCTGTGGGTTGAAAAGGCTTTGTGATATCACAGTCTCAGTAGCTCTTCTCCGAGAGTCAATTTGTTTTCTTGAAAACGCACTCCGTTCGCTTTAGTGGATGCTGTAATTTGCATTCGTTCAATTTCAGAGAGATCAGTTGTCGACTCATCATATACATCGCTTTCCATCTCAGCTTCTTCAACCTGTTATGCCATGGCTATTTCCTGGCGTAACAATGGAACTGGCTTACCTTGGCGAGAATATAATCGCTCAGTGAGGCAGAAAATTTTTACAGAAGAGACGCCGCGCCGGATGGTTGCGATGTTTCTCGGAGGTGTCTGACTGTATTATCAAATCTTGACGACATAAAAATACAGGAAAATTTGTGGTGCGTGCCGGAGTGTCGGGTCTGCTGGCTTACCGAGTGCAGGATTATAGCTGTCTTGCTGTAATCGGATCGATAGCTTACGAGACCAGTGGACGATGCGCACCTGCGTCGTACTGCAAGCTGATGCAGTAATCGTAATCGATCGTGAAAATTATGACTTTGTTTGTTGATTCCGCTGCAGACAGGCGATACACGTGTAATTAATATACGACTGGGAGACCTCACGACTCACAGTATCCTAAGACTGCCCAGTTTTCCCCATGCTCAGATGTGAGTGATGTTCTCATAAATTGTTGTTACCTTGAGAGTGTCCCGTATCGACCAGACATTGAGAATAGGGAAAACTGCTTTGAGACGAATAAAGGTACATGGAATAGGTAAGAATATCGACGAATAGTTGATAATCCTCTCACTTTTTCATGTTCATTTACCCGTGCGGGATCGGAGAGTGGCAACGTAACCTGCCGGGCGAGTTTCTGCAGCATTGGCAGCAGGAAAAGGAAACGTGTGCTGCAGCCTGCCTGCCGGCCAGCCTTTTTTGCTGCTCTTTTACCCGTTGGGATCGGCTTGGGGCAACGTCACTTGTCAAGCATGTTTCTGGGGCACCGGTACCGGGAAAACGTGAGTGTTCGCCTGAGCGCTGACCAGTCAGGCGCCGCCGTAGAGCCAGCCTTCGTATGCAGCCCACACCTGTCGGCAGACCTTAACGTAACAGGCGGCGCCAGCGGCGGCGCCAGCGGCGGCACGGCTGCCACCTTTTCTAATTATACTAAGGAAATGACATTTAAGTCAGCAGCAAAAAGCCTACACCCGCGAAACATTGCTTGGAAACAGCCCAGTGAAAAAATCTACAAACTGTAACCTTGTCACCCTACGCCTTCAGCGGCGCACTGGCCAGCGACGTATGCAACGTGGAAGTCCGTCCAGGTGTTCAAGCTTTCCGCATCCTTCAGCGCCGCATTAGCCGTACTTCTAAGATTAGAAAAACACCGTAGTTGTAGATAAAATGCTGTATCCAGAATGATATTCATTTAGTGAATGTAACAACAGAAAAACTCTAAAACAGAGAAACAGATGGTGTGTTATGTTGTTTTGTACGTGTCTACACAAACACACCCACACACGCGCGCAAGCGTGAGCTATCAAGATATTAAACGCAGCGATACAGATAGGCTCTTTTTTTACACTACTGGCCATTAAAATTGCTACACCACGAAGATGCCGTGCTACAGACGCGGAATTTAACCGACAACAAGAAGATGCTGGAATATGCAAATGATTGCTTTTCAGAGCATTCACACAAGGTTCACGACGGTGGTGGCACCTACAACGTGCTGACATAAGTTTCCAACCGATTTCTCACACACAAGCAGCAGTTGACCGGCGTTGCCTGGTGAAACATTGTTGTGATGCCTCGTGTAAGGAGGAAAAATGCGTACCATCACGTTTCCGACTTTGATAAAGGTCGCATTGTTGCCTATCGCGATTGCGGTTTATCGTATCGCGGCATTGCTGCTCGCGTTGGTCGGGATCCAATGACTGTTAGCAGAATAAGGAATCGGTGGGCTCAGGAGGGTAATACGGAACCCCGTGCTGGATCCCAACGGTCTCGTATCACTAGCAGTCGATGTGACAGGCATGGTTGTAACGGATCGTGCAGCCACGTCTCGATCACTGAATCAAGAGATGGGGACGTTTCCAAGAGTAGAACCATCTGCACGAACAGTTCGACGACGTTATCAGTAGCATGGACTATCAGCTCGGGGACCATGGCTGCGGTTACCCTTGACGCTGCATCACAGACAGGAGCGCCTGCGACTGTGTACTCAACGACGAACCTGGGTGCACGAATGGCGAAACGTAATTTTTTCGTATGAATCCAGGTTCTGCTTACAGCATCATGATGGTCGCATCCGTGTTTGGCGACATCGCGGTGAACGCACATTAGAAGCGTGTATTCGTCATCGCCATACTGGCGTATCACCTAGCGTAATGTTATGGGGTGCCATTGGTTACACGTCTCGGTCACCTCTTTTTTGCATTGACGGCACTTTGAACAGTGGATGTTACATTTCAGATGTTTTACGACTCGTGGCTCTACCCTTCATTCCCTGCGGAACCCTACATTTCAGAAGCATAATGCACAACCGTACGTTGCAGGTCATGTACCGGCCTTTCTGGACACAGAAAATGTTCGACTGCTGCCCTGGCCAGCACATTCTCGGATCTCTCACCAACTGAAAATGTCTGGTCAATGGTGGTCGAGCAACTGGCTCGTCACAATACGCCAGTCACTACTCTTGATGAACAGTGGAATCGTGTTGAAGCTGCCTGGGCAGCGGTACCTGTACACGCCATCCAAGCTCTGTTTGACTAAATGCCGAGACGTATCAAGGCTGTTATTACGCCCAGAGCTGGTTGTTCTGGGTACTGATTTCTCAGGATCTATGCACCGAAATTGCATGAAAATGCAATCACATGTTGGTTCTAGTGTAATATATTTGTCCAATGAATACCCGTTTATGGTCTGCATTTCTTCTTAGTGTAGCTATTTTAATTGCCAGTAGTGTATTTTACAACGAGAAACCGTTAAAAATATCAACTGATGTAGTCGGGAATAGATGGTAAAAATAAACTCACAATTCTTTCTCGCTATCAACTGTATCCAAGGAAACATGACTACTACGGGGACTACGGGGAATTACCGATTCACGCCTTACAGCCTCATCACCATCAAGATTAACAGTCGTCCACAGAACAGAGCACAATGTCGGAGAGTGTGAAAATGATGATTTCCTAGGTTTATTTCATTTTTGGTCTGACATTGCGGACATACTCGCCGAACGCGATTAACGAACGTTACATGAAAAACATTAAAGAGTCACAAAATCGTTACCCGTGGCTGTATCACGACCTAAATCTCAAAGGGCCAACAGCAAGCGTAACCAGCGTACCTACTGCCCATCGGTAACTGAAAATATAAATAATAACGTATAAAGTGCCGGCGTGCACGTAGAGTATCATGACTAGGAGAAGACAGTGCATGTGCGACTGTAATTCCTAGAAGAGTGAAAAGTAATTGGCATTCAACACTTAGATGTTTTGAGTGGATCTCTCAGTAGGCCAAATAATTTCGAAAAATTTCACAAAGAAAAGGCAATTTTTGCAAATGGTTGATGAAACTACAGTGTTCAACGGCGGTATAAAGTGGTATACTCTTATTTAATTGGGTAATACTAATTTCCTGTCATAGTAAAAACATAATTTAACAGCGGCGCATTTAGTAGGATTACACGATAAAATACTTTTATTTAGGTTTCTTTCTTCAACAGCGATTACAAATATATCGTTTCTTGTTAAGAGCAAAACTGTGTCCCGAGGGGAAAAAAATGGCTCTGAGCACTATGAGACTTAACATCGGAAGTCATCAGTCCCCTAGAACTTAGAAATACTTAAATATAACTAACGTAAAGATATCACACACATCCATGCCCGAGGCAGGATTCGAACCTGCGACCGTAGCGGCCGCCCGGTTCCAGACTGAAGCGTCTTGAACCGCTCGGCCACAACGGCCGAGGGGAAAAATAGAGGTTAGTATTGTGCAGTGTGCAGCTTTCTATTAGCACAGAAACTGACTGTCAATTTTGTTAGGATGGTGATCTGTAAAATGTTCTCAGTGAATTTCGCGCCCATTGAGGTCGAGGAAAGGACTACTAATTCCCTGTCCAATCTCGGTAACTTGCCAGCCAAGTAGATGAGCACTAGAGTTGTTCGGAAGAGAACTGTAACGCCAACATCTTTACAGTTGGAAATGATCACAATTTATTTTAGATTCTGTAAAACACAATAAGAAATAGTTTTTACTCGCGACTGGATATTCAGACATTTCAATGGAAAACACTAAAAACGAAAAAAAACTTGTATTTCTCTATTCGACAAATCATACTTTAAAAAAGTATGAAATGAAATATGTTTCATACCCTTGGTACATGTAATGTATATCATATGCGTTGTCATACTAATGAAAAGGCCATTATGAACGAATACAAGTGAGATGAGCAGTACATAGCTTCTCGTTCCGCTTCTGTAGTTACATGGTCGCAACCTCTACATTGTGAACATTAATAAAACCGACAAACTGTAGCGACGAATTTGGAAATGAAGGAAACAGGCCCTATTAATACGTGTGTGGAAATGGGCGATGTGCGTGCAGCGACAACAAATAGTCCCAGAACACACTACAGAGCTGCATCGCACGCACGTCACAACAGATGTCCCGAGTGGCCTCCATGGAACTGCAGGTGATAAGGATAGTAGCGGTTGTCATACAGAATACACATAATCTTACTTTGGTTTATACCGTGTTGGTGGGCCACTTGCCTCGACCTTGTTCTACAGTTCGTCTCAATACCCTTTAGGACCTGGTGATCCAAATTTGGTGTACGCACAGAATTTACTGCAGATTCTGCAGTAGCTCGGGATTGTTTTACTCTGTCTTTGAAGGTCTGACAGTTCACTACCTTCAGATTCTCCATGACAGTTTGCCTCGGGGAAGCAAGCCTGTGATCATTGGTGCTGCACGTTTTTAAAAGGGTAACACTGAAAGTAATGCACCGCATTTTTTCTCCAACCGTTCTTTATTGAACATAATGAGAATTACACACACGAAAGAACGGTGTTTTGTCTACACACCCCATTTTCCCACTAATCTCCATTCCGTTGTATGGCCTTTCTCCTGCACGAAGCAAGGGCGTGTATGCCCTGTCGGTACCAATCCTTGTTCTGGTCGCGGAGCTAGTGCTTCACTGTGTTCGTTTGCTGATTGACAGATGCAGCGCCAATTGCCAAATCGTAATGCGTCTGTTATAGCGAATGACAGCGTCAGCTCGTTTCAACATGTCAGGTGTGCAGCCGTTTTTGATCTGCCCGACCGCTGCTAATCGTGGAGCTCCGTCCAACCGCCTTCTCATGACCTCACCCTCCGTGCCCAGCGACTAACTACTTCTGCCGACAGCTGGTGCCCCATAGACTTTGCACAAGAGTTTCTGAATATTCCCCACAGTTTCCTTCTCTACAGTGAGGAATTTAATGACCGAACGTTGCTTGTAAACTGTCCTGCAGCTACGCCATCTGTCGGAAGTGACGAAAACTTGGCGCGCTCACTCAGGAGTCTTGAAATGACGCATACGTAGCGTTTCGGATTCGTAGCATTGTTTTCGGCTGAGAAAAAAGAAATGCGGTGCATTACTTTTTGGGCGACCGTCGTGTATACATTTAGTATCCCTGTCAGTCCTATTTGGCACTGGCCCCACAAACGTGGGCAATTTCCTAAGATGGGTCACACGAGTGTTTTCTTCATCTTTCGGTTCATCCTATTTGGGATACGCAGAATCAATCATTTCTTTGCGCGTTGTAGTTTTCTTAGGGACCAGTATTTCTTCATTCTTTCTGATCTTCTTTTCCTCTCTTCTTCCGAGATTCAGGGTTTGGACTTTGGTGTAGATTTGTCTTGGAACCTTATGTTTTCATCTTTAGTTATTAATTTAGCTGTTCGATCAGTAAGTGAATTTTCTGAAATCTTTAATTCTACTAGGTCTCTCCGAGTTCCTTTGAACCAGTTGGTTTTCGTTTTGCGGTTACGGAAAAAGTCAAAGATTTGTTTAGTTGATCTGTTGGAATTCATTCTGAGAAGATGACCATAAAAATTTATCCTCCTTTTTCGTGTAGTATCTGAAAGTTTTTCAATTTTCTTGTAGAGAGTTTCATTTCTGATGTATATAATCTTATTGTCTTGAAATTTTGGTCCTATGATTTTTCTTAAAATATTTCTTTCCTTTAGGTCAAGTTTCTCCATTTGGACTTCGAAATTCATGTTTAGTGTTTCTGCTGCATACAGTGCTTCTGGCGTAATCACTGCCTTGTAATGTGTAATTTTGGATCCCCATGAAGAGGATTTTTTGTTGCATTTATTTTTTGTTAGTTGGAAGGCCAATTCAAGTTCATTTCTTCTGGATTCCATTGCTTTGTCCTTTTCCCAGCATTCCAACTAATCCATTCTCCGAGATATTTGAATTCTTTTACTATTTAAATCTTTTGTTCTTGAACTTTGAGGTATTTACATGAATGTTTGATGTCTGTCAATATCTTAGTTTTTTCAAAGGAGATGTGAAGACCTATTTTAGCTGCTTGTTTCTTTAGTTCAAGGATTTGCTCCCGTGCTTCTTCCATTGTTTCAGCAAACCGGGCCATATCATCTGCAAAAGCAATGTAGTTTACTTTAAGGTCCTGCTTTTTGCAACCCAGTCTTATACCACTCTTAATATTTGTGTTCCATTCTCTGACTTCTTTCTCCAGCGCACAACTGAACAGCAACGGTGAGAGCCCATCCCGTGTCACACTCCCGTTTTTATTTCAAAGAGGGTTTTATATGCGATGTCTTACTGCGTTTGCCTACTATTCTACCAATGAACCGAAGTTTATCTACCTGCTTTACCGACTATTCATCCTACGTGTTCGTTCCACTCCACACCAGTAAAAACTGTTACAGCCTGTTAATTGTGTGCGTTGACCGAGTGCAGTTGTGACTCATTAATATTGTACACTAAAAGATTTTAAAACTTAAAGGGTGGAAAAGTTTTCCATTACTGGTCCCCAAAACCGATATTTTAATAAACTAACCCCTGAAATGATAAAAATAATAATTATATCACTATCAAATGTAATAAATATTAAGATTTGTTGCTTTCTAAAGTGTAGAGTTGTACGTTTCTGAACATTTATAGCAAATGTCCTAACTTTGCACCACTTTGAAATCTAACCATGATCCGAGTCAATATTTGTGGAGCTTTTTCCAGACTGTACTTCTCTGTAGATGACTGATCACCTTGGAAAACACGGAAATTACTATTAATTTTGTCTGTAAGGTCATTGATAGACAATGTGTACAGCAAGGGATCCAACACACATCCCTGGGGAAAACCCGAAGTTACTTCTACATCTGTCAATGACTTTCAATGCAAGTTCACTTGCTGCGTTCCTCCTACCAGAAATCTTCAGTTCAGTCAAAAAATCTCGCTTGATATCTCATATGTATGGACTTTTGATAGTAAGTTTAGCTGTAGTACTAAGTCAAATGGTTTTCGGAAATCGTGAAATACTGCATCTATCTGACTGCCTTCATCTATGACTTTCTGAATGACACGTGAGAAAACTCCGAGTTGGTTATCACATGATTGATTTTTTAGGATTCTGTTCTGGTTGCCGTGAAGGAGGTTATTTTTTTCGACATACCTCATTATGTTTGAACTCAGAACATGTTTTCACATACTACAAGAAATGGATGGAAGGGATGCTGAATGGTAGTTTTGTAAATCAGTTCTACTACCATTGCTGTAGACGAACGTGATCTGTTCTTCCTTTCAGCTAATGCACACGGTTTCTTGCTTGAAGTACTAAATTTTTGTTTTTGAATCATCAGTCTTCTAACTTGTTTGATACGGCCCGCAACGAATTCATGAATTCCTCTCCTGTGTCAACCTCTTCATCTCGGAATAGCAGTTACAACCCATGACCTAAATTATTTTCTGGGTGTGTTCCATTCTCTGTCTTCCTCTACAATTTTTACCTTCTACAATTAGCATGGAAGCTATTCCCAGACGTCTTAGCTGATGTCCTACTATCCTGCTCCTTCTTATTGTCAGTGATTTCCATATAATGCTTTCCTCATCGATTCTGCGGAGAACCTCTTCGTTCCATACCTTATCAGTCCACCTAATTATCAATACTCGTCTATTGCACCACATCTGAAATTCTTCGATTATCTTCTTTTTTGGCTTTCCCTCAGTCCATGTTTCACTGCCATATATTGCTGTGCTACAAACGTACATTTTAAGAAATTTCTTCCCCAAATTAAAGTCTACGTTTGACACTAGTAGACTTCTCTTGGCCAGGAATGCCTTTCTTCCAGTGCTAGTCTGGTTTCTATGTCCTCCTGGCTCCGTCCGTCACGGTTTATTTTCCTGACTAGGTAGCAGAGTTCCTTTGTAAATTTAGGATACATGTGACCTAAGAAACGACGTATATTACAGTATGAAATGTCAGAATGAAATTAGCAAATAATAAAAACGCATCCCAACCCATGACCGAAGCCTCGATCTCCTGCATGCTAATCCAAAACTCTATCCTCTGCACCAGCTGTATAGTATGACTAATATGTTCTGACAGAGGTAGTTACGATACATGTGTTTACAGTGTTGCCAAATGTACTCGCCAGACAAAAATTTTGTGACAGCCATTGTTTTATCGCTGGCATGTGAGGAGTCGCTCTGCGAAGCCCGAGTGCGCTAATTTCGCTTCACCCTGTATGTCTGTCGGCAGTAACGGAAAGAGGTACACTACTGGTCATGAAAATTGCTACACCAAGAAGAAATGCAGATGATAAACGGGTATTCATTGGACAAATATATTATACTAGAACTGACATCTGATTACATTTTCAAGCAATTTGGGTGCATAGATCCTGAGAAATCAGTACCCAGAACAACCACCTCTGGCCGTAATAATGGCCTTGATACGCCTGGGCATTGAGTCAAACAGAGCTTGGATGGCGTGTACAGCTACAGCTGCCCATGCAGCTTCAACACGATACCACAGTTCATCAAGAGTCTGTCGGGCGTATGTGACGAGCCAGTTGCTCGGCCACCATTGACCAGACGTTTTCAATTGGTGACAGATCTTGAGAATGTGCTGGTGGCCAGGGCAGCTGTCGAACATTTTCTGTATCCAGAAAGGCACGTACAGGACCCGCAACATGTGGTTGTGCATTATCCTGCTGAAATGTAGGGTTCCACAGGGAATGAAGGGTAGAGCCACGGGTCGTAAAACAACTGAAATGTAACATCCACTGTTCAAAGTGCCGTCAATGCGAAAAAGAGGTGACCGAGACGTGTAACCAATGGCACCCCATACCATCACGCTGGGTGATACGCCAGTATGGCGATGACGAATACTCGCTTCCAATGTGCGTTCACCGCGATGTCGCCAAACACGGATGCGACCATCACGATGCAGCTTCAAGGGTAACTGCAGCCCTGGTCTCCGAGCTGATAGCTCATGCTGGTGCGGACGTCGTCAGACTGTTCGTGCAGATGGTTGTTGTCTCGCAAACGTCCCCATCTGTTGACTCACGGATCGAGACGTGGCACCCAGGTTCGTCGTTGAGTACACCATCGCAGGAGCTCCTGTCTATGATGCAGCTTCAAGGGTAACTGCAGCCCTGGTCTCCGAGCTGATAGCTCATGCTGGTGCGGACGTCGTCAAACTGTTCGTGCAGATGGTTGTTGTCTCGCAAACGTCCCCATCTGTTGACTCAGGGATCGAGACGTGGCTGCGTTACAGCCATGCGGATAAGATGCCTGTCATCTCGACTGTTAGTGATACGAGGCCGTTGGGATCCAGTACGGCGTTCCGTATTACCCTCCTGAACTCACCGATTCCATGTTCTGCTAACAGTCATTGGATCTCGACCAGCGCGAGCAGCAATGTCGCGATACGATAAACCGCAATTGCGATAGGCTTAAATCCGACCTTTATCAAAGTCGGAAACGTGATGGTACTCATTTCTACTCCTTACACGAGGCATCATAACAACGTTTCACTAGACAACGCCGGTCAACTGCTGTTTGTGTATGAGAAACCGGTTGGAAACTTTCCTCATGTCAGCACGTTGTACGTGTCACCACCGGGCCAACCTTGTGTGAATGCTTTGAAAAGCTAATCATTTGCATATCACAGCATCTTCTTCCTGTCGGTTAAATTTTGCATCTGTAGCACGTCATCTTCGTGGTGTAGCAAATTTAATGGCCAGTAGTGTATAATCGAGTTCGATCTTAAATTATGAGCTATTGGAAGCAGTGAAATGTTTGATGGAGAAGTACTTTTCGTTTGTTTTCGACCATGGTCCTTGTAGCTTGTTCCTGTTTCTCAGAAGGGCAGACCATACGGTCATGAGCGAAGCTGGAACTGCAAACCAAAGTACTTTCACTTTACTGGAAAACACTTTACCTAACAGCTAGAGTATTAGTGTCTCGCTTATCGTCACAGTCGTGACTGAGTTAGGTTGGTTGGTTGTTTCGGGGAAGGAGACCAGACAGCGAGGTCATCGGTCTCATAGGATTAGGGAAGGACGGGGAAGGAAGTCGGCCGTGCCCTTTTGAAAGGAACCATCCCGGCATTTGCCGGGAGCGGTTTAGGGAAATCACGGAAAACCTAAATCAGGATGGCCGGACGCGGGATTGAACCGTCGTCCTCCCGAATGCGAGTCCAGTGTCTAACCACTGCGCCACCTCGCTCGGTCGACTGAGTTAGATGAACGGTAATGTACAATACGATATTAGCTGAAATTCCTGTGTGGAACGATTTTGTGGACTAAAACGCGTCATTTGAAGACCGTATTTCACACTTTAAGTGAAAATCTGTTTTATTGTTCAAAGGAAATGTCACGAATATCATGTTAATTTAGCAGAATATTTCTGTGCTGACAAAGAAATAACTCGCCGGTCACAGAGATGCCTAACATATCCTCCGTTGCAGCCAAGACTGTTATAACAGTATATAGCAGGAAGAATACCAGCCGGTGAGTTCCTTGAGCGAGATAAGGGATGACAATAACTATCATCTCAGACGTAGCTGACAATGGTCGGTATACAAAAAGAATAGTTTTATTTCCATTAGTGTGACTAGGTTTAGGTAGTAGAGCGTCTATTACAAACGTGAGCATCAACAGAGAGACTTTGTAAGCTATAAATAAAGTTAATTCCCATATCAAGAGAGTTTACTGGTTCGGAAACTCGCACTGCAACGTCAGTAAACGCCATAGATTTCTGGGGCAGGAGGGAGGATGGAGGAGGAAGAAATGGACTAACTAAACTGAACAACAAAATAAATACAAACGGAGTACATCTTTACTTTGTGTAACATGAATTGCAGAACATCAGATAAGACATACTCGGAATTAAGCGAGACGACTTCCTGTTTCAGATAACCTCGGATGTAAATTCGCATACTTGAGGAATAACCCTGCTAATTCACAATACGAGGGAACACAAAATCATGCCTGTTTCAGATACTGGTCTACGTAATCCTTGAGCTGAATGTTAAAATTAGCATTCAAACTATTTGTGCCTAAGCATCCAATAATTCCTTCCCCTCTTTCGCGAATAATTAAATGGTATTTGTTTTGTGTGATTAGTAATAAGAAAAGACAGAATTATCTTAATGTTGGGAATAGCTTTAAAAATCGACACAATCGATGATTGTGGTCCGCTAATAATACAGAGATTCGCGATCGTGGAAAGAAATATCAGCGTTTCAGTGCTGTTATTTGCGTTGCATAACAGTGTTTCTTTTAAATAGATCGAACTTGGATAGATGCAGGTTTTGTAATTGTTAGCGCAATATACTTGTAAGGCTGCAGCAACGGTGAGCAATCAATAGGACCGCCATACTAGTAACATCAACGTAATTTTTCGCTCTCCAATTACAATATTATAAAACACATTTCGAAACTAGCTTAGGACAGGTTATATTAGAAATATTAAACAAATGTAATCCAGCTTCGAATCACATGTAATTAAGCTACATTGGAAATCGAATGATATTAGCACCTTCTGCTTTTCCTGGAGACAGGGAATACGCCATGAAGTAAGGGATAGAAGCGTCGTTGGAACTTACATAGTGGCAACTGTTTATTCACGACCGATACAAAACAGTTACATGTTTGCACTTGTTACTATCCTTCAAAGTAGACACCAGCCTTGCCTAGAACCCGTTTCCAGCAATGTGGAACGCGTAGTACACCGTTAGCAGAACCTGTTCTGTTGATGGTGCGAATGGAGCGGTCTACTGCCTGTCGAATCTCTGGAACAGTTCTGAAGCCAATGTCACAAAGTGGTTCCTTCATCTTCGGAATCAAATCAAAGTCTCAAGGGATTACGACCGGGGAGTATGGTGGATGGTAAAGTACTTCCCAGTCCCATCTACCGAACAGAGCAGCCACAGCTTGCGCTGTATGCGCCTGCTCATTGTCGTGCAAAATGATGGGTGGGTTGTGCAGAAAGTGTAGCCGCTTCTTTCGCAAAGCTGATCGCAGGTGATGCTCGAAGAACGACCAGCTTTGTGAAAGAAGCGGCTACACTTTCTGCACAACCCACCCATCATTTTGCACGACAATGCGCAGGCGCATACAGCGCAAGCTGTGGGCTGCTCTCTTCGGTCGAGGGAACTGGGAAGTACTGTACCATTCGACATAATCCCCGGATTTAAGTCCTTGTGACTTTGATTAGATTCTAAAGATGAAAGAACCACTTCGTGACATTGGCTTCAGAACTGTCCCAGAAATTCGACAGGCAGTAGACCACTCCATTCGCACCATCAACAGAACAGGCTCTGCTAGCTAGCGGTATACTACGCCCCTTCCACATCGCTGGCAACGGGTTCTACACAACGCTGGTGACTATATATATATATATATATATATATATATATATATATATATATATATATATATATATATATATATATATATATATAATTGACGGAAGAGAAATCACAAAGCCATGTAAGAATTGTGGATGCGACGTAAAGTTTGTAAGCTCCCACACGCTGTTTTGGACGTGAGTTTGTTACCTCTGCGATTGGACTTGGTTAGTTAATGTTAGTTAAGAATGCCCTTAAGGCTACAAAGATGCCATTATCGACATCTCAATGAGTTTGGACGGGATCATGTAGAATGGGAAAAATACTCACATCTCCCAAAGAAGTATCATCCATCATTATTCCATTATTCCAGTGGGTATGATAACATATCAACAAAGATGATAACCGAAGAGTGCTAATGCGAGTTAAGTTACATATTAAGTCATTTGTGTAATCATTATCTTCTCAGCAAACATTTCCAGACTAGCTACATAAGGCTGAATTTAAGTCTCTTCACAAGAAGAGGTATTAATGAGATGCCATCAAACTATCAACCAGTTCTACTTTTGCCGACTTTTTCAACCATACCTTCAAACGTCTCCTTGGCCGGCCGGAGTGACCGACTGCTACGGTCGCAGGTTCGAATCCTGCCTCGGGCATGGATGTGTGTGATGTCCGTAGGTTAGTTAGGTTTAAGTTGTTCTAAGTTCTAGGGGACTTATGACCTCAGAAGTTAAGTCCCATAGTGCTCAGAGCCATTTGAACCATTTTTTTTTCAAACGTCTCCTTAAGCATTTGACTGCAAATAATACATTACCCAAGTCAGAGTTTGGGGGTCTTAAGGCTTCTGATATACAGAAAGCTATTTAGACCTACATGAGAATGAATTCATTAGATAACAAAACTAATGGCTACTGGCATTTTCCGTGACCTGTCAAGAAACTTTGACTGTGAATCACAGCATTCTCTTACGTAAACTGGAATATTATGGTGTCTCTGGCAGTGCTGCAAAATGGTTTGAGTCTTATCGAACTAACAGGAAACAAAGTGTGTTATTGCAAAACACCCGGGCACTAAGCATCAGTTCCTTCATCTGACTGGGGATTGATCACATATGGAGTTCCTCAAGGTTCCATCTTGGATCGGTTGCCTTTTCTTGTGTGCATTATAGATATCACGTCTGTTTTATTGTCACATGCTAAGTTTGTTTTGTTTGCAGATGATGAAAACACTGCAGTAAGTAGTAAGTGAAGTACAGATTTAGAAATAGCTGCTAATCAAGCTTTCACTGACATTAATAACTGTTTTAAAGCTAACTCGCTGTCATTAAAGTTTGAGAAGGCCCACTATATGCATTTCAGAACCTGTTAGAGACTTCCATCAGGCCCGTGTATAACATATGGAGGCATGCAGATCGAAGAGGTTGATGGTGTTACGTTTCTGGGATTATAAATCAATAATAAATACAAGTGGGAAGGTAATACCACAAAATTGCTGTAGCACCTAAAGAAATCTGTATTTGCGGTGAGAATGATGCCAGATGCAGGATATATAAATATTCTTATCTGACTTTCATTCTGCTATGTCATATGGGATCATATTCCGAGGTAACTCATCAAACCGAGAAAAAGATTTTAGCGTGCAAAAACATGTAATAAGCATCACTTATGGTGTAAATTTAAGAACATCATGTAGAATCATGTTCAAGAAACTTTGTATTTTCACCACTGTTTCTCAGTATGTTTATTCCTTAATGAAATTTGTTGCAAGCAATATATGAGCCGTGCGGCGCTCGTGTTCATGCCGTTTCTTCCTTGACATCTTCTCTTTACGGAACTGTCGCCTCGTTTCTTATTCGATTTACTGGCGTCACTAAGTTGCTGGCTTGCCTGCCCGTGAGTGGCAGCAGCAGCACATATGGATAAGAGCACTGTCGTATTATCTTTGAAGCGACCGCTAGTATTCCCGGCTCGTCGTGTGTCGGGGCTCAGTCGGGACGGAGCGCCAGTGAGATCCTGACAGTCAGTACTCGCCGACCGCTTGTGACACACAAGCACTGACCGACGGAAAGAGGCTGGAGCGGGAACGACCGTTGGTTGGTCGTTCGGTCCGTCGTCTCATCGGGCGACGTGTATTTGGTCTTTTGACCGTTTCTGGGCCTCGTCAGTTGGTCATCTTGCCTGACGTGGGTCGGTTCCTTCCTTGTGCAGAGATGTCGGGTGGCCAATGGGTAAGTGTTGTTTGTTGTTGTTGTGGTCTTCAGTCCTGAGACTGGTTTGATGCAGCTCTCCATGCTACTCTATCCTGGGCAAGCTGCTTCATCTCCCAGTACCTACTGCAACCTACATCCTTCTGAATCTGCTTAGTGTATTGATCTCTTGGTCTCTCTCTACGATTTTTACCCTCTAAGCTGCCCTCCAATGCTAAATTTGTGATCCCTTGATGCCTCAAAACATGTCCTACCAACCGATCCCTTCTTCTAGTCAAGTTGTGCCACAAACTTCTCTTCTCCCCAATCCTATTCAATACCTCCTCATTAGTTACGTGAGCTACCCACCTTATCTTCAGCATTCTTCTGTAGCACCACATTTCGAAAGCTTCTATTCTCTTCTTGTCTAAACTGGTTATCGTCCATGTTTCACTTCCATACATGGCTACACTCCATACAAATACTTTCAGAAACGACTTCCTGACACTTAAATCTATACTCGATGTTAACAAATTTCTCTTCTTCAGAAACGATTTCCTTGCCATTGCCAGTCTACATTTTATATCCTCTCTACTTCGACCATCACTCAGTTATTTTACTCCCTAAATAGCAAAACTCCTTTACTACTTTAAGTGTCTCATTGCCTAATCTAATCCCCTCAGCATCACCCGATTTAATCTGACTACATTCCATTGTCCTCGTTTTGCTTTTGTTGATGTTCATCTTATATCCTCCTTTCAAGACACTGTCCATTCCGTTCAACTGCTCTTCCAAGTCCTTTGCTGTCTCTGACAGAATTACAATGTCATCGGCGAACCTCAAAGTTTTTACTTCTTTTCCATGAATTTTAATACCTACTCCGAATGTTTCTTTTGTTTCCTTTACTGCTTGCTCAATATACAGATTGAATAACATCGGGGAGAGGCTACAACCCTGTCTCACTCCTTTCCCAACCACTATTTCCCTTTCATGCCCCTCGACTCTTATAACTGCCATCTGGTTTCTGTACAAATTGTAAATAGCCTTTCGCTCCCTGTATTTTACCCCTGCCACCTTCAGAATTTGAAAGAGAGTATTCCAGTTAACGTTGTCAAAAGCTTTCTCTAAGTCTACAAATGCTAGAAACGTAGGTTTGCCGTTTCTTAATCTTTCTTCTAAGATAAGTCGTAAGGTTACCTCTGCAGAATTGAGTCCGAGCCAGTGTGCCCGGGTCGCCGTGTCTCCGAGTTCCGAACGGACATGGAGTTGAGTCGGGATGAAGCTGCAGTGAAGTCCGAACAGCGAAGACTCGCCCGACTGTTGTTGACACACATGACATGAGTGGGGACGACCTTGGTTGGTCGTTCGGTCGGTCGTCTCATCGGACGACATATATTTGGTCACCGACGGCTTCGGGTTGTCTGTGTGTGTCAACTTTTCATTCGTCCTGGTTGCTCCACAGTGATTGCTTTTACGATTGTTTGAGTTCTTGTGGAAGTGTTTTCGTAGAACTGTGTCTACCTTGTGTAATTTCGACTGAGCAGTTATGTTGATACTGTCTGCGTACTGGAGCAGGCAGTCTGTCGGTTGGGACAGTGCAGCGAGGCTCTCCGCAGCGATGGCATTAGCGTGGTGTTGCGCAGTGTGTTTTTCCTCGCCGTTTTGATGCTGTCCGTACCGCGTGTAGTTTGACAGCCTTCGGTCTTGTTCATATTTTTGAGTGATTATTGTGCCTCGGCTGTTTTTAGACGCCACTTTTGCAGACGTACTGGTGCTGGTATCGTCGTCCTCGGCTGATATTTTCCGTTGTCGTGCCGTTCGCGGGCGCAGCGGAATTGATTAGGTTGTTGGTCGGTCTTTCAGCTGTCCCTGGGTCGGGTTACCATCTGATTATTTAGTCTTATTCTTAGTTGGCTATCTCACCTAACCTTACGTTGGAGTTACCTCCTCAGGCCGACCCTTGGAACACTTATGAGCACCATTGTTCTGTTGTGTTAGATTGTGATTTTGGCCTCAAGTACGGTGCCAGGCCTTCAGCCGCCTATTAATTTAGTTTGTTTTAATTTTAAAATAAGGCCTTCAGCCATCTTAAGTTAAAACTTCGAAAATTCTTGTTTGAACTAAAATTTTTAAAAGAAAATAAGGGGAATTTTGCTCTGTTGCAAATCCTTGTAATCCAGGCCTTAAGCCGTGAGTTGTTCTATGTTCAGTATGTAACCTTTAGCCGAGCTTTATGTCAAATATTTTTAAGATAAGGCCTTCAGCCGTCTTAATTAAAATTTGAAAATTCACTTGTTTAAAACCTTTTTAAATTTTCTTCTTTATTGGAAATTCTTCTTATCCTAGCCTTAAACCTCAGTTCTTCTGTGTCTAGTGTGTGGTCTTCAGCGGAGTATTTAAGTATGTTTTCTTCCTTAAGTAAGGCTTTCAGCCGCATGTATTCTTTAAAGCAATTGTAATAACTTGTGTTCGGGCTTTCTGTCGTACTGTTTTGAATGCTTTTAAGGGCATGTATGATTAAGTGTTTTAGGAAAATAAAGTTTGTATGTTTTCTGCAACTGACAGTAACTGATTTTGGACCCTTTCCACAACTATAGCCTGATCCGCGTTGCCCTGCGAAATCATATTTCAATATATCTCTATTTCTAACCAATAGCTCAATATATGGTATCAATACTAGGAATAAGAACAGTCTACATACAGACCTAAAATCATTTACATTGGTCCAAAAAAGGAGGCCAATATTCAGGTATACACGTTTTCAGTAAATTGCCGGAAACCATTATAAACTTGGTTACACATAAAGCACGATTTAAACAGAGTTGGACAGACTGTTTGACAGGCAACTCCTCCTACTCTGAAGACGAATATATTAACAACGGCTATTAAACCAGCTTAAGTAAAAATGTCTGTTGGCTTTCAGTTTTCACAGCACTTGGTCACAACAGCCAAGATTAAGTATTATGAGCATCATAAATTTATTAAAAGTGCATAACTATCTTTCATTCTGACCATGTATCAATTTTGTAAATATTATCAGTTACTGTAATGTGTTCGCCTATTTTGACAAACTTCTGATAAATGATCGGGGTAGTGAGCATCATATTCAAATGTTTTACGTTTTTTATGTTGTACTTTCTGAACTTCTGACATATTCTGCACGAACGAGAATCGTTTCATAGTTCGATCTTTTTTTTCTTTGGTCATCAGTCTTCTGACTGGTTTGATGCGGCCCACCACGAATTCCTCTCCTGTGCCAACCTCTTCATCTCAGAGTAGCACTTGCAGCCTACGTCCTCAATTACTTCCTGGGTGTATTCCTATCTCTGTATTCCTCTACAGTTTTTGCCTTCTACAGGTCCCTCTAGTACCATGGAAGTCATTCCCTCATGTCTTAACAGATGTCCTACCATCCTGACCTCCTTTTCAGTGTTATACACATATTCATTTCTGCGCAGAACTTCCTCATTCCTTACCTTATCAGACCACCTAACTTTAAACATTCGTATGTAGCACCACATCTCGAGTACTTCGATTCTCTTCTGTTCCGGTTTTCCCAACCGTGCCTGTTTCACTACCATACAATGCTGTAATCCAGACGCACGTTCTCAGAAATTTCTTCCTCAAATTAAGGCCGATATTTGATATTAGTAGACTTCTCTTGGCCAGGAATGCCCTTTTTGCCATTGCCAGTCTGATTTTTATGTCCTCCTTACCCCGTCCGTCATTGGTTATTTTACTGCCTAGGTAGCAGAACCCCTTAACTTCATCTAGTTCGGGAAAATCAATCCTGATGTTATGTTTCTCGCTGATCTCATTTCTACTACTTCTCATTACAGTCGTCTTTCTTCGATTCACTCTCAATCCATCCTCTGTACTCATTGGACTGTTCATTCCGTTCAGCAGATCATGACATTCTTCTTCACTTCCACTCAGGATAGCAATGTCATCAGCGAATCGTATCATTGATATCGTTTCACCTTAGATCCACTCTTGAACCTTTCTTTTATTTATATCAATGCTTCCTCGATGTATAGATTGAACAGTGGAGGCGAAAGCCTACATCCTTGTCTGACACCCTTTTTAATACGAACAGTTCGTTCTTGGTCGTCCACTTTTATTACTCATCTTGGCTCTTGTACATATTGTATATGATCCGTCTCTCCCTATAGCTTACCTCTACTTTCCGCACAATTTCGAACATCTTGAGCCATTTTGCATTGTCGAACGCATTTTCCAGGTCGACAAATCCTATGAACGTGTCTTGATTTTTCTTTAGTCTTGCTTCCATTATTAGCCGCAACGTCAGAATTCCCTCTCTCGTGTCTCTACCTTTCCTAAAGCCAAACTGATCGTCATCTAGCACACCCTCAATTTTCTTTTCCGTTCTTCTGTATATTATTCTTGTAAGCAACTTGGATGCATGAGCTCTAAAGCTGAATGTGTGGTAGTTCTCTCACTTGTCAGTTGTAGCCGTCTTCGGAACTGCGTGGTTGACGCTTTTCTGAGTCGTATGCTATGTCGCCAGACTCATAAATTCTACACAGCAACGTGGTTTTGTTGCCACTTCCCCCAATGATTTTAGAAATTCTGATGGAATATTATGTATTTCTTATGCCTTAGTTGATCTTAAGTCCTCCGAAGCTATTTAAATTCTGATTCTAATACTGGGTTCCCTACCTCCCCTAAATCGATTCCTGTTTCTTCTTCAATCATATCAGACAAATCTTCCCCTCATAGAGGCTTTCAATGTATTTTTTCCACCTATCCGCTCTCTCCTCTGCATTTAACAGTGGAATTCCCGTTGCACTCTTAATGTTATCACCCTTTCTTATAATGTCACCAAAGGTTGTTTTGACTTTCCTGTATGCTGACAATGATTTCTTTTTCGATGTCTTCACATTTTTCATTCAGCCATTTCGTCTTAGCTTCCCTGCACCTCCTATCTATTTCATTCCTCAGCGACTTGAATTTCTGTATTCCTGAGTTTCCCGGAACATTTTTGAACTTCCTCCTTTCATCGATCAATTGAAGTATTTCTTCTGTTACTCATGGTTTCTTCGCAGTTACCTTCTTTGTACCTAAGTTTTCCTTCCCAACTTCAGTGATGGACCTTTTCAGAGACGTCCATTCCTCTTCAACTTTTCTTTCTACTGAGCTATTCCTTATTGCTGTAACTCTAGCCTTAGAGAACTTCAAGGGTATCTCGTCATTGCTTAGCACTTCCGTATCCCACTTCTTTGCGTATTGATTTTTCCTGACTAATGTCTTAAGCTTCAGCCTACTCTTCATCACTACTACACACATCAAAAAAAAGTTTTACACCACTGCGGTTCCGAGAACTACTGAAGATAGATGTTTACTGTGGATATTGTATCACAGACACAGTCCCTTTGTCTGTTCAGAGATGTCACTAAACCCGCCCAAAGATGTAAACGACCATGCATGAACGGCGCCTATTAGACGGAGGAGGTCCGACAGCTGATCAGTTCCAGTCATTCCACCAGGAAGGAGGTACACGGCTCGTGTTGTCTGTAGTTCAACCATCACTAGACGATCAGTAACGCGGTTCTATCGCGTCCGCATTGTTACTTTGTGCCAGGAAGGGCTCTCAACAAGGTAAGTGTCCAGGCGTCTCGGGGTGAACCACAGCAATGTTGTTAGGACATGGAGGAAATACAGAGAGACGGGAACTGTCGATGACATGCCTCGCTCAGGCCGCCCAAGGGCTATTACTGCAGTGGATGACCACTTCCTACGGATTATGGCTCGGAGGAACCCTGACCGCAACGCCACCATGTTGAATAATGCTTTTAGTCCAGGCACAGGATGTGTTACGACTCAAACTGTGCGCAATAGGCTGCGTGATGGGCAACTTAACTCCCAACGTCCATGACGAGGTCCATCTGTGCATCCACGACACCATGCAACACGGTACAGATGGGCCCAACAACATGCCGAATGGACCGCTCAGGATTTGCATCACGTTCTCTTCGCCGATGAGTGTCGCATATGCCTTCAACCAGACAATCGTCGGAGACGTGTTTGGAGGCAACCTGGTCAGGCTGAACGCCTTAGACACACTGTCCCGCAGCAACGTGGAGATCCCTGCTGTTTTGGGGTGGCACTATGTGCGGCTGACGTACGCCGCTGGTGGTAATGGAAGGCGCCGTAACGTCTGTACGATACGTAAATTCCATCCTCCTATCGATAGTGCAACCATATCGGTTGCATATTGGCGAGGCATTCGTCTTCATGGACGACAATTCGCGCCCCCATGGTACACATCTTGTGAATGACTTCCTTTAGGATACGACATCGCTCGATTAGAGTGGTCAGCATGTTCTCCAGACATGAAACCAATAGGACATTTCTGGGATGGATTGAAAAGGGCTGTTTATGGACGACGTGACCCACCAATCACTCTGAGGGATGTACGGCGAATCACCGTTGAGGAGTGGGACAATTGGAACCAACAGTGCCTTGATGACACTGTGGATAGTATGCCACGACGAATACAGACATGCTTAAATGCAAGAGGACGTGCTACTGGGTATTAGAGGTACCGGTGAGTACAGAAATCTGGACCACCACTTCAGAACGTCTCGCTTTATTGTGGTACAACATGCAATATGTAGTTTGCGTGAGCAGTAAAAAGGGCGGAAATGATGTTTACGTTGATCTCTATTCCAATTTTCTGTACAGGTTCTCGAACTTTCGGAACCGAGGTAATGCGAAACGTTTTTTGATGTATGTAATTTGTGATCAGAGTCTATGTCTGCTCCAGGGTACATCTTACAATCCAGGGTCTGATTTCGGTATCTCTGTCTGACCATGATGTAATGTAACTGAAATCTTCCCATATCACCCAGCCTTTTCCAAGTATACCTCCTCCTCTCGTGATTTTTGAACAGAGTATTTGCTGTTACTAGCTGAAACTTGTTATGGAACTCAATTAGTCTTTCGCCTTTCTCATTCCTTGTCCCAAGCCCATATTCACCTGCAACCTTTTCTTCCACTCCTTCAACTGCATTCCAGTCCCCCATGACTATTAGATTCTCATACCCATTTACATTTTGTACTGCCCTTTCAAAATCCTCATCTTCTGCTTGCGACGTCGGCATGCGTACCTGAACTATTGTTGTCGGTGTTGGTATGCTGTCGATTCTGATAAGAACAATCCTGTTACTGAACTGTTCACAATAACACACTCTCTGCCCTACATTCCGATTCATAACGAATCCTACTCCCATTATACCATTTTCTACTGCTGTTGATATTACCCTATACTCATCTGACAAGAAATCCTTGTCTTCTGTCTTTTTCACTTCACTGTTCCCTACTACATCTAGATTGAGCCTTTGCATTTCCTTTTTCAGATTTTCTAGTGTCTTTATCACGTTCAAGCTTCTGATTCCACGCCCCGACTGGTAGAACGTTATCCTTCAGTTGATTAGTCAATCTTTTTCTCATGGTAACCTAGTCCTTTGCAGTCCCCTCCTGGAGATACTGAATTGGTGGACTACTCCAGAATATTTAGCTAATGGAGAGATCATTATGACACCTCGTCAATTACAGGCCACATGTCCTGTGGATACACGTTACGTGTCTTTAATGCAGTGGTTTCCATTGCCTTCTGCATCCTCATGCCGTTGATCATTGCTGATTCTTCCGCCTTTAGGGGCAGTTTCCCACCCCTAGGACTATAGAGTGCCCTGAACCTCTGTCCGCTCCTCCGCCCGCTTTGACAATGCCGTTGGGAAAATGATGGGTGACTTCTTATGCTAGAAGTGTTCGGCTGCCAATACTGAGTATTAATAAAAATTTAAGGAGCGGCGGGTTTCGAACCTGGGACTGAAGAAGTTTTGGTTATGAATCTAAGGTACTACCATTTTTTTGTTTTGCTCATTTTTGATCGTTGTGTTTGGTCGTTACGGACGTCACATGACATCCGTTCGTTTGTTGATCCTCCCACTCAGTTTCTTATTACAGAGGCCAACCAGCTCTCTGACCAGACACGCTGAGCGACCGTGCCGTCTCCCCTAGACCACTACGGAACGAGAACTAAATCTTATATGATATAATCGGACTACGGGAAGCTTGATGTTCCTTTTGCTGTACTACAGGAAGACTTAGCTTGAATGTCGCCACTATACAGGATTTTCTGGCAGCGGTTGTCACGAGAATGTGCGGTCACAAGGAGATCGGGCTTCGAACAGCCACGTGGCAGTAGCGACAGGGAAGTTCTGGCGCATCGTAGTGCACCTGCAGCAGCCATTTGAGCAGCATCTAGCGCCACAGTAACACAACGAACTGTTACGAATCGGTTACTTAACGGACAGCTCCGGGCGAGATGCCCTGTAGTGTGCATTCTACCGACCCCAAACCACCACAAATTGGGAAGACAGTGGTGTCAAATGTGAGCACATTGGACGGCAGGGTGGAGTTTTGTTGTGTTTTCTTATGAAAGCTGCTTTACTGCCAGTGTTGGCTGTGTGTCGGTTAGGAGGCGCATTGAGGACCTGCATCCAACCCGTCTGTGTGCTAGACATCCTAGACATATATGGTCTGGGGTGCGGTTTCGTATGACAGCAGGAGCACACTCGTGTTTACCCTACACATATTGGCTGCAAAACTGTACAATCCAGTGATATGCCTTGTTGTGCTGTCATTCTTGAGTAGCATTCATGGGGTTGTTTTCCAACAGGATGAATCTTACCCACAAACCGCTGTTGTAACCCAACACACTCCACAGAGTGTCGACATATTGCCTTGGCCTGTCCGATCGCAGATCTTGTCTCCAAACGGACACATACGGGACATCATCGGACCATAACTACAGATTCATCCAAAAACTGCATTAACCGCCTCTGTATTGACTAACCAAGTGCAACAGCCATTGAAATCCACCCCACAAACTAACAATCCGGCACCTGTTCAACGCTACGGATGCACGGTGGCATGCTTGAATTCAACATTCTAGCGGTTACTTTGGCTATTAATGTACCAGCATTTCACATTGCGAACGATTATCACGCATTTACATTAAAATTCCCGAAATTTCATTATTCTACATTAATTACTTTTTGGTGTTGGGATTTTTATTCCTTAAGTAACTACCATCTGCTGGTATTGCGATTACCGACTGTCATCATCAGATGGCAATTGTGCGTGTTGTTATTATCTAAAATGGAGCAATACACGATGAATCAACTCATCCAGATTTTGAAGTGCACATCAAGTATGCTAAATGCTATGCAGTGACCATTCGAAGACTTCGTGTAACTTTTGGTATACGAAAGGTACCTATGTGTCAACAAAAACTGGCAAAAAATTTGAAGATACACGATCGACAGTGTACATCAAATCACGTGGGCGTTGTTGTTGTTGTCGTCGACCGGTAGAGAATGTCGCTCTCGTCAGTGGGAGAGTCGCTGCGAGTCCAATGAAGCCGATTCGCCACAATTCTCAACAATTAGCCCTTTTGACAAGTAGTCTGCATCGCATTTTAACAAAAGATCTGCATTCTCATCCTTTCAGGATCCAAATAACATAAGAGCTGTAGCTGATGGACCATCTGAAGCGTCGAACATTTACCGATTGGGTATACACAAAGCAAGAATTCTATATTGATTTTCTCAGGAAAACAATCTTCAGTGACGAAGCACACTTCCAACTTTATGGTTATGCGAATAAACAAAATTGCCGAATTTGGGCACAGAGAAGCCTCGCGTGGTCCTTTATCCAGAACGAGTCACTGGTGCGGGCTATGTGCTGACGGACTAATTGGGTCTTACATTTTTGAAGGCGAGACTGGAAAAGCAGTGGCAGTGACTGTTGATAGTTATCGTGACATGATAACAAAGTTTTAGGACCGCATTTACAACAACTTAATGTAGATCACATGTGGTTTCATCAAAACAGAGCAACCTACCACATTGCCGTTAAAACAACCCTCCATACCTACCCTCCAGACCTCACAGACGCTCTCCTGCGGAACTAGCAAAACTAGCACTCCTGGAAGGAACGGTATTTGCAGAGACATAGCTTAGCCACAGCCTAGGGGACATTTCCAGAATTCCCTGTACCCAATACGTACGATGGTATAGTGGATATGATTTCTTTTATAGTTCATAAATTTCATCTTTTTTCTCCATATGTAGTGCTTACGTACCTGATACAGGTAAACAACTGCTGGATTTTTATTTGCTGAAGGCTAAATATTGGTATCATTGTTCATTTACAAAGAACCTAAATCAGTTTGGTTTACAAATTTTCTGATTCGGCGATATCGACCCAGGGACAGGTGTCAGGTGACGCCAGTAGTCGTCGGATGCTGAGAATCAGGACAGATTGTGGGCCCCAGAGAGAGAGAATCAAAGGAATCCAATATATCATTGAGCAAAAATATGTCACCGATATTAAGTAGCAGTACAATAAAATGGTGTGAATATACTCACACCGGGAGGGTTTCTCCTAATGCCTTTCAGTCACATACTTCATAAGCAATAAGGGAAAGCAGAGGTTCTTGGGCCAAGACAAAAATGACATCCAGAGGGGGCTCCCCTGCTCTAAGTTCCATCGGTTCGTAACCTGGGGCGTAAGTTGTCCATTCACGACGGCAGACGCATGAATACCAGCAAAAAAGTTGGATAACATGTGAGGTGTAGTGTGACTGAACCAGTCGCCTCCAACACCTACATCAAATGCCATATTAAAATCACTAAAAAGTAAGGCTCCAGAAATGGAAGCAGCTACAGCCACCGAAACGACGTCCTGGCATTAGACTGCTCAAGTCAGGATCTTGCGTCCTGACACACAGCTTTGGTGAACTGGAATAATATTCTCCAGCAACGCTACGGTCGCAGGTTCGAATCCTGCCTCGGGCATGGATGTGTGTGATGTCCTTAGGTTAGTTAGGTTTAACTAGTTCTAAGTTCTAGGGGACTAATGACCTCAGCAGTTGAGTCCCATAGTGCTCAGAGCCATTTGAACCATTTCTCCAGCAATGTAGACAAACGGCTACCAACCGCCCGCACGACCATTTTGTGATCGAAATTAAGGACTGTGATTGGACGGAATATATCTGTATCTGGACGCCCGGACATCTTAGAACGATTTTATCAAGCTTTAAAGGGGCAGGGATCATTTGTACAACCTGCGAACAAAAATGTACATAGAATTCCCAGGGAATACCGTCGAGTCCCGGCGATTTTTTAGATTATTATTATTATTTATCGTAAAGCAATACAAATACAAAGATTACAAAACTACTACACGTCAACATTTAAGCACAGCTTTCCAGTATAAAATAACATAAATAACAATAGCTGTAGATGGATATCAAAGTCTTTTATGTATTTTATAACATCACTCGTCACTCAGAGGAAGTCTTCGCAACGACCGTTGTAGACACGTGCGGGACCTGTCGATACAACATGAGCAACAGTGTGTCGTTCCTCACCACAGTCACACGATGGTGATGAAGATTTGCCCCACATATAGAGAGTGTCTGCACATCGACCCGACTGTAACCTCCATTTGCGGGAATAGTGGCTTAATATATGTAGATAAGGAGATAGGATCTCTTCATTTCTTTCAAAAGTTTTGCATTGGGTACCTATTTCCCAGTGGTCTGCACAACCAAACTTTCAGGACTGTGTTGGAGGGATATATATATATATATATATATATATATATATATATATATATATATATATATATATACGCTCCTGGAAATTGAAATAAGAACACCGTGAATTCATTGTCCCAGGAAGGGGAAACTTTATTGACACATTCCTGGGGTCAGATACATCACATGATCACACTGACAGAACCACAGGCACATAGACACAGGCAACAGAGCATGCGCAATGTCGGCACTAGTACAGTGTATATCCACCTTTCGCAGCAATGCAGGCTGCTATTCTCCCATGGAGACGATCGTAGAGATGCTGGATGTAGTCCTGTGGAACGGCTTGCCATGCCATTTCCACCTGGCGCCTCAGTTGGACCAGCGTTCGTGCCGGACGTGCAGACCGCGTGAGACGACGCTTCATCCAGTCCCAAACATGCTCAATGGGGGACAGATCCGGAGATCTTGCTGGCCAGGGTAGTTGACTTACACCTTCTAGAGCACGTTGGGTGGCACGGGATACATGCGGACGTGCATTGTCCTGTTGGAACAGCAAGTTCCCTTGCCGGTCTAGGAATGGTAGAACCATGGGTTCGATGACGGTTTTGATGTACCGTGCACTATTCAGTGTCCCCTCGACGATCACCAGTGGTGTGCGGCCAGTGTAGGAGATCGCTCCCCACACCATGATGCCGGGTGTTGGCCCTGTGTGCCTCGGTCGTATGCAGTCCTGATTGTTGCGCTCACCTGCACGGCGCCAAACACGCATACGACGATCATTGGCACCAAGGCAGAAGCGACTCTCATCGCTGAAGACGACACGTCTCCATTCGTCCCTCCATTCACGCCTGTCGCGACACCACTGGAGGCGGGCTGCACGATGTTGGGGCGTGAGCGGAAGACGGCCTAACGGTGTGCGGGACCGTAGCCCAGCTTCATGGAGACGGTTGCGAATGGTCCTCGCCGATACCCCAGGAGCAACAGTGTCCCTAATTTGCTGGGATGTGGCGGTGCGGTACCCTACGGCACTGCGTAGGATCCTACGGTCTTGGCGTGCATCCGTGCGTCGCTGCGGTCCGGTCCCAGGTCGACGGGCACGTGCACCTTCCGCCGACCACTGGCGACAACATCGATGTACTGTGGAGACCTCACGCCCCACGTGTTGAGCAATTCGGCGGTACGTCCATCCGGCCTCCCGCATGCCCACTATACGCCCTCGCTCAAAGTCCGTCAACTGCACATACGGTTCACGTCCACGCTGTCGCGGCATGCTACCAATGTTAAAGACTGCGATGGAGCTCCGTATGCCACGGCAAACTGGCTGACACTGACGGCGGCGGTGCACAAATGCTGCGCAGCTAGCGCCATTCGACGGCCAACACCGCGGTTCCTGGTGTGTCCGCTGTGCCGTGCGTGTGATCATTGCTTGTACAGCCCTCTCGCAGTGTCCGGAGCAATTATGGTGGGTCTGACACACCAGTGTCAATGTGTTCTTTTTTCCATTTCCAGGAGTGTATATATTAAACAAGAGAAGAGCGAGGACGGATCCCTGTGGTAAGCCATTACACAATACTTTTGGGTGACTTGTGTCTTTTTCTGTAGTTACAGTAAGTGTCCTTCCAGTTAACAGCTCTCATTTAGTTTTGCTGTCCGTTTGCAAGTTGCAATAATTTATAAAGTGGTCCATGCCTCCAAACTGTGTCATGTGTTGCACTTGTATCGTCGAAAGCAACTGAACCTTTCTGTCTCATTTGGTATCCTGTTTCAATAAATGTCGTTAAAGATAAGGCTTGATCAGCGCAACTCCATTGTGAACGAAACCTAGCTTGCTCAAGATGAAGCTTCTGAAAGATTAATGGACAAATCCAACGTATATAGCCGGCTTAGGTGGCCGAGCGGTTGTAGGCGCTACGGTCTGGAACCGCGCGACCGCTACAGTCGCAGGTTCGAATCCTGCCTCGGGCATGGATGTGTGTGACGTCCTTAGGTTCGTTAGGTTTAAGTAGTTCTAGGGGACTGATGACCTCAGCAGTTAAGTCCCATAGTGCTCAGAGCCATTTGAACCATTTTTGAACCAACGTATATAATTTTCAGTATCACTTTCCTGAACAACATCGATGTTATACTTAGATAAATAGTGCTTAATAGTGCGACTAGGCGGTAGTTCTTGGGCTGGTCTGGTGCCTTGCCAGGTTTGAGTAACTATGATTTTTGATTGCTTAATTTTTTCTGGGACTGAACCAGATTTCATAATGTCAGTGAAGAAATCCACCAGCCATATTTTTGCGTAGTTACCACTACGCAGAAGAAATTGTGGCTGGACTCCGTCACTTCGTACTGCCTTTCCGAGTTTTAGAGTTTTAAGAGCAGAAGATTTTTCAAGTACGAAGAAAATTCTTGAGAAGTCAGATTCTTCATTCGTGTTATTTTTGAGCAATGTAAGTTTGCGTCTGATGTATTTTGTATGAGTTTTATTCCTTGTTGCTCTTGATGCGCTCAGCAGATGTGATGCAGTCCTATTAGCTGGTAACTGAAATTTGTGGTAAGTTCCTATGGGACCAAACTGCTGAGGTCACCGGTCCCTAGGCTTACAAACTACTTAATCTAACTGAAACTTATACTAAGGACAATTTCCAGAGGGAGAACCTCCGACGGGGCGAGCCGCGCGAACCGTTGGAAGGCGCCTAAGACCGCATGGCTACCCCGCGTGGCTATTAGCTGATAGATGAGTGTTGCTCCTTACTTTAATTTTGTTTCCATCCAAGTCCGTTATTAATTACCATGCTTTTCTACTTGATGTTTGAAAACTGAGTGACTCAAAAGTCTCTGTCCACCTAATTCCTCTGGCTGTGTTGAGGTTTTGAAGTAGGTTATCTGCTATTTCCGAGTCCCCACTTGTTAGAATTTCATCATATTGTTTCTCAGCGTTTCATCCAACCTGTGATGTATGTCTTCCTGTAGCCCCTAGGGATTGCCTTCTTTGCTGCGCTTATCAAAGCTCCATCAACCCTCTCATAGATTTTGGCTTTTGGAGGAATCCAGTCAAGATATTTGCCCAGATTTTTAGCGAATACAACTCACTTTCCTTTTCTGAATATCCATCTAGGTTGTGGGAAGGATGAAACAAGTAGGATATTCGTTCCTATTTCAATTAAGATTGGACGATGTTGGTTCTGTGGGACGTCTTCTAAAACGAACCACGAACTTGCGACAGGTAATTTAAAAAAAAAATGGTTCAAATGGCTCTGAGCACTATGGGACTCAACTGCTGAGGTCATTAGTCACCTAGAACTTAGAACTAGTTAAACCTAACTAACCTAAGGACATCACACACATCCATGCCCGAGGTAGGATTCGAACCTGCGACCGTAGCGGTCTCGCGGTTCCAGACTGCAGCGCCAGAACCGCGCGGCCACTTCGGCCGGCACAGGTAATTTATTTTCATTAGTTGTTGCAAGGCATAGATCGGGATTATAGTACTGTCTCCAACTTGTTGATACGAACGTTCCTTTATCCTTTGTATCAAACACTAAATATAAGCTATTGTCCTCTGCCAATTTACCATGGCGTCAGCATTTCCATGACTTTCCTTATACTTACATTGAGTATGATGGCTGTTAAAATCTGGCGGGGTGCTGTGCCACCGAGATGACCTGAGAAGGCCAAGAGATAGCTGGGGGTTCGTATACGTTAATTACTCCAATTTTTACTGTACCTTCGTGGATGTCATTGAGATCAGATGCAAAGCATAGATGTGCACTCTTGATTGACGATCGTATGTTGCCTCTCCGTAAGCAAGGTGGTACGTTGCTCCAAAAATTCAAAGCTAGGAATTTTTCCTCTCTGGTTCATTTGCTCTTCACTTTCAGTATTACTTTCCCGAACAACAACAACATCGATGTTACACCTTGATAAAATCTTCTGTGAGACTTGGCAGTTTGATTTACTTATGCCTCCAGTGTTGATTTGACATACCTTCATGACTGGTCAAAAGTTTTTAGCAGCAGGGTCTTGAATAGAACCGTGCGAGACCATGTCTTGTGAAAAATTCATTTTAGCCAGGAGACCTTTGAGATTATGTGGCTGCCTCTCCTTCTTGACTTTAGATACTTGGCTTGAAGTGACATTTATCACCACCCAAAGGACACGTGCCACTGATGGTATGTCAGGAAGCGAATAGTCATTTAGCGACAGTGAACCAGCAATAAAGCGATATGTGTCTTTTAGAGTAAAGTCATTTAGAAATTCATCGTATGAGGCAGGAGTAACTACGCAGTCCAGGAGAGGAGTAAATGCATCAGGGAAAATCATATCAGTAGCACAAACGACATAAAGGTCGGTAAAGTAATTGTTGATCTCTCTGGAAGTGCCACGTTGGGACATTACTACGTGACCATCGATTTGAGCGAGTGACGTAATAAATGCTCTTTTACTTCGCGCCCATAACCGGATGAGATGATATAAGGAGGTAAATTCATCCTGTACGAAGTACGGAATTTTGTTCGCACCCTGAGTGCTTCCATTTGTTTCTTTAACTGAAAAAGTTTCATCTTAACATGACGAAAGGGATCTTGTTTGGGATCTCCATAAAGTTGTCAAAGACGGACTAATTAAAATTACTGGGTCTGCTGGCGATCCTTCACCCTTGTTGCTACACATTAGTGAAATCAAGGACAAAGTAAAACTTCTGCTCACACACGCCTTTATTTTCACACGTCCATTTTACAGTAATAGTTAAAATATATCCGCTGCAGCAGAATGTGCAGTCTTAACAGAACACCAACAGATGGCGTAGGAGCCTTCAGTCCCCGACATCCTCCCCACCCTGGTCCATCTCGAGGGGGGATGACCAGCTGGACCGGTCGACAGATCTTCATACCATCTGGCTGGCGGAGGATGATGCACCGTATTTTACTGTCTCTGCCATGCCTCACTTCTTCTACCACAGCCGTCTTCCACAAGTGCCGTGGTTTGCTGTCTTCTTGGAGCAGAACAACCTCTCCTCGGTTTCCTTTGCGAAGGGTATCCCTTCACCTCATGGTGTTGTCTTAGCAGCAGGAGGTTTTCTGTCTTCCACCTGCGCCAGATGTCGTCACTGACCTTTTGTCTAAGTCGGAACTCCTTGGCAAGGTCCCTTCTAGTTGCTGGCTCTAGCCCACATGCAATTGTTACTGATTTCCCACCATTTAGAAAGTGGGCTGGTGGCAATGCTGTGACGCTCTCTCCTTGATTAATGGGTCGTGAGCTTATTGCGGCTTCTATGCTGATCAAGGTGTTGTTTAACCTCTCTTCATCCACCTGGAAGCGACCAAGAACTTTCCTCAGGCAGCGCTTGACTGAGCCTATCATGCGTTCCCACCAACCTCCCCACCAAGCCGCACGTGGTGGTATGAATTTCCAAGTGATTCCATGGTGGGCACAGTAGAGCTGTACGTCAGTATGCTGCATGGTTTTGAAAAACTCTGACAGTTCTGAGTTGGGTGCATGGAATGTTGTAGCATTGTCTAAGTAGACAGTGACTGGTAGGCTCCTACGTCCTGCAAAGCGTTATACGGCCATCAAAAATCTGTCAGTGGCGTAGGAGCCTTCATTCCCCGACAACCCTCTTAGCGCTGTAACGCAACAGCGTTTTCTGAAGCAGCGATTTTGCATACCCTGACCACCATCCCATAAGAAAAGGACAACAGGCCTGGGAACGCAAACTAAGGATCGAAACTTCTCGAATGATAATTTCGAGGGAAGGGTTCTTTAAGAGATGTGTTCAACATCAGGGGCAGGCAATGCAATTTTACTGGTTACAACACATGACTGAAGGATAAAACGAAGACACAATGATAAGGGAAACAAGTGGGTGTCGCGACTATCGCTAACAGTTGCCCTAATAAAGAATCAGAAAGAAGAAAACTATCTAGACTGCTGCTGGAAATAGCTACAAAATTCGTAAACCTGACGAGGGTGGGATAATGAGAGATACATGCACTACGTATGTGTGAAGACCGCACCAAATCATTTAGTTCCTTACTGAGATTAAAACTGGGGACTGAGCCACAGGACACAAAACACAATTAAAATCTCCGGCTAACAGAAGTTTCTGCGGAGTTTTGCGAAATAAATAAACTATATCGTCTGTGCAACGACCAGATCCTGAAGGGGTATCGAGAGGAATTAAAACAAGTCCACAGAAAGAGTAGCTTATCCCCTGTCCACTTTCAAAAACTTCGAAATCAGTGAGCAGTGTTCCTTCTCTGTAAAATAACACAGCTCCAGTAGATAATTCTGATGCCACAGTAAAGAAGAGAGGAAAGCTGGGAATTGAAAAATGATCAACTAACACTTCGTACAAACTACAACGTCTGCACTAGAATTGTAAATAAATTGTCGCAAGTCTAACAGCGAAGCTGGTGCTGTTCACATTGAAGGCCAGAAAAGAATCGGCGTGCATCCATTTATTACCAAAACAGTTAAGATGGTTGAAACTTCCTGGCAGATTAAAACTGTGTGCTGGACCGAGACTCGAACTCGGAACCGGGGCGTGAGTCGTACTTGGGTAGCTCAGTTGGTAGAGCACTTGCCCGCGGGAGGCAAAGGTGCCAGGAAGTTTCATATCAGCGCACACTCCGCTGCAGAGTGAAAATCTCATTCTGGAAACATCCCCCAGGCTGTGGCTAAGCCGTGTCTCCGCGATATCCTTTCTTTCAGGAGAGCTAGTTCTGCAAGGTTCGCAGGAGAGCTTCTGTAAAGTTTGGAAGGTAGGAGACGAGGTACTGGCAGAAGTAAAGCTGTGAGGACGGGGCATGAGTCATGCTTGGGTAGCTCAGTTGGTAGAGCACTTGCCTGCGGGAGGCGAAGTTCCCGAGTTCGAGTCTCGGTCCGGCACACACTTTTAATCTGCCAGGAAGTTTCATATCAGCGCACACTCCGCTGCAGAGTGAAAATCTCATTCTGGAAACATACCCCAGGCTGTGGCTAAGCCGTGTCTCCGCAATATCCTTTCTTTCAGGAGTGCCAGTTATGCAAGGTTTGCAGGAGAGCTTCTTTAAAGTTTGGAAGGTAGGAGACGAGGTACTGGCAGAAGTAAAGTTGTGAGGACGGGGCGTGAGTCGTGCTTGGGTAGCTCAGTTGGTAGAGCACTTGCCCGCGGGAGGCAAAGGTCCCGAGTTCGAGTCTAGGTCCGGCACACAGTTTTAATCTGCCGGGAAGTTTCATATCAGCGCACACTCCACTGCAGAGTGAAAATCTCATTCCAGTTCAGATGGTTACTTACAAATGAACTTGGTCGTGTATCACAGCGCATATCAGAGTCAGTGGGTGAATCTGAATGTAAAGTGCTCTTTGTGTTCCTTTCCTTCTTCCCCGACGCCACACGCTGATCTGTTTATTGCGACTTTGCAGGGATACAGATACCACGTGCGATTTTGTTGGCGGGGGGGGGGGGGGGGGGGTCTGGTCCTGCTGAAAGTCAGCATCAAACGCAGAGGAAGGAGTTGGCAAATCCTACTCCTCCATAAGTGGTCAGTGTGGCTCCTGAGAATCGACGGAAACGAAAGCTGAGGGTATGTCTTTTAACGTCACCGCATGTTCCAACGACACAGTTGTGCCGTCATCTGGGACGCAGAAGCAGGGTGGGTATACGGTACAGACTCAGGGATGCCCGCCAAGTTCGTCTATATAGACGGAAATCTTGAACATGTCCATCGTCATCCCAAATAGCTTGTCTCAGTCTCAGAAGAATGTTGCAGGGCTGCCGGACGCTTTCAAATCTTAAATAGCAGCTGACATGTTTGCGAGATGCCGTGGCTAACAGCGTATTTAACACTAAATTCGTCTAGAATCTTCATATGGAAATGATGCTCTAAGCTCCTCCTTTTCTAACTGCGACTTTTGCTGTTGCACATGGATTAAGAAGAAACGCGAACTGACTGTAATCGACCCTGCAAGTGGAGTAATAAAGAGGTTGGCACCTGAAATAATTTGATAGAAACTAATTTGATAAAGGGAAGTTTCATTAACGTAGTGATAAATGAAAGGGTTGCTCTACCGATCTGTAGAATGAAAGTTCTGTCCAAAATATCAATTTGATTTATTATGACTAAACTCAAAATAATAAACAAAACACATGAAACATTCTCAATGCGTCACATTGGATACTAAAATAAATGCTGTGAAGGTGAAGTTGTCCATAAACTAGCTTGTGACATTTATGACCAAGTGGTATGTGGAGCCAATTCCTTGCAACTCAAATCTTAAGAGAAACACACAGCAAACCCAACATTAATTGCTGCTACAGTAGTGAGAACTCAGACAATGAACACCCAAGACAGAACCACATTAGAAAAGATGGGAACAGGTGCGCTCTAATGATTTCTGATTATCGCATAGCAGAATTCCCTAAACTGCTGGTGCTGCGGACATACATTACCAAGCTGACTTCTTAACTGCAAGGACACGATCTGGCGTACCGGAAGCGATGGCTGGTTGCTTCGACGACCCGTCGTGGTGATGATAATGTCGCGAGTATAGCCCGAAGCAAATTATCCTGGTCTGGTTGTTCCAGACTAAAGACTTCCTAGTAATACAAATGCGCCTCTGAGGGAGACGAAGAAGGCTCGCCACACAATCACTGACGGTACAGTGATTGATTTTAACAAGCAAAGTCACACAGTAACTCCGATATAGTCCACTTTACCCAAAACTGCTCAAGACGGACAACATAGGCCGCTTGTACGCAGAATGCTCAATTGCCAACTGTACTCGGAAAGTTACATTGAAGTCGAAACTTCAGCAACTTCGCCAAACAGTTACAGTTAAATGAAAGTATATTAGACAGCCAACGGAAGGCAGGTTGTCCAGAGCAGTGAGAGCTCAGTCTTGTAACCTACTCTGACCGATGATGTGTGTGAAATCTTATGGGACTTAACTGCTGAGGTCATCAGTCCCTAAGCTTACACACTACTTAACTTAAATTATCCTAAGGACAAACACGCACACACATGCCCAAGGGAGGATTCGAACCTCCGTCGGGACCAGCTGCACAGTCCATGACTGCAGCGCCTAAGACTGCTCGGCTAATCCCGTGTGGCACTCTGACCGAAAGGCGAGACTCGACATTACTCAGAGCTCCCGTACAAGCTGAACACAGTACATTACTGTCCCCACCTCAGTGGCAGTGGTTAAACGTGCCAATCACTAACTCGAAAACCGGTGGAAAATTCCACTCAATTGCCGAAGCACTACTAACTATTCCACCAATGGAGATACTTGGTGCCAATTTCTGCGCCGATTTTGCTACGTGAGGGAGCTATCCCCGATCAAGCCAATCACAATTGTGATTTTGCAGAAAACACGGGAATTTGTCCACAAAGACTGCCTGGGAACACAAGTCATTCCCTCGTCTCGCTCGTAGCCCTGCAGAAAGCGTTTTCACTAATTTTCTGCGAAGTAACGGAATCTCTAACCCCAGCCGCTCCTTCAGGCCCCTGTGGGCATGTCGCCCCCGCTCTTATGACAATGTCGGCATCTGGACAGCATCCACTCAGCTCCCTCACACCCGTCGGCATAACCCTTTCAAGATCAGCAGAACCAGCCTGTCATCGGACCACCCGGGTGATGAGAGTTGCTGTGTGGGAAGTCCGCATATGAAGGAATAGTAACTTTTCACCGCATGCAATTAGAGAGGAAAATATTCATATCTTCTGAGTTCTCAATACTAACCTTGTAATGACCATACTCGGCTATACTTCCTCAAATCGAATTATTCAGAGTAAGATATAAATATGGGAGGGGGCAAGTCACTGTGTGCATCGTAAAGGCACGCCACCTCTCATGTTATCATTGAGTCTAGGCTCGATGAGGGGAGAGGCCTCCTTCAAAGGAATCTTTTGTGAAGGGACGAGAAGGGAAGAGAAATAGTTCTACTCCTCACCTACTTGTAGCCATCTACTCATCCGCTTGATCTGAAATGGACGTGGCGGTGACGCAGAACCTACAGCGGCAATTTTCCTAAGAGAGATTAACAGCAGAAATTCGCAGGGGCCATGAATCAGTGGCTCGAATTATCCCACAGCAACTTGGTTAGGCAATATGACTTTGGGAACGAGGTCCGCTAAAGTTAACCTTACTCTAGTGGATTTTAAGATCGTGTCATGACGCGGGAAATTTGTGCGTAGGTGTCCACTCTCACTAGATATAAAGCAGATTCCTGCTTGTCATGTGTAAATTATATGTACTCGATATCCACATACCTGCAAATGAGAAGGAATATTCCGTTTTACCACCGTGTCCACAGACCGAACACCACTAAAAACTTGTAAACGGTGTTGAGCGGACCGACATTCTCGACGTTTATTCTGTTTGTCCCCAAACGGAAGTAGAATGGTCTTGAAGAAACTCTTATCAGTTGGGGGGAGGGGAAAGGTTAAACAAACTGACATTCATGTATTACAAAGCCGCTTCCACATCCGCGCTCGGAAGAATAACCATTGAGTGAAAGGTACGTGTCCGTGTCGCAAATGGATCCTATCAACAGGAAGCATATCTAGAAACTTGACATGAAACACAGCCGATTCGGAATCGAAGTAAGCTGTACGAACCTGTTTGAGGTTACCTTGTTTGTGTCTATAATTCGATCGTGAATTTCTAAAGAACATGGCTGCACATCCTTCCTGGACTTGTCAGAACTAAACCTGATGTTACCTGCATGTGGAATGTTCTTGGGAGCCATGGACAACAGAATTGATTCACAAACACGAGAAGCTGAGAGACAAACAACAATGTGTCGGACACAAGTACTCACACGCTAGTAAAGGGAAAAGCAGTAAGCTCTCGTGGTTCTGCAGTACAAGCGGAACCATGCAGAACCTACTAACCCGACGCGCTAAGCCGATATGTACTAAGCTACTATACAACTGCGTTTAGCTGCTCCGCCTTGTTGTCCCAAACACGGCCAAGAAGAAAAATTTGCAAACGAAAATGGCAAAGAAACCTGTAGTTTCTGTAAGAACGAGCTTTCTTGGCTCGAAAGCATGAATCTGCTACCTCTGTGTCATCCCTTAAGGGAGAATAATTTGTTAAACTAAATGCCAAGAAAATACCGTGTGAATCTACCAAGATAGTTCTGAACCAAAGCGGGCAGTAAAGCAACGGTTGCACAGTTCAAAACGCATTCTGAATGTTTGTAATTCTGCATTAGATTAGCGGCTTGCAGAATCCAGCTGCTTAGCAGCTGTTAAACTTAAGCTGTCTGGCATCGAATAAGTTCGCCTTTGGAAGACACGGAGTCACCGCCTGCCACAGTAATGTCTGAGAGTGGAAATCCTCGGTGTAGGCCAACGAGTTTCACTTGCATTTCTGTAAATATGATTTGAGTCTAAAGCGCAGTTACGAGTAGAATACAGATGCACCAACTGAAACTCGAACATCATAAATAACTGTCGTAACTATTGTCGTTTTTCGGCCTGAAAGCAAACTGGAAAATAAAAAAGCCTCATTCACTGGAGGTGAATAACTTTTTTGGCAGCATCAGACGTCGCTAACTTCACAAGTAAATTACGTCTATTTTAGTATTACATACTTGTAGAAACAATTTCCCTTATCAATGACGGCAATGGCACCGCCTCTAATATGTAACAACGCAAAGGAAAAAGACAACATAACACTGTTTGTGGATGTTCTTGTTTCGTAATCAAATTTCGTATGCTGTGAATAACATATAATTTCAAATCGCGAAGCCAAAATTGCAAGGGAATTCTTCGCAATGGCGAAAAAATAGGACAGAAAAGATGTAACAATAATTAAACAAGAAAATCGTTGCAGTGCAGCTCGATTCCAGATTCTGATAACATGAAACGAGATACAAATGTGATGGGAATGTGAAGCAAGGAACAAAAATTTCCAACAGCAAAGTGGCAGATATATCATTCTTAAGCAAAACTGTAATTCATTCCATAAAAACCAGCGGGAAGAAAAATATCGCCTACTCGTTATTATTGCAATATAGCTGCTAGTCATGTTTTGTCAGTAACAACAAAAATCGTCTGGTGAACGAGCTTTCCGATTTTCAGACAGTTTAAGGCAGAGAGGAAACGAAGTAACACGAAGAGTTTACCCTAGGTGAGCGTGGAACGGAATTTCTATGCAGTACGCCACAGTTGGCTCATTTTGCTCGTAACTTATATCTTGGCTGTTTCACGCTAACGACCCCCCTACACTATCTTAATATTGACACGTGAATTATGAAGAAGTAACTGTGAAAACAGATAACTAAATTTTAGTGCCCCTTGTGGCCGCATGTGCCCCAGTGGACAAGGCTAACTGTAATTTCGTTTCAACTTGTAGACTATTAAAGGCTTAGTAACGATTTCAATACACTGATTGCGCACATCACATTACCTCCTGAAAAAATTTCTTATTGGCTCCTGCTTAACTAAGAAGTTAAGGGTCACGTTAGTAGGCTAAAACCACAAGAAAAGGACAACTAGACATGGAGACTACAGTAAAGGACACTGGAATAACTTGAAAAAGGTAAGCTCTGGTAAGAGCACGACTTTATATGAAGTGATATTGATGAAATAAATAAAAAATTTCGAGCTGAAACATAAATCGTGTTAAAGCACAGTCTCTAATTTTCGTATTCCGCGTTCAGATCTAACCATATGATGTTTTCTTTTTTTGTCTGTGAAGTATTTGAGATCAATGACTTCAGTATTTTTGTGACACGGAGAAATGCAATTTAACTACAGGGCACAAGAAAACTCAAGGATCACTTTTTCGAAACCCCACAATTTTCAGAAATTGCGACGCAAAAGTAAGCAGTTTGGCTCGATGGTGTCTACAATCCTCCTCTGTAAAGGGGCAAAACATTGCACCCTACAACGTCACCCTCGGGCTCGGTGACGCTTCAGACAGGAAAGTGTCGACGTATGCAAAAAGCTCAGATATTCATGTGATTTATAAGAGGGTTAATGATGTCACATAGGCGCTAGATTTCACCACGATGGTGGCCAGCGCCACCATGAACGTGTCACATGACGAGAAGGTCGTCACCGCCCGTCGTAACTACATTTCACCCCTTCCTTTGATGTTTATGCGATGCTGGTGAGAACCTCTATATCCAGCGCTGAAATCATGTGGTTTTCTCGTGATGGACGAGTAAAACATTTGAGAGATACCGCTGCTCAGAATCGACACGGAAAGACCTGAGGGAGTGGCATAAGGGGCGTCAATGAAAGCATCCCTTTCCCTGCGGTGTTGATAGCCAAATATTTCGCTGTCGACAACGACAGTTCGCACTGCAATGAGCAAAAGGGCCCACGTTCTTGGTGGCCTTTAACAATTGGCATCCTCGGACGTTTCAGTCTTTCTCTAAGAATATTGTGAGGCTGTATCCTCTGAAATTTTAACGTGCTCTCGTATACAGAATGGAACCACTACAAAAGCATTCGACGAAATCTGAACGCGATCTAAAGCAGAAAAGTGAACTATTGCCGTTTCAGCACCCAGTTTTTCACCGTCCTGTGGCTCAATGACAGGGCAGTTCAGCATTAACATGTACATGAATAAAATGGCAAAAAGTCCCTCTGAGAGCACCCCCTCCCCCCCCCCCCCCCCACTCCCACCATTCGGCAGTACCCCCAAAATCGCTCATGCACCTTCGTTGAGCACATTACAAATGTAGCTCTCAGTCGAAGCAGGTCTTGGAAGGTCCAACGGTATATACCGACCACCGTGTCCTCCTCAACCTACAGGTGTCACATGATGCGAATATGAAGTGGCGTGTGGTCTGCACATCGTTCTCCCGAGCGTTGCCAGTCTTCGTGACCAGAGCCGCTACTTCTCAATCAAGTTTTCAGTCAAGCAGGTTCTCAAAATTCCTCACAAGGGCTGAGGGGACACCGCTTGCCAAACGCGCTTGGCAGACCAGACGGTCACCCATCCAAGATGAATTCCGACAGCGCTTGATTTCGGTGGTCTAACGGGAATCGGACGTTACAAATGTACCTGTCAGAAATTTCAACACCAATTCAGCCTGTTGGCTGCTTTGAAGCCTGAAGGTAGGCAAACCACACCAAAAGTATGTCGAAGGGGTGGCCTAAGCCTCAGGCGCTACAGCAGACACGCGCCACCGCCCCCCTCTCCCTCGATTGGTGTCAAAATTTGTGGCACGTTCATTTGTAACGTGTTCAACAAAGGCGCTCGTGTGTGGCACTGAGGATTTTGTCGATATTGGGGGGCGGGGGGGGGGGGGGGAGGGCGGTATTAGAGAGAGGGAGAGCTTTCTACGTTTTAATCACACGCGTGTTAATTTTGCACTCCTCCACGATCGTACTGTAGGTGGTCGGAAAACAGGAGGCCTGAAAAATAGTAAGTACTCATTGCTGCGGTGGATAACGTCCAGATTTCGTCTAATGATTTTTAACTGTCGCTAGTGCTTCCAGCCCAAACACAAGAGCAAAGATTGCACTCTCGCTGCCGTCCAAAGGGGTACGATCAGATTCAACGAGCGTCTAGGAAAAGGGTTGAAACATCCGAGGATGTCAGCCGTGCCATGGTTGTCAAGAACGTCTTTCTGTTGTCCGTCGCACTGCGATGGTGAAACGTGGGGCGGTCAACGCCTCAGCAAAACGGGTTGCTCCATTGACACCCCTTATGTTACTCTCTCAGCCCTATTCGTGTCGAGTCTGAGTGTCGGAATGTCTTAAATATTTTCTCGGCCACCAGTAAGAATTCCGCGTGATTTCAACGCTGGGCGTCGCGGTTCCGACCTCCATCACGGAGAAGTCAAAAGAAGAGGTTAAATGTGGTTAACATGGGCTTTAATGACGTTCGCATCGTGTGACACATCCACGTTGGCACTGGACAGAATTGTGGGGAAATTTGGTGCCTATGTAACACCACTAACCCACCTTACAGCTCACATGAAATTGTGACCGATGGCCTTCTTTTTCGCACCTGTCGACAGCTTGCAGTTTGAAGTATCGCCGAATCCGACAGCCAAGTCACAGCTCGTCAGGCTTTTGGATCATTAAAAAAGAAGGCTGTGCGCCTCTTTGAGCCAAATTGAAAATTTATGGTCGGAGTGGGAGGCAATTACAGGGTTTTGAAAAACTGGCATCTGTTGCGATGTGTATTTACAAAATAAATAATCGTTTCAAATATTCTTAAAAGTAGATTTTATCACAAAAATTCTATATAACCTAATGTAACCAGCAGTAATTTAAAATAAATTTCAATACTTCAGATTTTCTCTTTACCTTGCTACCTCAAGAGGACTAAGGCATTCCCCAGGTGATATCCATCATAAAAACGTTGAAAGTATAAGAAATCGAACTACCACGAGCAACGTGCGAAGGAGCAGATACCACAGTCACATACTGTAATGTGCTCATATTTAAGGAACGCAACTTCGTTAAGGTTCTAAGTAACTCGCGATCTGGCGATAATTTCCAGACAATTCGTATTAATGCAGTGCTGCAATCTGCTTATCATAAATTGAGTGGTATTCCTTATCCCATCAGCACTTATCGAAGCACATATTCTGACAGTTCTCTCTAGCATATCTTCAGGTATAGTTGGAATGTCTGTATAAGGAGTGTCTTTTACGAATCCCCACAAGAAAAAAATCCAGAGGCGTCAAGTCTGGCGGACGAGCAGGCCACGACAAATCTCCCAGCGTCCAATACAACGATACGGCAATTGTCTGTGCAACTGATTTCTATCCGTCAGCGAAAAATGTGCCGGGCACCAACCGTGTTGACACCACATTCTGTTCCTTGTTCCTAAAGGTATTTCTTCCAACAATACACCTAATGTTTCTTGTAGGAATGTGGTGTACTTCGTACCATTAAGATTTTCTTCGATGAAATAGGGGCCTATAATTCTGTCCTTCAGAATCCCACACCATACATTCACCGACCACCGTTTTTCGTGTGCAACTTGCCGCAGCCAGCACGAATTTTCAGTTGCCCAATAATGAATGTTATGCAAATTAACATTTTCATGGTTCGTGACTATAGCCTTGTCAGTAAATAAAATCAATTTAATAAATGTATCATCCCTCTGAATCTGAAGTTGAGACCATCGGCAGATTTCAACGCGACGCATAGAAACCGTGCAAGTTAATTCTTGATGGAGACTGATATGGAAAGGATGGTATTTATGGCGATGCAGAACACGAACAACACTATTCGGTCTCATGCCAGATTCCCCTGAGATGTGACACGAACTAACACCATGATCTCGAACCACAGTAGCAAGAGTACCAATTTCTGTTTCCTCTTTAGTAACTTTCCTTTGCCGAATATATTTCCGATGCGTTAAAGATCCAGTTGTCCTTAATTTATCATACACGTATTTAAATGCACAACGTGTAGGGTGAGTACGTTGACGATATCTTTCAGCGTGTAAGTCTCTAGCTCTCACTGAATTTCGTTGGCATTCTCCGTGAATGAAAAACATATCGACTTGTTCTTCGAAGGAATACATCATTCATATTCGCTTGATTCGACGTTACTAGTCTTACCGTTCCTATCAGCGCTGTATTGTGAAAGCGTCGACTGGTGTTTACATGTCAATGGCACGTTAGATGGAACGCCGTATTCGTCGAAAATTTGCTTGTTTCATGATATACGAGAGAGAATTGTCACAGCATGTGCTTCGGTAAGTACCGAAGTGATAAGGAGTACCACTCAATCCATGATAAGAAGATTGCAGCACTGCACTGATACCAATGGTCATCATTTCGAACACTTTCTGTAAATGGACGTTCATGCCACCTTCGTGATCTTCGTTGGCCTTCAAAGACCTTACTGTTACACATCATTGGATTCGTCTCGATAGCCGCTACCAGAAAATAAGTACCAACTAGAGCATTCCATTTAAAAAAGAACAAAGTCTCTGACGCGGCCCCACCTATCAACAATAAACCACCGTCACATTATCGCTCCCGTTGTCCCATGCAACATTTGTCCCACAAACTATTCAGCTACTGTCATACTTTCGGAGTTATTCTAGGTGGCAATAGTTAGTGACTCATCCTGTATAAATTACAGAATTACGGCTGGCTCTCACAAACAGAGTTATTGCTTAAGTATTAAGGGGAAGCAACAATGTGTTTATCAGACCTAAACCAAAAAATGGTTGAAATGGCTCTGAGCACGATGGAACTTCTGAGGTAATCAGTCCCCTAGAACTTAGAACTACTTAAACCTAACTAACCTAAGGACATCACACACATCCACGCCTGAGGCAGGACTTGAACCTGCGACCGTAGCGGTCGCGCGTTTCCAGACTGTAGCCCCTAGAACCGCTCGGCCACCCCGGCCAGCAGATCTAAACCATTCCATAGAGTGTTCTGTAAGAAAGTGAACTGATGAAACATATATCAGACTTAATAGTGTGACGAGAGTGTACTCTAGAGAAGTGGTGTTAGCACGAAATTTCGGTAATAATCTACACATGAGCAAAAGTACCTACTGTCAGACCATGACTTCCGTGTGCAATGGAAATGCTACCAGGGTCGTAGTGATGCTACTGTAAGTGGCAATAGGACTGTTACATCTCCTTTGGCTATTGATTGTGGTGCTTACTCAGTTGTAAGAAGTCGCTGTTTCTTTGTGAGGATTGTGTGCAACAGGGTGCTAAGTCAGTGTATCAACTATCCAAAATACTCTTGTCGTTTTTTCCTCGCTCCGTATCCTAGTGAGGGACAGTCACATTTGCCAAAACCACAACTACTACTAATAAGCATGACTGATGCAGGAAATGTGATTAAGGATGCGTACGTTTCTGACTTAAAAAGACATATAAAATCCATCAATTTTCTAAGAGACAGAACCGCAATCTCCCAACTTCATTCCAGTAGGGTTATAAGCAGCTCGAGTGGCAGATATACACCCATGATATCTTTGTTGTGAGGTCGCTTCTTAAAATACGAGAATAGTGTAAAAGAAAGTAGTTTTATCATTTTAAAGTTTTTTACAGTAGCGATAGGGGTATGAGACATGCAGGTTACTCATATGTCTGATGTTCGACCTTCAGTTCCTACATTCGAATGTTAAGAGCATTGTATTCCCCGACTTCATTCTAGTTGCTTTATAAGGAAGTCTAGTGGCGAATCTACACCGACCATACCTTCGTAGTGAGGAACAGCTCAGTCACTACCCAGAACCACGTGGAAGAAAGTATTTTTATCATCTTAAAATTTTCACTGAAGTGATTGGGTTTAAAACAGGCATAGTGGTCGCATGTCAAAAGTTGGACATATATGTCCTCCATTAGGGTGTTACGAGCATTGCATCCTACATGACTAATACTTCAGAAACCGTATGGCTTTAACAATATAGCATGTTCAAGTGTAGACCTATGTAGCTATTGGAGTGCGGGTGGCTGCTAAACGATTATTTCTCTTGTGCTGGTATCGTCTTGCTACTACTCCAGACGCTGGAATAATACTCCAGAGTTGATAGGGCAATTGATTTAAGCAAAATGTTTCAAACTCCTTCTATCTGGAGCTCCATCATATATAAACCACACATTTCTTCTTAATCATTTGTATGTCACCATGACACTCCAATGGTTACCTACACATCGATAAGAGGTGATAGCTTCCTTGACATACCTATCCGTTGAGAGATCTTGTCCACTTGGATGGCTGCAACAGGTAAGACTGGTGAGGAACAGACTTCGCTGAACGACAGTTATGGACATAGCTCACGATGCTCATTTATGAGACACGGAACGCAGTGGGTATAGTACACTCCAGTATCTGGTCAGCTGCAGATTAAATTGGTGACCATGTTGCAGGGAGGGTTGGTCAAGGACAATGCGTGGGGAATGTGTCAATCTCCTATGTGAGAATATTCTGTGATTGCCACTCACACAGGGAGAGTTGGCATCTCTTGATATGCTACGCTTCAGATCAACACATGTGTGAATGTTCTCTTGGTAAACTCTGTCTTTCATGTAGCTAAACAACCAGAAATTACAGTGAAAAAATTAGCTGATAATTCGATCGGTTTCAAGTATTTTTTGGAGAAGCAAGTGAACTTCACCAGCGGTGTGCGGTAGGGCCCCATATTCCATGAAAACTGTTGCATTCAATGCGTTTCACTCCTGTAGGGTGGGTATGGGATGCTGACGAAGCATATCACAGTAACGCTGGCCAGTGACAGTGCACTTATTTGGTCCTTGAGCACCAACCTCTTCGAAAAACAATGGGCCAATAACGAATGTAGCCGTGAAGCCACACCATACTGTAAACATTCAACATGCACAGGAACTTCATGCACAGTGACTGGAGGTGAAGGTCCCCACATTCTGCAATTCTGTGTGTTCACCTCACCCGGCAGAGACAAATGAACTTCGTCTAACCATAGGATGGTCTCAGACCATCCCTCGTCAACTTCAACCCTCGTGAACCCTGCTGAACGATATGGATCTTGTACAGATACCATTTGAGAATAGTTTGAAGGACCTCCCATGCAGCAGACCACAGGATGTTCAAATGTCACGACACAGCACACACTCTCCCTGACGATCGAGAATTGCGACCAGCATTGTCTGCCACAGCAACAATGATTTCATCAACCACCTGTGGTGCAAGCAGTCATTGGCCTCGTCCTGGAGCGATGCCCAGTTCTCCAGGTTATTAGACTTCACCATGCTCCATACAGCAGGTGGAGAAAGAGAACCCTTCTCTAATATTTCAGCTGGCGATATTCTGAAGTGCATCTGCAGCATTACTGTTGTTTTGACAACAGAGCTTCACCAATAATACCCTGCTCCTTTTGTCCAAGTTCATGTTCACTCATCAACAAGTGCACTATGATCAGATGGGTGAGAGATAATCATGATGATTGATCACAGCACCTGGTGGCCATAATTGGAACTGGACAGTGATGCTGTGATGCATGGGAATCATGCACCCCATACTCTGGACGTTAATGCTACCAAGTTTCGTATTTTTACAGTAATTACTTTTCATGTTATAATGCGTTAAATAGGGAAAGTTTAACTATAATCACTCGGTATGTATATAACCTAACTGCATCAGTATATGACACCGTCTGGTGTACTTTGGTGTACATCACCAAACTGACATATTGCATAGTCATCTATCTGTATTTGCAGTCTAGTATATGGTAGTTCCAAAGCAAGAGAGGGGGTTCAGCGATGATATAGAAATTAGGAATCATTCTGCTATACCACTTACTGGCATTGAAATTATGGAGCAACTGGTAAAATTGCCAAAGTTCATTGTGCTGTCAACTGTGTGCTTATTTCAGTACATCATCTTATACTGACGGTATCTTTTCCATACCATATTTTCCAGTTCCTCTGTGTTTTATTCCTGTCATGCTGTGTGTTGTGGAGGCAGCTTAGTTTACACCATGTAATGTCCAGCTTTCTGTGAGATTCAATGGATTGAAATGTGTTAATGTCTGTTTAGCAGCTGACACAAACCTCAAAGTCATGGTAAATAAATCAGATGTATGAAGCTGTACAAAACTGCGGTCATACCTTGCGTGGATGTCTTGCAACTGAAAAACTGCTTATGAAATAACAACACAGAAGGAAATATTCCTAAGCAAGTGGTTAAATATCTTGGCTCAAATGAGTTGTTCTGTAACAGACAATGAATACAAAATTTTAATTCTCTTATTTGTGGCCATTTGTGTATATTTGTTTTAAAATTGATGTCAGGTAATTTTTAGTTTCATGAAATTTTGAATATAGTACATGGGCATTTTTGTAAACAAGAGAAATAAGCAAAGTATGATAAAATAAAATACCAAATTATAAATGAGAAATGAAAAATAGAAAAGATGTTGATCTAAAAATAGAGAACCTTATTAAACAATTTCAGAAACAATCAAATAAGATTTTTAGAGTAACTAAAGATTTTATTAATTTTAAAGTCAGATGATTACTAGATATATGAGATCCTGTAAATGGATATGATGCAGTTACTAAACAATACTTAGAAAAAGAATATGCTGCAAAACCTAAATATACAGGTATTCTAACACAACTTAATAACTATGTCACTAGTGCACATCTTAATGAAAAAATTAATCAACTTCATGGTGATAACTGTAACACATTAACAAATTACTTTGCAATAGGAGAAATACAAAAAAGCTGTTATATATTACTTCTCAAAGACAGATTTGACACCACATTTCAACCAGTCAAGTAGTCTTCATGCTTGAATATGTGACACTAATAAATTGCAATTTAATTTTGTTACTGGTGATGAAATATTAAAAACACATTTGGACATATTGTAAGAAGCAAGGCAATTATTTTATTTGGAGGAAATGAAATTGGTGACCTAGCACCTACTGAGTTTAAAAGATACATAAAAAAATAAGATCTCGATGAAATACAAATTTTAAATTTAGCAAGTTCAATAAACCCTCATTTGAAATAAAAATGAAAGAAAAATTATTTACAACTTTTAATCAGTCTATCAAAACTGTACCCATCTCAAATGAATTACTCTTACTTGGTGAGTTGTTTTTAGAATCAAATGATGATAATAGAATGGAGCAATAATTTGAAATCTTATTATCTATTTCATATATTTAAATGGAGAATGTATCTGGTTCTTGAAGTGCAAAAGATTTACTGTAAGGTGCAATCCTCACAAAGTAACAACAATAAATGGAAGACAAATGCTGGAAGGACTTAGTATATAATTGTAAAACTAAGAAGAGTAAATTTGTTAAAAAGATTGTAGGTAATAGAATGCAGTGTAAAGACTGCTCCAGCAGCAGCTGTGAGGGAAATATTAGTGAATTACAAAAAGCAATGAGAAAAAAATTTAAGAGAAGTAAGGTAATCTTTCTTGGTTTAGATCTAGTGGAAATGGAGTCTGGTAAATTGCAAGGAACTTCAAAAATAAATAAATGATGTAAATAATTATTAACTGTAATGGCAGATTTTTTTTCAAAATGTGCTTGGTAGATTCCAGTTAAAGATGAAACTAACAAAAATGTGGTTGATATGTTTCAAACAATATTTAGAGAGGGAACTCAAACAATTTAAAACAGATGATGGTAAACAGTTCTACAATAAAGAGTTTTAAGAATTTATGAAAAAATATAATATTAATCGTTATTCAACTTTTACTGAATTAGATGCTTCTTTTGTAGAAAGATTTAATACAACACTTCAAGAAAAGACATTGAAACAATTTGACTTATAAGTAAATTATAGATGGATTGAAGTAGCTGAAAAATTAGTTGATGAATACAACGCCTAGTATTCAATAATAAAAATTAAGGCAATGGAACTTAATGAAAAAATTATAAGCGAACTGTCTTTGTATCGAATGATAATTCTTAATAAGAAATGTGCGATAAAATTAGGATCAATAAACTTAAAGGTATTTTTGGGAAAGTTAATACAGTAAATGGGCAACAGAAATTTTGAGCTTGAAGGTGTTATTCACTCTAATCGAATCACATATAAATTAAAGGCATTGTATGACTTGTTGAGAAGAGTGTATGTTCAGTTGTTTTGATCTGATGATTCACATAATAGTTGGGTAAAAAAAGTTTAGTGTTTAGGGTGAATCAACCACATTATATAGTTCTTTTAAAAAAGTTACACTCTGTTCTCCAGGTTTATGAATATATCATTCAATATGAATGAGAAAATTAACCCTTACATGTTTTCTATCTCTAAGTTATCATGACTATAATGTATCCACATTCATAGACCAATCAGTTGATGAGAATTTGATTTCTTTATACAATCTAAATGCAGAGAAATTTGCACTTTTTATGAACACTTTAAAAAACAAATTAAGTTACGTACTATGGTACTTAAAATATATTTCAGAAGTAGTATTAGTTTCTATTAAAGTAGTCACAGAGCCATCACGTATCCCACTCTTCATATTTCCGTTACTTGTATCTCCTTTAGATTAAAGAAGATTTTTGGGTGTTTTTCTAAGCTCCTTCATTTTATCAGGATATTCTTTGTAGTTTTCAGAAATAAATGTTGGTAGTTCCTCTCTAGGTGGATCACCTAACAAAGTTTTATTAATTATGTAATGGTTTTTATTAGTTGTGAGTGGTTGAGTGATAACAACAGTTTGAATATATTCTGCAGGTGTTAGAACAGTGTCATGTAATGTATCGGTAATTTCTTCATTATGGACATAATGTTTGTTTAGAAATGAATTAATGTGTTCCTCAACAAATCTATGTAACTAATATTTTGTCATCAAATTGATTTTTGTATAGTTATTTATCTTCTTCCATTATGAAACTGTAAAATGCAGACTTAAACTTTCTTCAGTCACTTTATAGTTGTTTATTCTCGTAGATGCACATAAAATTTTCTATGAGGATTATTTCCTGTATTGTATACAGGTAATCTAGATTTAATTTAATGAACTGTTCATTCATCAACTTTAAGGAAATGATCTTTCTGTACATTATCAATTGTGATGATATAAATGATGGCATTCAATTGTATTTTCGATACTTTGTAGTTTCTTTCCCTAAATTTACACTCTTTCCTTTATCGTTTTCTAGTTGAAAAACAAATTTTTCTTTTTGTTTTTCTTCAACTTATATTTAATTTTGAAATTATATATCTAGTTGTTAAGACTGAATGACTTTATGTTCTTTTGTATATTTCAATTAATCATGAAAGAAATTTTCAAGTCTTATATAATAATCCTTCACTTCAAAGCAACTTTGGTTCTTAAGCTAATTACAAGTTTCCTATAATTGCTAGCTGATAAAGGATGTATATTTCATGAACTAAATTATTAAGAGTGGAGTTTTTGGCTTCGTTTTGAATATATTTGTTTTCTAAAGGTAATGGGTCGTTAATTTTATTCCACTATATTGCAATTTATAGTAATTTAAAAAATTAATATGTGTCTCTTAATTTGTTTGATATATTCATGGTTATGTTTTGAGAACCCTGGAGTCACATAGTAAGTACAACATGAAAAATCGATAGTAATTAATAAAGTTTTTATTCAAATAAAGTAATCGAAATATCATCAAAGTAACTGTTTAAATTTAACTGATAACTGCTCTCATTTTTAATACATTCAAAAATATCAATAGCAGGTGCTTTTGAAGCAGCTTTATTTGGAATTCATTCCTTTTTAGGAATATAATTTTATCAGTATTTTATTAAATATTATTAATTTTTCAAAGGCCTGCATCACCCCCTTCGAAATACCATACTTAATGAAACATAAAATATCCTTGGTAAACAATAACATTTTCCCAAATAATAAACAGACAGTTTTATATTATTCTAATAAAAATATTTTTATTGGCAAACAGCCTAAAAGTAAAAGAATTAGAAGTTTGACAAAAAAATTAGGAGCAAGAGGTTATTTTAAACTCAGAAAACAACACCTTATTGATCTTATTAACAACAGTCTGTAGACTGCATGCAGTGCAAAGACTGCTTCTAATATAAAGGAACTAAAAGCTAATGTGAAAGACCTAGGTATAAATGGTTGTTAGTTTATTGCATTGATTACTAATCATTTTGAAAATACTTGTTTTAAACGTAAAGGAACTAAAGGCTGAAGTGAAAGACCTAGGTATTAGAGGATGTTATAGACTAAAAAAGGAATAATTTATATAACTACTTACCAATTTTGAAAATACTTCTTTTAAACGTCAAATAAATTATATTCAACAGCAACTTCAACTTACAGAAATTAAATTGGTGATTATATTAAAAACGATAATACAGAATGGAGGGATTCAAGAATTTATATTAATACTATGCCTAAACCTATCCAAACATTTCTCTTTAGAGAAACTGAAGGTAAAATTTATCACAGGCATGAAATTGATCTCAATATTTTATGAGAGAATTTCAAGGAAAATTAGATTTCAGTGCAGTATAATATTGTAATTTAACTGAACATTTCATAAGAGAATTCCAAGAGAAATTAGACTGAAGTATTATATCAGACAAAGGGAAATTATCTGTAGAGCTTATTAAATAAAATGCAATGGGCAGTTCTATTAAATAAATAAAAAATTATCTGTAGATTTTATAAGAAGAATTTCAAAATAGAACCAATTGGAATGAAAACACACAAGGCACACTGACTAATAGTTTCATAAGAGGACTTCAAATTAAATTAGAATAGTTGTATGTCTCAGGGAATCAAAGATTATCTGAAAAATTTATGAGAGCATATCAGAATGAAGTGAATTGGAATAATATAAGAACACATCAACAATTATCCAAAGATTTTATGCAACATTTTCAAGACAAATAGAATTGGGAATACTTGTCAGTGATCAAAAATTACCTGAAAACCTTCTGTGAGAAATTTAATTTGATTGATATCATCTTTTATGAATCGAAAATTATCTGAAGATTTTATTAGAGGATTTCAGGATAAATTAAACAGGGGTGATATATCACATACAAAAAAATTACCAGTGGATTTTATAACAGAATATAAAACTAAGTTAACTGCAAAATATTTTAAGATTTCAAAATTTATCTGAATCATTCTTAGAAAGAAAACTAGCATCTTATAAAAACTATCAACTATAGACAAAGATTATTGTAAATGCCTCATAGATCATGATTATCAGTTGTAAATACTAAATGTCAACATACTTTTCAAAATGAATGAATTAATAAATAGTAAATAGATGCATATCATTCCACTTGCCCAAGGTGTAGGCATGATATTAAAAAATGATACATAATAAAGGCTAATTACGTAATTAATCAACTGTTAACGTGTATCATTATCCAAAATATTGAAATAACTGTGCTAACAAACAATTCATCAAATTTCTTTAATTCATTGATATAAATTTACTGACTTATAAACATAATTATGTGGTAACATGTCTTCACAATTTAGATTTCTATCGATTCTATACAGCTGCCTTTGTAAATACTTTTGTTAGGCTCTATTGACATTATAATTATGTATTTGTAATTTTCATCAAATTATTTTAAATGATCAAATGTTAGCCTTAATTTCTCATCGAATGTTTGAGGAATAAAATCAGATAATAAAATATTTTTTCTCTGCTTCTTTCTTGTACTCTATCTGAATGATCATCAGTTATTTAGTTTTTAGATTTCTATGTATTTATCTGTAATTTTCTAAGCGACATCGTTGATCTTTAATCCTATATTTTCCATGTTTATGAACTGATGGTAAAACTTCAGCATAAACCTAGTCTCGGAAATTTTCTGTGAGAGTCATTTTGGATCCTATAACTAAAGAACACAGACCAATCTCACTGACAAGTTTAGTTGATTTTTGTATATGTTTAGGTAGTGCCATTTCAGAGCTACAGAAAATTTCGTATATTTCACAAACGGTTTTGTATAACACGGTCTCTAATTGCTATCCTGGCACTTTCACATCCTAAAAGATCAGCAATTTCATTTACATAAAGCCATGGATTACTTTTCTCAACAATAAACATGAAAATTTGTATAATGTTATATGTAAGCTGTTATTGATGACTGTCTCCATTTAATGCAATACATTTTATAAAAAATATTTATTCTTCAATTTTATAGTATTTTAAGGCTATATAAACAAAGTAATTTCTACTATTTTAGTTTGTGAAAATAGTAGTAACAGATGAAAAGAGTGAAGCATTGAAATATTTAAATGATTATGGTTACTTAGATATTCAGGATGACACCAATCATACTAAAGTGACTGATGTTTTATTTAGTGAGGCAGTAATGTTGTCTGAGGACACACACAATTTAGAAATAAATGGTGAGATACATAAAGAAACATTATATTTTACGAATAAGCCATGATGGGGTGTAAAGGATATAAATACTGACTACAGAACAATTATGTATAAATGAAATAAGAAAAATATAGAATGGTATTGTGAAGGTACAACTATGAAGATATTACAAGTGACAAAGCCTGCATTTCATTTACGGCAAAAGTATATTGAGATCCAGTTTCATCAAGATGACCATAATCCTGATATTTTAATTACAAATGAAAGACTTGTGCATAATTATGAAATACATGGTCACCACTGTTAAAAGGATCTAGATGGAAATATTAATGTTATAGGTCATACATTTCTTCCAGCTATAAATGACAATCCTGTGGTGACAGATATCGATGACAAAGAGCTGAGCTACTTGGAGATTGATGGGAATATGCCAAAAGATAAAGCAAATCGGTTTGAAATTTTGGTCCACGAAATTGGTCCTGCATTAGGTTTAGAAGTCACAAATGCTTATGAGCAATAATGTATCCATACTATATGGTTCACATTTAGAAACAACTCAAGATGATATATATGGTGCTCAAAGCTTGTATGGTAAAACAGTATCGACATCAACACAGCCATCTGTACTGAAAAGAATTTCAGACTTTTCGTTTGTACCAGTTGAATGTATAAGTCAAATTAAGAATATAGATCACTTATTGTTTGAGAGTGGAATTTTATATACTTTTTATCAAAAGTGGGTGTGAATAGGCTAATTGGTTAACAATTTTGCGATAAGATGTAAAAAAAAATAATGGAATAAACAGAAGACCCATGGATGAGTTGTTTCATTTGTTGACAATACGGTTTATATGATAAATCTAAATACATTAAAATTAATCCTACCGTATTTTAAGCCAATATCTAATATGCAATAAAGACAAGATATTAAATTAAATGGTGAGGTAACTACATACACAGGAAAAATATTTTTATTCTTTAACCCTTTGAGGACTGCAGATATGCTGTGCCGCTCCACCTTGCTGACGTTGTTTGTCACTGAAGTGTGCTTTCCCATGCACCCTGCAGACGGCATTCGCAGCGCGGTCTGGCCGGTACTTGATTCATAAAGGCGTCTTACACCGCAGCCGGATCCACTGCCTGTGGGCCTGCGGACATCAATAGCCACTCAGGTCTGCATGCCAGCCCGTTGCAAGTTCTTTTGTCCCATGCACTCCCCGGGATGGATGTAGCCTATTTATTGTTCTGTGCCACTGTTCCTGCTGTCTGGGAAACACTCTGCTACGGATTTCGCAGTTGCTGTTCGCCATTCGTGCTAGCTGGTTCATGTGATCTTCTGCATTCTGCTTGTGTGGTATCGCTTAGCTATCTGTTGTTTCATCAGTATTTTTAGAATGCTGTCACTTTTTAGTTCCACAGACAAATGGCACATTGGCATCGTTGCACTGAGGAAGAGATACTGGAGGTACTCACGAGGAGTGACAGTGACAGTGAGTGTGGCATCTTCAATGAATGTAGTGACGATGAAGGTTCATCAGAGCAATCTTGTAGTAATACATTTGCACGTACTTCACCTATTAGAGCTCGCCAGACCACTTCCTCAGATTCTGAAAGTGAAGACGAATCCATCTGCAAAAGGCCATACCTTAGTGAGAATCAGAAATTTGATTGGCAAAAACGTGATTTCAGTCCAGCACTTGATGCATTTGATAATTGCCAACTAGCGCCTGATTCAACATCTTTTGAAATTTATAGCACTTGAAACGAACCGATTTTTCACTTTCACCATGGCAAATATGTTGGAATCACATATATGTTTTGAGGAAATGTATAGCTTCTCATGACTCGTGTTAAAAAGTTGAGAATAAAGGAATATTGGTCCAGAGATGTACTTCTGGGTACTCCAATTGTTGGCGAAGTTATGTCCCGTGATCATTTTATGCTACTTTTGAGAATGTTACACTGTAGTGACAACTCGACCACTCGTGGAGATGACAGTTTGTTTAAAACTAGGAAAATAATTGATACAGTTCGTGTGGAGTTTCACAGTGCATTTATCCCATACAGAAAACCCTGTGTTGATGAAAGCCCATTATTGTTAAAAGGTCGCTTATCTTTTAAACAATACATTCCTTCGAAACGAAGTAGATTTGGAATCAAAGCATTCATGTAGTGCGACTGTAAAACTGGATACATCTTGAATTTCATTGTATACACAGGCACAACAACAAAACAAAGTCCATACTTTGGGGAAATGTGGTGATATTGTGGCAACACTAATGAATACCTTGAATGTGGACATACTCTGTATGTCGACAGTTAGAATGCAAGTCCAGCCTTGTTCCTCTGGCTTCCCAACCAGAGAACAGCAGCATGCGGTACTGTACTTAGGAACAGGCGCAACTTTCCGAAGCTACAAAAGGAACTGAAACGAGGAGAAGTTGAGTTTATGTCAACTGACGCAATGCTTGTCATCAAGTAGTGCGACAAGAGAGAAGTGTTCATGCTGACTACCTGCAACATTACAGAAATGCGTAACACGGGAAGCTGTAATGGTTTGTTGATTACAGTGAAAATATGGGAGCAGTAGACCACTCTGATATGCTGTTAAGCTCTGTTGTATCTGTGCATAAATCTGTTAAATGGTAGAAAAAAGTTTTTTTTTCACGTTGTGGACCTTTGTGTTTTGAATGCTCGTACTCTTCACAGATTGGTGACAGTGAGCAAAATATCCTTAGCAGATTTTCATTTATGTCAGGTTCGAGAACTTGTGTACATTAGGTCTGTCGAACAACTCATCTCCAGATGCAAAGGAATGGAATAAGTATCCATATATCCTGCATTTATTTCTAATGTCAGCAGTCTCACTAACTGCAAGACTGTCACGACCGCTATGGTTCAAGAAATATTCAGGCCAGGGTGAGGACATGAGTGGAGAGCTCAGGCACGCACAGTAGTCCGCAGAAGTGGCTGCCAGCGCAGGTACACTGATTGGGGGCCCCAAGGACAGGATGACTCGGCCAGCCACACACACCAGTGCAGCACTCAAGGGGTTAATGAGCATTTCCATATGACAATAGATAAATGTAATTTTAAATATAAAAGTAACTGTGCTATAGCTAGATAATTTCCAGGATTGCATACTGGAATAAATTTTGCTTCTAGTTACATTAAGAGATTATTGTACTTTTACAAGGATGATTTGTCAGTGAATCTAATCAATTCACAAACCAATTAGAAAGAGCTGATATGCTGATTTATCTTTTTTTGATTGCAATAAACCAGCAGCATTATTTTCCTGAGGTAATACATATATTAAAAGATACATTGCAAAAAGTAGAAAATTTCCTTTTTCCTAATATAAATTTTGCTGTGTAAATGGAAGCCATCCAATCTAAGATATGTAAGTATAGCAAACCTGAGAAGTCAGTTGATAATTTTACTGTACAAAACATATACAAGATAGTTAAAGGACAATGTGCAGACAATGTATAAATGAATTTCATGTAAGTGTATACAATGGTAAACCTAATCATTATGTGCATGAAAAAATATTTCTGTATATTATTATAAACATTAGTTGCAAAGCATTGTAAGTGATGAACATAGGACGATACTGTTGTTGAAAAATGATGAATAACGAGAAACTGACAGAATAATCAAGATATTACCTATTCCTACAAGACTCTCAACAATATGACAGTAGCTGAACTCAAAACTAGAACTAGAAATTTTGGTATTACTGTATATTACTAAAACTTGAAATAATTAACTAAATTACATTACAAGAGTTTCCCTTTCATGAGAAATTATTCCAGAAGGCTAAAAGAAGACAGAAACGTGTACCTAATAGAAATTATTTTTACAGATTTTTACAGATTTGACGATGGTTTTGAAAAAACTCGACCAACAAGACAAGAGAACAGTGAGACTACATCTAATTCATCCATTCATAGTAAATTATCTCCGCAAGAAAAAGAGAACAAACTGTCCAAAAACGATTTATTTGAGATTAAAGAAGTAAAATCAAAATTAAAAAAAAATTAAGGTTTGACCTGTTGTCTATAAAACTGTTTTTAACAATGGTAGTATTAGTGAACTCGATACCATTAGTGAGAAAATAAGTTGTGTAACGAAGTCACAGATTCCATGACAGAAGTAGCTGAAAAGAGAACTAATTTTAGAAAAGGAGGTAAGTTGAATGTAGCACCAAAAAATCCAAAAATGCTTTATCCAATTTCTACAGGATATGTAGCATCAAATAATAAGGAAGAATCAGATCTAGTAGTTTGCAATAAAATCAGTCATATATAAACATCCTATGAGTCTATTGATTTAGCAGATATTACATTTAATATCGAAATTTACAATTCCAAGACATAGCTAATGTAATAAAATAATAAATTTACCTGATGATAAAAGGAATAAAAGATGTATTACTAGAGTTAATAATAGTGATAATTGTGTCCCTCTAGGTTAGTAACAGTTGCATTAATATATCACACTGATTTGATCTTAGGCAGTGAAATACCTAGTGGTGAAATTAATAAAATTAGAGAATGAGATAAATACGGATCACAAAAAGAGGTAACAGGGTTACAGTGTAACCAAGTAGACAAATACAACAAAGGACTTAGTCTAGACAATATTAAAAATCTTGAGCAAGTACTGGTTATTCAAATAAATGTCATATGTCCTGAATATTTCAATTCAGTTTTCTATCATGGTCATCACAAAGCAATAAAAATATGTCTGTATAAAAATTGCAACAATTTTGATGTAATTAATAGTATATCAGCATTCTTAGGATCATCATATTTCTGTGATAGATGTAATGAATCATATAACAATGAGAATGAACATAAATGCAAGACAGGAGGAAAAAGGCACATGTTATGCAAGGGTACAGAACACAATACTGTGGAAAATAAGACAAATTCTGAAAAATGTAATAGATACTGTTGTAGTGAAGAATGCTTAAACAACCACCAGGAAGCTTGTGGCATAGCTTATAAATGTGAAGAATGTGAAAGATTTTTTTTTGAGATCTAAAGAATATACATGTGGATTTCAAAATGTACAAACTGTAGTCTAGAAGTAAAAGTTAAAAATCATACATGTTACATGCAATACAGAATAGAGAAAGATGATATATGTGAATGGCAATTTAGTGAAGAATATACAGTCAAAACTTGTCAGGTTGTTAAAAATGGTTGTTATATTAAAGGAAAATTAAAAAGTTATTTAAATTTTGAATGTTCAAAGTTTAGTAATTATAGAAAAACAGTTTAAGTGTTGCAAAAAGGATCCCCAGAGGAAGATTCTTGAAATTATAACAAAAAAATACATGTGGTTGAAATATGAAGCTAAACAAGAAACAGGAATACAAATTCTAAATCTCATATTAGTTCTCAAGTTTAATGATGATACTGTTTAAAATTTAAAGGAAACAGTGAATTCTGTAGGTGGATAATATCGAATAAACGTAGTGATTACACATTTATAGCTCATTATTATAAAGAATATGAATCACAATTTTCTTGAAGATTTGTGAAAAAAAAACAATAAAGTCAGGTACTACCTATGCAGGAACTAAATTAATAATACAGAAGATAAAGCATTGTGTTTAAAAATTATAGGTAGCAGTAATTTTGTAGAAGGATTACTTAGTACTTTTTGAAAAACATTTGATTTGAAAGAGTTAAAGAAAGGATATTTCAAACATTTCTTCAATACAAAGAAAACCGAAAATTGCGCAAATAGTATTCCTGACATCAATTATTATTTTGTTGATACTATGAAAGCAAAAGAAAGAGAAATATTTCTCAAATAACATGGTCAAAATGTTAAAGAAAATTATGTCTTCAATACAAAGAAAGATAACATAACTCTGACATAGATATACACTGTGTGACCAAAATATCCAGACACCCCAAAAACGTACATTTTTCATATTAAGTGCATTGTGATGCCACCTAAAGCCATATTCTCCATATTAGTAACCTCAGTAGTCATTAGACATCGTGAGAGAGCAGAATACACTGCTCCATGGAACTATTGGACTTCAAACATGGTCAGGTGGTTGGGCGTCTCATGTGTCGTACATATGTACACGAGATTTCCACACTCCTAACCATCCCTATGTCCATTGTTTCCGATGTGATAGTGAAGTGGAAACTTGAAGGGAGAGGTACAGCACAAAAGCATACACCCCGACCTTTTCTGTTGACAGACAGAGACAGCCAACAGTTGAAGAGGTGTGTAATCCATCTACCCGGATCATCACACAGGAATTCAAAACTGCATCAAGATTCATTTCAAGTACTATGACAGTTAAGTGGGAGGTGAGAAAACTTTTGGTTGTGGCACTCCTCATAAGCCACACATCACGCCAGTAAATGCCAAACAACGCCTCAGCTGGTGTAAGGAGCTTAAACATTAAACGATTCACAAGTGGAAAATCGTGCGGAGTGTCAAATCAGGGTACACAATGTGGCGATCTGATGGTAAGCTGTGGGTATGGCGGATGCTTGGTGAACGTCATCGATCAGCATGTTTGGTGCCAACAGTAAAATTTTGAATTGGTAGTGTTATGGTGTGATCTTGTTTTTCATGGAGGAGGCTTGCATCCCTTGTTCTACATGGCACTATCACAGCACAGGCACACACTGTTTAAGCACCTCCAGGCTTCTCAATGTTGAAGAGCAATTTGGGGATAGCGATTGCAACTTTCAACAGGGTCGATCAACTATTCATAATGCACAGACTGCAGTGGAGTGGATACACGATAATGAAATCCCTGTAATGGATTGGCCTGTACAGAGTCCAGACCTGAATCCTATAGACAACCTCTGGAATGTTTTGAAATGCAGTCTGCATGCCAGGCCTCACCAACTGACATCAATACCTATCCTCAGCGCAGCACTCCATAAAGAATGGGTTGCCATTCCTCAAGAAACCTTCCAGCACCTGACTGAACCTATGCCTGCGAGAGTGGAACCTATCATCAAGGCAAAGGGCGGGCCAACACCATATTCAATCCCAGATTTACCAATGAAGGGCACCACAAACTTGTAAGTCATTTTCTGCCAAGTGTCAAGATACATTTGATCACATAGCATATCAGGAAGAATTGCTTAGAACTGGGATACCAGTTCCTAGAAATAGATAATATAGACCCATTCTGTTGTTTAACAATTGCTGAAGTTTTGTAAGGCTATAGACAGATCTACGTACAGTATATACCTACTAGAAAAATGCCATATTGTATAAAGAACAAAAGGGAAATTAGTGACAAAATTTCGAGCTTGGCTAAGCGGTTTAAACAATAATAACATTCAACATGTCCCTAATGGTTGAGAAGCAAATGTAGCAGCAGCTAAAGTAATTGATTTGATAAGGAAACCAGTAATGTTTATCAATACCATGTCTGTTTCTAACATGGTTGTAATTAATTGTTTTAAAAGTGATATAATTACAAACAAAAATGTAGAATCATTGGATGATTCATATCAAAGTGTATTAACAAGAAGTATGGAAATACAAAATTCAGGACATAATTTAGTGCAGATGGGGGAATGTAACTGATTAACTCCGAAGTTTATAAGTTGCCAAACCACTGAACAGAAGAGATGCTTTTTATGGCAGTCACACAAATGCAATGAAATTAAGAGCTAAAGCCAATAGTGTTAACAGAAAAATGAGATATATAGGTGTGTGTAGCCCTATCCAGTGGTACAGTATTATGATTCTTTTCCTGCAGGTCATCCAAAAGAGTGAATTATATGGACTTACAAAGTTAAAATGGTGGTATGGAGAGGATTGTACTATCCAATTTTACCAGTGTTATTGTTTATGTGTAAAATGTGCAGAAGAGAAAATTAAAAAAAAATGTCATCACAACCATAATGAAAGAAGTTGTACTGGAACTTGTACAGCAGATGAAGTAAATATAGCTGCAGAAAAATTAAATAAAATTTTAGGTATCTACAAAGTTTGGAATTTTAGAAATGCAAGCAACATATTGTTTAAAAATTTTGTTAAAGGTTTTATGAAAATATAATTAGAAACAAACAAACATAATTTTGAAACTAATAAGATGTGTATAAAATATGTGAAAAAATAGGTATCAACTTGGATCATGATAAGCTATAAGAAAATCCAGGAAAACGAGCTATATTCATTATGGGGAAAATTTGGACAACAGAAAAATATGAGTAAAGCTGAGTATGTGACAGATTTAAAATATTGTTAGGAGATGCTACTGGATGATAGATTATATAATATAGATATAAATTTTGTTAATGACAATATGGTTAAGAGGAAAAACAATTTCAAGGATTATTTTGTGGAAAATATTACAGCTAAAAACATTTTTATAGCAGAATTCACTAGATCAAATACAAGACTCAAATTATGTGGTATGTTCGATAAGCTATGAAAAGCTGTCATATATTTTGATGAAGACAGTATAGTATACATATCAATAATGGCGAAAGTATTTTGCAAACAAGTTACATGTTAGGCGAATGGACTGATGAGTTAGGAGATGATAAATGGATTACAAATTGTATTTCAGCTGGACCTAAAAGATATGTTTTGGAGAAAAATGATAAAAATACAATGATGAAAATAAAGCCATTCACTTTAATGTAAAAGGATATTCAAAAATGAATGGTGAAATTATGATAAGAAAATCTGAGGATGAAGTGAAAGAAAAGACACAATAAGAATACAACAAAATAATTACAGTTTTTCCACAACTCTCTTGAGCTGCAATGGTGAACTTTCTTTGCATCGAAAAGTGTACATCTCAAGTAAATGCCAGCTGCTATAGAGACATACAGAAAGTCGTTTCTACCTCGCTCAATTTCTGAGTGGCACAGGAGTGGGATCACTGGTACAGTTACAAAATATTCTACCCCATACCGTTTGGTCCCTTGCATTGGGTACTGCGTGTTCCACCAAGAATTTCTACATGCATACTCCACATCATATGATTGCCTGAGGAGTAGATGTTCAGATATAGATGTAGGACACTTCCTCAGAACAGGCTGATTGTTGCATTGCCAATACTGCTATTTATTCACAATTATAGCGTCTTTAATGGTTTTGAACCACACATTGTTTTTCATACCCCTCTGGATGCACATTTGGTGATGCTAACATTAGCTTTCAGCTCTTTATTCGTTCTTGTGACTCAAGTTCCTTCTCAATACCACTCCTCCAATGTAAAGATTGTGAGAACTAGGACATTTAACTATAACTGTTCATAATAGCTGCTAAATAGAATGTAAACAGATCTTTAAGGTAGACCTTTACTTGCTGTGGGTTACTTATTTCAACAATCCCACATCATTGTTTTGCTGCGTTTGCTGCTTGTGTTTGTCACACACTCAACAAAATGCCTTTGTTAAATGGAAGACTGTACACAAGTTGGTGATAAAAAAATGACAGTGCCAAAGCTTTTCTCTCTCACAGACAATACAATGAGTACATCGATGTTACAGTAGAAAATTCACAGACCATCTGTATTGAGAGCCTACTAAACAATCACCTAAGAGACAATTCGCATAAAAACAATGACTAAAGGACTCCACACTGTATCAGCGCCAAAGTTCTAACAGTCAAGGCTGATGAAAGGAATTGGGCAGCCACAATGTATGTAAGTGACTTTGTTGACAAAACTAGGGATATTTTGAATAGTAATAAGAGAATTAAACTTTAATCTGCTATCTAAATTCCAGACCAAAAGTAGGATAACACACAACAGTTGCAATTTCCTCCTAACTGAATGAGAGGTATTTGGCTGCATCTGTGTGGACCACATTGCACCTCGCCTTCAGTCATAACCTTACATCCATGAACGAAGTCATCTAATCAGACGAACTGTTAATTCTATGGACAGTGCTTCATGTAGATTACATAGCAAATTACTAGCTTTTCTTAACACCAACTATACCTTTGAAAACAATTTTCCCATTGAGTACAAGATTGAAGTTATTGTCAAAATTAAAGAGGTGCTCATTCCACTGACAGCCAGATTAGCTTCACCCAATATTGTAAACATTTTTATCAATGTCACCAAACATATAATAAGAAATAATGTAGTTAAACATAAGAAACAGAGCATGGTAAAAATCTGTGACCTCATTTAGTTACATACATTTGCAGCTTCATATATTTCTTTAGTTTTAACACTGATAATTCCTAAAATGGCAGAAAGGGATCATTTTGACCCCACATAAAATATTTTGATATTTGACTTAAAAAAGTACTTCTGTCAGTGTTTGGTAATCCATAGTTTATTTCTAGTAGTCACAACAATTATTTTAATTATAAATAATAGTTACTAATTTATTTGAACAACAGGGTATCATACAAATCTAATGCTGCCACTGTTAACAACGTTCTTAGCTATAGATTTTAATTTAGTAATTATTCATACAACCTTCTAGGCACATTTATTATATTTGGTCCATTTTACTCTCACATGTGTTTTACAAACAGCTATGTATTACTTTTCACTCACGTCATTTGAAGCTACTGGATTCACTTAGCACAGGTGATATCTGTTTTACAAGCACATTTTCTGCATATGCCTTTGTGGCAGTTTACACAATTTTCGCTGGTCTTGTTGCCTTTGCATAGGCTAATTTCGCACTTCTCCTGCTTTTTAGAGTGATTTCAGTCCCATATCCATATGCCGGATGTCCTTGCTCTTTCGTTCCATTTAGTTCATTTGCCAGTTGAAGTATGAACTTCTTTCTTTCCTTTTCCTTGTTCGTTACTTGTTATAGAAGACCCATTCAGTTATTGCCACATGTTCAGTGTGTTGTAGAAGGCATGCATTGGACATCTCCTATATAAAACCTTTGCAGTATATTTACAGGTCATTTGATCAACCACCCCTTAATTTGTTGAATTGTAGAACGTTAGAGTTACAGGTTTTTTCCTTTTCTTCCTTGCTTATTGGTACTTCAGCATGACACTTTTGCTCTTCTTTCCTTGGAACACAGTGAAGGTGCAGTGTATGTTGCCATTATTGTGGTTGAGTGTATTTCCGCATTTGGCTTCCTTACTTCATTGGGGATTTCACGGTGGAGCTTGTTCATTGTTCCAGCCAGTGGAGTTTTATTTTCTTTGTGGTTTTTTGCAAGTTGAAGAGACGTAAAGAAGTTGTCTGTGGTCACAGTTCTTCCTTGATTTAGAAATGACTCCTTGAGATGCAGAGTGACATACTCTCCAAGTGTTTGTTTCTCTCTATTGCATGTCCTCTTTGCCAAGGTATGGGAAAGCATTAAATATATCAACAGCCAACCAGAATTTGAGACCATATTTGTCTGGTTTGTTGGACGTGAATTGAGTAAACCTGCATCTTACTTTGCTTGGTAACAGTTGCTTGTCAATGGTTATATTTTCTCCAGGTCAGTAAGTGCAAATACTATTTTTGATGAACTTTCCTCACATTTCAGATGCAAGAGCGCATTTTTTGGCCGCCAGGCGTTCAGCCTGTGTTGATTTTCCATCAAAATAGAGAAATCTGAGAGGCTCCTGAAATCTGTCTCTTGGCATTATGTTCTTGATAAAAACAGATCCCCAAGATTGCGACCAGAGAACATCCACAGACATACCTTTTGTGCACAATACACCCCAAACATAAATGGTGGCTGTCATTTTCTCCAGTTCCTTAAGTGACACCGCCCAGTCATTGTATTTTAGTACCTTTCGAGCATTTGATTCTGTTTATTTCTTCATGAGACACAGCATTGCTTCATAAAAAATACGACGGAAGGCACTGATGACAGAGCTGTCTACTTGCTGAAAGCATAAGCAGTGGGACTTCCTCTATCCTTCAGAACATTCACAGCTGACCGCCTTCCGGAAGATGAATAATTTCCAACCTCCCACACGGTTCCATCCCTTGCAATCATCTTTGTAGACGCTTCCTACTGTACCTGCTGTGTTGAAAGAGGTACTCTTTCAAGTATATCAGCATCTGAGTCCTCTTCCACTAACCTCCCCTCATTCACAATGTCTTCATCTTCACTTGTCTCAAGTATGTAATCATCATCTTCATCAGTGAAGTCAACTTCCCTCTCTAAGAGACGTAAGACTTCTTCATCAGAAAGTCCACGCTGGCAATACATGTTCGAAAACGTGTTTCATGGGCAAAGACTGCCTGAATTACAAATATAAGATGTGGTGGTCTGTAATGTCACGTACCAAGTGGCAACAATGAGGAGCAACTGCTCTGCATTACTGCACACTGTTGCTGCCATATTGTTGGATAACTTACTTATATTCAGAAGAGAAATTACAGTGGGATCAAATTGACCCCTTCCGTCTTTCTAGGTGTACTAAAAGAAATGACAAAGAAAATTAAAATAATTCGTAAATACTAAAACATCTTCAGAAAGAGGAGAAAAATTACAAAAAGTCATATAATTTCATTAACGAAATAAATAAATTGTATATGAGAATGAACGAAAAATGTATGTCAGGTGTCATTTTGACCCCTTCCATCGTTCTGGTGTTAATGACAAAGTATACAAACAAAAAGATGGGTTGCCAATTGGTAGCTGCCTAGCTGGTGTTTCAGGTGATGTTTAAGTAAACCACTTAGAGCAGTCGTTTTTGGAAGGTGAAAATCTCATCAATAGCAAAATCAGATGCTACAAAACCTAAGTGTTGATACATTCATTTTCTTTGGTGGCACCAATGAGGTAACTGACACATTAACAACAATTTGAGCAGCAGGCACCAACGCATTAAATTCACCAATGGGCATGAGAGAAATAACAGCATCAAATTGTTAGTTTTACAAAACTCCAGCAAAAATCATAAACATTATATATATATATATATATATATATATATATATATATATATAAGGATTGTATCTACATTCAACACTTACTGAAATTATCCTTAACAGAAGATATATTCTAGTGGGGTCCCCAAAGACTCCAGTGGTACTCAGTGTAACAAAAAAAAATATTTCGTATGAGGGGGGGGTTAAGACGTCAAGAAATAATTCCATGGTACCTGAGGGGGCAGTGGAAGGGAAATATAGTAGGGAAAGAATAGACTAAGAAGGATTGAACAAATAGTTGAGGAAGTCGTCAGTAAGTGATACTCTGATAAGTGGTTCTTCGAGATACACTGCTACATTTACTGAGGAATAAGCTCCATGATAGTGTCTTGTGTAGGACAGTACATGAAAAAGCTATGACTCATACAAAACACCTTGTATACGACCAAGACTGTGTTTACTAAATAAGTTATAACACTAACAGATCACTGCTTTCCTGTAACTATGTTCCAAAAACAATTTTCAGAGGTATTTCTCCAGTGCGTCGTTCAAGAGTAATTGTTCTTCGTTCTAACCTCCATTACATTTGTAACAATTTTTTTTCTCATCGGTCTTCCGACTAGTTTGAGGCGGCCAGCCAGGAATTCCTCAACTTTGACAACCTCTTCATCTCAGAGTAGCACTTGCAACCTACGCCCTCAATAATACGCTGGATGTATTCCAACCTTTTTGTCTTCCTCTACAGTTTTTGCCCTCTACAGCTGCCATCAGTACCATAGAAGTCATTCCCTCACATCTTAACAGATGTCCTGTCATTCTGTGCCTTCTCATTATCAGTGTTTTCCACATATTCCTTTCCTTTGATTCTGTGCAGAATCTCCTCATTCCTTACATTAACAGTATCGTCATGAAAATGGCAGCACAACTGTTTTTCTGAACAAGTCGCAAGGCGCACAGCGACGACGTGTCCATTGTTGTCTAGATATTTTCAGAGCAATTCAGATACAGACATGTATGGCGGTAATAAATCGAAGAAAATGTGATTATTCTGTAACGAGCACCCGGAAACCACCGGTTCCTTATTCTAAAATACTGATAAAATGAAATTTGGTCAAAGAGTGACATTTTGAGATTGTGATTCTGCAGCAAACAAAGGTTGAGGGTTATGTGCACTGGGAATTTGGATTCTGAAATACGTTTAAACATACGGCACGTAAATGTTTTTTGAACCGTGTCTCGAAGCTTCATCGAGTTTGTCTATATTAGGAAGGAAGGCTTGGGCATCTGAGTCTCTATTTGCCTGATTTTTCATATGGAGGAGGGGGTTGTTATTCCTTGAGTTGCAAATGGCAAGCTGCTTGTGTGGAACTTTAGTTTTATGTTCATATTTTTAAACAGATAGCTATTTTGTAGGATTTGCTACCTAAAAAAGAAGAACAATCTGTTATCTGTTGCATTCTACTGCCTTTGGTTGAAACTATGTGCATGCTGGTGAGAAGCTTTGTTGTCTGGTATTTGTTTTCTTTTTTGTGAGAGTTTGCCTGTCATGGCGGCACAACGTTCATTATTTAAAACTATGGATTTGATGATTATTTCTCCGTGTTGTTCAAATGGTTCAAGCGAAATTTTATGTAGGTTATTCAATGGGGACATTAAATATACCATCTTACACTGGTCTGGATGATAATATGAAATGTTGTTGCAAGAATCAGTGGTTTGTTGATTTCCTATACACACACACACACACTCACACACACACACACACACACACACACACACACACACACACACATATATATATATATATATATATATATATCGATTTATTACCGCCATACATGTCTGTATCTGAATTGCTCTGAAAATATCTAGACAACAATGGACACGTCTTCGCTGTGCGCCATGCGCCTTGTTCAGAAAAACAGTTGTGCTGCCATTTTCATTACTATACTGATAATGTAAGGAATGAGGAGATTCTGCACAGAATCGGAAAGGAAAGGAATATGTGGAAAACACTGATAATGAGAAGGCGCAGAATGACAGGACATCTGTTAAGACGTGAGGGAATGACTTCTATGGTACTGATGGCAAAAACTGTAGAGGAAGACAGAGATTGGAATACATCCAGCGAATTATTGAGGGCGTAGGTTGCAAGTGCTACTCTGAGATGAAGAGGTTGTCAAAGTTGAGGAATTCCTGGCTGGCCGCCTCAAACTAGTCGGAAGACCGATGAGAAAAAAAATTGTTACAAATGTAATGGAGGTTAGAACGAAGAACAATTACTCATGAACGAGGCACTGGAGAAATACCTCTGAAAAATGTTTTTGGAACATAGTTACAGGAAAGCAGTGATCTGTTAGTATTATAACCTATTTAGTAAACACAGTCTTGGTCGTATACAAGGTGTTTTGTATGAGTCATAGCTTTTTCATGTACTGTCCTACACAAGACACTATCATGGAGCTTATTCCTCGGTAAATGTAGCAGTGTATCTCGAAGAACCACTTATCAAAGTATCACTTACTGACGACTTTCTCAACTATTGGTTCAATCCTTCTTAGTCTCTTCTTTCCCTACTATATTTTCCTTCCACAGCCCCCTCAGGTACCGTGGAATTATTTCTTGACGTCCTAACCCCCCCTCATACGAAATTTTTTTTTTGTTACACTGAGTACCACTGGAGTCTTTGGGGACCCCACTAGAATATATCTTCTGTTAAGGATAATTTCAATAAGTGTTGAATGTAGATACAGTCCTTATATTTTTCCGTGTTCTAAGTCTTCATGGTAGAGGGATGAAAATGAATGAATGTGCACATCATTTTTAATCATTCATTTCAGCAAATAGTACAAATAATTCTGATAAAACTGCAAATGTCTTGTTATCAAACTCCAAAGTGACATTTTTGAGACGTTGCATTTAAGGCAAGAAGTTTCCGAGCCATTTTTACACGCATAGCTATCAGAAAATGGACACCGTCCTAGTTCTTTCGTGTATGGTGTTGATAAAAGTACTAGGGAGCTAATACTATCAAGTTTTTTTGCCAATGTGTTGCTTTCCTCAATCTATGAGGTATGTACGTCTTTTGTATTTAGTCCTTTAAGCTTACCCTGGTGTGACATGCACCCATATTATAATGCAATCAGTGCATTAATATCATTCACGTTGTAAAATGACATCATCCTCTTTTAGTGTATGCTTTAACCAGCTTATTCGTTGTATCTACTCCTGACTTTGTTTCACTATAGTACAGCTTAATTATTGGCTTCCATTCTTCATGATCTTCTGCTTTCTTCCTTGAATGAACTGCACTGAAGTTATAACTTTGCCTTTTTATGAACAATTCGAAACTATTGATGCATGGTCTTGGAATTCGAACATGGATGAACATTTGACGCGATCTCAGGTCTCAGAGAAAGTTTATGGTAGTTCTCCTTTACTTCTTCTAATTGTTGCTAAAAGTATGAGATCGATTTTCAAAAGTGCTCTGAGGGCTTGGATAATAGTCAGCTGTTACATTTCTGCCGTTGTTTTATAAGCCTTTCATTGTATCTAAAGCAACTCTCTTGCCTCGACCGACTCCACATGATTCATTATCTTGTCGACCAGTGTAAACCTGTGGAGTGGGAATGTAAAATGTTGCAGTATTACATACAACCCATAATTTCAACCCATATTTTCCTGGTTTTGAAGGAATATATTCAGAGATATGTATAGCGACCTCGAACTGTTACGAGCCTCTATGTTACACCACATTAGAGATTAATGAACTTTGTTCTTCCCTAGAAACAAGTGAAAAGCTTATTGTATGGTTTTCATGTTTTGTACTGCGAGTTTCGTTGAGCCTGGTACGGGGTTGTTTGTTTACTTGGTTTCTGAGTTGAAATGTTTGGTAATTTTGTGCAATTTTTGCGTACCATTGCCATTTGAAGGCCCAGTAATCTACAGGTGAATATAGCCAGAAAGCATGGAGAACATGCTGCTGAACAACCTTCAGTCCACAGGTCCACAGTTCAGCACGTTTAACGGATTCGTGTGTTCTGGCAAGAGTTCACACTCACAAGTTATAGGCATGAGAGTGATGAAAGCTGGTGCTATAGTTCCCAGCATTCGAAACAGCTCAGAGGCTATTCCTATGTTTGTTACTAATTAGCTCGCCTTAAAAGTGGAGAACAATCTCGTGACACTTGCCACACGGTTCTCTATTATATAGCGGGCGGCACAAATAACGCAACAACGAGAAATAAACACGGGCTTTCGAGATTCTTAACGGAAATAGGTTCAGTTTCCCACGGTTCTCTATGTTATACGCAATATATCATTCGACCGAAGCACAGTAATGTCAACCATCATTAAAACTATCCGCATCGTAAGTGGCCTCTGTCGTGGACAAATCACGGCACATTTTGTAGCGCAGCGTAGCACCTTTCCGTAACGATCGAACAACCTTTTAAGTGGAGACACCTCGTTCTTTCTAGATACTCGGTGCGGATGACGAAGGAAACACGTGCTCCAGAGCTGCTTCTAGCTTAGGCAGCAGTGTCCGTCAGCTTCCTTGATGATCACAAAATTATTGATATTGTTGTTAGTTGAAGACAAACATTTACACCATTGTTTCTGTGAGTATATCTATACATTATCTATGTTCTATAAAATCATTAGCTCGATAACTCTTAAATTTTTATCTCTAGGACTTTTAAATGGTGTGTTCACAATATTAAACTTTATCATACCCTGACATAATCTGACCATGTCTTGTAACAGCATTTAAGCACTTAATTCTCCATAAGTATCTTCACTCTGCCTTTCCTAGTGGTTCATGGCATACTACACTCTGTAGGTCCTTGGCCTAGCGACTAGAAAAAAGGGCATGCTTGCTTCTCCATATCATTGCCTATTTTGTTTTGTGGTTTTTTTACAACAAAATTGAATAATTGAATATTGGATGTAAGGATTTATTAAAAATATCATCTCTCGCCACAAAAATCGGCTACTAGCAGTTTATTACTTAATACTATCCGCACACAAAAACAGTTATATATACACATCAAAACACAAATCAACATGTTTTTACATGTATGTATACAAACTTGCGAGAAAATTTAAGGTTTTATCCAATTTAGCAAATGCTTAGATTCAGAAGTTACTGTTTTCTAAAATGTTTTATTTTGCCATTTTATTCACTCATAAGTAAAATGCTTACAAACACTACACACGGAAAACTAGGTATTCACTTATGAATTTACAGATCATTGCCGGTGTACTATAGATCACTCACTCTGGTAGAGGGGATGAAGTCATTACGGTGAGTGCTTTTCTCGCCACTCTACTCCTTTACAAGGGAAAAGGGAGGTGTTACTTTGGTCAGGTCCTCCTCACCACTCTCCACAAACTACTCTTAGGCTGCGGTTACACCATGTCTCAATGTCTCCGAGAAACAGATAACACGCCTCAGCTTCTGATCTCTTTCTACGCTAAACGAGAACAAAAGAAATCGTATTTTTCTTACTCATTCAAATAACTGAAATGATGTAACAGACAGACTTCTTCTCCTTCAAGTAAATATTCTGTTTCGAGATTATTGTTATTACAGCATATAGCCCTCAAAATACGCAAGACTATTAATGATATCTTACGTCCTTTCTGTTCACAGGGCCTGATTCACGAACTCCCCTGTTTACCAAACTCTTCATGTGTCTTTAAATGTGGTGTGTCCCCTCTGATGTTTAAATTGTCGTATTCTGATAAGTTTGCATTGATTTATTGTTATAATAGTTGTTCCGTTATTTCGTAAAGCTGAGTAACCTCAGCCAGCTTGTACCTTTATGTGGATCTGTTAGCATATGGATGAGCTTTCTACAAATTATTTCCTTGCAACGGTTACTCTGCGTTTTTGTTACTTCCATTAAATGCTGTTTGTATCACATTTACATTTATCAATAAGCTACATGTCTTGATCATGTTATCTGTCCGTATTATTATATGTGTTTCTCTATATGTATACATTCTCTATATGTATACATTTAAATTAATCGTTTAACTTACAGTAAGTATACTCATTTGTAAAACAGTTCTTGAGATGTGACAGATATCAGTATTATTCCCCTCCATTTCCATTACTACACTATGTCAGTCAACTAACCCAATTACACTTCATTTCCGTTTTGAATGGGTAATCCTAATGAACTCCTTTCCATGTTCCATATGTCAGCATGCTAATTTTTTTTACACAAATTTCTGGAATGAGCACTATGCCAATTCCTTAGTTCCCCTTCAAATACGAGGGCTGTCCAGAAAGTAAGTTACGATCGGTCGCTAAACGGAAACCACAGTGAAAACCAGAAAAATTTTATTTGCAACAGTTAGATACACCTTCCACCTACTTCTCTACATAGTCGCCGCTCCAACTTCGAGTTTTGTCGTAGTGTTGTATCAACTTTCCAATATCCTCGTCACAGAAAGCAGCCGCCTGTGCTTTCGGCCAGGTCTGCAGCTCGTTGTCTGTCGAAAAATTTTGTCTTCATGGCCAGCGGTTTTTGTGAGCAGAAATGAGACTCAGGGGGAGCCAATTACGGACTGTATTGTGGGTGATCAAACACTTCTCATCGGAAACGCTGCAAGAGCGTCTTCATTGCCCCTGCAGTGTGCCGCCGAGAATTGGCTTGAAGAAGGAACTGCTCGACAGTTGTGTTATGTGGGCTGCAGGACACAGGCGAAATCTCTAACCGGGCCCTCATGCTTGGCGGGTGACGCTATTCCCTACGCATCTTTAAGTGCTCACTGTTCACTCAAAACTGAAAAGAGCGTCGCGACACGATTGACGGGCATACTAGAGACACTGCCCAACACATCTGTGCGAAGCTTTACCGGATTTTCCCAGTGGTTTCCATTTCGCGGCCGATCGTAACTTACTTTCTGGACAGCCCTCGTATTTAAAAAAAAAACATGCTTTTCCTTGTCTCTGTATGACGCAATGTTATTAATTTCTCTCAACAACATATTAACCAACTAAAACGTAACTTCATGCAGAGTCCATTTCTTAAATGTTACGAACTTCAGCTTTTTGTAGTATTGTCCTCATATAAATACGAGATTTTTTTCACTAATTGTGCGTTTCAGATATTGCAGCCTGCTCGTACTGTTATCATCTCTGCTGTTGCCTGAAGCTACTAGAAAATCTAAAATCCTCCCTCATTTGGCACGTCTCAATTAAGGTATGTCTAAATCTTTATTAACACTGAGACTAAAAACATTCTTCGCCAAAGAGTAGCATATTACCTACAAATTCTAAATATTACAGTCCACAAATATCTTGTGATCCAAAATGTTTCTGTGACACAAGTCTTTCTTAGCTGTCGGATACTACAGTCCTTAAGAATTTACGTGTGGCCTACCTACTATTCTAAAGGGTCTACATCTACATTTCACGAGCCATCGTATGGAGCGTACCCTGTACCACTACCGGTCATTTCGTTTCCTGTTCCAGATAGGGCGAGGGAAAAACGACTGCTGTGTGCCTCCATATGAGCCCTGATTCCTGGTATCTTATCTACGTTGTCCTTGCGCAAAATGTATGTTGGCGACAATAGAGACGTTTTGCTGTCAGATTCAAATACCGTTTCTGTAAATTATCTCAACAGTGTTCCTCGAAAAGAACGTCACCTTCCCTCCAAGGATCCCCATTTGAGTTTCCGAAGCATTTCTGTAATACCTGCGTGTTGTCCGAAGCTGCCAGTAATAAATCTAGCAGACCGCCTCTGAATTGCTTTGATGTCTTCCATTCAGCTGACTTGGAGCGGAACCAGAACACTCGGCAGTACTGAAGAACTCATCGCACTAGCGTCCTATACGCGGTCTCCTTTGCAGATGAACCACACTTTCCTAAAATTCCACAATAAACCGGAGTCAGCCATTCGCTTTTACTACAAGACTCCTCACATAATCGCACCATTTCATATCTCTTTTCAACGTTGCGTCCCGCTATTTAAACGATGTGATTGTGCCAAGCAAGACACCACTTCAAATTTCCTGACAGATTAAAACTGTGTGCCACACGGAGACTCGAACTCGGGACCTTTGCCTTTCGCGCGCAAGTGATCTAGCAACTGAGCTACCCAAGCACGACTCACGACCCGTCCTCACAGCTTCAAATGTGCCAGTACCTCATCTCCTACCTTCCAAACTTCACAGAAGCTCTTCTGCGAACCTTGCAGAACTAGCACTCCTGGAAGAAAGGATATTGCGGAGACATTGCTTAGCCACAGCCTAGGGGATGATTCGAGAATGAGATTTTCACTCTGCAGCGCGACCTTTGGCTTTCGCGGCAAGGTAGGAGACGAGGTACAGGCAGAATTGAAGCTGTGAGAACGCGTTGTCAGTCGTGCTTGGGTAGCTCAGTTGGTAGAGCACTTGCCCGTGAAAGGCAAAGGTCCCGGGTTCGAGTCTCGCTCTGGAAGACAGTTTTAATCTGTCAGGAAGTTTCATATCAGCGCACACTCCGCTGCAGAGTGAAAATCTCATTCTGGAAGACACCACTTATGCGGGAACCGAACATTACAGGTTTTTTTCCTTCTCAACCGCTTTAACTTACATTTTTCTACAATTACAACTAGCTGCCATTCATTACACTAACTACTTTTTGTCTAAGTCACCTTGTACTCTCCTACAGTCACTCAACTTCGACATCTCCCCATACACCAAAGCATCATCAGCAAAGAAAAGTAGATTGCTGCCCACCCTGTCCGCCAGATCATTTAGGCATATAGGGAATAACAGCGGTCCATATTCTCCTGCATCACTTTCTTCTGTTCCTTCCCCTGTTGCCAAGTTCCTGTTCTCCAAGATTGTTGAACTGTCATCTCATTTTACATACTGAATTATCGGATCAATTGTCTCATAAATAATCTCTTCATCTTCTGCTTGCGACGATGCACGTATACCCAAACTGTTGGCGTTGGTCTTAGTTCACTGGTCCACACTTAAGCTACACTCAGCCCTAGCCTTTCCCTTTTCAGATTTTCTGACTTCCCTACAGCAGTCAAACTTCAGATATTCCACCATCCGACTGCAATATGTTAGTCTGCCGTTGATTATTGACTTTTATTCTCAAGGATGTTTTGCACTTTGGGAGGCCTCTGCCAGTGATCCGACTGGGGGACTAATCCGGAATCGTTTGCCAACAGGGATATCATCGTGATACTATTTCACTTGAAGGTCAAATGTCATGTCTTCTTCTTGCGTTACGGCCTCTGTAGGACCACAGGTAGCCCCTTCGTGGACTGATTTTCCTCTTCTTCTCCCAGAACCTCTTCATTCTTTCTCTTCTTCTCTCCCGCTCTTCTTCCGAGATCTTCAGTTTCCGTTTCTCCTGTCGGCTCCTCTGGTGACGCTCTAATCTTTTCCTGTATTCTTCTCTGTCATTGATCTCCGGTATACTGATCGGTGTATATTTGTTCCTCCAATTTTCCTTTCCTTCGACCATGATCCCCATTTCCTACGTCCTTCCAAAGTTCAACAACCCACTTGGTTCCTGTCTTTCCCCTTGTCCTCCCTGTTGTTTCCCACACTCTCTTCGTCATTCTGTCCATACTCATCCTAACTACATGTCTAGCAAACCTTGCCCTTTTGAGTCTGATTTCCCCAGATATTGTTCTCATGTTCCGGTACAATTCTTCCGTAGGTCTTCGCATCCACCTCTCTCCACCTCTTTTGGGACCTAGTATTTTTCTCTCTTCTTTCTCTAGTTGTTCTGCCTCATTTCTTCCTAGTGTCACCGTCTCAGCAGCATATAATACTGCATTCCTCACCGTTGCCTTGTAGTGGCATTTCTTTGCCTCTGTTATTGTATGTCTCTCGTCTGACCTCATCTTCTTTATCCTCTCTGTTATCCCCTCCTTGCTCCTGTTCCTTCCTGTTATAAATTCCCCCAGATATTTAAATTTGTCCACCATTTACACAGTGCCTTCCGCAGTTTCCCAGTCTGCAGTGGTATTTAATGTCTTTGTCTTGTTATAGGCGATCCTCAGTCCCACCTTTCTGGCTACCTTACTTGTCGAGTTGGGTCTTTGCATCTTCTTCCGTCTCACTTACTATTGCTATGTCGTCTGCAAAGTCTAGGCAGTCCACTTGAGCCCTGTTGTCCTTTTTGTCCCCCACATGGGTCTTTGGTATTCCCATTTTCTCGTTTATTGCTCTTCACTGCCTGATCACTTCGTCCAGCGCTATATTGAACAATGGATACACATGACAGATTTCAATGCAGTAATTTCCATATTCATGCTATTACTGTTTGCTGAATCGTCGGGATGTTAGCGGCAGTCTCGCAAAGCAAGGGCAAGAACTAGCCTTGAAACGCAGTACGTTCCCCCTCCCCCTTTGACCAAGCCATTGGCTGAACAAGGGTAAGAGCTTACACAAAAAGTCGTCTGCCGCCATCACTGACGTTTTTTATTCAATATTTATATAGTGGCTGGATTTGAGCCCAAGGAGCAGGAAGTTTCTATCGTTTGTCTACACCGCGGTGCTCACAACTCGTTATATGTAGGATCGGGTAAAGCAGTGTAACAGTTCTGTCACTAAATGTAACTGGGTTTTCTCTTTTGATGCTAGTTATTTGTCAGGATGAGCATTACTGCAAAGGGCATTTGATTCTAAAGCATTATGTCAGGGTGAAAATACTAAATAAATTAATTTTTCTCTCTTAACAACATGTGGGCAGGGTGGGTTCTTCCTTGGCTCGGGTATGAGGTAGAATGAAACAGCATTTTTACATAAGATAACTTTTATTGAAGATTTGTACAACTGTTTCCTTACTCGATGTCCTGGCTCTGGGAGCGGCAGCTGTGTCGTTTGTGAAGCCTTCTGCTGCGGCAGCGGCGGCGTCTGATTACGCGTGGCAGTGTGTATCTCGTGTCGCCGTCTCGCCCAGCTTACTGGAGACGCGCAGCGCGAGGTGGCCCGTTTCATTATTGCGAGCGAAGTCGTGCATCGGAAGGTGATACCTTGGATGTGGCGTCCCAGTGGTTCTCTTCTCTAAGCGGCCGCGTGTGTTGTGTGTCGGCCAGCGGAGCGGCGCGGCGTGGAAGGCCAGTGTCTCGGACTCGAACAACGGACTCCCGCTTGCCAGTCTTCGGCTGTCAGATCTTCAGCCCAGCTCGCAGGTGACTGCTGATGTGAGGCCGTCTCCTTCCCGTCCTCACGAGTCACCCGGGTACGTAAAAATCAGACTTCAAATACCTTTTAACTTCTGTCTTCTGGCGCCGAGGCTGCTGCTAGCTATTCCATTACAGCGGCGGACTTGGTGCGTCTGTGTATGATGTAGTCTCTTCTTGCATGACGGTCTTCAGCACCGAAACTGACTGAAAACTACTGCTACTCTCTTCTAATTTCTTCGTCTGTTGGGCCCACTGCGTCTCGCATATTTATTCACTTCAGTTTACTGGATGTGAACGACTTCACGGTCATTGCCTCTTCTGTCACGTTGAAAAGCTTCTCGAAGAGTCTTCTTAACGTCGGTCATTGGCTCTTGGAATGTAGGCGAGGGCCTTTGCTCACATGTGACAACTGAGAAACACGTGAGCCGGTCAGGCGATGCCCTGACGGCTGAATCGAAAGAGTCCGCTTATGTGGGGAGGGCGATGGCTTCTGAACTTGCTGACTTCATGGTCATTGTCTCTTCTGCTCTGCTGCTCTGCCCGCTGTTTGCCAGTGTGTAATTCTTCTAAACTAAACTAAGTTTTTCATTTATTTTCTAATTTCTACATCACTTTGATTTCACTAATTTATTTACTTAAGTACCACTCAACAGCAGGGAAAAGTTGAAGTAAAATGCTTCAGAAGAGCAATTTTGCTTTTAAATGAGAAAGTAATGAAAAATTTATACAGTTAAGGAGAACTGAATGTCATGGTTTATAAGTACTGTGATCATTCTTCGAGTTTGCTACAAAACCAGTGAACTTTCTAGAATGCGATAGAAGAACGCAAAATTGAATAACTTTTAAATGACTTATTTTACGCCGGCCGCGGTGGTCTAGCGGTTCTAGGCGCTCAGTCCGGAACCGCGCGACTGCTACGGTCGCAGGTTCGAATCCTGCCTCGGGCATGGATGTGTGTGATGTCCTTAGGTTAGTTAGGTTTAAGTAGTTCTAAGTTCTAGGGGACTGATGACCATAGATGTTAAGTCCCATAGTGCTCAGAGCCATTTGAACCATTTTTGAACTTATTTTACGTGGTTAGTGGTAATTACAGAAAGACTAAATAATTCATATACGCTGCTGCGCTGCTAGACGGGATGCCGGACCAGTTTTTCAGGTGATACTTTCAGCAGGTAAACGCAAATTACGTAAAAATTATCGCTCCTGTTCATTTTTCTCGGAAAATGAGTAATGAATGTATGCCAGCGAGCAGCTAGTATTCTTATGTTATTTTTCGTTTTTTGTTGCGAACGACCACATCTTTAAAGTAAACGCAAGGAGTGAGAGATATCAAAGATGCTACATAAGTGACAACAGTGTGTCGTTGGACGATGTGAAATGAACTTTCGTGAGTCCTTTATGAAGTTTTGGTGTTAAGGTAAGTGAAAAAACAGATTATCAGGAAAGAAAAAGGAAGTGCAATTTTGGTTATTGAAATACGGAGCAGATAAGGTGCTATCAAAAAGTTTCGGTATGCGGGGCGCTGCGGCGTCTATGCAAACTACCGCGCCCCAATGCTGTATATAAGCACCGACATATAGTCAAAGGGTTAGTGTGGCATGAACGGAAACTATTTGATTGCTTCTTGTGTTTTAAGACAGATAAATGATTATAGGTGGGATAAATATAACCATTTACTTTGAGTCTCTGAACACTCGTATATAACGACATTATAAGAGAAGGCAAAATGATTTTTTTTCAGTGCGTTATATCCTTTCTCAGTGCTCTAGTCTGCGAAACACAAATATTAATCACCTACCACATCAGATACGTAGAGGTGGGCTTTAGACTAATGTCGCAAGTAAGTATTAGTGTCGTAAAAATGTCTTCACAGTATCAGTACAATAAGCTACAGCGCTGACCGACTGAATGAAATGTTCTTGCAAGAGGCAGAATGCTGAGAGTGCCAAGCGGTGTGAATTTTTTTTAACATCCTACGAATTGGCGACAAGCAATCAAGAGATCATGTACCTTCAGATATGATGCTGCTTAGTATTACAGTAATACCTTAATACTTCATTTATATATAAGTATTTAGACATAGTTCACCCAAGATTTTTAAATTTCTGCCAGCCAAACTAAAATCAATTTTGAACTGACGAATGGAAAAGACTGTTTGTAATTAGAAGGAACTCAGGAAGTGCACGCTAGATGTTACCTGAGCTTAAGAAAGGAGAATATCAAACGAACATCGATGTTTCTTGCATCTGTAGTGCATATGTAGACGCCAAGTAGTTGCAAATGCTGTGACCAAATGTGCTTAGAATAAATAGGAAAAAAGACAATGACAGTAGAAATAATTTAGAAACTTTAAAGCCGTTTCATTTGTATATCTTCATGTTAGAATGACTAATTCCCTGTATTGTGTGTATGGTTTCGGTATTTACCGTAATAAGTGAACTGTGAAAAGAATTGATGTTGATTCAAGATTTATGGAGTAAAATATTTGTGTTACAATGAGTGAGGTAGAAATTGTGCATGTTAAAGTAAGTGAGGTGGAAATTGTGGAATGCTTTTTGGGTAAACGGACAGGAAAATTTAGACATGTGAGAGAAAAAGAAAGACAAGAGGGTAAGTGGGGGAGGGAAAGGGAAAGACAAAGAAGAGGAAGGAGAGAGAGGAGAGACAAGTGAGAAGAAATCATTTGACGAATTCACACAAACTAAGTAATAACAGTTTTAATTAACAATTAATGACAATAGATATAAAATGGTAACACTGAATGCTTCATTAACGGAGCCAGCTATCTAGGAGCAGTAGAATCGAGGCGAAATTAAAAATTTACTAGATGAAGCCGATTTATACGATAGCGAATGTCAGAGTATCAAAAGAGTATTAGAGTCTGTAGATCAGAAGTTCCAGTCCTAAGTGAAAGAGGAGAAGCTGAAAGGACGAGGGAGTATATAGAGGGTCTACACAAGAGAGCTGAACTTGAAAGCAATACCGTAGATACGAAACAGGACGTAGATGAAGATGAGATGGGAGGTATGATACTGCGATAACAATGTGACAGAGCACTGGAAGGCTGAAGTCGAAACAAGGCACTGGAAATAGACATTCCCCAAGAATTATTGATAGCCTTGCGAGAGACTGACATGATAAACCACTTCTGTCTGATGTGCAACACGTATGAGACAGGTTAAATACTTTCAGGCTTCAAGAAGAATACAATAATTCCCATTAAAAAGAAAGCAGGTGCTGGCAGGTGTGAATAATACCGAACTATCATCTTAATAAGTCATGGTTGCAAAATAATAACATCAATTCGTTACAGAAGAATGGAAAAAAGTGATAGAACTTGTACTCGGGGAAGATCAGTTCAGCTTCTGGAGATATGTAGGATCACGTGAGGCGATACTGACACTACAACTTATCTCAGACGATAGGCAAAGGAAAGGCAAATTTACGTTTGTTTTGTAGGGCGGGCAACCACAGCCAAACATCGACATTTTTTTCAGAGAAAATTCCGCACTGGCCGTATGAATGGTTTTTATTACATCTGCGACAGGTATCTTACCACTTATCAGTGAATCCTCAGGCAATATACGCTATTTATAACATAGTAACGATGAACATTGCCCTGTAGCCACTCCCCATCATTCACGTCCAATATACCGTCATCTGGTGAAAGCGGTTGTTAAAATTTCAAGATTAAAAAAGACTTTGTTTTTAATCATGGGCGCAACAATAACAGTACAAGTTGAGAGGAGCCGCACGGCAGTGGACACTGCCTGACACAGTCATTCATACAGCGAGTGCGTAATTTTCTTTGAAAAAAAAATTGCATTTATTGAAATTATAGACTTAAAGCTTTTCACAATGTTAGTGGGCTAACAGGGCTCATTGTGGCGTAAAGAGGATCACCAATTACGTCTGTGATGACGTCACAAGAGCCAATTGCCCTATGTGTAAAATGGAGAGCATATTTGGTGAAACTATATGAAGTTACAATTCACCTCTGACCTGTCAGGCTATTGACATAACAGTGTGGAACTGTCGTCATCTTGCTCAGAGCTGTAATACTAGCCCTGGTTTTATGATGTCACAATCCTGCTCTTACGTTTGGTCTATAACAGTGTGGAAGTCTGGCACACTTGCCAAAACTTGGGATAGATTCTATGTCGTCAGTGTCCAATTTCCAAAATACGATGTCTGAGACGAAAGATGTTGGTGCAGGTCCAGCCATGTGACTTGTTTCCTTGAGCTACAATTCGCCGCGCGGGATTAGCCGAGCGGTCTGGGGCGGTGCAGTCATGGACTGTGCGGCTGGTCCCGGCGGAGGTTCGAGTTCTCCCTCGGGCATGGTTGTGTGTGTTTGTCCTTAGGATAATTTAGGTTACGTAGTGTGTAAGCTTAGGGACTGTTGACCTTAGCAGTTAAGTCCCATATGATTTCACACACATTTGAACTTTTTTTTTTTAACTACAATTCACTCAAATGTGTATGTTCACTTTTCCAAACACAAAGTTCGAGTCGATCCATAGGTGACTTTATTTAAATAAACACTAGGAGGAATAGACCCTCTGGACATGTCCCCGAAGTCAACTTATTGCCCCTCAGTTAATGTCCAAAGCAAACAAATGCCTTACCTGGGAGCGCTCCCCATTCTGCAAGTGCAATTTTTGTGAGTTGCGTATCACCAGACCGGTGGAAAAGTAAAACACTACAAACCTCTGTCGCCGCTACTTATAACAGTGTAGAATTCCGGAACACGGACGCAGAATTGATATACTGGCGGCGTCCTACTGTAACATATGCATTTCAGCAGTTATCACCGTAAGTTTAAGTCAGGAACGTCGTACAGCATATATCTGTCTGCTGACCTACTTGAAATACTTCTCAAAGTCACTGCTTCTCCTGCCTCTAAGTCTGGAGGGGATGACTTCTATGGTACTGATGGCAGCTGTAGAGGGCAAAAACTGTAGAGGAAGACAGAGATTGGAATACATCCAGCGAATTATTGAGGGCGTAGGTTGCAAGTGCTACTCTGAGATGAAGAGGTTGTCAAAGTTGAGGAATTCCTGGCTGGCCGCCTCAAACTAGTCGGAAGACCGATTTGAAAAAAAATTGTTACAAATGTTATGGCGGTTAGAACGAAGAACAATTACTCATGAACGAGGCACTGGAGAAATACCTCTGAAAAATGTTTTTGGAACATAGTTACAGGATAGCAGTAATCTGTTAGTATTATAACTTATTTAGTAAACACAGTCTTGGTCGTATACAAGGTGTTTTGAATGAGTCATAGCTTTTTCATGTACTGTCCTACACAAGATACTATCATGGAGCTTATTCCTCGGTAAATGTAGCAGTGTATCTCGAAGAACCACTTATAAAAGTATCACTTACTGACGACTTCCTCAACTATTTGTTCAATCCTTTTTAGTCTCTTCTTTCCCTACTATATTTTCCTTCCACAGCCCCCTCAGGTACCGTGGAATTATTTCTTGACGTCTTAACCCCCCCCCTCATACGTAATATTTTTTTTTTGTTACACTGAGTACCACTGGAGTATTTGGGGACCCCACTAGAATATATCTTCTGTTAAGGATAATTTCAATAAGTGTTGAATGTAGATACAGTCCTTATATTTTTCCTTGTTCTAAGTCTTCATGGTAGAGGGATGAAAATGAATGAAAGTGCACATTATTTTTAATCATTCATTTCAGCAAATAGTACAAATAATTCTGATAAAACTGCAAATGTCTTGTTATCAAACTCCAAAGTGACAATTTTGAGACGTTGCATTTAAGGCAAGAAGTTTCCGAGCCATTTTTACACGCATAGCTATCAGAAAATGGACACCGTCCTAGTTCTTTCGTGTATGGTGTTGATAAAAGTACTAGGGAGCTAATACTATCAAGTTTTTTTGCCAATGTGTTGCTTTCCTCAATCTATGAGGTATGTACGTCTTTTGTATTTAGTCCTTTAAGCTTACCCTGGTGTGACATGCACCCATATTATAATGCATTCAGTGCATTAATATCAGTCACGTTGTAAAATGACATCATCCTCTTTTAGTGTATGCTTTAACCAGCTTATTCGTTGTATCTACTCCTGACTTTGTTTCACTATAGTACAGCTTAATTATTGGCTTCCATTCTTCATGATTTCTGCTTTCTTCCTTGATTGAACTGCAGTGAAGTTATAACTTTGCCTTTTTATGAACAATTCGAAATTATTGATACATGGTCTTGGAACTCGAACATGGATGAACATTTCACGCGATCTCAGGTCTCAGAGAAAGCTTATGGTAGTTCTCCTTTATTTCTTCTAATTGTTGCTAAAAGTATGAGATCGATTTTCAAAAGTGCTCTGAGGGCTTGGATAATAATTGTCAGCTGTTACATTTCTGCCGTTGTTTTATAAGCCTTTCATTGTATCTAAAGCAACTCTCTTGCCTCGACCGACTCCACATGATTCATTATCTTGTCGACCAGTGTAAACCTGCGGAGTGGGAATGCAAATTTCAGCCAGCCAAACATAAATCAGTGTTGAACTGACGAGTGGAAAAGGCTGTTTGTAATTAGAAGGAACTCAGGAAGTGCACGCTAGATGTTACCTGAGCTTAAGAAAGGAGAATAGCAAACGAACATCGATGTTTCTTGCATCTGTAGTGCATATGTAGACGCCAAGTAGTTTCAACTGCTGTGACCAAATGTGCTTAGAATAAATAGGAAAAAAGACAATGACAGTAGAAATAATTTAGAAACTTGAAAGCCGTTTCATTTGTATATCTTCATGTTAGAATTACTAATTCCCTGTATTGTGTGTATGGTTTCGGTAATTACCGTAATAAGTGAACTGTGAAAAGAATTGATGTTGATTCAAGATTTATGGAGTAAAATATTTGTGTTACAATGAGTGAGGTAGAAATTGTGCATGTTAAAGTAAGTGAGGTGGAAATTGTGGAATGCTTTTTGGGTAAACGGACAGGAAAATTTAGACATGTGAGAGAAAAAGAAAGACAAGAGGGTAAGTGGGGGAGGGAAAGGGAAAGACAAAGAAGAGGAAGGAGAGAGAGGAGAGACAAGTGAGAAGAAATCATTTGACGAATTCACACAAACTAAGTAATAATATTTTTAATTAACAATTAATGACAATAGATATAAAATGGTAACACTGAATGCTTCATTAACGGAGCCAGCTATCTAGGAGCAGTAGAATCGAGGCGAAATTAAAAATTTGCTAGAAGAAGCCGAATTATACGATAGCGAATGTCAGAGTATCAAAAGAGTATTAGAGTCTGTAGATCAGAAGTTCCAGTCCTAAGTGAAGGAGGGGAAGCTGAAAGGAGGAGGGAGTATATAGAGGGTCTACACAAGAGAGCTGAACTTGAAGGCAATACTGTAGATACGAAACAGGACGTAGATGAAGATGAGATGGGAGGTATGATACTGCGATAAGAATGTGACAGAGCACTGGAAGGCTGAATTCGAAACAAGACACTGGAAATAGACATTCCCCAAGAATTATTGATAGCCTTGCGAGAGACAGACATGGCAAACCACTTCTGTCTGATGTGCAACACGTATGAGACAGGTGAAATACTTTCAGGCTTCAAGAAGAATACAATAATTCCCATTAAAAAGAAAGCAGGTGCTGGCAGGTGTGAATAATACCGAACTATCATCTTAATAAGTCATGGTTGCAAAATAATAACATCAATTCGTTACAGAAGAATGGAAAAAAATGATAGAACTTGTACTCGGGGAAGATCAGTTCAGCTTCTGGAGATATGTAGGATCACGTGAGGCGATACTGACGCTACAACTTATCTCAGACGATAGGCAAAGGAAAGGCAAATTTACGTTTGTTTTGTAGGGCGGGCAACCACAGCCAAACATCGACATTTTTTTCAGAGAAAATTCCGCACTGGCCGTATGAATGGTTTTTATTACATCTGCGACAGGTATCTTACCACTTATCAGTGAATCCTCAGGCAATATACGCTATTTATAACATAGTAACGATGAACATTGCCCTGTAGCCACTCCCCATCATTCACGTCCAATATACCGTCATCTGGTGAAAGCGGTTGTTAAAATTTCAAGATTAAAAAAGACTTTGTTTTTAATCATGGGCGCAACAATAACAGTGCAAGTTGAGAGGAGCCGCGCGGCAGTGGACACGGCCTGACACAGTCATTCATACAGTGAGTGCGTAATTCTCTTTGAAAAAAAATTGCGTTTATTGAAATTGTAGACTTAAAGCTTTTTACAATGTTAGTGGGCTAACAGGGCTCGTTATGGCGTAAAGAGGATCACCAATTACGTCTGTGACGACGTCATTGATGCCGTCGTCGATGACATCATCGTTATGCGATTTCCGCACCGTCATCTCCATCCGCATCTGACAAGAGCCAATTGCCCTATATGTAAAATGGAGAGCATATTTGGTGAAACTATATGAAGTTACAATTCACCTCTGACCTGTCAGGCTATTGACATAACAGTGTGGAACTGTCGTCATCTTGCTCAGAGCTGTAATACTAGCCCTGGTTTTATGATGTCACAATCCTGCTCTTACGTTTGTTCTATAACAGTGTGGAAGTCTATCACATTTGCCAAAACTTGGGATAGATTCTATGTCGTCAGTGTCCAATTTCCAAAATACGATGTCTGAGACGAAAGATGTTGGTGCAGGTCCAGCCATGTGACTTGTTTCCTTGAGCTACAATTCGCCGCGCTTGATTAGCCGAGCGGTCTGGGGCGGTGGCAGTCATGGACTGTGCGGCTGGTCCCGGCGGAGGTTCGAGTTCTCCCTCGGGCATGGTTGTGTGTGTTTGTCCTTAGGATAATTTAGGTCACGTAGTGTGTAAGCTTAGGGACTGATGACCTTAGCAGTTAAGTCCCATAAGATTTCACACACATTTGAACATTTTTTTTTGAACTACAATTCACTCAAATGTGTATGTTCACTTTTCCAAACACAAAGTTCGAGTCGACCCTGAGAAATCAGTACCCGTAACAACCACCTCCGGCCGTAATAACGGCCTTGATACGCCTGGGCATTGAGTGAAACAGAGCTTCGATGGAGTGTAGAGATACAGCTGCCCATGCAGCTTCAACACGATACCACAGTTCATGAAGAGTAGTGACTGGCGTATTGTGACGAGCCAGTTGCTCGGCCACCATTGACCAGACGTTTTCAATTGGTGAGAGATATGGAGAATGTGCTCGCCACGGCAGCAGTCGAACATTTTCTGTATCAAGAAAGGCCTGTACAGTAACTGCAACATGCGGTCATGCATTATCCTGTTGAAATGTAGGGCTTCGTAGGGATCTAATGAAGGGTAGAACCACAGGTCGTAACACATCTGAAATGTAACGTCCACTGTTTAAAGTGTCGTCAATCCGGACAAGAGGTGACCGAGACGTGTAATCAATGGTACCCCATACCATCACTCCGGGTGATACGCCAGTGTGGCGATGAATACACTCATCCAATGTGCCTTCACCGCGATGTCGACAAACACAGATGCGACCATTACGATGCTGTAAACAGAACCTGGATTCATCCGAAAAAATGACGTTTTGCCATTCGTGCACCCATGTTCATCGTTGAGTACACCATCGCAGGCGCTCCTGTCTGTGATGCAGCGTCAAGGGTAACCGCAGCCATGGTCTCCAAGCTGATAGTCCATGCTGCTGCAAACGTCGTTGAACTGTTGGTGCAGATGGTTGTTGTCTTGCAAACCCCATCCGTTGACTCAGCTATCGAGACGTGGCTGCACGATACGTTATAGCCATGTGGATAAGATGCCTGTCATCTCGACTGCTAGTGATACGAGGCCGCTGGGATCCAACACGGCGATCCGTATTACCCTCTTCAACCCACCGATTCCATATTCTGCTAACAGTCATCGGATATAGACCAACGCGAGTAGCAGTGTCGCGATACGATAAACTGCAATCTCGATAGGCTACATTCCGAACTTTATTAAAGTCGGGAACGTAATGGGACGCATTCTCCTTACACGAGGCATCACAACAACGTTTCACAAGGCAACGCCGGTCCACTGCTGTTTGTGTATGAGAAATCTGTTGGAAACTTTCCTTATGTCAGCACGTTGTAGGTGTCACCACCGGTGCCATCCTTGTGTGAATGCTCTGTAAAGCTAATCATTTGCATATCACAGGATCTTCTACCTTTCGGTTAAATTTCGCGTCTGTAGCACGTCATCTTCGTGGTGTAGCAATTTTAATGGCCAGTAGGGTACTACAAAAATATACAATTTTTCACGTAAACATGTGAAATTAAAAAAAAAATGTTCAAATGTGTGTGAAATCTTATGGGACTTAACTGCTATGGTCATCATTCCCTAAGCTTTCACACTACTTAACCTAAATTATCCTAAGGACAAACACACACACCCATGACCGAGGGAGGACTCGAACCTGCGCCGGTAACAGCCGCACAGTCCATGACTGCAGCGCCTTAGAGCGCTAGGGGAATTTCCATGTCAAATACTTAACATGAAAAATGGTTTAAATGGCTCTGAGCACTATCGGACTTAACATCTTAGGTCATCAGTCCCCTAGAACTTAGAACTAACCTAAGGACGTCACACACACCCATGCCCGAGGCAGGATTCGAACCTGCTACCGTAGCAGTCTCGCGGTTCCGGACTGCAGCGCCTAGAACCGCACGGCCACCGCGGCCGGCATTTAACATCAGACGCGTCGATAGGATAGTAGTCGATAGGATAGTAGTAGGTGACATACATACAAGAATGCATTCATATTCTCGTAGAAATGAACATGTGTAAAATAGGAGCCAAACGTCACAAATTTATTAAAAGTGCATAGAGGTGCCGTATCTAGTGTTGTGGCAACATACCTAGCTCCTGAAACCTTTAATATATGAAGAATAACAAGAGACCGGAAATCAACACAGCAGATTCAGTGACAGATATATTGGAGCAGGAGGCACAACTGATTCCAGACAAGCTTTGTGGTACATTGATAGTGGAACAGAAAAATTTAAGAGGGTAAAATAAATTATTGGACACCAAATATGACATAAAACGTTTATAATTTCCCAAAGGTGTAAAACAGCATCAGATTACTAAATTTGTATTGGATTAGAGTTCGAAAACTATGGGATGTTCTCGGCATCTCTTTTAAATTGTCGGCAGCGGAATTGTGACGAAAAAACAACGTTTCACGAGGGTAACAGTCTGTTCCATTCTCGTTCATGACATTTTAACATGAGAGCTACCAATTCCAGACACCAGACCACAGCACATTTCAACACGAGGAACAGTCACCTGACCAAACTACTCCATATATTTAACACCTGTTTGAAGCCAAGAGCTCTAAAATTACACCGAGCAGAAGTCAGGAACGCTAAAATTATACTGTATTCCTACACATACTTGTCAAGTTAGTGGAGGAGTGGTTTCAGATCTATTCGATATAGATCGAGTCTCACAGTAGCGACCCATGTTGCACAGTACAAGTGCACACAGGCTCACCAGAACTGAACGCCTGAAGTTATTTGACGGAGGCACATACACGTTCTCTCACTGACCCATATGCAGATGTAACAGCAAAAAACAGGCCAAACAACTCATCTCTTTCTGTCTCTCTCTCAATGTGTGTGTCGAGAAAATCAAGAGATGCACAGTGATGTTGCTGATGGTGAACACTTCCCTTCTTCTACACGACATTTCAACACAAAAGGCAGTCACGAGTGCTAGATGCTAGACCCCATCGCTCCCCGTATTTAACACTGACCAGAAGTCAGGAACGCTAATTTTGTGTTCCACCAAATGCTTAACAACATAATCGAAGAGCAGTTAAGATCTCTCCACAGCGACCCATTTTTGCAGAGCAGACGAGACACATGCAAACGTCAGATACCTCCGCACTATCCAGCAAACAGAATGTGTACCGTAAACGCATGCTAATGCCGTGACTATCATTACGCTATAGCTGTAGGTGAACTTCTTGCATAAACAGACGTGTGCAGGACAGCAGCGTTGAACACCCGTTCTTATAATATGCCGTAGTAGCATTGAGAACAAGAACAGAACAGAACACTACATCACCACAATATATCTCTCCTACACACAATAACTGTGGCTAGAGAAACTACTTCAGACGACAGACAGAACCTCACCAAAACAATAAGTGTTTTACGTTGTACCTAGGACACCCAGCACACCCAGAGGATTTCATATGGTACAGTCTTCTGGGTGAGAATGTACTGATGATGTAGATGTAACGTCCTCCAACAGTCGTTAGGTCCACACGATAAATTAAAATCAAAAGTGCAGTACTGCATCGATCTGCGGGGCACATGAAACTGCAGTCATCCTTCCAGAGTGAGCGGTGATGTATAACGTCAGATGGCTAAGCCATACCAAACTGGTAGAAGAGGTTGACGAAGACGTCTTCTGTCATTATCGACGCCAGAGCGGTTGTCTTACACGTCAGTAGAACTGAATCTCAAGCGGGTAGGTCTTACATAAGGCTGAAAGAAATCATTGGGAGTGATCTGAAACACCGAAATGCTTTTGTGCAGCGTACGTCAAGAGTTTTAAGCATTCTGAACCATCACATTCGGAAATTCTAACAAGACACATGGAATTGTTTCCAGACAATGCTTTGACGAAGATTGCTGTTTAGTTACGAGGACGTTCCAGTGAGGATAACGAAACAGCATGCTTCATCAAAGAAAACTGCTTTGCAGGGTAACGATACCTCTAACTACACGGACCTGCTTCATCGAAGTGTCTTACACAGGTCATTCCCATTATAACGACGGAGTAAGTCAGTCACCGACAAGTGCATTTTATTTGTAAGTTAGATCGATAGTACTTTCAGGTGTCCCTTGTGATGCCTTATATTGTTACAGAAAAAATCTTTGAGTATTTTGATAAATAATACGTGAACTAACGCGGTATATGTATTCAGGGAAGTTCTGAGAGTTAGATTTTCTGGTAAAACTTTTTGCAGTTTCTTCCAACATATGACTCTTACTTGGTATCTTCATGTCATATTACTTTACTGATACTAAGGGTCAGCAACACAGTCAATAATTAAAAATACATATTTCAGACGAGGCAGCGAAATGATGTCTGAAATCCTAAGAAAAATAAGAAAAGGCTGTAGGAAAAATATTGTAATAAACAACATGTAAAGGAACCTGTTGGAAAGTAAGTTCAAGGGCGGAATGGTTGGATTGACAGGGGAAGACCAAGTTACAGTCCCGCTTACCTGCAGGTGATCATCTGCATCGAAAAAGAACAAAGATCTGCTGCGATATTACAGACAGCTTTTCCATCACAACGTCAATTTTACAATCAGCCAATACCAATATACAGGGTGAGTCACCTAACGTTACCGCTGCATAAATTTCGTAAACCACGTCAAATACTGACGAATCGATTCCACAGACCGAACGTGAGGAGAGGGGCTAGTATAACTGTTTAATACAAACCATAAAAAAGTGCACGGAAGTATGTTTTTTAACACAAACCTACGTTTTTTTAAATGGAACCCCGTTAGTTTTGTTAGCACATCCGAACATATAAACAAATACGTAATCAGTGCCGTTTGTAGCATCGTAAAATGTTAATTACATCCGGAGATATTGTAACCTAAAGTTGACGTTTGAGTACCACTCCTCCGCTGTTAGATCGTGTGTATCGGAGAGCTTCGAATTACGTAGGGATCCAAAGGGAACGGTGATGGACCTTGGGTACAGAAGAGACTGGAACAGCACTTTACGTCCACATGCTAACACCTTTTCTTGGTCTTTTTCACTGACGCACATGTACATTACCATGAGGGGTGAGGTAAACGTACACACATGGTTTCCGTTTTCAATTACGAAGTGGAATAGAGTGTGTCCCACTGGAAACGCGTCGACGTATGTGGTATCAGCATGATGGTGCACCTGCACATTCCGCAATTAACACTAGGCTGAGCCTTGACAGGATATTCGACGGGCGTTTCATAGGACGTGGAGGACGCATAAATTGGCCAGCCCGTTCTCCTGATCTTACACCTCTGGACTTCTTTCTGTGGGGTACGTTAAAGGAGAATGTGTACCGTGATGTGCCTACAACCACAGAGGATATGAAACAACGTATTGTGGCAGCCTGCGGCGACATTACACCAGATGTACTGCGGCGTGTACGACATTCATTACGCAAGAGATTGCAATTGTGTGCAGCAAATGATGGCCACCACATTGGGTATCTAAAGGCCTGACATGTCGGTACACACTCTATTCCACTCCGTAATTGAAAACGGAAACCACGTGTATACGTGTACCTCACCCATCATGGTAATGTACATGTGCGTCAGTGAAAAAGACCAATAAAAAGGTGTTAGCATGTGGACGTAATGTGCTGTTCCAGTCTCTTCTGTACCTAAGGTCCATCACCGTTCCCTTTGGATCCCTACGTAATTCAGAGCTGCCCGATACACACGATCGAACAGCAGAGGAGTGGTACTCAAGCGTCGACTTTAGGTTACAATATCTCCGGATGTAATCAACATTTTACAATGCAACAAACGGCGCTGATTACGTATTTGTTTATATGTTCAGATGTGCTAACAAAACTAACGGGGTTCCATTTAAAAAACCGTAGGTTTGTGTTAAAAAACATACTTCCGTGCATTTTTTTATGGTTTATATTAACCAATTACACTAGCCCCTCTCCTCAAGTTCGGTCTGTGAAATCGATTCGTCAGTATTTGATGTGGTTTACGAAATATATCCAGCGGTAATGTTAGGTGACTCACCCTGTATATGGTACGAGCACAGATTTTTCGATCCTTTCTGTCTGATTTTACCCAGTATTCTTTCTGCTGTCACACTGGGATTCCCAAGTAGGAGACGCTGTCCGTCACAGAGATAAACTTGACAAATTTACCACGTTGATAGCTATTCAATGCACCACACACATCTCAGAAACGTTCATCAGTTGGATTCGTCATCCTACCAAGAATTGGAAGGATATTAGGCACTTGAGAAGGGAAGAAGCATACATGATGAATCACAATCATGTATAACTAGTATAACATGCATCGAACAGATCGAGCTTAAAGTACGAACAAGCGAAACACAACAAGTGGTGCAAATATCGATACACATCGCTGCTGCCAGACGTAGAAGGAGGAAGAACCACAGCATAACCGCAACAACGGCGGGAAACCAAACACAGATAGACAGCCAAGTTCAAGGAAAACTCCCACACTTAAACCAGGAAGAGCTACTTTAACTTGACTAAGGTGAACCTGATATTGCTTGCCTGAGCTGTTTTCCTTAACGAAAAGATTTACCGGGCCTAATATACGAAAGGCCCCAGAAAACGAGGAGTAAATTTACTAAGGTTACCGCCACACACCGGCCTCTCTTGGAAATTACGGACATAAACTTGGTCCCCCAGCCTGCCCTTAAAGGTGTCCCGATTACGATTATAACGCTCAGCTTGCTTATTATGATCTCTGGGTATATTACACCTGGCCCGGTTCCAGTTTTCCTTGATGACCCTCGGATTACAGATGGAATAAGATCCTGAATTCCCCACAACTTGGAAAGAGGGGAATTAACTGGGTAGGAAAAGATCAAGTATGCAGGCGTAACTCTTGATACTTCATGAATGGTGGTATTAAAGGCAAAACTGAGCCAGGGAAGACTGGAGTCCCATTTGCTGGGTGTTTTCTGTTGATAAATAATCAAAGCGGACTTAAGATTCCCATTAACCCTTTCCGCAAAAGACCCCTAGGGATAATACGGGGTGGTGGTGACACTCTTAACACCATTCTGAAAGCAGAAGGCCTTAAATGGGCCCGAAAGAAAGGCAGGAGCGTTGTCACTAACCAGCTGCTTAGGTGGCCCGAAAACAATGAAGACACTAGTCAAGTGATTAATCGTGGTGGTAGCGGTAACGTTATGACTCGGAAGGAACCAAGTAAACCTAGAAAATGCATCAATCATATGGAGTACATATTGATGGCCGCTTTTAGTCCGAGGTGAAGGCCCCATATAATCAATATAGAGCTTGTGTGTGGGAGAGGACTCTCGTTTAGAGCTCAGTCAGCCTTGTTGAAGGATATTGTTGGGTTTGGCTACGTTACACAAGCGACATTGAGTTATCATTTGTCTAACATCATGGTCCATAGAGGGCCAAGTTAAATGCTCCTTGATCGTTTGGAGCGTCTTATAAGTCCCTAAAAGGCCACCCGCCAATGTGTCATGAAAATAACGGAAGACCGGACGCAGCAAGATAGCAGGCCAACAGATCTTAGACTCCTTAGCATTGCCCATCTTCCTGCAAAGAATACCCCTCTTAATCCCATATTCTTCCGAGAACTCTCGTGCCAACACACGTTGTTCAATACCAGCCCACACACGGTCCTGATCCTGACTATGCGCAATGACCTCAAACAAAAGGGGAATTTCAGCTAACACCAAACAATTAAGATTGTCGCCATCTACCTGCTCCCTTACCTGACTCGACACGTCTTCGGTAAACATTAGGCTGAGAACATCCGCCAAGACATTTTCAGAACCTTTAACATGATTAACTTCGAACTGAAATGCCGAAATACACACTGCCCATCTGGCAAGACAGCCAGTCTTACGCGGCTCAACACTTGATTGTCGGTTTCCAATTGAAAAACCCGATGCTCAAGGAAGAACCGATACTTCTCTAATGCAAACAAAACGACCAAGGCCTCGCACTCACAGAGTACTTAAGCTCGGCATCTGTTAACCGCCAAGACGCGTAAGCTAATGGTTGTCTCTGCCCCTCAAATTCCTGGAGGGGAACAGCTCAAATGTCGGCATTAGAAGCATCAGTCTGCACGATAAACCTTTTGCTAAAATTGGTTACCCCAAGAACCGGCGGGTTGCTTGTCGCTGTCTTAATATGCTCAGAGGCAGACTCAATACGCAAGCCTTTACGGCGTAACTGATTAAAGGGTGCCGCCAACTGAGCAAAATTGGACACAAAACGCCTAAAGTAATTTGCCATGCCTATAAATCTAGCGATTCCCCGCTTATCATCAGGTGGGGGCAATGCCCGCAGGGCTTTCGTCCGCTCTTGGTCAAAGCGAATAATTTGAGCAGAGACTGTATCGCCTAAGAATGATACCTCCCGCCTAGCTAGCGTAATTTTACTAGGTTTAACAGTTAGAACAGCTCGCTGTATCCTCAAAAGAACTTGCCGGATATGCTCCAAATGATCCTCAAACGAACGACTATAGATAAACAAGTCATCCAAATAATTACAGACACAGACTAACTTCAAGTCCCCAAGAATATTATTCAATAAACGAGTAAGCACCGCCGCTCCGGTAGCTAACCCAAAGGGGACTCTGTTAAACTCCAACAACTTCCAATCAGTGCAAAAGGCAGTGACATGTTTACTTTCTTCATCCAACGGAATTTGATAATATGGCTCTGAGCACTATGGGACTCAACTGCTGTGGTCATAAGTCAATTTGATAATAGGCCTGATTCAAATCAAGAACAGGAAACCAGTTAGCGCCGGCAAACTAAGTAAAATAATTAAGAAAATCCGGCAAAGGTACTGATACGAGTACATCTTTGGCGTTCAGACGCCGGTAGTCAATGACAGGTCTGAAATCCCACCCCTGATCCTTAGGTACAAGAAAAATTGGAGAAACATAAGCAAAAGTAGAGGGTCTGATGACTCCTTGCTGCAGCATCTGAGATATCTTAGCCGTGAGTATCTTAAACTTCTGGGGTGAGAGGCGGTATGGAGATTGCCTAACGGGGGTGTCATCGGACAAACGGATATGATATTCAAGAACGCTGATGACACCCAGGTTATCGCTAAGCAGTTGAGAAAAACTGTGCAACAAATCGCGTAGCTGAGACGCCTGATTGGGCAAGAGATGGGCCAGATCAAATTCATTAGCTGCAACAACTACGCCGAAGGTCCCGGCAATTCGCCATACACCAGGTTTAGCGCACTCGCAGAGGCCAAACTTCTCAGCAGGAGAGAACTTAAAGTAAAAGGTGTGCCCGTAATAATCCAGGATGAGTTCGGTTTTATAATTGAAATCACACCCCATTATTAGATTAATAGGCAGTCCCTTAAACAAGGATAAAGGTACAGGCCAGGAAAACTCGGTAACCTATACACTCCCCCGGACACAATCCTGCAAAGGTAACACTTGGCCATTGGCCACACGTCATCTCTGCACCGGGGACGGGACCGAACGAAGTCTAGTAAGATGCCCAAATTCCAGAAACCAATCAAAACTCAGTAAGGAACTACCGGAATCCAAGAGAGCGCAAACGGGCTCGCCACCTGCCCGAGAACAAACATAAGGCAAAGGGGATGCTGCGGCCACGCGAGTACACCAAGGCCTAAAGGTCCGAACCCGGGTTCGCGTGCCAACCCGGCTCCATCTGTTTTTAGATCTAGGAGCATGAGGCTGATCACAAGAGCGTACCAAATGAGCTGTACTGCCGCATCTGAAACAACGCCTGCGTTCCCTTTTGATAACTTCAACGGGTGTGGATAATCCGTAATCGGACCCTGTGTCGCGCCCTGCAACCTCCCGAGCCCGTGGCTCTCAAGGGGTAGTGCAGAGGTTGCTAAAACCACATCGCGGAGTTCTCCTCAGGTCACAGGCTGCTTACGGAAAACAAAATGCGACTTATCCGCCGCACACATTCCCTTGAGAACGACAGAAACTAATTCGCGTTCAGGTGATTCAATCAGCAAGGCCAAGGAGGCTGTGTGGACTCTATCGATATAATGATATAACTGCTCGTCACCCCGCTGCACTTCCCAAATGTGGCATCACTCGTTTCCGAGCCCCGGTGCTTAATCTTTGACTAATTACGAGCCCCCTTAATTGTTGCAAGGTAAACTCTTCGGTCATGGCTCGTGAGAGGATGTTCTGCAACTCATCTCTAGCTAGCGGGTATAGCAACGACAGGATCACGTGGTGCGGAACGCGAAAAGTGGCCACGTGCTTTTCGAGACAAACCAACCACAATAGATTTTCTACTTGATCAATACGCTCTACAATCGATTTGGTCAGACCCTGAAAGAAATAAGCCAGAGGGTTAGGCAACTTAGAAAACACGGCATCTAACTTAACAGCCACTGTAACAATGCCACTCCCGGCCTGGCCCCCATGTTCCCCCTCATAGCACAAGTCACTATCTCAGAACTTCCTCCCATCCAACTCCAAGCATGTAAGCTTAAAGTGCAACTCGCTCACCGGAGTTCCCAACTCAGCGGCCAATTTTTGGTGATGCTCTCCCAAATCAAACGTATTCAAATCAACCACCCGATTGCTGCGCCCGCACCCGACCCAACTGACTGTCACTAGGTTGGGTTCCTTCCAGGAGACCAACAATGCGCTTAGCCTTGCGGTGTACCCGTTGCCAGGGTTCCTGCGGACCACGTCTGTCCACCACAAAGGGGGAGCGCTATATTGCGCATCAAGCGCATAATAACTCTCTTATACCTGCGCCTGTCATCCGAGAACAAGTAATGGATTAGCTGCAACATTCTGCGCCGTCCCGTACTATTGCCAGATACGAACAGCTGCCGCTCTACGGAATTACCGACCCACCCACAGCCTACCGTTAACAGCACAACGAAAATGGCAGCGTTTGGAGCTGTGCTGTGACAGGGAAGCGTGGGAGGCTGGTGAATGGCGTCACACTGGTAATGAATCGCGGTTCTGAACTACCTCGGACGACTATTGGCGGCAAGTATGGTGGCAATTAGAGATTTTGGGGAGGCACAGTGGGGTTACTCCCAGACTCATTGCGTGGGAAGCTATCGAGTATGACTTAATGTCATGGCTCGTACTGCTTGAGAGAAGTCTGACGGCACAACGGTATGACACATGCATCGTGCATCCACGTGTTACCTCTTATGCGACAGTATCGTAGTGTCATATCAACACGACAATGCTCGTCCACACATGACACATGTATCGATGGAATGTGTGCGTGTTATAGGAATACTTCATTGCCAGTAAGATCATTCAGATTTCTTCCCCACAGAATGTTTGTGGGACTAGGTCGGGTATCCAATCCATTCCAGTGCTAGTATCCATGTATCAAGTGCCAGATACAACAGCTGTGGGCCACATCGCCTTTAGGAGCACATACAAGGGTTTTATGACAGCGTTCCAAATTGAATCAGTGCATGGATATAGGAGAGAGGTGTTGCAACGTCATACTGATAAGGAAGCTCATTCCATCATGTTATTTATAAATCTGACTTGATTGTGTAGTTACTGCAATAGCATTGCATACCCTCTCAACCTGTGAAGTTTCATTTCATTTTCTGTTCCCTTTCTGGTTGCGACTCTTCTTATGATTTGGTACCAGTTGCTCTGAAAAATTCACCAGGTGGCACAAATTCATTTGCAAATGAATTAACAGGCACAGGAGTTTCTTGTCTTCTGAATACAATATGCGGGAACCGATGGTCATGTGGTTTGGTTGAGTGTCTAGCTCTTTTCTGCTACTGTTTATTAGGTGATTTCGTTTTCTAGATGTGAATCTCACAACCTGGATGTAATGTTTAGTAGGCAGGACCCTAAACTCACTGAATCTCTGACTGCGACTGTTCTTTGTCTTTTTCTGTCACTATATGTTGATTTCCTTGGCTCATTTAATTTAAGTATCCTTTTGCGCTTCAGCTGAAGCAGTTTCGATGTATCGTAGTCTTGTGCATACAAGTAGTGGGGAGCCGGGAAAAGTGGCCATGACTGGAAAAGTGATTAATGAGGTCCGGGGAGTCATGAGACATCGGTATAACGTCGGAATGTTTCAGGTTGTTCTGACAGTGGTCACTTTGTGTATTTATTATTGAGCGGAGATGCCACTTACGCCTTTTTAGTGACAATTTGTTTAAAGTATCATCTCTTGATAATCCTACTTTAGTTTTTGAAAGTTCATCTTTGCTGTTATAGGGGACAGAGCTTTTGTGTAAAGGTCTCAATGCAGGCAAAGTGGCCATCTCGGCTGTGGCTTCTGGGAAGTATACAGATTGAGTCACTATTGCCAGCAAGAATAAATCCGAAAGTATGATAGGAGCTGAAAAGATTGTGGGACAAAAGTTGCATGAGACAACGGGGACCATAATATGACGTTGGTTTTTTGTTGCTAGGTGGGATCGCTTCAGAGATATGAAGGTCAACTTGGTTTTTTCAAATGGGATGCTATAGTTTGGTACTTATTTTCTGATAGCGGCTATTTACACAAATCCAATTATGTGTAACAGTAAGGTCTTTGAGGGTCAGCGAAGGTCACAAAGGAGGCATGAACGTCCATTTACTGAATGTCTTCGAAGTGATGACCATTGGTATCAATGCAGTGCTGCAATCTTCTTGTAATGGATTGAGTAGTATTCCTTATCACACCTGCACTTATCGAAGCACATGCTATGACAATTCTCTCTTGCATATCTTCAGGTGTAGTTTGAACGTCTTTATAAACAATGTCTTCTACGAATCCCACAAGAAAAAATCCAGAGGCGTCAAGTCTGGTGAACGATCCGGCCACGACACATCCAACTCCGTATCCACTCCAACGATTTGGGAATTGTCTCTGCAACTCATTTCTATCCATCAGCGAAAAATGTGCCCGACACTCATAGTGTTGATATCACATTCTGCTCCTTGTCCGTAGCTCGTGGTTTCGCGGTCGCGTTCTCGCTTCCCGATCTCATGGTCCCGGGTTCGATTCCCGGAGGGGTCAGGGATTTTCACCTGCCTCGAGATGACTGGATGTTTGTGTTGTCCTCATCATTTCATCATCATTCATGAAAGTGGCGAGATTGGGCTTAGAAAAGGTTGGGAATTTCTACGGGCGCTGAGAACCGAGCAGCTGACCGCCCGAAAACCAAACATCATCATCATTCTGTTCCTTGTTATTAAAGGTATTTCTTCCAATAAAAGACCTACTGTTTCATGCAGGAATGTTGTGTACTTCCTACCATTAAGATTTCTTTCGATGAAATAGGGGCCTATAATTCTGCCCTCCAGAATCCCACACCGTACATTCACCGACCACAGTAGTTGGTGTGCAACTTTCCGCAGCCACCACGGACTTTCAGTTGCCCAATAACGCATGTTATGCTAATTAACATTTCCATGGTTCGTGAATGCAATCTTGTCAGTAAACAAAATCAAATTAATAAATGTGTTATCCCTCTGAATCTGAAGCTGAACACATCGGCAGAATTCAATCCGTATCAGTTAATTCCTGGTGGAGACTGATATGGTAAGGATGATATTTATGGCGATGCAGAACACGAACAACACTACTCTGGCTCATACCCGATTCCCTTGCGATTTGACGCGGACTATCACAAGGATTTCGAAACACAGTAGCAAGAGTACCAATTTCCGTTTCCTCATAAGTGACTTTCCTTTGCTGGATATGTTTCCGATGCGTTAAAGACCCAGTCGTTCTCAATTTATCATACACATATTTAAATACACAACGTGTAGGGTGAGTACGTTGTGGGTATCTTGTAGCGTGTAAATCTCTAACCCTCACTGAACTCCGTTGGCATTCTCCGTAAATGAGAAGCGTATCGACTTGTTCTTCGAAGGAATACATCATCACATTTTCTTGATTCGACAGTACTAGTCTTACCGTTCCTATTACTGTTGCCGGCCAGAGTGGCCATGCGGTTCTAAGCGCTACAGTCTGGAGCCGAGCGACCGCTACGGTCGAAGGTTCGAATCCTGCCTCGGGCATGGATGTGTGTGATGTCTTTAGGTTAGTTAGGTTCAAGTAGTTCTAAGTTCTAGGCGACTGATGACCTCAGAAGTTAAGTCGCATAGTGCTCAGAGCCATTTGAACCATTTGACCCTATTAGTGTTGTATTGCGAAACCGTCGAATGGTGTTTACATGTTAATGGTAAGTTAAATGGATACGTCGAATTCGGCGAATATTTACTATTTACATGATATATGAGAAGGAATTGTCATTGCATGTGCTACGATAAGTGCAGATGTGATAAGGAATACCATTCAGTCAATAATAAGAAGGCTACAGCAGTGCTTTGATGCCAATGGTCATCACTTCGAACACCTTCTGTGAAAGGACGTTCATGCAACCTTTTTGACCTTCGTTGACCTTCAGAGACCTTACTGTTACACATCAGTGGTTTCGTCTCGATAGCCGCTATCAGAAAGTAAGTACCAAACTACAGCATCGCATTTAAAAAAAAAAAAAAGAAAAAGTTGACCTTCATATCTCTGACGCGACCCCACCTAGCAACAAAAAACCATCGTCATATTATGGCCCCCATTGTCCCATGCAATATTTGTCCCACAAAAGTTTCAGCTACTATCAAACTTTCGGAGTTATTCTAGGTGGCATTAGTTAGTGACTCCCCATGTATACAGGAGGAACACGTAAAAGCAGCTGCCGAAAGAATGGCTCTGCGGCAATACTTACAGGGAGTCATTATAAGAGTAATCTGGAAGCAGCGTATTAAGAAGGAAAAGAAAAAGAAAGTAGAAAAAGACACAATGGAAAACAGTGGAAGAATAGAAACACATTAATGAAACCACGAAGAGCAGGAAATCGAACCCTAGAATAATTCTTTTTGGCGACAACGAGGAAGACATAGAATGAATGTACTGCGCAGAAAAATTTCCAGACTCAACATCAGAAGAGCAGTAGATTAAGTACCTATTGTGCTTCCTCTGGGCTCACAAACGATGTACAGGTGTTGAGCTACACAGTTTGACAATTATTTGTGAAAACTGTAGTTTGAATCCTATTTCACCTTAAAATATATGTAATTCTGTGTTGAAACACTTTTTATCCCCCATTTTGGACTAAAGAGTAATTGCAGGCTCATGTCGGGCAAAGTGGCCAATTGTTTAACACACTTAATTTGATCCTAAGGTGGTGAAACTATTCTGCATTATACTTTGATAGTTATAGATTGTTATTAATGTTTTTCTGTTGCTGCTTGGCATAAAAAATAGAAATGCCTTAGACTGAGAACTTTGTCCCGCTCTTCCGTATTTCATCTGCCAGGGTATACATTGAAAGTAAAATACCTCCGAAATACATTTTTTGTGCATTCCAACACTATATGAGTAGATAGTGTCATCGACTGCGTATATGCGAGAGTGACATTAGTAACCCTTCTTTACTGGAAGGATGAGATAAAATAATCGCTGCTTTAACACCTAAATCGTAACATGAGATATTGAAGAACTCTTCCAGTCTTTTAATAAGAATGACCACAACACATGATCTGAGTACGTCAGGCGAAAAGGCGTAGGTCTCTTGTCGCGGACGGTCACGCTTTTTGCCCGACGAACACTTCCCCCATTATATTATCACTACCGTCTGCGTTCTACCTGATCACTTACAATACGTCGACTTGAGCAAATGCCCGATTATGTCCTTCAATCATTTCTAGCTCTGATATGGGTCCAATGAAATCTAACGAAGTCTTTCAAAGCACTTTGTTAAACAGGACAATATACAAGAAGATAGGAAGTAGAGTCTACTAAGAGGTTTGAAGACGATTCCTAAGTTGCCAATAAGGAGAGAGCAATTTAACAAGTAAAGCCTTAAGGATAATGCTTTGCTTCGTAGAACTATAGAGTCTAAGTGGTAGAGACACTTGCGTCTATAGGCTTTATTAAGGATAGCGTTGAAGTTGGAGGTCTCAGTCCTGCATCAACTGATTTCAAAGAAGGAAATGCCGCAATGCTCATACATTATACAGGGTGAAAATTATTTAAACCGACAAACTCTGGGAGGTTGTAGGGGACACAAAACAAATATTTTTCCCTAATGTCATTTTTTCCTGCAAGGAGTATTTAAACCGGTAGAGGAAGATTTCTGTGGTAGCAAATTAATGAAACCAACAAACACTTTTCCATTTTTTTATGACCAAGAGAAAACACATTAACGCAACCCAATTTCAATTACAGTAGATTTTCAAAAATGCCTTTATTGACACGTAAGCAAAGGTTACACAAAATGGTTCAAATGGCTCTGAGCACTATGAGACTGAACATATGAGGTCATCAGTCCACTAGAATTTAGAACTACTTAAACCTAAATAACCTAAGGACATCACTCACGTCAATGCCCGAGGCAGGATTGGAACCTGCGACCGTAGCGGTCGCGCGGTTCCAGACTGAAGCGCCAAGAACCGCTCGGTCACATCGGTCGGCCAAAGGTTACACCGTCGGATCATGTTCTGTCTGGCACGGGCAAAAATCCCTGGAGTATCCTGAATTGTTCCTGCTGCTGCTACTATCCAGGCAACCAGATCCTCCTCTGATGCAACAGGAGTTGCGTAAACAAGGTTGTGCACCTCTCCGCACAGAAAAAAGTCCAGAGGGGTCATATCTGGGGATCGAGCAGGCCATGGTACAGGACCACCTCTGCCAATCCACGTTTCTGGGAACCGTCGGTCCAGGCATCGACGCACACGACGACTGAAATGTGCCGGCGCCCCGTCATATTGGAACCACATGCGTTATCTTGCAGGGAGCGGAACGTCTTCCAGCAATTCTGGCAATGCTCTAGCGAGAAAATTGTAATAGTGTCTGCCATTTAAAGACCTAGGTAGCAGGTCCGGTGCAATTAAACAGCCCCCAAAAACACCTACCCACACATTAACAAAGAGCCGCACTTGATGAGTGCTAGTAACTGTGGCATGTGGGTTATCCTCACTCCAAACATGCGAATTGTGCATGTTGAAGACTCTAATCACGCCCGAACGTTGCTTCATCGGTAAACAACACAGAGGATGGAAATGTAGGGTGCATTTCACACTGTTCCAGGTACTACTGCGAAAACTGTACTCTGGATGGATAATGAACTGGTTCTAGGTTGTGGACACGCTGTAAGTAAATAAATGGAAATGCCGTGTGGCTAGGGCTTCCCATCGGGTAGACCGTTCGCCTGGTGCAAGTCTTTCGAATTGACGCCACTTCGGCGACTTGCGTGTCGATGGGAATGAAATGATGATGATAAGGATAACAGAACACCCAGTCCCTGAGCGGAGAAAATCTCCGAATCGAATCCGGGCAGTTAGGTATGACATTCCGTCGCGCTGACCACTCAGCTACCAGGGGCGGACACGCTGTAAGTGAAATGGACGTAACAATTGCTCTCGAAGGACTGTTCTTACATTCGTCTGATTCGTCCCCATGTTAAGTGCAATTGTACGAGTGCTGATTGAAGGTTCCCGTTCCACATGTTGCAAGACAGTTTCCTCAAACTGCAGCGTTCTTTCCGTGCGACGGCGTCCATGTCCAGGTAATCTGCTAAATGAACTGGTCTCACGCAGACGTTGGTACACAGCAGCATAGGTCGTATGATGCGGGATGCGGCGATTAGGATATTGTTGTTGATAAACCCGCTGTGCTGCTCGTCCGTTGTGGTGTGCTACGTAGTACGCACCAACCATATCAGTGTACTCACTCCAGGTGTATCGCTCCATTAGTAAACAGAGACAATGCACTACTACACTGGTGGACAGCAGTTGCCTACAACGCCCTCTAACAACTGAAGGTCGTAATACGGCCTCTAACAACTGAAGAGCGTAATACGGCCTCCACCGGTTTAAATAATCCTCATAGGAAAAAATGACATTAGGAAAAATATTTGTTTTGATGTCCCCTACAACCTCCCAGAGTTTGTCGGTTTAAATACTTTTCACCCTGTATAATTATCGGGTGCTGCTCTTTCAATTCTACAAATTCCAAGCCTATTCATCTTACTCTGTAACCACAGATCTCTGCACATGTTAAGCCCGACGTGGCGAATGAGCTGAACATTTGTACCATGTGTCATTTCCTAATGTCGTTATTTTTATCACGTATTTCACGTTTCCTATGGCGTTAACAAAGTAACTCAGCACTAAGAGACTTATTGGATGATCTATTTTGCCGCACTGTGACTATGCACCTAGTCAGGTTCCTTTTTATTCACTGTGTTCTTTCTGACTGTTTCATAAGGCTAGCCTACTTCACAGATCACTATAGGCAGAGCCGTTAGACTCATTCCCTCTGGTGTTTCGGCAGATATTTGCAAATTTGTAGCTGGATTTAGTCCAAACAAATACTGCTAATTAAGTGTTTCATTCGACGCCCAACGCCTGCTGAACATGTCGGTTTGTTTTCGGTTGGAAATAAAATCATTTTTAAATCTGAACTGTACGTGACTGTTCGATAGGACGGTCCCAAGTACGTGCTACATCCGTTTTATCGACGTGTATTACCAGGATCTGTGCTACAGCAGCGACTTCACAGCACCAGCCTGGCCCCCACTGCCACCGACAGTTAGTAGAGCTGCCAGGTCGCTGCTGAGTACTAAGTTTTCGTGTTTTACTGCACGTGTTAATAAATATAGATAAAATGAATATAGCACTATGTCAATTCGGACGGCTCTGTCGAATGGGTGCGCAAACTTCCGATTTAAAAATCGTTATGTCTGTAGCTGAAACATCCCGTCGCTTTCCGTCGAAGAAATGGGATGTCGCATGAGGGACATATTTGTTTACTGAGCGAGGTGGTGCAGTGGTTAGCACACTGGACTCGCATTCGGGAGGACGACGGTTCAATCTCGCGTCCGGCTATCATGATTTAGGTTTTCCGTTATTTTCCTAAATCGCTCCAGCCAATTGCCGGGATGTTTTCTTTGAAAGGGCACTGCCGACTTCCTTCCGCGTCCTTCCCTAAGCCGACGAGACCGATGACCTCGCTGTTTGGTCTCTCCCCCCAAACAACCCAACATACACTCCTGGAAATTGAAATAAGAACACCGTGAATTCATTGTCCCAGGAAGGGGAAACTTTATTGACACATTCCTGGGGTCAGATACATCACATGATCACACTGACAGAACCACAGGCACATAGACACAGGCAACAGAACATGCACAATGTCGGCACTAGTACAGTGTATATCCACCTTTCGCAGCAATGCAGGCTGCTATTCTCCCATGGAGACGATCGTAGAGATGCTGGATGTAGTCCTGTGGAACGGCTTGCCATGCCAATTCCACCTGGCGCCTCAGTTGGACCAGCGTTCGTGCTGGACGTGCAGACCGCGTGAGACGACGCTTCATCCAGTCCCAAACATGCTCAATGGGGGACAGATCCGGAGATCTTGCTGGCCAGGGTAGTTGACTTACACCTTCTAGAGCACGTTGGGTGGCACGGGATACATGCGGACGTGCATTGTCCTGTTGGAACAGCAAGTTCCCTTGCCGGTCTAGGAATGGTAGAACGATGGGTTCGATGACGGTTTGGATGTACCGTGCACTATTCAGTGTCCCCTCGACGATCACCAGTGGTGTACGGCCAGTGTAGGAGATCGCTCCCCACACCATGATGCCGGGTGTTGGCCCTGTGTGCCTCGGTCGTATGCAGTCCTGATTGTGGCGCTCACCTGCACGGCGCCAAACACGCATACGACCATCATTGGCACCAAGGCAGAAGCGACTCTCATCGCTGAAGACGACACGTCTCCATTCGTCCCTCCATTCACGCCTGTCGCGACACCACTGGAGGCGGGCTGCACGATGTTGGGGCGTGAGCGGAAGACGGCCTAACGGTGTGCGGGACCGTAGCCCAGCTTCATGGAGACGGTTGCGAATGGTCCTCGCCGATACCCCAGGAGCAACAGTGTCCCTAATTTGCTGGGAAGTGGCGGTGCGGTCCCCTACGGCACTGCGTAGGATCCTACGGTCTTGGCGTGCATCCGTGCGTCGCTGCGGTCCGGTCCCAGGACGACGGGCACGTGCATCTTCCGCCGACCACTGGCGACAACATCGATGTACTGTGGAGACCTCACGCCCCACGTGTTGAGCAATTCGGCGGTACGTCCACCCGGCCTCCCGCATGCCCACTATACGCCCTCGCTCAAAGTCCGTCAACTGCACATACGGTTCACGTCCACGCTGTCGCGGCATGCTACCAGTGTTAAAGACTGCGATGGAGCTCCGTATGTCACGGCAAACTGGCTGACACTGACGGCGGCGGTGCACAAATGCTGCGCAGCTAGCGCCATTCGACGGCCAACACCGCGGTTCCTGGTGTGTCCGCTGTGCCGTGCGTGTGATCATTGCTTGTACAGCCCTCTCGAAGTGTCCGGAGCAAGTATGGTGGGTCTGACACACCGGTGTCAATGTGTTCTTTTTTCCATTTCCAGGAGTGTATTTGTTTGGGTTGATTCCGGCTAGCCATTGTCAGAGCGAAACTTCAAATACCTGTTGCGTCACCAGAGCAAATGCACCTGATGACCCATAGGAGAGACACCTGGTATAGGCCTCACTTACTCCTTAATATGAGAGTGTATGAAATTAATGAATTTCCTTATTAGTATCTGAAATCACTTCCCCCATTAACCATGGGCCTTGCCGTTGGTGGGGAGGCTTGCGTGCCTCAGCGATACAGATGGCCGTACCGTAGGTGCAACCACAACGGAGGGGTATCTGTTGAGAGGCCAGACAAACATGTGGTTCCTGAAGAGGGGCAGCAGCCTTTTCAGTAGTTGCAGGGGCAACAGTCTGGATGATTGACTGATCTGGCCTTGTAACATTAACCAAAACGGCCTTGCTGTGCTGGTACTGCGAACGGCTGAAAGCAAGGGGAAACTACAGCCGTAATTTTTCCCGAGGACATGCAGCTTTACTGTATGATTAAATGATGATGGCGTCCTCTTGGGTAAAATATTCCGGAGGTATAATAGTCCCCCATTCGGATCTCCGGGCGGGGAATACTCAAGAGGACGTCGTTATCAGGAGAAAGAAAACTGGCATTCTACGGATCGGAGCGTGGAATGTCAGATCCCTTAATTGGGCAGGTAGGTTAGAAAATTTAAAAAGGGAAATGGATAGGTTAAAGTTAGATATAGTGGGAATTAGTGAAGCTCGGTGGCAGGAGGAACAAGACTTTTGGTCAGGTGATTACAGGGTTATAAATACAAAATCAAATAGGGGTAATGCAGGAGTAGGTTTAATAATGAATAAAAAAAATAGGAGTGCGGGTTAGCTACTACAAACAGCATAGTGAACGCATTATTGTGGCCAAGATAGACACAAAGCCCATGCCTACTACAGTAGTACAAGTTTATATGCCAACTAGCTCTGCAGTTGATGAAGAAATTGATGAAATGTATGACGAGATAAAAGAAATTATTCAGGTAGTGAAGGGAGACGAAAACTTAATAGTCATGGGTGACTGGAATTCGAGAGTAGGAAAAGGGAGAGAAGGAAACATAGTAGGTGAATATGGATTGGGGGGAAGTAATGAAAGAGGAAGCCGCCTTGTAGAATTCTGCACAGAGCATAACTTAATCATAGTTAACACTTGGTTCAAGAATCATAAAAGAAGGTTGTATACCTGGAAGAATCCTGGAGATACTAATAGGTATCAGATAGATTATATAATGGTAAGACAGAGATTTAGGAACCAGGTTTTAAATTGTAAGACATTTCCAGGGGCAGATGTGGATTCTGACCACAATCTATTGGTTATGAACTGCAGATTGAAACTGAAGAAACTGCAAAAAGGTGGGAATTTAAGGAGATGGGACCTGGATAAACTGAAAGAACCAGAGGTTGTAGAGAGTTTCAGGGAGAGCATAAGCGAACAATTGACAGGCATGGGGGAAAGAAATACAGTAGAAGAAGAATGGGTAGCTCTGAGGGATGAAGTAGTGAAGCCAGCAGAGGATCAAGTAGGTAAAAAGACGAGGGCTAATAGAAATCCTTGGGTAACAGAAGAAATGTTGAATTTAATCGATGAAAGGAGAAAATATAAAAATGCAGTAAATGAAGAAGGCAAAAGGGAATACAAACGTCTCAAAAATGAGATCGACAGAAAGTGCAAAATGGCTAAGCAGGGATGGCTAGAGGACAAATGTAAGGATGTAGAGGCTTGTCTCACTAGGGGTAAGATAGATACTGCCTACAGGAAAATTAAAGAGACCTTTGGAGATAAGAGAACCACTTGTATGAATATCAAGATCTCAGATGGCAACCCAGTTCTAAGCAAAGAAGGGAAGGCAGAAAGGTGGAAGGAGTATATAGAGGGTTTATACAAGGGCGATGAACTTGAGGACAGTATTATGGAAATGGAAGAGGATGTAGATGAAGATGAAATGGGAGATAAGATACTGCGTGAAGAGTTTGACAGAGCACTGAAAGACCTGAGTCGAAACAAGGCTCCGGGAGTAGACAACATTCCATTAGAACTACTGATGGCCTTGGGAGAGCCAGTCATGACAAAACTCTACCATCTGGTGAGCAAGATGTATGAGACAGCCGAAATACCCACAGACTTCAAGAAGAATATAATAATTCCAATACCAAAGAAAGCAGGTGTTGACAGATGTGAAAATTACCGAACTATCAGTTTAATAAGTCACAGCTGCAAAATACTAAAGCGAATTCTTTACAGACGAATGGAAAAACTGGTAGAAGCGGACCTCGGGGAAGATCAGTTTGGATTCCATAGAAATGTTGGAACATGTGAGGCAATACTAACCTTACGACTTATCTTAGAAGAAAGATTAAGAAAAGGCAAACCTACGTTTCTAGCATTTGTAGACTTAGAGAAAGCTTTTGACAACGTTAACTGGATCACTCTCTTTCAAATTCTGAAGGTGGCAGGGCTAAAATACAGGGAGCGAAAGGCTATTTACAATTTGTACAGAAACCAGATGGCAGTTATAAGAGTTGAGGGGCATGAAAGGGAAGCAGTGGTTGGGAAAGGAGTGAGACAGGGTTGTAGCCTCTCCCCGATGTTATTCAATCTGTATATTGAGCAAGCAGTAAAGGAAACAAAAGAAAAATTCGGAGTAGGTATTAAAATTCATGGAGAAGAAGTAAAAACTTTGAGGTTCGCCGATGACATTGTAATTCTGTCAGAGACAGCAAAGGACTTGGAAGAGCAGTTGTACGGAATGGACAGTGTCTTGAAAAGAGGATATAAGATGAACATCAACAAAAGCAAAACGAGGATAATGGAATGTAGTCAAATTAAATCGGGTGATGCTGAGGGGATTAGATTAGGAAATGAGACACTTAAAGTAGTAAAGGAGTTTTGCTATTTAGGGAGTAAAATAACTGATGATGGTCGAAGTAGAGAGGATATAAAATGTAGACTGGCAATGGCAAAGAAATCGTTTCTGAAGAAGAGAAATTTGTTAACATCGAGTATAGATTTAAGTGTCAGGAAGTCGTTTCTGAAAGTATTTGTATGGAGTGTAGCCATGTATGGAAGTGAAACATGGACGATAACCAGTTAGGACAAGAAGAGAATAGAAGCTTTCGAAATTTGGTGCTACAGAAGAATGCTGAAGATAAGGTGGGTAGATCACGTAACTAATGAGGAGGTATTGAATAGAATTGGGGAGAAGAGAAGTTTGTGGCACAACTTGACTAGAAGAAGGGATCGGTTGGTAGGACATGTTTTGAGGCATCAAGGGATCACAAATTTAGCATTGGAGGGCAGCGTGGAGGGTAAAAATCGTAGAGGGAGACCAAGAGATCAATACACTAAGCAGATCCAGAAGGATGTAGGTTGCAGTAGGTACTGGGAGATGAAGAAGCTTGCACAGGATAGAGTAGCATGGAGAGCTGCATAAAACCAGTCTCAGGACTGAAGACCACAACAACACAACAACAACATCTGAAATCAGATAATTTTTGCAGGTACTTGATTATATCATGAGGTTCGTTTCTAAATTTCTTCTTTGAGCTTTAATATGTGCATATTCCACTTCCAAAAGCTCATCCATTTCTTACCTATTTATTCTACGTCTTAGAGAGCCCAGCAACACCTTTGTCCTATCTGGATTAATTTATACCTACACCACGCTCTCTAATCGTTATTCTTTCAGGATTAATTTATCACTTAAAATTTAAATGTCCCTTACGCTAAATGAATCTGCACATCCGCGTCCAGCGACACCTCTAGGTTGAAGATGACACCGTGGTCTGTCAGGATCTGTGAGTCTTCCGAGATCTGCTCGGACGGAGTTAGCGGCATACTCTATTAATTCATCAGTATTTTGCTTACGAAATGAAATTTAGACACATAATAATTTTTGTTTGCTTCCGGTTTTGAAAGCAATAAATCTACTGCTGTCAGTCTTATTTTCTTCCTAGTACTTGTATTAATAAAATTGCGCAGTTTCTTGATGGCTGGATATTATCATGCAGTAGTCCGGCCAAAACGATCTAACCTCGTTCCTTTGCTAATTGGATTTTGCAAAAACCTCATTCTTTCGATTTCAGGTCTTACATTACTTTACACTGGACCATCAAAAAGTGTTTGTTAGGCTCTTTTGCTTCATTTCTAACATACTATCTAAAACCATTTTTATGAAGTAGATCATCTAAATGGACATGTTACCTCCAAAGAAATTCTCAATGAAGAGTATACTAAGAAAGTTTTGAGTTAGAAGTTTATTTCCTACTGATAATCACTATTTATCGCGTTACTTACAGTGTTACTTACGGTTTTTCGGAGTTGCTGTGTTGTTTCACTTGCGTGTCTGCGTGTCCTGTTAAGGTGCTTGTTTCTTTTTCTGTTGTCGTTTCTTGCTGTTGCAAAAGAGTTTTGCAAGGTTTGTCGCTTAAGCACAAAGTGATGTGGTGGCCGATTTAGGATATGGTTAACATTTGAGATGTTAGCCTTGTTTTTGTGGCTGTGTAGGTGAGACAAACAGACAGACAAGCAGACAGAAAGAGAGGGAGAAAGAGAGAGACAGAGAGAGAGGGAGGGGGAGAGATAGGGAGGGAGGGAAGCGGTTGAAAGAGTGGGAGGGGGGAGAGGGAAGAAGTTATGAAGAGGGGGGTAGAGCGAGTGATGTGGCATACGAGGTATAGAATTTGATTTTAAAGGGTGGCCATATGCTCTACTGGAGTAGCGGTTACTTGTGCAGTTATTGTATTGTAGCAAAGACTTCTTTATTGAACAGTGATGTGTATCCGTTTAGTACCTTCTTCCTTGCGTTACTAATTTTTTAGGTGTGATAATTTTCTTCTGTTGTTACTTTATGGCACAGCCTGTTACTAATTTTGAGAATTTATAACTGAGTTTCTATGTCCAACCGGTGGTGTTTCTGTGTTACTAGGTAATAAGTAAATGTTCAGCGGGTTCTGTTATTTTCCAGTTTCTGAGTTGTTATGTGTATCTGGTTCTAAAATTACCCCATGTTTCACCAACCTGTACCGCGTAATAGCAATGCAGATTAATTGGTACCTATCAGATTTGCTACATTCCTTAATGTTCGTGGTATGCGTAACACATCTGTCCTTTAGTCTGTTATTGGTTTGCTGTGATATGTCTATTCCTTGTCTCTATAGTATGCTGGCCGCCCTGTGTGTAACTTTGTAGTTTATGCCATTATGTGCCATTTGTTGCTTGGTGTCAACAGATTTGTTATATGTTGTGTTGTATCTGTCTCTGTGCGTGTTTTTTGATTATGTGCTGCCTGTTTTCGTATTTTGTTGTGCAATTTATGTACTGCCATTGTACTGGATCAACTCTCTTTTGAATTTGCTTTGCTGTGTTTAGTTCTTCTGAGCAAGCAAGATTGTTCATAGGTGTTCTTGTTTTGTCTCTACAGTATGAAATCGGCGTGTTTATGGCTTCTGGGGTGATCGGGTTGGTTGTGAAAAATTATGCTGGTGTTTGTAGGCTTCCCATAAACTGTGAATCCATGTTTGTTATTCCTCTTATGTGTGGTGAGGTCTAAGAAATTGAGCCTTATCTCTGTCTGTGTCTCAATGGTAAAATGTGTTTGCGGATAGATAGTTCCTATGTCATCATGAAATTTACTTACACGAAAACTAGCTTAGCGCTCGGTGCTTCGCTCGCTTAGACTATATGGACAGAAAGATTCTTTTTATTTTTATTTTTATGTGCCCACGAAGCACCTTCTAACCTATTCACGCTAATTAAGGCCATATAAGCATAGTCCTTTCCGAAGGTGCTTCTGACTAAAAAGCGATTCTGGTAGCCAGAGTGCAAAGTTTTTCTTAATCATGCATTTTGCGTTCTTTCGGAGATATTTCCGTAACAGCTTTCTCCCCTAACAAATATTTGAGTGGAGTACCAATTTTTATACATTTTGCTTTAAATTTTTTTTAATGTAACGAAATATTTTCTTAAAAAATATTCATCCGCTGTTGCATTCCCTTAGGGTTTGAATTTCAAGAAACACTGAAACACCAATTTTTTAAAATTTCTGCCGGCCGCGGTGGTCTCGCGGTTCTAGGCGCGCAGTCCGGAACCGTGCGACTGCTACGGTCGCAGGTTCGAATCCTGCCTCGGGCATGGATGTGTGTGATGTCCTTAGGTTAGTTAGGTTTAAGTAGTTCTAAGTTCTAGGGGACTAATGACCACAGCAGTTGAGTCCCATAGTGCTCAGAGCCATTTGAACCATTTTTTTTTTAAATTTCTAACCGAGATGTCAGTTGCCAGTTGTCATAGACGCAGTCTTAAGAATCCTTTATTAGTTTTTGAGTAATTATTTATTTTCAAAAACCTTTCACTTTGTTACTACTTAAGTAGTTCAATTTCCAAAAATGCTGAAACACGTATTTCTTATTTTGTGACTGAGAAAACAAATACGGGTTTTCGTAGTTCTAGCTTCAAAATTCCGTTAATGGCGATATACTTACAAAAAGTCTTTCATCCCCTATTTCACCTTCTTAGGAGTAGAATTTGCATCTATATCTACATCCATACTCCGCAAGCCACCTGACGGTGTGTGTCGGAGGGTACCTTGAGTACCTCTATCGATTCTCCCTTCTATTCCAGTCTCGTATTGTTCGTGGAAAGAAAGATTGTAGGTATGCCTCTGTGTGGGCTCTAATCTCTCTGATTTAATCCTTATGATCTCTTCGCAAGATATACATAGGAGGGAGAAATATACTGCTTGACTCCTCGGTGAAAATATGTTATCGAAACTTCAACGAAAGCCCGTACCGAGCCACTGAGCGTCCCTCTTGCAGAGTCTTCCACTGGAGTTTATCTGTCATTTCCGTAACGCTTTCGCGATTACTAAATGATCCTGTAACGAAGCACGCTGCTCTCCGTTGGATCTTCTCTATCTCTTCTATCAACCCTATCTGGTACGGATCCCACACCGGTGAGCAGTATTCAACCAGTGGGCGAACAAGTGTACTGTAACCTACTGCCTTTGTTTTCGGACTGCATTTCCTTAGGATTTGTAGTGGACTGTTAAGGCAGCCAGTCCACAATGACGGGTAGCCGAAAGGGCACACGTACACACACGCCGACTGGCGCGAAGTCTGGAACAGGATTCGTAATGAATGTGATAAAGAAAAGAACGTAGCTACTAGAACACTTAACTTTTATATCGTCCTTTGGTATACAGCATTCTTGATGATACAAGTGAGACTATCTTGAGATACATGCAATGGTACAAATGGCGCCTTGCTAGGTCGTAGCCATTAACTTAGCTGAAGGCTATTCTAACTGTCTCTCGGCAAATGAGAGAAAGGCTTCGTCAGTGTAGTCGCTAGCAACGTCGTCGTACAATTGGGGCGAGTGCTCGTACGTCTCTCGAGACCTGCCTTGTGGTGGCGCTCGGTCTGCGATCCTGACAGTGGCGACACGCGGGTCCGACATGTACTAATGGACTGCGGCCGATTTAAGCTACCACCTAGCAAGTGTGGTGTCTGGCGGTGACACCACAGGATTCTTCCAATGAATCTCAGTCTGGCATCTGCTTTACCGACGATTAATTTTATATGATCATTCCACTTTAAGTCACTCCTAATGCCTACTCCCAGATGATTTATGGAATTAACTGCTTCCAGTTGCTGACCTGTTATATTGTAGCTAAATGATAAAGGATCTTTTTTTCTATGTATTCGCAGCACATTCCACTTATCTAAACTGAGATTCAATTGCCATTCCCTGCACCATGCGTCAATTCGTTGCAGATCCTCCTGCATTTCAGTACAATTTTCCATTGTTACAACCTCCCGATATACCACAGCATCGTCAGCAAAAAGCAGCAGTGAACTTCCGATGTTATCCACAAGGTCATTTATGTATATTGTGAATAGCAGCGGTCCTACGACACTCCCCTGCGGCACACCTGAAATCACTCTTACTTCAGAAGACTTCTCTCCGTTGAGAATGACATGCTGCGTTCTGTTACCTAGGAACTCTTCAAACCAGTCACACAATTGGTCTGATAGTCTATATGCTCTTACTTCGTTCATTAAGCGACTGTGGAGAAATGTATCAAACGCCTTGCGGAAGTCAAGAAACACGGCATCTACCTGTGAACCCGTGTCTATGGCCCTCTGAGTCTTGTGGACGAATAGCGCGAGCTGGGTTTCACACGATCGTCTTTTTCGAAACCCATGCTGATTCCTACAGAGTATATTTTGTGGTGTCACCGCCAGACACCACACTTGGTAGGTGGTAGCCTTTAAATCTGCCGCGGTCAGTTAGTATACGTCGGACCCGCGTGTCGCCACTATCAGTGATTGCAGACCGAGCGCCGCCACACGGCAGGTCTAGCACTCGCCCCAGTTGTACAGCCGACTTTGCTAGCGATGCTTCACTGTCTACATACGCTCTCATTTGCAGAGACGACAGTTTAGCTTAGCCTTCAGCTGCGTCATTTCCTACGCCCTAGCAACGCACCATATTCAGTTACTATGACGACTATCTTCAAGAATGTATTCTGAACAGATAATATTGTGCATCATGTACCGTCAAGAGCGACGTTCATCAGTAATGGATTAAAGTTAAGTATCAAACTAATTAAGTCCGCTTTCTAAATTCTAATTCCTTTTCATGTTCCAGACCTCAGGTCGGTATAGTCCTTCCCTCCTCACGCCTGCCTGCGTGAGCTAAATCGCGTGCATTTCGGCCAACACAACATATTTCTAGTCTCCAGAAAAGTCATTATGCTGGAACATAATACGTGCTCCAAAATTCTAAAACAATTTCGGAAAATCCCTTCTTAAACGATGCATACAGTATAAGATGAACATCCCCACCATACTTCAACTTTCTATCCTTAGCGGTTTGGGCTGGGCGATATGAGTCAGTCAGTCAGTCAGAATACTGTCTTTTCGTGCGCGAGTGAAACAATGCGAGCATTGTATTGAAGCCGTGCTGACAAAGGGAAAGAGCAAATTGTCGCTACTCTAATAATTCAACAGGACCAATTTAATGTTGCAAGGCACGTTAACATGCTGAAATAGCGGACTCAGCGTTAGTGCACAAACTCGTTCACCTAGGAGCATACTGGAACACTGGTAGTGGCAGTGATATTTTAGGATATGTGACTGGGAGCAGCATATATGCACAACTAGCGTGCCAGCGTCGACTATGTATCGTAACTCCATGAGGGCGAAGGAACTGTGCCACGTGGAACTGCTAGCGCAAGTCACCAATTTGAACCTATGGTGGAGCAAAATCTCCTTACATCAAATTATTTCTGGACTTGTTGGCATGGCGCAGCAGGCCGTCTCAGGTGTGCTACAGTAGCATGTCTTATTTCTACTCTGCTGAAGGTAGGAGCAGATGTTACAACCCGGGATAGTATCGCCAGTGGACACTAAAAATTTGTGCAAATTCTACCTTGGCTGCTCCCAGATGCCGAACCGTCTGTATCGATGATCAGTAGACTTCCTGCTAGGGGTGAATACCGACCAAGATGCGGCAAACACGGAAGCTATCGCAGCATGGGAGAACAACCGAGTGCCCAAGCCTGCAGACGAAGCTTCATGACATCATTGAAGCCGAGAGATACCATCATAGAAAGCAGAGTGTCGTGAAGAAGCCTAGGTACAACACAACAATAAGTATTCGCCGAACCAGCCAAAACGTTCCTCCGAAAAGTGAAGCTCCAAAAGTCTGAAGCAATTAGGAGAGCTGACAGCGAGTGAAAACCATGGCACATGTCATAGCCATTTTCACCACAGCAGAGCCAACATAAATACCTCATCCTTCTTAACAAATGTCGGATTGCTGAGTGCTGATAGGGGACTACTCAGTGTGTAGTCTCAGCTCTTGTCAGTTACAGCTATCAAACGAGAGGGGAGGCTATGCAGGTCGACGCTCACTACGTCTAGCTGTCTATGATCGTCTACGCAACCACAAGTCCAGCTAGAAGGACGCTCCTGCTGCCAGCCGATCTCACAACTTCCGAGACAACACTGACGGGGTGCAGAGGCTGCCACCACTCTGCAGGCCTGATGGAGGTTTGACCTGTGCGACCTAGATGTTATCCACCGTCCACCTTCGAGACTGGTGGCACTGTTGCTGCTCATCCCATCCCTGTAGCAGACACCAATGCTGCTGGCCCCTGTCTACTAAATGGGGATCGAGAACCGACTCTTCCAAGCCGGCGAGTACTTCAGGTGGAACTGGCGCGAGAATCCTGGTACCAAATCTTCAACGTCAAGTAGAGCACTTTGCAAATCGATACACAGAGCTGGATGCTGCCGGAATCCGTAGTGTGAGGACCACCCCACGACACAGCAGCTGTCAACTGGTGCTTCGCTGTCCTAGAGAAACTACATGTACAGCACATGTCAGCCTTCCGTTGTTGACGAAGTGCTGCTCTGCCAGCCCAGGCGTAGCGTCTTGAAAGACAATACTGTTTCACTGCTAATAAATGTGTTATTGTCAAAGACGTTTTCTTGGCCCTCTCAAGCATAATTTGGTCTTCACAACTACATCCTTCCCAGCTCTCTTCTGACGATTGTAGGAGTCTGGGATCAGATTCCTATACCTGGTGTGAGCAAGTGGTCGCCAGTGGTAGAGACGTTTACGCCTGATGTTACACTGACACATCTAGGACAACAGCAGCCAAGGATTTAAGCATCTTCAACGTGAGGTCACAGCCTTGAATTCCTAACAGTGTGGTGTGGTGAGTGACTGATATTTGTTTGCTTTCTCGTTCTGTGTTTTATTGTTGATCCATAGGAACCTTCACTAATGTTAAAAGTGCCATTTTTTAAACCGCAGTAACCTACAGACTTGTCTCATTTCCGTGGGAACGCTACAGAAGTTCACTTGCTGCCAGTGAGGTGTCCATACTGTAATATATCCGAGCAGAACTTACCATGTGTTCGGGCTGTGTCATCTGTCTGCAATATGTGTGGAAGGGTGGGTCACAAAACACACCAGTGCGTAGAATCACGCTAGGCTACGGTACGGCTTAAAGATTAAGTGTAGTTTAATTCCTTTTTTACCTATTGTGTGTGTAATTTCCTTCTTTCCTGTACAACGGTAGATGGAGTTTACACAAATGCCAGACACATGAGCAGCGACTCTGATTGAAAGAGTGGGGGCTTTGAAGGGACAGATAGCCATGCTGTTACAAACTTCAATGAACAAAGGTAAGACAGTGAAGCACTGCGTAGGAGAACAGAGCAATGGGAAGCTCTGTATATAACCTCATATCTCCATTTTCAGAGAAAGCAACCCAGGATATACCTACTTCTATGAGTGACGCAATGGCTGCCACCAAATTGGTAAAAATTCGTAGTAAAAAAATTTCTTGAATACGGCTGGATTAATGTTAGTGGGTGGCGTAAAAATTTACGTTATATATCACAAGAAATACCTTTTTGATTAACCGTATAAAGGTTTAATACAGCGCTATCTGAAGCACAACCGCGCGACGTTCTTCAAGGAGCTCAATGGACTATCGCAGAAACACGGCGAACAGTGCAATCCTTCTCTGACACAATTAGGAAACTGGAATCGCAAATGTATGGAGTAACGCTGAATGTGGAGGCTGACAGAGTGATTCTGCGTGAAGCAGGGAACAGGATCTGGATGCGTTTCTAAGAAGTAGTTCTGCTGATATGTCAAGGAGGGTCAGAATGGAGAACACAAGTGGCTCATCTGCTGCCAACAGGATTGCTAAACAGTCGTAGGAGACAGAAATTACTACACTAAGAGTGATCCCGGTGTTTTTTCTTCTGAAGTAAAGTGTTTTAGATGTGGGTGCACGGGCCACATCACGAAACAATGTCGTCAGCCTGAACGTAATGAATGTGGGGAGGTGGACGACTAACCATGACTGTCGGAAGAAAGCACAGTACAAGCAACATTCTAATAATAGGTTGATAAACTGGAACGGGGGTGTCTCATTTCTCTGACGGCATTCCCAGTAGAACACGAGGCTGCAGAAACGTATGCATAGACGGAGTGTTGGTTGCTATGCAAAATAAATGGTACAGGACATAAATTTCTATTGGACATAGGGGTTCAGATGTCAATAGTCACTCTGGATCTCTTGGACAGAAAGAGTCTGCGGTCACTATAGCATAGGTCACGTGGAGTAGCTGATGCTGAAGTGGACAGTGACGGCTCGTGAGTATACATTCTGAGTATTCACAAATTTTTAAATTCAGATAAATCTGAGAGTGTGAAATTAATAGCATCTGCTGTACAAGAGTTACGCATATCAACAAGTTTATACAGCTACAGCCATTGCCAATAATAATAACAACAGTAATAATAATAGTAATAAGATGCATAATTTGCCTGACAAAAGAAAGAATAGCTTTTGTGGAATTTTGTTGTTTTGTACGTAATTAAGTACAGTTTAGGGCAATCAGGAGATAATGTGTAAGCTTTTACAACGCTCCGTATCGCATTTTTATGTAAGTGGGAGTTTACGTACTTTTCCATTTTTTCGAACAGATGTACAAGATCTCTAACAGCTGTATTAGTGCACGAATTTACTTCTGAGAATCAGATATTCTTACGATGCATCCACACAGAAACATGTGGTATCTGTACACTTCCTTGTTCAACGATCACATGTTGTCACATTTATTTCATTTCGTCACTCTCTCCATCAAGGATCTGGTCTCGGAGGCCCTAGCTCGTTTGTGGCTATCTTTTCCTGGTAATTTACTTTTCTGTTCCCAGAATGAGATGCTCCCTCTGCATCGGAGTGTGCGCTGATATGAAACACCCTGGCAGATTAAAGATGTGTGCCGGATCGAGACTCGAACTCGGGAACTCTGCCTTTCGCGGGCAAGTACTCTACCGACTGAGCTAACCAAGCATGGCTCACGGCCGGTCCTCACAGCTTTACTTTTCTGTTAGTATTTAAAATAGATTCAACATAGTTTATGTTTACACTGCACACGGAACCCGATTCACGCACAGTAAACAAGCAGTTCCAAACACAAACTGCCGTTTGTGGAAATGATTAAACTAAAGTAGCAATGTCCAACAACATGGTCATTTGGCTAGAATATAAATGAGACGTTGAGACCCCGAAAGGCCTAAAGCCCACAGCCGTCATCCCACTTTTACGTGAATGTCAGAGAAAGCAATGATGCAGCTTTTCATGAATTTTCATATATACAATAAGGGCCTACAGCACAGATAAACTTGACTCACCATATGCTCAACAGATTTCAGAATCATCAATAAATGCTACAATCTCACAATCGATGGCGATGTACTTAGGCCCTTATGTTTCTGAGCGTCTCAACTGGCTTACTGTATGGTGAAATTCATAACTTAATATACTAAAACTCATTCAGCAACTCGAAAAATGGGATTACTCCTAGTAGAACTTTACCACATTTTACTACACAGTGAGTGAATTAGCATATCTCAGGAGTGTGCTACCATCTGGCGGGATTTATGCCGAGCGAACACGGTTAAAAGTAGCGAGCTACCACCTGGTGGCACTGACGTAAACTTCTATTTGAGTGCACATCGTGAACCGTGCACGTTGTTTATCAAATCCGTATGTATTAGGCCGTCAAGGGAATTACGTCACGAGAGTTGCGCATGCGCAAAAGCTCCTTAAAACGTTCACAACTGAAAGTCTGGTCCCAGTCCAGCTGCCAATTTTCACGGAGTCTAGAGGAGCAGTAAAAATAAAAAAAATAAATAAATAAAATAAATAAATAAATAAAAAAAGGCCTCCGAAGGCGCAGCAGTACCGACCGATCGCCGTGTCATCATCGCGGAGCATGCATGCACCCAGCCCAGCTGGCCACTCACCTGTTGTACTACACATAGCAGATGCTTAGATAATTAACTTACTAACTTTGCAGCTGCCTTTCCCTGGAGCGTCCTGGGATCCCCCTCGCTTCTATCACACACTCGCACTATCATCCCCCTCGCCTCTATCACCCACCCGCACCATCCTCGCTCGTCATAACTCCCCTCCCCGCATTGGGCATGCTCTACAACATACAGTACTTCTCAGTCATATATCACCGCTGTCACAGCTAGTGGCCCCTTACCGCCAAAGTCTGTTCAGAGCTACTGAGTCTGCTGTTTCAGCAAGTTAAACTTCAAAACGCTGTAGAAATTACACCACTGGTCAGAATGACGTCAAATTGCAATGCAATATTGAGAATTGGAAAAACTTACGTCAGAAGAAAAAAAAATAGTGCGATAATTGATCAGTAGAGGGCGCTGTATGATCAGAATAGGTAAATGACAACACCTGTCATACGCATGACCTATTGAAGTTGGTATAAACACGCCGCGTACACGGCTTTTCATCCTTTCGCGTCTGCAACGTTCGCCATTACTGTCTCAATGCAGGATCGCGCTCTGCTTGTAAAGCAGTATTACAAGAATGGTAACTGTGCACATATCGCTCTGCCGGCCGCGGTGGTCGTGCGGTTCTGGCGCTGCAGTCCGGAACCGCGGGACTGCTACGGTCGCAGGTTCGAATCCTGCCTCGGGCATGGGTGTATGTGATGTCCTTAGGTTAGTTAGGTTTAAGTAGTTCTAAGATCTAGGGGACTTATGACCTAAGATGTTGAGTCCCATAGTGCTCAGAGCCATTTTGAACCACATATCGCTCTGCAGAAGTTCCGGACACTGAAGGGCTTCAAAAAAGGCATTGGACCAATGACTGCCGTGGGTGTGGAGAAAATGATACGGAAATTTGATAAGACGGATTCTTTTGGCGTGCAACCTGCTACAGCGAGTAAAGGAATTGATTCGACATCAGTGGAAGCCGTGGCCACAGCAATGTAGGAGGAGACGAGTGGTGGTGTGCAAACGTATAGTGCACGGAGAATTGCCCGAACATTGGACATACCCGTGAGCACGGCGCGTAAAATCCTACGGAATAATCTTCTCTGTTATTCATTCAAAATTAGCCATGTGCACGAGTTGCTTCCTGTTGATCCGCACGCGAGAGAGACCTTTCCTTCTGCTCGCATGGAAGTGGACAATGATTGGCCGCGGACGATTTTGTGGACAGACGAAGCCCACTACGATCTCACAGGATATGTCAGTACACATAATTGTCGAAAATGGGCAACGGAAGATACACACGCAAATCAACCAGTACCACTTGATCCTGAAAAGGTCATCGTGTGGCACGGATTTATCATAGCACCATATTTTTTCGAAGAGACAGGTGCTTCCGCTCCTGTTACCTGTAATGTCACTGGTAAGCGCTATGAGAGTCTTTTGCGCAACCACGTCATTCCAGCTCTCCAACAGCGTGCATGTGTGGATGGAATTTTTATGCAAGAAGGGCCATTTCGGAAATGCTAGTATTATCAGCCGCCATTCCCCTAAGCCCGGCCGTCCCGATCTCCTGATCTTAATCCGTGTGACTTCTGGCTGTGGGGCTACATGAAAGATGTTGCGTTCAGAGTTCTGATTGCAAACTTAGCTGCATTGAAGGCACGCATTGCGCAACGCATTCTGAACGTGACCCAGGAAACACTTCGATCAGTTGTGGAACATGTTGTTTCCCGATTTGAGCTTGTTGCAGAAAACGGTGGACAGCATCCTGAACATGTTTTACGCCAGTCAAACGGAAATTAATAATCTGATTTGATTTAGATTGATGCTTTTTATGCGGTTATGGCCTCAGGTCAATAAGAAACCGATGTGATTGATTGTATGTGGTTTTTGGCCTTAGGACAATTAAATACCGATTTTTCCGATCCGTTGTTATATGACCTTCTTGTGTTGGATGGGCCTACTTAACTAACAGTATCACACCTGCACACCCATGCACACTGAGTAATACAATTTGTGTAACGTCATACGTACACCTTAGGCATTGTTGTATAATTCATTTGTCATTTGCAGTCGACCACTATTAAATTATGATGCTTACAGTATAATCAACCTATATATATATATATATATATATATATATATATATATATATATATATATATATATATATATATAGTGGACATGTGGATATGAATGATCAGGCAGGATGCTTACGCACGTGTCAGCTGTCAGAGTTGTATCCAGACGTGCCCCATTCATTCTGACTGCACACGCCCCAGACCATTACAGAGCCTCCATCAGCTTGAACAGTCCCCTGTTGACATGCATGGTTCAATGATTCATGAGGTTGCCCCATACCCGTCAATCGGTCCGATACGATTTGAAACGAGTCTCGTCTGATCAAGCAATATGTTTATAATCATCAACAGTCCAGTCTCGCTGTTGACGGGCCCAGGCAAGGCGTAAAGCTTCATTTCGTGAAGTCATAAGGGGTACACGAATGGGCCTTCGGTTCCGAAACCCCATACTGATGACGTTTAGTTGAATGGATGACACGCTGGCACTTGTTGACTGCCTATCATTGAAATCTGCAGCAATTTGCGGAAGGGTTGCGCTTCTGTCACGTTGAACATTTATCTTCAGCCGTCCTTGGTCCTGTTCTTGCAGGATCTTTTTTCGGCTGCATCGATGTCGGAGATTTGATGTTTCACCGCATTCCTGATATTCACTGTATACTTATGAAATGGTTGTATGGGAAAATCCGCACTTCATCGCTACCTGGGAGATGCTGCGTCTCTTCGCTCGTGCGGCGACTGTAACAACTGCCATTGTAGCAACAGTAACCGGTCTAACAACTGCGCCATACACTTGTTTGCTTATCTCTGTATTTGAACACGCATTCCTATACCAGTTTCTTATATGTACATAACATTACTTTCTCACAGATATTTAACCTTGTAGAACGGGAAATAAATTGTCTATGACAGTTCAAAGTGTGTTTACATTTTTTGACGCAGGGTGCGTCATTTCTTCAACAGGTGGCAGCAGTGGCAAGGAAGTAACTGCAAAATGGCGGACGTACGTTTGAGCTTTGAAGCGCGGAAGCAGATAAGTAAGTGGTACTGGAAATTTGAGAATGTAGCTGCGGTTCGAAGACAGTGGAGAAGTGAGTATGGTACAGAACCACCTTCAGAAGTTTACAATTACACGTCTACGAGACAAATTCGAAATTCATAGAACAGTGTGTGATGCGCATAAGGGTCGATCAGGGCGACCTCGTACAGCTACAAGTGATGATGCCACAACTGCGGTCTTGGAACTGTTTCAGCGTTCGCCTGAAAAATCTTCAAGGCAAGCGGCACGTGAAAGTAATGTAAGTGCTAGTTGTGTGCTACGCATTCTGAAGAAAGGTAAGTTTCGTGTGTACATTCCAAGGCTGGTGCAACAGCTAAGCGACGACGATCCAGATCGAAGGTTAGAATTTTGTGAATTGTTTCAGGAGATGGTGAGACGTGAACCGGGATTTATGGGTAGCATAATTTGGTCGGATGAAGCCCAATTGAAATTCAATGGAACTGTCAATAGGCACAATTATGTGTACTGGGCTGAAGATAATCCCCACATTACAGTTGAAAAGGCTGTGAAATTGCCTGGTGTAAATGTGTGGTGTGGTTTGTCTGGAAGGGGACTCATTGAGCCTTTCCGCTTTGAAGGTACTGTTACTGGAGAAACGTACCTAACAATGCTTGCTGACTCCATATTCCCTGTCATTCGTGCAGTATACGGTAATGATGAGTTTTATTTCCAACAAGATGGCCCCGCCGCGCTATCATAGGGACGTACGAGCATACCTGGATCACAATGTACCAGACCAGTGGATAGGACGCAGGGGACCAATCGAGTTTCCTGCACTCTCTCCAGACCTCAGGCCGCTGGATTTCTTCTTATGGGGCACAGTAAGAGATGAGGTGTACAAACGTAAACCACGTAACCTGGACACACTTTGGAATGAGATTCAGGCAGTGCGCACAGAAATCTCATTGGACACTTCGCTACGATGTACGGAATCAGTGGTGACTCGTACTCAGAAATGTATTGATGCTGAAGGCCACCAGTTTGAACATCAATCACATTTGCAAAGTACAATTATTTTTCCAATTGGACTTTAAGCTTTCCATTTCCAGAAATTTAACATTTTAGAACGGGAAATAAATTTTCTATGACGCTTAAAAGTGTGTATATATTTCCAAATTCATAAATGTTACACTGTCCACTCACATTAACGTGGCCACCCAACGGAAACTTGAATAACCAGCATGGAACACTTCAAGACATACTGGAACAGAATAAGTGTGGTTCTCAAAGGCGTCGACAGGGTTGTGGGGTCAAGCCGACTCCAGTGCTGTGGCCATCTGCGCTCGTCTCAGTTGAGGATTCATAGCTCGAAAAGAGAGATCGAGGTGATCCCACATACTTTAGATTGGATTTAAATCTGGTGAGTTTAGTTTCCACAGCAGTCGCGGGTCAACAGAGCTCAGTTCTAAGTGGAATTCTCACTCAAGGCATTTCTACTCCACGATCTTCGCGCTCTAAAAAGTGTCTAGAGATGACCACATAGGTTTGTGATATCAACCTTACTGTCGCCTGCCATATGACCTGACAGCGAGGAATGATGGCCTGGAGTGCCAAACAGCGGTCAGAGCCGTATCTACACGTATCCGGGTTCCAATATCACTCCAGCTGCACACGCCCCACACCATTACAGAGCCTCCATCAGCTTGAACAGTCCCCTGCTGACATGCAGGTTCATGGATTCATACGATTATTTCCATAGCGGGCTCCCTTTGGTTGTCATGCGCGGCGTCCTTAACAGCACAGCGAGACATCGACGATATTAAACGCGTCATTTTCTTTCCCTTAATGGAAGCCACTATGGGCTTACAATTAAGCAAGATAATGATCGCCCGAAAACAGCGATAGTTTCTGCTGCTTCTCTTTGTGTCTGCAAAACTCTTCCTTACCCAGCAAAGTCGCCTGATCTGTTACCAATTGAAAACGTTTGGAGCTACACGGACAAGACTTTCCCACTATTTGTATATTCTAACTATCCAACGCGACAATCGGACTGAACGTGGCACTATATCCTTGAGGAGGACATCCAAAAATTTTATCAACCAGTGCCAAGTAGAATAACGGTTTGCATAAGGGGAAGAGGTGGGGCAAAGCGTTACTGACTTCCTCTTCTGGTGAATGTCTTTCTGTTGAATAAAACATCCAATTTTCCTGACATTGTAGCTATTTGTTTGTCTATGTGTGTACAACTCATCCACCGATTTCCACCCCATTCGAATAATTCCTTCGTGGTGTGTCACTATTTTTTTTAGCTTGGACTGTATTTGACGCTTAATGATCACCTCCTTCTGCTAATTCAATTAATTTTGACCTATAATGCATATAAGTAACTGCACATGAGATTAACATGTAACATTAATATTCCAGAAATAAAATGAACAAAATGCACATAAAGTGCTGAAACATGTCTGGTTAAAACAAAACCAAGATGGTTTCTTGCATAAGATGAAATATCTCCCAAGTTTCTTCCACAGGATAAATTACGACTGAGGGTTTGCGAGCGAAGTGCCCAAACACATCAGTACGCAAATGACATTTTTCTGGCGTCACAAAGTACGTCCTGGTGCCGCCTAGTAGGAATTTCATTTTTCTATATAGTATGATTAATTGTGCCGAGTCGTAAATGTATGTTCAACTTGGGGATTTATATCCTGTCATTAAAACGAGTTGTACAATATTTTTGACATATAACTTTCAAATAAAGTGTTTAGAAGCTGTTGTTATTCGTGTTATCCTATTCAGTAGGTAGCGCTTTTAAAAGCACGTGGGTTGAGAAATACAAAGTTACGAATGTCAATATAACCTTTATTTCATATTCTATTAAAAGTAATATTCTTTTCCAACGGCCATATATGAGAGAGCCGGCCGCATTCCATTCTGACTGTGACACAATAATTAAGAAGCTTTATTAATGACAAGTATATTACACAATCTATTTTACGGATGATATATCCTCTGATGTCACACGGATTTTCGTGACTCTTTCTCGCTCATAATCCGCAGAAAAGTGTCGTTATTTGCCAGGTGATAAAAAAATCAGAACAATTTCACTGATTTTCATGCCTATTATGCTCTTCTGCGTACGGATGATTTTCTTAATGAAGGAAATAAGCAGCATATTTATTCGAACCAAAAGTTTGAGCTAAATTGAAGTAATTGATGTGACACTGATAAAATATTATATGACAGTTTCCTTCGATTCGAAAATTAAGTAACATGTGACATAGTAATCAAACAAATACAGTTGATTAGAAGAAATACAATGGAAAATAATCAAGGAACTGTTACAGCTCTTCCACTTCCTAACAGTCTGTACGTTTTGCAATTGGGCGCGCAAAATCGTACCTACCTCAGCAGAACCTTTCAAAGAACCCACTTAAAGATACTGTGAATGACACGAAGTCCATGCTGATCGTGTATAATTGAAGAAATCGACGATAAGGAAACAGTACGCGAACACGGGAAATATAAATTCAAAACAATACAGTAACTTTTTTATGTATACTAGAGGAATGTGTAGCGGCAATACGGAATCAGAACCACTTCCAGAAATGTTTGATTAAAATGCTTCCTGGAGATTTCAGCATATTCTTTTTTTGATATGTACTGATTAGTATCTACTTCCTTTCTTATCTATTTATTGACTCTCCCTCTCTACGTCTTTCTTCATGGACGTTTAGTCGCTTGTGATTCTGCAAATTCGTATGTGATTTTTGTTGTCCCTGTCGTTTAGATAAATGATACGTAGATCTTTCTTATCAACTTGTGGATATATCGCTCACATTCTATTACTAAACACTAGCTCGCGAAATAAAGGGATGAGAGCAGTAAAGTATAGGTCCTGATTAGCATAGTACAATGCACTGCAGACGCTATGCCTGTTTAGTGCGGTTTGCGAAGAGGAATTTACGTTCCGCTTTTATATTTCCACTTCTAGGAGCCTAGGAGTTGCATACATGCCTGTCGTTTATGTATAGCACTAATAACAGAGAGTACAAGATGGCAGTGGTGAACTCACCATTTCTAGTACTTATTATGACAGCAGTTAATTACACGGTGCTTTATTGAGTACATGGACTACTTTTCGCCTTCCTCGTCAACTAGCGTAATAGTCCCATCACAAACTGATTCAAATGTTGTGGCCTTCAGTTCGTGCCAGAGCGAAGCACAATAAATGAGCTCTTCCCGCAATTTCTCTCAGGGATTCCATGGTATCATCCTTGTTATAGAACACGACCTACGATCCCTTTGGCTCCATTACGTGGCAACGAACTCTCGATGCGCCGACGTCGGTGTTCTGGCGAGGTAGCGGCAAGGACGGCTGTGGCTGAGGCGGCGGTGGCAGCCGCGGAGGCGGTGGTAGGTGCGACACCTCGGCGGTGACCGTGCGGTCGGGTATCGTAGGCGGCGGTGTGCTGATGATGACACTGGTGCTGCGGGACGGACCGAGGGCGCCAGAAGGAGTGGACGACTCTCCAGACCGGCGTCTGTCGGCTGCTGGGACGGTGCCAGCGTGACAGGCGACGTGAGAGCACAAGTGGTCCTTCTGGGAGGAGCTGCAAAGGCAGCGCTCGGACACGTACGGCGGAAGGCCCGAGAGCGAACTCTCGTGTTGCGTCTCGTTGCTGCTCTGCGAGAAGCACTTGCCGCTCTCCTGAAAAAACAGATCGCGTTCAAGGATAGCCACGTCACGTAATCTTTGGTGCTGACCAAAAGGTACTAGTAAACTTACAAGGGGAGTCCACGACGTTTGGAACGCAGATTTACTGCAAACTTCGTACACTCGTATTACTCCACGAGGACAACAAAATGTGTAAGCGGTAGCGCGTACTTCTCAAGCGTTATTGAGAAAATTGCAAGATAATTTCGGTCGTCAAATTTATACATCTGTGCGTGGCCATTTTTACCACGACGTGCTGGCAGCCGAGTGGTTAGCGTTCAAGCCCCGTAATCGCTGGGTGGCTGGATCGCGTCCCGCTCGTCAGCTTTTTTTTTTTTTATTTCTAACACAGTCATTTTGTTTACTATTTATATTACAATTGATGTAATGGGAAAAATACGTGTAATCGGATGAACGTTTATTAAATTTATGATGTTATTTGGCAGTCTACAAATTTTTATTATCGCAAATAATATAATATTCATAACTACCGACTAGTAAACGACCAAACGCATAAAGTGATACTGAAAATATATGTGCAAAATGTTTTTTGTCACAGAGGGATTCAGGCCTTACTGAACACAACATGAACCTTGGTATCTGCAGCTGCTGTTGTTCTTTATTTTCAGAGTAATTGTGTTCATTACCATTCGAATGTGGTCGTTCAAAGTCAATCACTGATCCATTTGGATTCATAAGTATTTAGTGATAGAACTTCTACTTTCGTTCCTGTATCCTCTTCGATTGTATACATGTTTCCTTTTTAGCTTCATACATAACGTTCCGTTAACACCATGATTCATTGGCTTTATTGTGCAGTGTCTGTCTCCGTTAACTGCCCTCTCGTTTCTCCTGAGACTACAATCAATAGCCAGTCTTCCTAGTCTACGATATAATATATATGATCTTCGCCCACCGTCAATCGTGAAACTGCTTCTCTTGGTGGATTGCAAAAGCTGTATCACAGAGAGAACTGTATCTCTTGGTGATTTTTCCCAATAGATTTGTGGTATTCGTGAGCTTCACAGTAGATTTTCTATATACTTTTCTGATCGCTTTTTTCATTAATACACCTTGTCTTTCTAAACCCAAACTGGTGCGAGTTACGTCTATGGAGTTACCTATAAATGAGTCTCTTACGTTCTTAGCAAAAAATAGGACCTGTAGAATCTTAAACAAACATTTGTCAGTATTTTTAAATGCAATTTCTCAGAATGTATGTTATTTTCCAGGCTGCTAGCACTTTTCACTCTCATAATAGTTTATCCAATGCATGTTTCAGGTATGAAGGTTATTTGCGGCTGTAATGCTTCTTTATTTGCGAAACCATTACCACCTGCTAACCCTATTTTTCGAAACCGTAGATTAATTAATATTTTTCTGCGTAATGTCTCATATTTTTCACTGTATTCAAATTTGGTTTCATTTTATATGTATGTACGTCGATATTTTGGGTTGTTGAAATCAATATAATATCTAGTATGAATACCTTTGTACTTATTGTTATCTTTGATGGTGGCTTGTGACTTTTGGCTCGGAAGCGTACAGAGTAGTCAAGTTTTTGGGTTGAATATGGTCTTGACTTAATGTTAGAAATGAAAAGATAAGTCTGAGTTGTAGACAATGAAAAATGTTGTGAGTTATATTAAGAGCAGTAAAGGCTGCGAAATTGTATGATGAAGTAAAGTATTGATCATGCGAAAGTGTAAAAAATTTAATAAATGTGTATTTTTGTGAAAAGTGAGTGTCAAGAATTGTTTTCAAGTGAATATTGTTTAAAAAAGTATGGAGTACATTGCAATGAAAAACATAATCATCAAATTAATCCTTACAGAATGTCTTCGTAAGTTCTTCAAGTCGGCGTAATTAATATCCGAGTGCCTTTCGCACCAACGGTGATAGTCATGCTACCTAGACAACATTTTTAATTACGAGCCAAAGCCGGAGCAAGATCGTCGTTGGATTGCAAATACAAGATAAGTGATATTATTGTTAATTTTCTTCAGTGACTGTAATCAATTGATGCAGCAGTACCTCCTACATTAAAGACCTTTTAGTTGCGCAATAGAAAGATCATACTTTGAGTGCGCGACGTGATAATTTTTGAACTAATTAACTGTTAGTGGAGGTATTGTTATACCGCGCAATGTCACATAATTTTGCTGAATAAATACCGTCTTCAGCTGGAGCACCGTTTTTAATTATTCATGGGGCCGCCAAAGAAATGACCTATCCTGCAAAAGACAAATAACTTTAACCACTGCTTTCTCTGTATCTAATTTTAGCCGGTGTTCTTTTTGTATCGGTTGGACAATCAGTGGACTGAATCGGGTAGAACTTCGTACAGTAGAAATGCGCCCCTCCCATTTTGGTATTGGCATTGTTGATGAGCTTCGACGTAGACAGCGGTTTCCATGTTCTCCAATAGCAAAACTCTGATACTGTCTCTCAGCGTTCTATGCGCTACCGAAACATATGCCTCAGTTTATGTTCTACAGCAGGTACTGATAACGCATTTGTGCTATCTGTCTCTCACAGAACGGTTTGTACACGCCACCTGAGTTTCCACTTCCCTAAATACACCAATGCACCAACTCAATACTATGTTTCAACCCCTCCCTTATCTTTTGATCTCGTTGGTCAAAATTCACACAAATTGCGGTTATTGAGTTTCAGATGAGGTAATGTGTGTGTTTGTATGTCTGTGTGAGAGAATGATAGGCACATACACATACACAGAGAGAGAGAGTCGAAGTATACCTTAAAGCATTAAAAGAAGGAAGTGATGTGTGTACCAGACAGGCTAGGGGCTTCTCTTCGGTGTGGTTCTCCATATGCTGACTGAGCAGCGCCTTGCGGTAGAAGGTCTCGCCGCAGACGGCGCAGCGGTGCGGCCGCTCTCCGGTGTGTGTTCGCACGTGCGTGTTGTAGGCGACGCGCTGGTTGAACCGCCTCCCGCACTCGGTACAGGCGTACTCGCGCTGGTCGCGGTGGATCTTCATGTGGGAGCTCAGGTAGCCCCGGTCGCTGAACACTTTGGCACACACCGGACACGATGCCTCGAATTCTCTCGAACCGGAGTGTAGCGACAGGTGGTAGCGGTAGTTCCGACGTTGGCTGAACCGCTTCCCGCACTGTGCGCACAAGTGTGGCTTTTCTCCTGTATGCGTACGCGAGTGAAGCTGTTGGCAGGCAGAAGATTCGCGTTAAAGAACGTCAGTTCGAAAGTAGTAAAAACAAGGTTATTAGTTAAAAGTCTTCTCATTTTTGAGCCATCAAGAGTTCCAGATGAAATACAATTCACTACCCTAGTTTTCTTTAACCGATCATCACCATGTAACATAAAGTTATTGTTGTCAGCCTGTGTGATATCGTCCGTATACTGTGGCGTAAGCACCAAACCCTGTGTCACTAAAACTGAGATCAACAAAAAATGCATTAATACAGTTAAATGATATTAAGAAACAGTCTACATACAGGTTCCATCCTCCTATGTGTTGGATTATTTCATCAGCAGCTCTTGATATTTCTTAAATAACTGTCTTCAGACGTTAACAAGCTGTAAGGCATGAGGAAACCACCTCCTCAAAATATACTGATACTGATTATTTTTTCAAAAAGAAAAATTTTTTCACATAGACTGTAATATATTTATTTTCCTTGAAGTAAGCTAATTTCAACTATTTGCTATTTTCATGCACTTATCGAAAGCCTGTACCATCACATTAGATTTGAAAAAGTAGCTAGTTGGTTCAAATGGCTCTGAGCACTATGGGACTTAACTGCTGAGATCATCAGTCCCCTAGAACTTATAACTACTTAAACCTAACTAACCTAAGGACATCACACACATCCATGCCCGAGGCAGGATTCGAACCTTCGACCGTTGTGGTCGCGCGGTTCCAGACTACAGCACCTAGAACCACTCGGCCACCCCGACCGGAAAAATAGCCAGTATATACGTGATGGCACAAATCGCTTTCATGCGCGTGTGTAACAGAAGTACAATGCAGTTATGCACTATAATACATCCATTTGTAGCACGCGTAGAGAAAGGGCTATGTTTCCTTTCGTATAACGTTATTCTCTAATTAAACTGTCTCTTGCAGCAAAGAATTTTCGCGAGAAAATTGTAGGGAAATGAACGACATGGTCAGTAGCTGTTTCTACTTTCTATACAGAATCACAGATCTCTTTAAATGCATGTTTTAATATGATCAGATGCAACACAAATAGCATCGCAAAGAAAAGGATTCGGCTAGTGCACGGTTGCCAAATTAATGGTGAAATTCAGGAGTCTGTAACGAAGTTTCAATATTTTTTGGTAATACGACGTCGAAATGTAAAATAGTATGCACACGTAAAATAAGTAGGGTGGAAGGCGAATGGATTACATGTTTGATGGGAAGATTCTGGGAAAATCTTTTAAATCTGTGAAGGAAATCATATTCAAGATACTGTAGTAATAAATTCTGAAGTCCTACTTCAATATTAGGAGTAATCAATATGAAGACTTAAGAATACGTATCAATCGAATTTAGATATCACATCCAGGAAAGTTAAAGACAGTACATGCCACATGAAAGTGTAACGAAGACGTTCAGTGAAATGCTAATCTTTGAAGGAAAGTCAAAGTCGCTCATATGTAACCTCATTATTAGGTGTAAAGCACTGGTGTTAAGGTTGTGGAATAATTTACCTGCCCCATCGTATATCTTGCATGCAGATAAGAGAGACTGTTTCAAATAGTGAGGCATTTACAATCACCTTCAATTCGCTCAATTCGAAAATTATGTATTGCGTGGAGTAACTAGCATTCGCACGAAGAACTCACTGCCGCGTATTGAACACTGGCTTACAGAGTTTTTACGTAGATGTAGTTATCTGGTTGTCTAGTAGTATAACATTAATTCATTAATTACAAGAATACGACCTTACCGTCGTCACTGCACTTTCAGCAGACAAAGTCGGCCAAATGCTTAATTTTTATTTTAATCGGATCCAGTTAAATGCCAGATTATCAAAATTATTCAGTTCTATGAGCAAAATTTGCTTCTTAAAAATGACATCAATTCCCCAAATTGCTATAAATTAAAAATACTGCAAAAGAAAATCGCATTGTACAGAGAGAAATTTCAGTTTCTTTCGCGCTGAACAATTTCTTTATTAGTAAGTGGGAGACATCCACATAAACATCTGTTATGTAACGTGTATCATAATTAATGACGTGAACTGACGCAATTGGAAGTATGCGGTAATCGAAACATTAAAATTCTTGCAAATACTGGTATACAAACGGGCGCTAACGAGATAATTAGGAAATTGTGACTACAAGCTGTCACTGACTTCAGTAGCATAAATTATCATAGTTAATTAAAAGGAATTGAAGTGTAAGCGTTTCGATTAAGTTTCTGTTTAATTTGGCCCAGATTCGACGTACACTCACATTCTGTTCTCGACTCACCTCACTGACAACGTTTCTCACTGAATGAGTGGTTAGGGATGCTTTCTAATCGTCTCATTGAGCCACACGTTACTCCATGGGAGCTTGATGGGGCAGGATACGTTAATAAGGTGTGTCTGTCAATATGGGAACAGTAAAGCCAGCACTTTCCAGCACCATAGCACAGCAGACGCAACTGAATGAGTGGTTAGGGATGCTTTCTAATCGTCTCATTGAGCCACACGTTATTCCATGGGAGCTTGATGGGGCAGGATACGTTAATAAGGTGTGTCTGTCACTATGGGAACAGTAAAGCCAGCACTTTCCAGCATCATAGCACAGCAGACGCAACTGAATGAGTGGTTAGGGATGCTTTCTAATCGTCTCATTGAGCCACACGTTATTCCATGGGAGCTTGATGGGGCAGGATACGTTAAAAAGGTGTGTCTGTCAATATGGGAACAGTAAAGCCAGCACTTTCCAGCATCATAGCACAGCAGACGCAACTGAATGAGTGGTTAGGGATGCTTTCTAATCGTCTCATTGAGCCACACGTTATTCCATGGGAGCTTGATGGGGCAGGATGCGTTAATAAGGTGTGTCTGTCAATATGGGAACAGTAAAGCCAGCACTTTCCAGCATCATAGCACAGCAGATGCAACTGAATGAGTGGTTAGGGATGCTTTCTAATCGTCTCATTGAGCCACACGTTATTCCATGGGAGCTTGATGGGGCAGGATACGTTAATAAGGTGTGTCTGTCAATATGGGAACAGTAAAGCCAGCACTTTCCAGCATCATAGCACAGCAGACGCAACTGAATGAGTGGTTAGGGATGCTTTCTAATCGTCTCATTGAGCCACACGTTATTCCATGGGAGCTTGATGGGGCAGGATACGTTAATAAGGTGTGTCTGTCACTATGGGAACAGTAAAGCCAGCACTTTCCAGCATCATAGCACAGCAGACGCAACTGAATGAGTGGTTAGGGATGCTTTCTAATCGTCTCATTGAGCCACACGTTATTCCATGGGAGCTTGATGGGGCAGGATACGTTAAAAAGGTGTGTCTGTCAATATGGGAACAGTAAAGCCAGCACTTTCCAGCATCATAGCACAGCAGACGCAACTGAATGAGTGGTTAGGGATGCTTTCTAATCGTCTCATTGAGCCACACGTTATTCCATGGGAGCTTGATGGGGCAGGATGCGTTAATAAGGTGTGTCTGTCAATATGGGAACAGTAAAGCCAGCACTTTCCAGCATCATAGCACAGCAGATGCAACTGAATGAGTGGTTAGGGATGCTTTCTAATCGTCTCATTGAGCCACACGTTATTCCATGGGAGCTTGATGGGGCAGGATACGTTAATAAGGTGTGTCTGTCAATATGGGAACAGTAAAGCCAGCACTTTCCAGCATCATAGCACAGCAGACGCAACTGAATGAGTGGTTAGGGATGCTTTCTAATCGTCTCATTGAGCCACACGTTATTCCATGGGAGATTGAAGAGGCAGGATACGTTAATAAGGTGTGTCTGTCAATATGGGAACAGTAAAGCCAGCACTTTCCAGCATCATAGCACAGCAGACGCAACTGAATGAGTGGTTAGGGATGCTTTCTAATCGTCTCATTGAGCCACACGTTATTCCATGGGAGCTTGATGGGGCAGGATACGTTAATGAGGTGTGTCTGTCAATATGGGAACAGTAAAGCCAGCACTTTCCAGCATCATAGCACAGCAGACGCAACTGAAAGAGTGGTTAGGGATGCTTTATAATTGTCTCATTGAGCCACACGTTATTCCATGGGAGCTTGATGGGGCAGGATACGTTAATAAGGTGTGTCTGTCAATATGGGAACAGTAAAGCCAGCACTTTCCAGCACCATAGCACAGCAGACGCAACTGAATGAGTGGTTAGGGATGCTTTCTAATCGTCTCATTGAGCCACACGTTATTCCATGGGAGCTTGATGAGGCAGGATACGTTAATAAGGTGTGTCTGTCAATATGGGAACAGTAAAGCCAGCACTTTCCAGCATCATAGCACAGCAGACGCAACTGAATGAGTGGTTAGGGATGCTTTCTAATCGTCTCATTGAGCCACACGTTATACCATGGGAGATTGATGGGGCAGGATACGTTAATAAGGTGTGTCTGTCAATATGGGAACAGTAAAGCCAGCACTTTCCAGCATCATAGCACAGCAGACGCAACTGAATGAGTGGTTAGGGATGCTTTCTAATCGTCTCATTGAGCCACACGTTATTCCATGGGAGCTTGATGGGGCAGGATACGTTAATGAGGTGTGTCTGTCAATATGGGAACAGTAAAGCCAGCACTTTCCAGCATCATAGCACAGCAGACGCAACTGAATGAGTGGTTAGGGATGCTTTCTAATCGTCTCATTGAGCGACACGTTATTCCATGGGAGCTTGATGGGGCAGGATACGTTAATAAGGTGTGTCTGTCAATATGGGAACAGTAAAGCCAGCACTTTCCAGCATCATAGCACAGCAGACGCAACTGAATGAGTGGTTAGGGATGCTTTCTAATCGTCTCATTGAGCCACACGTTATTCCATGGGAGCTTGATGGGGCAGGATACGTTAATAAGGTGTGTCTGTCAATATGGGAACAGTAAAGCCAGCACGTTCCAGCATCATAGCACAGCAGATGCAACTGAATGAGTGGTTAGGGATGCTTTCTAATCGTCTCATTGAGCCACACGTTATTCCATGGGAGCTTGATGGGGCAGGATACGTTAATAAGGTGTGTCTGTCAATATGGGAACAGTAAAGCCAGCACTTTCCAGCATCATAGCACAGCAGACGCAACTGAATGAGTGGTTAGGGATGCTTTCTAATCGTCTCATTGAGCCACACGTTATTCCATGGGAGATTGATGAGGCAGGATACGTTAATAAGGTGTGTCTGTCAATATGGGAACAGTAAAGCCAGCACTTTCCAGCATCATAGCACAGCAGACGCAACTGAATGAGTGGTTAGGGATGCTTTCTAATCGTCTCATTGAGCCACACGTTATTCCATGGGAGCTTGATGGGGCAGGATACGTTAATGAGGTGTGTCTGTCAATATGGGAACAGTAAAGCCAGCACTTTCCAGCATCATAGCACAGCAGACGCAACTGAATGAGTGGTTAGGGATGCTTTCTAATCGTCTCATTGAGCCACACGTTATTCCATGGGAGCTTGATGGGGCAGGATACGTTAATAAGGTGTGTCTGTCAATATGAGAACAGTAAAGCCTGCACTTTCCAGCATCATAGCACAGCAGACGCAACTGAATGAGTGGTTAGGGATGCTTTCTAATCGTCTCATTGAGCCACACGTTATTCCATGGGAGATTGATGGGGCAGGATACGTTAATAAGGTGTGTCTGTCAATATGGGAACAGTAAAGCCAGCACTTTCCAGCATCATAGCACAGCAGACGCAACTGAATGAGTGGTTAGGGATGCTTTCTAATCGTCTCATTGAGCCACACGTTATTCCATGGGAGCTTGATGGGGCAGGATACATTAATAACGTGTGTCTGTCAATATGGGAACAGTAAAGCCAGCACTTTCCAGCATCATAGCACAGCAGACGCAACTGAATGAGTGGTTAGGGATGCTTTCTAATCGTCTCATTGAGCCCCACGTTATTCAATGGGAGCTTGATGGGGCAGGATACGTTAATAAGGTGTGTCTGTCAATATGGGAACAGTAAAGCCAGCACTTTCCAGCATCATAGCACAGCAGACGCAACTGAATGAGTGGTTAGGGATGCTTTCTAATCGTCTCATTGAGCCACACGTTATTCCATGGGAGCTTGATGGGGCAGGATACGTTAATAACGTGTGTCTGTCAATATGGGAACAGTAAAGCCAGCACTTTCCAGCATCATAGCACAGCAGACGCAACTGAATGAGTGGTTATGGATGCTTTCTAATCGTCTCATTGAGCCACACGTTATTCCATGGGAGCTTGATGGGGCAGGATACGTTAATGAGGTGTGTCTGTCAATATGGGAACAGTAAAGCCAGCACTTTCCAGCATCATAGCACAGCAGACGCAACTGAATGAGTGGTTAGGGATGCTTTCTAATCGTCTCATTGAGCCACACGTTATTCCATGGGAGCTTGATGGGGCAGGATACGTTAATAAGGTGTGTCTGTCAATATGGGAACAGTAAAGCCAGCACTTTCCAGCATCATAGCACAGCAGACGCAACTGAATGAGTGGTTAGGGATGCTTTCTAATCGTCTCATTGAGCCACACGTTATTCCATGGGAGCTTGATGGGGCAGGATACGTTAATAAGGTGTGTCTGTCAATATGGGAAAAGTAAAGCCAGCACTTTCCAGCATCATAGCACAGCAGACGCAACTGAATGAGTGGTTAGGGATGCTTTCTAATCGTCTCGTTGAGCCACACGTTATTCCATGGGAGCTTGATGGGGCAGGATACGTTAATAAGGTGTGTCTGTCAATATGGGAACAGTAAAGCCAGCACTTTCCAGCATCATAGCACAGCAGACGCAACTGAATGAGTGGTTAGGGATGCTTTCTAATCGTCTCATTGAGCGACACGTTATTCCATGGGAGCTTGATGGGGCAGGATACGTTAATAAGGTGTGTCTGTCAATATGGGAACAGTAAAGCCAGCACTTTCCAGCATCATAGCACAGCAGACGCAACTGAATGAGTGGTTAGGGATGCTTTCTAATCGTCTCATTGAGCCACACGTTATTCCATGGGAGCTTGATGGGACAGGATACGTTAATAAGGTGTGTCTGTCAATATTGGAACAGTAAAGCCAGCACTTTCCAGCATAATAGCACAGCAGATGCAACTGAATGAGTGGTTAGGGATGCTTTCTAATCGTCTCATTGAGCCACACGTTATTCCATGGGTGCTTGATGGGGCAGGATACGTTAATGAGGTGTGTCTGTCAATATGGGAACAGTAAAGCCAGCACTTTCCAGCATCATAGCACAGCAGACGCAACTGAATGAGTGGTTAGGGATGCTTTCCAATCGTCTCATTGAGCCACACGTTATTCCATGGGTGCTTGATGGGGCAGGATACGTTAATGAGGTGTGTCTGTCAATATGGGAACAGTAAAGCCAGCACTTTCCAGCATCATAGCACAGCAGACGCAACTGAATGAGTGGTTAGGGATGCTTTCCAATCGTCTCATTGAGCCACACGTTATTCCATGGGAGCTTGATGGGGCAGGATACGTTAATAAGGTGTGTCTGTCAATATGGGAACAGTAAAGCCAGCACTTTCCAGCATCATAGCACAGCAGATGCAACTGAATGAGTGGTTAGGGATGCTTTCTAATCGTCTCATTGAGCCACACGTTATTCCATGGGAGCTTGATGGGGCAGGATACGTTAATGAGGTGTGTCTGTCAATATGGGAACAGTAAAGCCAGCACTTTCCAGCATCATAGCACAGCAGACGCAACTGAAAGAGTGGTTAGGGATGCTTTCTAATCGTCTCATTGAGCCACACGTTATTCCATGGGAGCTTGATGGGGCAGGATACGTTAATAAGGTGTGTCTGTCAATATGGGAACAGTAAAGCCAGCACTTTCCAGCATCATAGCACAGCAGACGCAACTGAATGAGTGGTTAGGGATGCTTTCTAATCGTCTCATTGAGCCACACGTTATTCCATGGGAGCTTGATGGGGCAGGATACGTTAATAAGGTGTGTCTGTCAATATGGGAACAGTAAAGCCAGCACTTTCCAGCATCATAGCACAGCAGACGCAACTGAATGAGTGGTTAGGGATGCTTTCTAATCGTCTCATTGAGCCACACGTTATTCCATGGGAGCTTGATGGGGCAGGATGCGTTAATAAGGTGTGTCTGTCAATATGGGAACAGTAAAGCCAGCACTTTCCAGCATCATAGCACAGCAGACGCAACTGAATGAGTGGTTAGGGATGCTTTCTAATCGTCTCATTGAGCCACACGTTATTCCATGGGAGCTTGATGGGGCAGGATACGTTAATAAGGTGTGTCTGTCAATATGGGAACAGTAAGGCCAGCACTTTCCAGCATCATAGCACAGCAGACGCAACTGAATGAGTGGTTAGGGATGCTTTCTAATCGTCTCATTGAGCCACACGTTATTCCATGGGAGCTTGATGGGGCAGGATACGTTAATAAGGTGTGTCTGTCAATATGGGAACAGTAAAGCCAGCACTTTCCAGCATGTCACATTTAAAGTCGGTGGAGACACATACTATGCCCCCCCCCCCCCCCCCCCCCCCCGTTCACCAGTGACCAGCACACGGCACATCTTGGTGGTGGCCTTGGCGAGTACCTAATATATCTAACGCATGCAAATGGGCGTAATCAGGAACTTCACAGAGAAGAAGGAGAGACAATTATTCTACATTTCTACACTAACAATAAAAAGGTGATCGAAAATATATTTTAGAGAACATTCTTTCTTTTTAAACGTTGTTTATATTGCTGCTATGTTTGCAAACAACTGTCGATAAATCACTCGAAACATAATAATGTCAGATTGTAACTCATTGCAGTTGTCTGGTGTGGAAATAATGCTGTTGAAGGTCAGGTGAGTGCCCTTAAGCAAGTCATCATGGCATTGAAGTCAGATAATGAGTTTTATCCAGAGAGGTATTCGAAAATCCATGATGTAGCGGAGTTGAAGTAATATTACTCCCTGATGGTGGAATTGTCTATATAGTGTCTCGCTACAGATTTCTGCTTTACTCCACAGAAACACCTACACCCCGTCAGTGATACTAAGTGATCATACTATCACAGGAAGAAAATTCCAATGTACAGTTAAAATATTTAGCGAGAGACGGTGCACTGATTCACAGGAAGGCGCTTTTAAGGATTTGATTTATTCCAGTCATGCAGTTCAACACCATCTAGATTATCAACAGAACTGGGAACCATAGGACTGTCGATTCTACGAGAGAATGTAGAGAAAACCGTTGGAGATGGCGTACAAATCCCCTCACCCATCAGTGAAAGCCTTCACTGAACTCTACTGTTCATGTTGGATATCAATACACGAGGAAGAGATGTTTGAACTAAGAGTACATATACAAAGAAATGTAACTACAAAAGCCCCCTGTATCGTAACGTAACTGTATAGTTGTCACCATCACTCAGCAGATGAAGCAGCCCTCTCAAAGGACCTTGTAGTAATGACTGGTCAAGTAATGATACTGCTAACCAGGAAAGAGGTAAAATGATTCGTCACTTTGTGATAATGTAAGTGCTTTGATAATTGGTCTACTGATTGTGGGAAGGCTAATTTTGTTGTGTCATTGTTAACATACCCTGAGGAGGCCCACTTCTAACATGCGTATACATATTTCAAAAACACTGTTTCAGCTCAATTATTAGATATTACAAGTTTATTTTGGACTGCTTTGAAGGAGTAACCTACCCGACATTCAGTGCGGCAGTGATATTCCATCACCTGCGAAAGTAAAGTCAAGCAGTTCGTTCATATCTGATGACGCTGTAGTAACAAACAGGCTCAAATACGGAAATATATTTCGTTGCCATCACATGAAAGCGGGTGTCTTTTATTTGAGCAAGATAGATTCCAGCAAAGAAGGGAAGGCAGAAAGGTGGAAGGAGTATATAGAGGGTTTATACAAGGGCGATGTACGTGAGGACAATATTATGGAAATGGAAGAGGATGTAGATGAAAATGAAATGGGGGATAACATACTGCGTAAAGAGTTTGACAGAGCACTGAAAGACCTGAGTCGAAACAAGGCCCCGGGAGTAGACAACATTCCATTAGAACTACTGATGGCCTTGGGAGAGCCAGTCATGACAAAACTCTACCATCTGGTGAGCAAGATGTATGAGACAGCCGAAATACCCACAGACTTCAAGAAGAATATAATAATTCCAATCCCAAAGAAAGCGGGTGTTGACAGATGTGAAAATTACCGAACTATTAGTTTAATAAGTCACAGCTGCAAAATACTAACGCGAATTCTTTACAGACGAATGGAAAAACTGGTAGAAAGGGACCTCGGGGAAGATCAGTTTGGATTCCGTAGAAATGTTGGAACACGAGAGGCAATACTAACCTTACGACTTATCTTAGAAGAAAGATTAAGAAAAGGCAAACCTACGTTTCTAGCATTTGTAGACTTAGAGAAAGCTTTTGACAACGTTAACTGGAATACTCTCTTTCAAATTCTAAAGGTGGCAGGGGTAAAATACAGGGAGCGAAAGGCTATTTACAATTTGTACAGAAAGCAGATGGCAGTTATAAGAGTCGAGGGGCATGAAAGGGAAGCAGTGGTTGGGAAAGGAGTGAGACAGGGTTGTAGCCTCTCCCAGATGTTATTCAATCTGTATATTGAGCAAGCAGTAAAGGAAACAAAAGAAAAATTCGGAGTAGGTATTAAAATTCATGGAGAAGATGTAAAAACTTTGAGGTTCGCCGATGACATTGTAATTCTGTCAGAGACAGCAAAGGACTTGGAAGAGCAGTTGAACGGAATAGACAGTGTCTTGAAAGGAGGATATAAGATGAACATCAACAAAAGCAAGACGAGGATAATAGAATGTAGTCAAATTAAATCGGGTGATGCTGAGAGGATTAGATTAGGGAATGAGACACTTAAAGTAGTAAAGGAGTTTTGCTATTTAGGGAGTAAAATAACTGATGATGGTCGAAGTAGAGAGGATATAAAATGTAGACTGGCAATGGCAAGGAAATCGTTTCTGAAGAAGAGAAATTTGTTAACATCGAGTATAGATTTAAGTGTCAGGAAGTCGTTTCTGAAAGTATTTGTATGGAGTGTAGCCATGTATGGAAGTGAAACATGGACGATAACCAGTTTGGACAAGAAGAGAATAGAAGCTTTCTAAATGTGGTGCTACAGAAGAATGCTGAAGATAAGGTGGGTAGATCACGTAACTAATGAGGAGGTATTGAATAGGATTGGGGAGAAGAGAAGTTTGTGGCACAACTTGACTAGAAGAAGGGATCGGTTGGTAGGACATGTTTTGAGGCATCAAGGGATCACAAATTTAGCATTGGAGGGCAAAAATCGTAGAGGGAGAGTCAAATGGTTCAAATGGCTCTGAGCACTATGGGACTCAACTTCTGTGGTCATAAGTCCCCTAGAACTTAGAACTACTTAAACCTAACTAACCTAAGGACAGCACACAACACCCAGCCATCACGAGGCAGAGAAAATCCCTGACCCCGCCGGGAATCGAACCCGGGAACCCGGGCGTGGGAAGCGAGAACGCTACCGCACGACCACGAGATGCGGGCCGTAGAGGGAGACCAAGAGATCAATACACTAAGCAGATTCAGAAGGATGTAGGTTGCAGTAGGTACTGGGAGATGAAGCAGCTTGCACAGGATAGAGTAGCATGGAGAGCTGCATCAAACCAGTCTCAGGACTGAAGACCACAACAACAACAACAACAGATTCCAGGGTTCTGAAGCAATTGGTAAGGGATTATGAGAATCTTATGATCACACTCAAACAGGAAATATAAATTTAAAACAAATTTATCAAGCACACACAATGGAAACAACATGGAATTTGATGAATTTGTTAGCATATGTGGCATTTCGGGAATACATGCTGTGTTGCTTGCATGTGACTGAAAATGACGATATAAATGAAACATCCAGGGGATCCCGGTAACCCTAAAAATAACAATTCATTCTCCGTAACACATAATACTAAGGGGACAGAAACTTTATGCCCACAAAAAAGCAAATTTCGTTATATGTGATGAATTTTTATTAATGACATATCTTATACTGATGTATAAGTAGGGTGCAAAGCCTGAAAATACCTAAACGTACAATCTTAGCAACAGCGAAACCTTTTATGTAGTATTTACACAGAGTGGTTCAAATGGCTCTGAGCACTATGGGATTTAACTGCTGTGGTCATCAGTCACCTAGAACTTAGAACTACTTAAACCTAACTAACCTAAGGACATCACAAACATCCATGCCCGAGGCAGGATTCGAACCTGCTACCGCAGAGGTCGCACGGTTCCAGACTGTAGCGCCTAGAACCGCTCGGCCACTCCTGCCGGCAACACAGAGTGGAGGACTACTTCAGGACCACCAGAAAAATCTTAAAGAAATACAAATTTCGTCAACTGTCGTTGATCTTTCAGGTGTAATATTTTTCTTAAAGTTATATCGATGTGTAAAAAGGGTCCTGAACACGAAATCACGAACATGAAAATCGTTAAAAAGGTCACATTCAATATTAAGAGATAAATTTTTGGATACAGTTTTACTAAAATATTTAAAACTTTTACAAAATCGCATATAACTGATAATTAAAAACAATAAATATTATATCTTTCAAAATTTTAAAATATAAAGTACCAAACTGGATTACGACATTTTCAAAGGTGGGGACAAAGTAGCCTCCCCCTCATTTGGTATTGCAAGGGTTAAAAGGTGCTGTGTTCATGACCAATTGTCTCATTATTCTGTAGACTAAGAACATATTTACACGTGTGTCACACACTCATCCGTAATGTGCGAAGCACATTCGTCTATACATTGACAGAAAAACCGAGGCAGTCAACCCAAAATTAACGGAACTGGTAAGTCTTGTCAAGGCAATATCTAGAAAATTGAGATGTTAAATGACAGAATTGAAGAAATCCAAAAATACCAATGGGTGAACTTATTTTCTTCAATGCCATAGACAAGAAGTATTTTTAGAGTATATAGATGTTGTATGCTACTTCGAAAACGGTTTAGTGTACGGCAGCATAACGATGACAGTGTACGAAGATTCTGAGACGCAGAAGATTCTTTCATGAAAGTATTGATTGCTAAAACTAGGTCATTGCATCGAGAAGAATCTATCTCAGAAACATATAAAACAATAGCTCAAAGTCTGAAATGGCTTTCACAAACAACGGATGGAGGTAGAGATACAGAAACGTATTTTTGATTATCGTTGTTCGCAGCTTTTTTGGCTATGTGTGGTTTAAATGTCTCTGTTATGATTTTTATTCATTACGACAGATGGTTTCGATTTACTACAACATTTTGTTCGTTTTCGCTACTGTGTAACCTAGCCCTTAATTTGCGCAAATTTCTTGCTCATGTCACAAGTGCCCTCTCTCTCTGGATAAGTTCCTTAGCGCTAGCTTTACCTGCTTGACACTAGGACATAGGCAAATTGGTGCTCATATTTTCTCTTGTATGCAGGTGTTTTAAATGGTTCTGATATGTATTATTTATTAAGGTAGAGGGTTTGACGTAGCACAACCTTTAAAATTTTGACGCGTATGAGTATTTATCCCGGGTTTTAAGTGGTATTTATCCCGGGTTTTAAGTGGTCTCTCTCGGTGAAACTGTCTGCCGTAGTGCTTCCACATCCTCTTCACGCTAGTTCACAGGCTAAGTACTGATAGCGTGCCGTGTTCTCATCGACCATCTCTTCATAAATATGCTGTACAGATGGAGGTGATATTTTATCTTTAACTACTGACGACGCCTTTGGCACGTTTGTTTTATATACCTCCACTGCAAGATGTGAATTCGTAGGTGACTAAAAGTTTTTGTGCTTGTAATACTGTGGTAATTTTTCACGGTACTTACAGATATAAGTGGTTGTTTTCTGTTATCTCAGCTATGTTACTAAGTTTTTTGCTAATGAATGTGTCTTCCTGTTCAGGTGTATTTAGATATACCGAAACCTTGGTCAAGGATTTCAATAAATCTTTGTCCTTCCACTGTTTGCCTGCTATCATTTACCGTGAAAACAGAAGAAGGAAATACCGTCTCATTTACATTAACTATCACAGTGATACAATGCTACACCACATAATAGGTCAGAATGATGGGCCAGCTATGTTAACTATGGTGCTGAGCAGCAATGTCGAATGTCAAAAAATTTTGTTTTACAGGAGAGTGGAAGTATACTGTGACGTCCGTTGTGTTGTATTGTAAGGCGCCACGTATACCGTTCGTATATGTATACGTGTCTGTCGTCGTTGTCGTCTCTTCTTTCTCTCGTCGATGTCAGAGCATGAGAAACGTTTATGCTAGTGTTTACCTATTTGTTGTCGAGTACACACAACTACACGGCCGCGGTATCACCTGATTCCGGAACAGCTAGCTTAATATAGTATAAAGAAAGTGGGTTCCGATGCTGCGTTATTTAAGTGTGATATTATTCTTCACTTAACCTCTGAGACTTTAGGAACCAAAACTCGACTTGTAATGAGAGCACTTGCGATCAGTCTGTCACAATATTAATAATACGTAAGGCTCTACACCACTATAAGAAAATATCACTGTTCATGAAATAACAAAATATACGAATACACTTCTTTATATTTTTCCTTTTTATTTAATCAGATGCTTTCAAATGTTTATTTCACGCCCACAAATCATCCACACCTCGATGTGGAGTGTAAACGTGTGCATGAAAAATAGTACACTGTTTCTGCTGATAAACACGTATGAGCTTTTGGGTTGCTTGGCTACTTCGATCAACAGGATTTAAATTGGATTTTGAAAATGGTCTTTCTATCCAAACTTATTTCCTCCACAATGGCTCGTCAGATATTCCACCCTTTCGCGACAATTAAGAATTCGCGTAAACTGTATTTTCGCGAGTTTAAAGCAAGCCATCGTCGGCGTGAAAGCAGTCTTGATACCGCGACACACTCGCGACGCTTACTAACCAGTCACGAAATTGACCTGCGTACATCTACAACCAGTTTCAAGGTCATAATTCGCCCTAAACGATTGTGTGCAATTGAACTTCGTCCAATAAATTATTTCTGGAATCGTAATCACTGATCCCGACACAGACCGTCCATAAATGCACAATTAACACTGTTTTTTCTTTCTACGAGTAAACGAATGATGTCACGTCGTCTACATAGTTATTAAAATATTATTCCAAATGATCTCAAACATTTATCGCCATTATATTTTAACGGTAATCAGAAAAAAATATGATTTATTATCGGAAAGTAACACGTAACAGTTCGCAAATCGCACGTAACTAAATTACAGTTTTATATAGCGTCGGGACTTAATCACGCAGAACTGTATCAAGAAATCAACCAAATCTCAATTTCTCCATACCAACTGACAGATACGAATAAGATATTCAAGACCTGTAATGTTCTTCAGTCCTGTAATGTTATACGGCCCCCCGGACTGTGGTGTCTTGAAGAGGGTTCCAGACAGAACAGGCCTATCTGTTGTGTATTTTGATAGGATGGTGTACTTGTCCTTGTGAATTCACTCACAGTCTGATTCACTCAGTAACTAAGTACATATATGTCACAACAATTTTATGATTAACGAGCGGGCCTAGACAAAACGCATTTAAATAAATTTCAAATCTGTCTATTGGATTGTATCAGAAACATTTTGAAATAAAATACATAATCACACAACACATTCTCTTGGACGATGTCCTCCGTTCTCCAGCCGACTGTGCAAAGCAGTGATCGCAGGCCTATTTGGCTGGATACAACCTGGTTGTTGTCTTCCTCTCCCAACTCCCATTTCAAATCAACCGCCCTTGCCATCAGGTTAGATGACAAATCGGAGCTTAGTATTGTCTTTGCCGTTGTACAGTTCATTGTAAATCCATCTCTGATGAAAGTAGTTGTGTTACTCAAACTGCGACTGACTTAGCAACATTAAAGTACATTAAATCACTATTGCCCACAAATTTCCTTGTTGTATTAATTGTGAGAATCGATGACGTTTATGTCAGAACAATGCTTTCATTAAAATTTTGAAGTGTAATGGTTGACTTATGACAATATGTTGTTTGTCACAAGTTGGTACACATGAACTTTACCTATTGCGTCGCGCGACGAGCGCGCTTTGAAGGACCGATCAACCGTGATTGTTTACCGTAGCTGAGTATTCCTCTCGAAGCTATGGGATGGAAATCTTTGGTGCTTTACGAAATAATCGTCTCCTGGCGTTAATGTGAGTACCTTTCGCACTATTACTAACTTCCATAATGTTTGCGTTCAGTTAGCTGAGGCGCTCTAGTTAATTAGTAGTTTGCTAAAACTTCTATGACTTCTGCAATACGGTTAGGTTATTCATTTTCGGTTACAATCGTTTAATTGCATTAACTGTTCACTAACAGTTGACAGGTAGATTGCGTACGTAATACACGTAAATCCCTTGTCAAACATTTAACACTCTTCAAATTATCTCGCTCGGCGAGTTCCGTAATTTCTTATGTTAAGATAGCAATTTCCTTCAATATTTATTTGCGTCTTCATTTCCCATCATTCTTCAATTATTTCTGGTCGTTAACCAACATCAACGTACAGTAAAATAATTTTTAATACCATACTGTAGGCTCTCTTGCCAAGTTTCAGTATTTACATTGTTACATATTTCATTGTTTCTTGCTTTTTAAATTAGTACAAATAGGTATTTATTAACAGGTATTTTTATTTTTTCATCTAGTAATATTACGAAAAAAGTTCATTTATTCGCATTAGTTCTTTTTTTTTTCGTTGTCGTGGTCAATTGCATTTCCCACGTAAACATAGAGTAGTTGTTGTCTTTAGACGGTTGTCTTGGTTTGCTTCCTGTTATTATTCCAGTGCTTTGTACATGCTATTCCGCTTCTTCTATTTCATGTTACTACATCATTTGATAGGGTTGCATTAAATTTCCTCATTTGACTGGGTTGCATTAAATTTCCTCATGTCATTACTTTTCAGCACACATGATTACAGTGTACTTTCCATTTTGCTTCACATACTTATCTATAACACAACAAAATTAATAAATATTCAAACAATTACTAAATAAACTCTTCTTATGGCTCGCATAACCTTTCTTGGTATAAGATATATACATTGAAGTCCAATACGTCTTCTTCTTACATCTTAACACTACTTTTGAATCATTTTCTCTAAGACTATTTACATATATACATAACGATATGCAGTATTGTCTTTTTGCCATTTATTAGGTTGTGACACAGTAATATTTTCAGCCATATATATATGCTATGTACTAATCTTCTCATTTACACATATACATAAAATAGATTATTTCTTCATAATTTCTTCTTTTACAAGATTGAATAGTCATTTTGTTTCACTATCCATTTATTTCACAGTTCATAACATCATAATAATCTTATATTCAGCATTTTCTTTTCTTCATCCACTGATATTGTACTTGCACATGTTACAGTTGACATGTGGTCGAATTCTACTAACTGTGTCCTATTGGTTTATTCTGTATTTCTCGAATCCATATCTCTTTCATCATTGATAATATTTCTTAATGTCTGTGTGCGGGGACAAGCCCCTAATCATGTCAGTGTCGCAATCTGCTAGGATGTAGCTCCCTTCATGTGGTATGTTAATTATCCTATAGGTACCTCTACACAAATATTGCCACTTTTTATTCAATCTATTTCTAGTTGATGCTTTCAGGTGATTTTGCAATAAAACTTCTCCTCCTACATCTTATGTGACTACTTTCTCACGGTTTTATCAAACCTAGCCTTTCTCAATCGTGCTTGGTGCTTCAGATTTTCGCAAACCTTCTGCAAAATACCTTCTCTCTTGATATTCTTTCCTTCCACTTGAGGTAATTCCTTCAACTATTCTGGCAAGCTGCTTTCACCAAATACTATTTGGTTGGGTGTATAGCCTTTTTCAAAATCGTAAATCCTGTCGATTCATTTATAGTATTGGTTCGGTATGTATGTATGTAGGAATCGATTCAGCTGTCAGAATATTCTTGCAACAGGATTGCCACATGGGTAAAATCGTGAGATGTAAATATGTTTGATTCCTTGTTCTTTCATAGCGTCTCTCTATACTTTACTTGTATAATATGCAGCGTTATCTGTCAAATTCATCACAGGTTTACCAAGCTCAGTTACATAGTTGTTAACAAAGTTGCGTAACATTGGTCACACATAAAGATTTCTCAAAAGGTATAATTTCTTATATTTTGAAAAAAGATCATAGAGTGCCAAAACATATTTGAGCCGTCCACGTGTCGTAGGGCATGGTCCACACACGTCACAGGACACCAACATCAAAGGCTACTGTGGAATTATCAGGTGTACTTCCATCTTACGATAATAATTTATGGGTTTTGCCTTCTGACATATCTTGCACTTCTTGAGAATATCCGTAGCTAAATGTCCCAAATTTGGATGACAACAGTATTGCGCTAATTTGGCTGCACATTTTGCGGAAACAAAATGACCCCATTTTAAGTGAGTATACCATATTAGTGATTCGAAGTATCCACTCAGAATACAAACTTTATAAACGTCATATGCATATTTTCTTTTCTATAACAGTCCAGATTTTAACTGATACTGTTCTTTGAAGCGACTTATCCTTTTGCTTTCAACTGCATCCTTAATGGGCTTCCACAACATATCATCACCTTGTAGCTCTTGTAGCTTTCGACACAGCTGCGAAATCTGCTTCTCACAATATTGCATTGATAAATTCATGACATTAAAGTCAGTAGTTCGTTCTTCGCATTCGTCGTCATTCTATCCTTTCGGTAGCCTTGAAAGAGCATCAGGTGTGATGCTGCCTTTTCCTCTGATGTACTGCAGTGAAATATCATAGTCTTGGAGTAGTATAGCTCTCTGGGTCAAACGTGTATGAAACATCCTTTCCGCAAAGAAAATAGCGACAAATCATAGCGTGTAGGCTTTCACGGCCGGCGTCTTCAGTAATTAAAACTTCCGGGCTATGAGGCATACCGAGGCATACCGATCGTTATCTTCATAAGGATTCGAACCATCATCCCAGGCAGAAGAGAGGTATTATCAAGACATTGGTGGACAGGGCTAATAAAATCTGTGAGACAGCTTATTTGCAAGAGGAACTAAACCACTTGCGAACCGCTTTTCAGAAAAATGGGTTCGCTGACCAGGAGATAGATCGAGCACTCCATCCCAGAAGAAAAATGTCCGAAAACGTGCAACAACAACAACCATCGCTGGGGAAAGTTTTTCTTCCATTCATCCACAATATTACGGATCGTATCGGGAAAGTGCTGGCCAAGATCAGAGTTGAAACAATCTTCAGACCCACCAAGAAAATTAGTGAATGCTTAAGATCGGCGAAAGATGCACGACACCCTTTAGCTACTCCTGGTGTGTATAAAATTCCGTGTAGTTGTGGGAAGGTTTACATTGGAACCACAAAAAGAAGTATCAATACTCGCCTAACTGAACACAAAATGAACTGTCGACTGGGACACACGGACAAATCGGCTGTAGCCGAACATGTTTTTGAAACGGGTGACCATGAAATAAAATTTAGTGAGACGAGCGTGCTCGCTAAGACATCGCATTATTATGCACGTATGTATAGAGAGCTGTAGAGATTTTTAAACACCACAATAATTTTAACATGAAAGAAGAAGGCTTGAAGTTAGATAAGATATGGCGATCGACTTTGTACCAAAGATGTGACAATCGATTACCTTCGATCGAGAGTAATGACGCCAGTCAGAGATAGTTTTACTGTTGACAACACGTGACGAGTGGTGACGCCCTCTACGCGCTCTATATAAACAGCACCTCCACGGCCTACCAGCCAGTCGTAGACTCGCCTCAGATGATGTTGCCCGCAGCTGGCAACGAAACGTCAGTTAGAAATATTCCTACTATTGGACCACGGCCTCTTAGCCCGGAAATTTTAATTACTGAAAATAGCGACACTTTCTAAGGGACGAGGCACCAGCCAGTACTTCCAGTTCATTAGCACAATATACACGTTCACAGCTAGAAAGTGTTCTGCTAACAAACCCAATTATTTTGATTGTATTGATTTCTTTCGGATCGTCCATCTGGAAAAGAGTGGCACCTAATCCCGTTTCCGAGGCGTCTGCAGCAATATAAAAATTTTAATCAAGTCTTGGATGATGCAACAGTGGAGCATTGAGCAATGCATGGCAAATGTTATCAAAACCTTGTGTGCATTCGGTCGTCCACTTCCACATGACATTTTTCCTTAACAGCTGTAACAAAAAGTCTTGGCTGACTAGGTGATTGGGTAAAAATCGTCGAAAAAAAGAAACCAGGCCGATGAAAGACTTTAATTCTTTTCTATTCTTCGGATATCGCATCCATCTTTTTAGGATTCGGTTTCATCCCTTCAGGAGAAATATATGTCCAAGGAATTTCAGTTGGTTATGAGCAAACTTGGATTTGCTCAAATTTAGAGTAACTCTGTACTCTAAAACTCTTCTTAATAAATCCAGGTGTTACTCCCAGGTTTCAGAAGCAATTAATAAATCATCCACATATAAAGTAACTTTATCCAAAAGGTCTCTGCCAAGTACAGTGTCCAATGCAGATATAAAAACACCACCGCTTATGTTCAATCCAAACGGCATGACTGTGAACTGGTAACTCCGGCCTAGAAAAACGAACGAAGTATATTTTCTAGATTCTTTCGATATTCTCGTTTTTTCCAACCATTTTTGCAAACCATTCACAAGGAAGTTACGAAGCAGGCACCATAAAATTTCTGTATCAATCCCTCTAAGGTTTCGGGGCTGGTTTGTACAGGTATAATGATCTTGTTTATCTCTCTTACATCTAACACCAATCTGATGTCCCCGTTGGGTTTAATTACATCCAAGAAGAGATTACTAAATTCGGAATATGAGGGCTCAATAATACCCCATTCTAACATTTTATTGATTTATTTTCTTACTACCTCTTTCTTTGGATAGCAGATCTGTATTAGGGTTCCAAAACCTTTTCTGGAAGTGACACTTTACTTATCGTCTCTTCATAACTTTCTATAAGGTAAGTGTTATCTACTGCTTCATTATTGATACTGACATAATTCACCATTATGTTCAGACACAATTGATTGGGAAATACTCCACCGTTTATCATTTTGGCTGTACATTACCATTAGAATTATATACACGTTCACCTTGCTTCAATTTAATGATTGCACCACTCTCACACAAAAAGTCCAAACCCCAAATACATGGTACTGTCATTTTAGGCACAACCAGGAATGTGCTTGCTATTAGAACCCCCGTATTGTAATGCGTCGGACATGGTACATCCTGTTACAGGAAATGTGAGCACTTTTACTCCTTGGCTTCCCTGTTGTAAACAGTCCCAAGTCATGAAAACAATAGTCGCTCCAATATCAACCAGTACTTCAACATTAGCATTTTTTTATGCTTGCTGGAATTATTGCCTGTAGAATTTGTAAAAACTTGTTAGAAGCATTAGGTTTTTCTTCAATTAATTATCCCTTACATCCATATCATTATTATACCTTAGTACATTTAATTCAAAATGATGCATGTTCTCCTCCTCCTTTCCAGTCATCCTAGAAAGGCGTTCGGTGACTGATTCTAGTTTAATCTCTCCTGCTGTGTCATTGGTGGTGGTTCATGTACTTCCAGAAACCGTACAGTAAGATCCGAGTTATGATGCCTATCATGCCGCTTATTTGATGCTCCATGTGTTTGATGACGACTCGATGTATTTTTTCCATCATCCCAACGAACATTATGCTTCAGATTAGCTTCCCATCGTCGTATACCATTAGGATCATCCTCCAGATACATGTTACGCTTATTGGTATTACCACTATGCACGATCACGTCTCCATGTCGACGAGATTCGGCTTTATTGCACTAATCTGATTTACTTGGCTAACATTACATCCACAGCTACACTACTGGCCATTAAAATTGCTACACCAGAAATGCAGATGATAAACGGATACTCATTGGAAAAATGTATTATACTAGAACTGACATGTGATTACATTTTCACGCAATTTGGGTCCATAGATCCTGAGAAATCAGTACCCAGAACAACCACCTCTGGCCGTAATAACGGCCTTGATACGCCTGGGCATTGAGTCAAACAGAGTTTGGATGGCGTGTACAAGTACAGCTGCCCATGCAGCTTCAACGTGATACCACAGTTCATCAAGAGTAGTGACTGGCATATTGTGACGAGCCAGTTGCTCGGCCACCATTCACCAGACGTTTTCAATTGGTGAGAGATCTGGAGAATGTGCTGGCCAGGGCAGCAGTCGAACATTTTCTGTATCCAGAAAGGCTCGTACAGGGCCTGCAATATGCGGTCGTGCATTATCCTGCTGAAATGTAGGGTTTCGCAGGGATCGAATGAAGGGTAGAGCCACGGGTCGTAACACATCTGAAATGTAACGTCCACTGTTCAAAGTGCCGTCAATGCCAACAAGAGGTGACCGAGACGTGTAACCAATGGTACCCCATACCATCACGCCGGGTGATACGCCAGTGTGGCGATGAATACACTCTTCCAATGTGCGTTCACCGCGATGTCGACAAACACAGATGCGACCATCACGATGCTGTAAACAGAACCTGGATTCATCCGAAAAAATGGCGTTTTGCCATTCGTGCACCCATGTTCATCGTTGAGTACACCATCGCAGGCGCTCCTGTCTGTGATGCAGCGTCAAGGGTAACTGCAGCCATGGTCTCCGAGCTGATAGTCCATGCTGCTGCAAACGTCGTCGAACTGTTCGTGCAGATGGTTGTTGTCTTGCAAACGTCCCCATCTGTAGACCTAAGGATCGAGACGTGGCTGCACGATCCATTACAGCCATGCAGGTAAGATGCGCGTCATCTCGACTGCTAGTGATACGAGGCCGTTGGGATCCAGTATAGCGTTCTGTATTACCCTCCTGAACCCACCGATTCCATATTCTGCTAACAGTCATTGGATCTCGACCAACGCGAGATTGTTAAGCGAGTTGCTACGAGGGTGAGTAGACATTTGACTGCTACTCATCTGTCTCGCTTCTTCTATAATCATATCTATAGAGTCAACAACTGATAAGAATTCCTCCACGTCATAGTCAGGAACATTTATTAATTTTTCGCGTTTATTGATGAGCAACCTTCCCTTAAAAATTTTGATCACTTCTTTATGAGATATCGGATCATTCCAATACCGTGTCTTATTTATGTGCTTTTCAAAGTATTGCCTAAAGTACCTCTTTTGCTATTAAAATGGTTGAGCTGATAAACCTCTTTTCGTAATTTCTTCTGTTCACTCGGTGACCAGTACTTAGCTAAGAAAAGTCGTTCAAACTCAGCGCAAGTGTTGCCACTTTCGCTTGCTTCTGCAGCCCACAATGCTGTTTCTCCTGTAATTTTGGATACTATAAATTGAAGTCTGTCGTGTTCCGAGCAACTGCGCGGAAATATTCTTTTCAAATTATTGATAAAAATTTTCGGATGGAGATTGTTCTTTTCAGTGTAGAAGGAGAAATTGCCTACTTTTGAAAATACTGTTCTCCATCTTTAAGGGAGACAAATATCCTCGCTGACTAAAAGAATCATACTCTTTCCCAAAAATCATCAACATCCCACTGTAGATTTTCATAACAGTTGCATTTCGGATCACCACAAACTCGTTTGTTTTTCGACCTACTCTCTGAACTTTCGTCCTCAGTTAGCAAATTCTGTAATGATTTTCTTTCTTCTCTGATAGTTTATGATTGGTTTCCTTTTGCCATTAAAGGAAATCTTCAACTATATTGTGTTTAATTAGCTGAAATTCGCTATTGAATACCTTAACTAATTCATCATTACTACTTTGGTGTACATTTAAGGCTTCATTTTGATGAGATTCAATAGTAGTCTTGACCTTATCTGCTATTTCGTTTTTCTTTACTTTTATCCATTCAGAAAGATCTTCGTCAAGCCTTTTTCTTTGATCTACTAAACATTTGTCGATCCCTTTACGAGCATCCGACTCAAACTCTGCTATTTGTTTCGAAAGGTCTTCTATCTGCGCGTTAGCATTGAAACAACTACTGTCCTATTGGACAGATTACCACAACTCTTCGAAGCTGTTTCATATTTGTTTTCTACATCAGGGAATTTTTTCATTAATATATTTTGTTGATTCTCTAAGGTGTCAGAAAACTTTAAGTCCAGTTCTCTAAATTTCGCATTTAACTTTGTCTCACAGTCGTCCTTTAATTCTTCCTTAGTATTTTCCAATTTATGATCAAAGGTACTAAGTTTACTTTCCAACGACTCCATTTTACCTTCGAACGAACATAATTTGGCCTCACATTTATCGTTTAACTTTTTATTGTCCTCCTATAGCGATCTGAGTGTTTCATTCATCAAAACCATTTGAGTATTTATTGATACTAACATATCGAAGATTTTTTAATTAACATATTTCCGAAACCTCGATATCTTTATGTTTCTCCAAATTGCTTATCCTACTTGCCATTGTATCTGTTGCCCGCATCTCGTGGTCGTGCGGTAGCGTTCTCGCTTCCCACGCCCGGGTTCCGGGGTTCGATTCCTGGGGGGGTCAGGGATTTTCTCTGCCTCGTGATGGCTGGGTGTTGTGTGCTGTCCTTAGGTTAGTTAGGTTTAAGTAGTTCTAAGTTCTAGGGGACTTATGACCACAGCAGTTGAGTCCCATAGTGCTCAGAGCCATTTGAACCATTGTATCTGTTTCTACTGAAAGCTCTAAATCAATCACAGTATGATCATCTGTACATGTCTCCTGTTCCATACTAGGCTCATTGGAGACTTTAACGGTATCATCATCACTTTCCTCCCTCCTTCAAATCGTTACCATACTCGACTGCACACTATCACGTATTCTTTTGGTTCGTTTCGACATGATCATTCACCACTAAATTATACACTTTTCAATATAAATCAAAATCACTGGTATCAAAATTCCTGTTTTAATTAAAATGGTGTTTTACTCATACCTGGTGGTATCGCTTACTTTAACTGATTATTGACGTGTACCTCCTTCACTGGACTGATTCACTGGCTGCTGCAGTGCGCTTCTATTCCACGGTTCGTGAATCTGGATGGCACTCGACTCAATGCAGCAAATCCTCTGTGATCAAGCCAGTCGTTGAGGCGCCACTTATACTGTGACGTCCGTTGTTTTGTTTTATGGTAAGGCGCCACATATACCATTTGTATATGTATATGTGTATATCGTCGTTGTCGTCTCTTCTTCGCTCATCGATATCAGAGCATGAGAAATGTTTATGTTAGTGTTTACCTATTTGGTGTCGACTACACACAACTACACGGCCGCAGTATCACCTGATTCCGGAATAGTACAAAGATGATATAGTACAAAGATAGTGGGTTTCGATGCTGTGTTATTTAAGTGTGATATTATTCTTCACTTAACCTCAGAAACTTTAGGAACCAGGTACTCTTAATCAAGCCCAAAACTCGACTTGTAACGAGAGCACTTGCGATCAGTCTGTCACAACATTAATAATACGTAAGGCTCTACACCACTATAAGAAAATATCACTGTTCATGATATAACAAAACATACGAATAAATTTCTTATATTCTTACTTTTTATTTTATCAAATGCTTTCAAATGTTTATTTCACGCCAACAAATCATCCACACCTCGATGTGGAGTGTAAACGTGTGCATGAAAAATAGTACACTTTTTCTGCTGATAACCACGATTGAAAATTTGGGTTGTTTGGCTACTTCGATCAACAGGATTTAAATTGGATTTTGAAAATGGTCTTTCTATCCAAACTTACGTCCTCCACAATGGCTCATCAGATATTCTACCCTTTCGCGATAATTAAGAATTCGCGTAAACTGTATTCTCGCGAGTTTAAAGCAAACCATCGTCTGCGCGAAAGCAGTCTTGATACCGCGAGACACTCGCGATACTTACTAGCCTGTCACGAAACTGACCTGCATACATCTACAACCAACATCAAGGTCATAATTCGTCGTAAACGATTGTGTGCATTTGAACTTCGTCCAATCAATTATTTCTGGAATCGTGATCAGTGATCCCGACACTGACCATCCATAAAAGCACAATTAACAGTCTTTTTTTTCTAAGAGTAAACGAATGACATCATGTCATCTATATACGTAGTTTTAAAATATTAATCCACATGACCTCAAACATTTATCGTCATTATATTTTAACGGTAATCAGAAAAATATATGATAGTTGTTTCAATAGTGCCAGCTATAGTCCAGCCACCATATGATAAGAATAAGGGAATGAAATATTTATATGATTATGGTTTCTAAGATATCCAGACAAATTATACAATACTTACTCAAGTCAATGATGGTTTATTAAGAGAATCAGCAATGTTATTTCAACTAACATGAATTTTCAGATAAATGATGAATTAAGTGAAGAAATCTGAAATTTTATGAACAGACCTAGATGTGAGGAAAAAGGAGTTTTTCAATAGTTAAAGTTGTGTGTATAAATGGAATAAAATAATTATAAAATGGACTTATGAAGGAGCAAAATTTAAAAAGTGTTAGGAGTTACAGAGGCAACATTTCGACTACTGGAAAAAATATATCAATATTCAATTTGTCCATGATATTAATAATCCTGATACTTTAAAGTAAAAGACATATACCAGAAATATCTGGTCTACGATGTTCAGAGGAACTAGATGGAAAAGGCTATGTGATAAATCATGCACTTTTCCAAAGAAAATAACGATCGTGTAGAGAAGCATATGGATTGAGATGAGAAGTGGTATACATGATTTGATAAAAAATACACCAACATATAAAAAAAAATTTACTTGAAGTTTTAGTCCATGAAATTGGACACTCATTTCTTTCTTATCGTTCAGATGTTTATGAATCAATAAAATATCCACTGTATCACGGTCCACATTTTGTAGACTATTAGTTCAAGATGATATTGATAGTATTCAAATTTGATATGGTAATAAATATCAACACAAATGACTATGCAAAAATTTACACCAATGGTACGAACAATTAATTTAAATGTGTCAATTAAAATGCTATGGAAGTTAATAAATTTCATCACTTATTAATCATGAATGGAGTTCTATATACTTTTTATCAGAAATGAACATGGATAAGTGGTGATATGAACTAACATATAATACCTAATTGGTTAAAATTTTTACCTCAATCTTTACTAAAAATAGAAAGTATATCAAAGACCAACTGATGAAGTTGTGCTACTTGAGGAAAATGTGATATATATGGCAAATTTGCAAACATTGCAATTAATTCTGGGATATCCAAAATCAATAGCTAGTATAGGATTGCGTAAAAACGTTTTATTACATAGTGTAGACAACACTTATTCAGATAGAGCATTTTTGTTTTTTTAATGAACTTAACTATGTGCAACTAGGTGACTGTAATTTTACATGTAAATTGCAAAGATATATAACTGGAAATTTTCCAGGGTGACCTAACAGAATGAGTTTAGCATTCAGATAGACTAAAGGATTGTTGTCTTACTTCAAGGACGATACTTTGTATGAATATAATGGATTTCCAGAGAAAAGTAGTTACAGTTGGTACAGTTGATTTAGCTTTATTTGGTATTAGATGTACAACATTTTAGCATAATGTAATAAATTTATTAAAATATAGAATAGAAAAATCAGAGAATTTTACTTTTTACAAACGTAATAAATTTGTTTCTATACAAATAGAGCAGGTTCAACAACCACAGAAGACTTTCTGTGAAATCCAACTTTTGTAAATATTTTAATTCTGAGGAGTCAATATATAATTTTACTTCAGAGAAATGTACAAGATATGTGTATAGAACAATGTGTAGTCATTGTGTAAATGAATATCATGTAAAAAATATAATGGTAATCAAATTCCTTGTGTATGTGGAAAACATTTTTAAATATTATTATAAAAATCATTTGCAAAGAATTATGAGTGGAGAACATTCTAAAATATTATTGTTGATGAATACTGAAGAAAAACAAGAAAATCGTACACTGGCAAAGAAATGTGAAGCTTGTCAAGATATGAAGTATTTGATTGTTTTCACAAAAATCCATCTCATAAAGTCATTCATAATACTAAACCTAAGAAAACTAAATAAGACTTCTCACTGATTAATTTTGAAAAATTAAATTCTACTAATTCAATGAATATCATTCTGTATAAATAAAAGACGAAATGGTGTGTTTCACAATTGTTCAACTTCATGATAACATTAAAAGGATTTATTTAAAGGGATATAGTAAATTAAATAAAGCCAATTTAATTAGATTTTAATAGATATCACATGACAAACTTAAATCTACAAGGATGAAGTCTTTGGAGATAAATATGTTGTCATACAATTAAAAATGGCGATGATGTTTTCGACACCTTAGAAGATAAACCTTTCAAAAAATTTCCCTTTCTGGCCAATGTGTTCGCAAAACCAAAATCTACAATTAATCAGGAAATATTTTTTCCTTTTTGTACTAATTTATTTGAGAACATAAGAGAAAAGATCAGAAATTATGTAGTTGATACTGCATTTGAAAACAGAGTACAAACTACAGATTTTGAAAATAATATAAACTAAACTGAACTTTATCAACTCTTAACTTAGGTAAACCGAAAATTACGAAAATTGGAAAAGATAGTATAAGAATACATTGTGGATCGAAAATAACTTGAAGAATTTTCTGTGACTTCCAAGTGCAGGCAACCAGAAATATTGTGGTTTTTCAGTTCCAGACACAAAACTAAAGGATCACAAGTTAAAGAGAGATAATTAAATAATTTAAGATAGGGAAACAAAATATTTTATCAAGAGTGGATGTTCTTGAAGCATGTGAAACAGGATGATATTAAATAGAATAATTTGGTTACAACTGGGAATTAACAGATATGTTCTAGTGAGACGATCACCTTACATTGAAAAACCAGATAAAATAAGAAATAAAAAACGCTTGTATCAATGTGAAAAATAAAGAACAAAAGTGTTTCTGTGGGCAATAAAATCTACTTTGTATCCTGTAGTTAAAAAATCAGTTGCGAAATTTAAAAATATTGGTCTTGATCTAGATCAGAAACTAGAAAATTTTGAGTTTCCTGAATCAGTTGATCATATTCAAAAAATTGAAAATGAAATATAAAATGTATCCATCAATGATTATTCATTTGATAAGAACTATCAAGTGTATCCATCAACAATTACTAAAAATAAGAAAGAGAAATATGTAAACCTCCTTTATTTCAAGAAAGGAAATAATTCATACTATTGTTGCACAAAAAATTATCTATGCTTCTTTTGACTCCAATTAATAAACGCAAAGAACTAACATTTACTTGTGGTATGTGTTTACTCCATTTCACTAGTAAAGAAAAAATCACACATCAAGCTGGTTGCTTAACAAACCCTTGAAACTAGAAATGCCAGAAGGAGATTATAGCAGCTTTCCACAAAATTCATGTGAAAAGTCTGATACCATCTTTTTTGTATGCATCTGGATAGTTATTGGACAATTCAGTGCTTCCTAAGGCCTCGTATGTGTGTATTAATATATATCATTCTGACATATTTCATAAAAAAATTGATATTCATTGCAAAAGGATATGGAATGTTTTGGAGGGTAGTGAATTGTCATAGTTGTCAGTGTATTGTTGTCACTGATTATATTATGTATATATACTAAATTAAGTAACTAATCAAGAAATTGAAGTAATGAGTTATTTATTGCTATAAATAACTAGAGACTGCAGAGATGGTAGTATGAAAAGTCAATGCTTCTAATTAACAAAATGGTAATACAAAAATCCAGTAACAGAAGATCTCACTATCTTGGGAAACAGCTTAAAAGTTATTACCAAGTGATTTATTTTCGTTTATTATTTTTTATGTATTTATCTGTAGTTAATATTATTTGTAATTACAGTTCTAATTAACTCTCCAATTGTTTATATCTCACAGTTTCCCAATTTCCAGAATTTAAGGCCTTATTTGGGCATATGTAATCGGATAAGGCAAGAGCTCTGTACCAACACCGAAAGTTAGTAACTAAATCCAAACTGTAGTTAATTTGTAACTAAAATAATACAAGAGACATTATTGTAAATTAAATTCAGGATGATTTTCTTATGGAAAACTAAGGATATTACTATAAAAGATAGTCATTCAAGATTGTACTTTACACCTTATTTGGCTGTAACATCAGTTTCTTTACATTGTGTAAGTTTTAATTGTAACATCAAAATTGTACAAAATTAATAACGCTTTATTTTGGAAGCTACTGTTAAAATTCTATTTAAAGTGATGCTGCGGTAAGTCAGTTTTGAAGTTACTTTTGGAAGTGAAAGAGATCAGTGAAGCCTGTCTGTCTTTCATTTACATGACGAGTATGCAGTTCGGATGTCAATTAATTTTAATAAAATTTGTGAAGTATGAGTATTTCGCATTCATTCATCAATGGACCAGGCAGAAGAAACTTAAGTTAGTTAACATTCAACATGAATCGATACAAATGGTGGAGTTGAGCTTGGATTGGTGTCTGAAATATGGAAATATGTTTAATAAGTGACTGTTTCAAGTGAATGTACAACGAATGCCAAACATGAATACTCTTGAAAATTTTGTGTTATGGACACACTGAACGAATGGATGTTGCCACATTGGAAGAGTTGATGTGGATAAAAAAGTACCAAATTGTCGGACAGCACTGTCAGCCATCAGATTAGTAATTGTTTATTTTCTTAATTAGTTGTGAAAGTGCCATACATTTGTGTGGGTAGTTTTATATTTTATATTTTGCCATGGCTGTTAAAGACTATGTAAAAATGAGTGAGAAAAAAGGTGTTAGTAGCGAATCTGAAGAGAACACTTTGGACCTAGGAGCAAGTATCAGTGAACTATCGCCCAGTAGTAATAGAAGTGTAGATCGAAGCTTTTGTGGAGAGGGTTCCAGTGAAAATGTCGCTACGAGAACTCCAACTACACAGGGAAGAGTAGGTGGAGATCATCTGTTAATGTTACTAATGCAACATATGAAAGAAGCGAAGGAACAGATGGGACAGATTAGGCAGAATATTGGTCAGCAAACGCAACACATAAGTCATCAATTAACTGAAAATACAAATCAGATAAGGGAAGTCCAGGAGGCTTTGCCAGCACTAAAAATTGCTGTTGAGACAGGGCAGGGTGAACTCAATATTCGTGTAGAAGCACTAAAAAGAAGGTTACAGGTATTAGAAACTATCTTGATACAAGAGATGTTAAGAAATGAGGAGAGATTCGCAAAATCAGATAAACATGTAGAAATAGAAAATTTTAAACTGGAAGTAGAGGTTATCCAAGTAGGGGAATTTTAGAAGAAGTAGAATCTTACAAAAGAAACTCTGAGTCAAAACATACAGACATTATTAAGCAAATAAGTAGTGTAGGACTGAAGTGTGATGAAAAAATAGATTTGTGTAAAAATAATGTTGTAGACTTAAGCAAGAAAGTTATAGAATTCCAAGAGAGTGTAGCTCAAAGAAATTTTGTTTGCAATATTAATTGTGTACAGGGTGGTATACCTTTAAAATCTTTCCAGGAGAAGGTAAATAGCATCCTGTTGACTTTTTACGGCATTGTCAAGATAATTTTAGTAATGACATGACAGACAATATTAAAAGTGAATCTGTTAAGAGATTTTTGGATGGAGAAGCAATCTCACTGGCTAATTAGAACGTTAAATGTAATATGATGGATTTGAAAGAAAGTTCTTAAATAAGTTTTTGTCAGACTCTGAGTAAGCAAGGATTAAGATTGAGTTTTTGAATGGTCTAATGTATAGGGAAGGTGATGGTAGCTTGAAGTGTTTTTGTGAAAACTAATTGAGGAAATTAGTACACTTACACAAACCTTTTGGTGTACTAATACAAATAGGTGTCTTGAAAAGGAGACTACTGAAAAGAGTACAGTGGGCATTGACTTACTGACCAGACAATTCTGTGGATGAGTTCTTGAGATATGTAGATAAGTTGGATGCAGCTTTTGAGAGAAATGGGCAGTTACGTAATGGCAGATTTGGTAGTCAGCCATCTGGGGTGGGGGGGATCAGATCAGGAATGAAGGTAGGAGTGACAATTAAAATCAGAATAATAAAAGTGATTACAACAGAATTGATAATAGATGGAATAACAATAGAAATGGGAAACAGAGGATGTGATAACAGGGAGAGACCTTGGGAGAATAATAATAGACAGTTGGATAATCACCAATCAAGACCAGGCAATTTAAACTGATAGACACTTCATTGGAAGACTGTTAGTTTGGGGCGAGAAATATGTACCGAAATCAGACTAAACACAACTGCCCCAGAAACATCGAAAATAATTACATAATACAGAGTAACTGAAGATATTGGGGTGGAAATGACAGAACTAATATAAGAAGAGCACATCAGATTAGAAAATTACAGTTTGACAGTAAATTCTGGAAAAGTATGAATGAAAATATTGTAGATAGGAGTAATAGCATTTGTGATAAAGTTGGAGAGGTTCTGTTAGAGGAGGAAACTATCTCATGTCTATATAATCAGTGTGGTGAAGAAGTTTGCGACAGAAATGTTCGTTCTGATGGTAATCTTGATGAGTTTGGATTAGGTAAATTGATGGAGGCAGAATCTATCCCTGTTAGGCACTTAAGTGATGACAGTTGTACCAGTGTACTCATCAACAATTCTGATGATCATTGTAAAGTTGTTGCAGAAGTGTCTAGTACTGGAGATGATAGCATGTGTGACAATTTTGATAGTGAAAATGTGGGTAGTAATGATGAATGGGAGGAACAATTAGATGGCATGGTGTATATGAAGGTTAAAGAAGATTTAATTAATGGTGAAGAAAATGATGTCAGTAGTATTTGTGAAGAATATGAGAACCAGATTGTACCCGTGGAAACTGGAAGGTACCATCAGGTAAGGAACATGTGTACAGACATTATGATTTAGATGTGATGCTAGAAATTTTATGGGATACTTTCGAGCGTTATAGTGACACCAACAGAGTAAAAAGGGTCATCAAGATTATTAGTGAAGAACTGCATTCCAACTGGGAAAGTAGAACCAACCAGCAGGCTTACAGTGAGACCAATTCCAGGAAAAGTAGACAGTGTGTGAAAGAGGGACATGAAATCAAGCGATCATCTGAGATTGAGAATGATTTGTGAATCAGATGAGGGAAGCAGGAAGGAAAAAGTTATGGGTTGCCTGTAAATATATGTATATGTAAGTTGCAAATTATGAAGGAGTTTGCCTCTTAGACACAGGGAGCCCTGTCTGTGCCATTTCTGAGAAATGTAGAGACCAGATAAGATATGGTGCTGACTTTGAAGAATATCCTGTAATTGGAATCAAAGTTAAGGGAGCAACTGGTAGGCACACAAAGTTGTAAACAGCAAGCTTTAATATCTTTCACCATTAATGATGTACAATGTAACCACGGATGTTTTGTAGCACCTGACCTCAATGAAAATATTTTATTCGAAATGAACTGGATACAAGGACTGGAATAACAAAAAGTTAATACTTACGAATCCAAAGACAGAGGTAATATATGTGACTGAACTAACCGTCCAAAATTATCTAGAGAACAATTTTCAAATTAGAAGAGTGATTTGTGCAAATAAAAAGATTGGTGTTAATGAGGAAGGCAATGAAGAAGAAGCAGTGAAGACAAGTATGCTGAATTAGTGGCTACCAAACTAAAAGAAGCTCAAAGTCTAGATGAAGAACTGACAGACTAGTTAGGTAGTTTGTTGTGGGACTACAAAGATGTGTTTAGTGAGAAACCTGGGAAAATGAAAAACTATGAATGTAGACTTAAACTAAAATTTCACGCACCATTTTTCATCAAACCATATGGAGCACTCATCCCAAAAAGAAAAGCTGTTGAAGAAGAACTACAAAAGATGGAAGAGAGGGAAGTAATTGAAAGATGCAATATTGCATACTATAACCCGCTGGTGGTAGTTTCCAAACATGATGGTGGAGTAAGACATTTAAACAAATACCTTGAGACGGAAACTGATCACCCTGAGAACATAGACGAGTTATTACATAAGTTTGAACACATGAAGTACATGTCTAGTTTAAACTTAAAAGCTGGTTTTCATCAGGTACCATTGCAGATTCAGTCTATATAATATATGGCATTTTTGTATGGAGGAAGATGTTATTGCTATTGTGTTGTACCATGCCCAGTAACAGAAGACCTTACTATCTTGAGAAACAGCTTAAATGTTATAACCAAATGATGTATTTGCATTTGTTACTTATTTTTATGTCTTTCTCTGTAATTAATATTCTTTGTCATTACATTTCTAATTAACTCCCCAATTGTTTATATCTCACAGTTTTCCAATTCCCAGAATTTAAGGCCTTATTTGGACATTTTATGTATGTAATCTGATAAAGCACAAGCTCTGTACTACTACTGAATGTTAGTAATCAAATTCAAACAGTATTTGATTTGTAACTATAATAATACAAGAGATATTATTGTAAATTGAGTTCAGGATGATTTTCTTATGGAAAACTAAGGATATTACTATAAACGATTGTCATTGAAGATTGGATTATATACCTTATTCGGCTGTAACATCAGTTTCTTTACGTTTTGTATATTTTAATTATAATATCTACATTGCACAGAATTAATAATGCTTTATTTTGGAAGCTATTGTTAAAATTCTATATAAAGCGATGCAGCGATGCTGGGACAAGTCAGTTCTGAAGTTACTTTCGGAAGTGAAAGAGATCAGTGAAATCTATATTTGTTTTTGTTTGCATGACGATTGAGCAGTTTCGATGTCAATTAATTTGAATAAATTTTGTGACCCTCGAAAATTTCACATTCATTCATCAATGGACCAGGCAGAAGAAACTTAAGTAACATTCAAAATGTATTGTTACAAGGTTCCTACGTAAGTTTTATAAATTATCAACATACATATAAAGTTCCACTCGTTATTTATGCTGATTTTGAAAGTATGGTATTGAAGATTGACAACTGTCAACCAAATCCAGAAAACACATGTGCAATGAAATAAACATCACTGTCGGCCTGTGCTGTGATAGAGACACGCAAACAACTAGGGGTGCAAGCCCCCTCCATGAAAAACACGACCCCACCATAAAACCACCACCTCCGAATTTTACTGTTGGCACTACACACGCTGGCGTATGACGTTCACTCGGCCTTCGTCATCCCCACACCTTGCCATCGGATCGTGTACTGTGATTCGTTACTCCACACAACGTTTTCCACTCTTCAACCGTCCAACGTTTACCCTCCTTAGACAAAGCGAGGCGTCGTTTCGCATTTACTGGCGTGATGTGTGAGCAGCTGCAAGACCATGAAATCCAAGTTTTCTCACTTCCCGCCTACCTGTCATAGTACGTGCAGTGGATCCTGGTGTAGTTTGGAATTCCTATATGATGGTCTCGATAGATGTCTGCCTACCACACATTTCGACCCTATTCAACTGTCGGCAGTCTCTGTCAGTCAAAAGACGAGGTCGACCTATACGCTTTTGCGCTGTACATGTCCCTTCTTGTTTTCACTGCATTATCACATCACAAACAGTGGACCAAGGGATGTTTAGAAGTGTGGAAATCTCGCGTACAGATGTATGACACAAGTGACACCCAGTCACCTGACTACGTTCGAAGTCCGTGAGTTCTGCGGAGTGCCCCATTCAGCTCTCTCACGATCTTAAATGTCTACTGTGGTCGCTGGGAGTACCGAGCATTAGGTGGCAGCACAATGCACCTAATATGAAACACGAATGTTTTTGTGGGTGTCTGGATGCTTCTGATCACACAATGTACATACATACCACACAGGCAACTGAAAAGTGAGTAATGGAGGAAACTCTGTTTTACTACTTGTCATTTCCTTTCGTGCTCTATTCGGAAACACAGAGAGGAAAAAGGAGGGTGTCTATATGTCTCCAAACAAGCATTAATTTCTCTTATCCTTAAGGGGCTCCGGAACGCCCTATACTTGCAATGTTAAAATAACGCTTATAAATTACATCTTTCCTCACAAAGTTGAACTTTTTACAGATTATTTATTGGAATATGGGCTACAACTCAACACAGGGATTTTACAAAATTTTAGTTCAGTTACTAAAGATGATTTTTTTTCAATTGTAATGAAAATTCACAACATTTTTTTGCAATTTTTTATTTATATATTCAAAAATATACAGTTTTTTGGAAAGTGGCTGTGTTATATTATGCAGAAGGTACTGTGTAACATTTACTGAAAGTTTGAAACAAATACGTTTGGAAGATCCTTAGAAAATATGTAATTAGTATGAGAAAATAAAAGTTTTGGGAATCGAGCGACAAAGATTGGATTAACTTTTTAGTGCATTCCAGGTCCATAGGATGGATTATCTTCATCCTCTGCAAACTCCTCCTCCAGCTTCCTCTTGTTCCTCCTCCTGTTTACTCTTGCTTGTATTTCTAGACTCTTTACAGCCCTGTCTGCAGCCCGAAGGCGTTCCTTGTCTAAAGCAAGCATCGCTCGTACCATGTTAGAACCTATCTTCATTTCCATATTTCTAAATACCTTTGGCTTTCCAACATTTCTCCTTTACTTAAAATCCTTCAGAGGATTTCTAATAACTTTACTTTTACTCATTATTATACTTCAACAAAACAGAGACTCAAGGAACAGAATTAATTACGAATATTTTCGAGATAACGACAGAGTAAATAAACATGAAACAATCGACAATCACACCAGCGATATATATTGAACCATCACAGGTTAGCCACAACACATACTTTATCTCACATCACTAAAATGTACCTGATGAACACGGACGTTATTAATAACACCATTTGACAGCAGTTTAACAGCGCCACTGTTGGTCACGCCCATGTAGAACACATTTCAAAAAAAATTTAAAAATAGTTGTAGTCTTCGGAATTGAATAAATTATATATCTAATAAAAGGTAATAATCTGCAGATTCAGTAAACGCAAAAAAGCAAAAATTGAACTTTTCATCATTTTGAGCCTTTCCGGAGCACCGTAAGCGAAATGTAAGATTGCAGTAGCATGGTTATGCAGTCAACTTCAAAAGTTGTTTCCCTAAATTTACTGCCCGCATCTCGTGGTCGTGCGGTAGCGTTCTCGCTTCCCACGCCTGGGTTCCCGGGTTCGATTCCCGGCGGGGTCAGGGATTTTCTCTGCCTCGTGATGGCTGGGTGTTGTGTGCTGTCCTTAGGTTAGTTAGGTTTTAGTAGTTCTGAGTTCTAGGGGACTTATGACCACAGCAGTTGAGTCCCATAGTGCTCAGAGCCAGCCTAAATTTACTCAGCAGTTTTACTACAAAAGAAGGCGTTCCTCTAGGGTTTCCTATTGTAGATACCAAGGATCTTCATGTTGCTGGCCTGTTGTTCGAACCTACTGGAAATAAATCTATCAGCCTACCCTGAATTGCTTTGATGTCTTCCTTTAATATGAGCGGGGGAGAATCGCAGACACTCGAGAATTACTCAAGATTGGGTGGTGCTAGTGTCCAACACATGGCCTCCTTTGTAGGTGAACTGCACTTCTGTAAAACTCTCCTAATTAACCCAAGTCAACCATTCGCCTTCCTTATCACAATCCTTACATGTTCGGCCCATTTCACATCGTTTTGTAACGTTACACCTTGGTATTTAACCGATATCACCGTGTCAAGCAATACGCTACTGATGTTGTCATCGACCATTACGAGCTAGTTTTTGCTGCTGATCCACGTTAACTCACATTACATTTAGAGCCAACTGCTATTCAGTACACCGGCTAGAAATTTTATCTGAGTGATATGGTATCTTCCTATGGTGTTCGACACCTTTCTGTACACCACAGCATCATCAGCAAATAACCGCATATTCCTGCCCAGGTTGCACCCCCTTTAAGTCACCTGCGATTTAATTATAGTCGCTCGGCCGGAGTTCCATGATAAATGAAAGCTATGAAAGAATCCAGTGCTGTGGAGCACTCCTTGTTAAAGCGAAATCTGATGCCTTCCGACCTGGCAACTTATTTGCTTTCACCTCTTTCAATTGTTTATCTGCGCCAGGGATGCTTGTTAGCATACCCTCCATTCAGGAGGTTGTGTGATGGTCAAACGACGTCATGTCTGTACGAGTCTCTTTCGAGAACGATTTTTTAAATACGAAATTTAAAACTTTGACTTTTCTATTGCTGTCTTCTTCTGCGATACAGACTGGTCAACCAGTGACTCGATAAAAGCCTTAGACCGGATTATCTGTTTTTCGTAGGACCTGAATTTTCTTGTATTCCCGGCAAGAACTTTTGCTAATATAAATTGGTGGTAGTTCCTGTATGCTTCGCGCATCGATCGGTTTACAGACACACCAGTTTCTATTAACTATTCACTGACTTCAGTTGGGCATTCTCATCTGAACCGAGGGGGCAACAGTCTTTGTCTCCTCAGCACTTCCGAATTCCATTGCTAAACCACGGTGGGCTCTTTCATCCTTAAACCTCGTACTTGGAACGTACTTCCTGAAAGAACAATTTGCCACTCTGTTAAATTTCACCCATAGTTCTTCTGTGTCCATAATACTGGAACTATACAATGTCAATTCAATGTCTAAGTGCGTTGTTAACAGTTGCCTACCTGCTATTTCTAGCAGAGATATTCTCCCAGCCTTCTCGAGTGATTTATTAACTTCAGGAACTATAGTCCTGTGATGAAATTGTCGTCACTAATCCCTCTCTCTCCACAGACGCCGTTATTAAAGTCAGGCACATGTCTCCCTCTGCAATTTTTACTTTTGAGATTTAATTCTAATACAAAATTCGTGATATCTTGACATATCAATCGATCAACTGATTGCTTCTTTAGTCAAGTTAGACCATGAACTTATTATTTTCCTTAATTAGATTCAGTGCCTCCTCATTAATTGCTCGGTCTACCCATCCGATCTGCAGCATTCTTCTGCTGGGTAGGAGTTTCAAAACTTCTGTTCTCTTCTTGTGTGAACTGATTCCTTTATCCGTTTCACTTCCATACAAGGGCACCTTCCATGGGAGTACCTTCGGAAAAGATTCCCAATACTCCAACATTTGCTAGACGTTACTAAATTGCTCTTTGTAGATTTGCGTTTCGTGCCGTAGAGTTAGTGTATTTTATGTCCTCTCTATCTCTACTAGCATCACTGAGTGTATTTGTGTTTCTACTTAGGACGCCCCAATTTCGAAGTTGTCAATGCCCTTATATGTGTTAAAGGAAACAGGTGTGGATAGAATTGCGAAAATTGTTGCACACTGTGTAAACGAAACCTAAGAAACTGCATTCATGCACTCAATCTCACCTCATTCTCACTGACCCACACATACACTCTTTTCCACAAGCCTTAAGACAATGGAGAAACAGTGTTAACGTGCTATAGACGTGAGTAAATTCCAAGTAAAGTGACGGAGGAGCTAAAACATAGCCAGTCAAATTTGGCTAGCTAATCCCATACAAAAATCGCAAAATTTTAAACATGGCTGTTTGGTTCAGTAGCTGTTTAAAAATTAAAGTTGAAACAAATGAGCCTTTGGGCACAATTTTTATTCGTATTAACGAGGTTTCAACACTTCTAAGAGTACCTTCATCAGAATTTAAATATTTCGAGTGGCCTATAACATAATTACAAATTTACGGGAAAATAAAATTTTTATATGAAAGTGTAGGTACCAACTAACAATACAAGACAGAGGCAGTACTTACATGTCACATATAAAATAAGTAATAGGCCAGAAGAGCTTTAGTCACAATTTAAAAAAAATGAATGTATGAAGTCGAGCCACTATAGGCTGCTCATATCTGTAAGCCCACAGATATCAATAATAAATTCATTATCAAGGATTGCATAAGTTTCACACTATGAATTCAATACCATGAAATTCATTATATCTGTTTTGAGTTTCTTCATTCATTTGTATCTCGTTTTCATCTGTTTGTTACTGTTTAACTGAAAATCCCTATCAGTAATTAATCTAGAAAATCTATCTGTTAAATGAATCATAAACACATCATTAAGCTCAATACAAAATATTTCTCCAAATCTAATATATATATATATATATATATATATATATATATATATATATATATATATATATATATATATATTTCATATCCAGTAACATTAGATAAAACATTTATACCTATCTCACTTACTTTTGTAATCTCCATAGATACACTCACATTACTGAGCTTCTACATTAGAGTCGCTATTTATATAGACTATTTGTTGTTAAATTTGTCTTTTACAATCCGTGATGACTATATGGAAATGTTTCTGTTTTCTTTTTCAGAACGTATCTTTGTCTTCATAGGATGCAATGCTTTTTTGTTTATTTCTACTATGTATATATCATGTTTTCTACTTTGAATCATATTAATTCTTCTGTACTGTTCTCTGTTTTTAAACAAACAATGTTGATAATCTTCTAAGTGTATTCTGTTTTTAACAATATATTTCTTAACTCCTTTAAATTTTTCTCTATTTTATCACCAACTTTATAAGCATCCATTTTTGTTCTCATACTACAAAATTCTTCCATTATTTTTCCATAGGCATTATCTTTCTTTTTCTTGCTTTAAGGTTAGACTTTGCTATTAATTTATCTCTTTATTCTCCATCTGACACTAATTAAGTATCAACCCACCTCTAAAATTTTCTATTGTCTTGGCAGAGCGAATTATTCATAATTTAATAGAAATCATTTTCAAAATCATTTTTGGCTATAGTTCTCATTTCTGTACTTCAATCTCTTTACTTCTTCAACCAATCCGATTGTTTAAATATTAAAACTCTACTTAATTAGGTCAATTTGATTCCTAATGGTAAGTACAGGTTAAGGTTTCTATAATGAACTACATTTAATATTTGGTTTCTAAGGTAGTTAAGAATTTTATTTCCTTATCACCATGCACAATTTCATTTTGAGGACCTAATGGTAAATCTTTATCTAATCATGTAATTATTTGGGATACTATAATTCAACTTCAAACATATTTCCTATTTTAGCAGTATTTGAAATTTCACTTATTTTTGCAAAATCAAAATTATTTGGTTCATCCCATTCAAATTCACCATATGGTAAATACTGACTCATAGCATACCCATATAAATTATTTGCATCCATATATCTTAGAAAATTTGATATCTTTTCACTATCAAAACCAATCATAAATTTATTGTTTCCTTTAAAATATCTTTTACAACACTGTGATACTCCTCTTATTATTCCCTTTTCGACTATTAAAATCGTATCATAATCATGTAATTAATCAAGTGGTTGTTACGTAAATTTCAACATTGCATCCCAAGATAATCCTGGTGCAGTAAAATAGCTAGATGGATGAAAATCTCATGCTATTATACAAGATTTTCTAAAATTTTCAAATACTCAGACAATAACAATACACAGGTCTTAGGATATAGATATTGATATTCACCTAGACTTTTATCATTAAATTTTTCTGAAGTATCTTTGCATATTTTCAATCTTCATCACTTATTTCACAGTCAGTTGGTTTATAGTAAAATTCTTCTTTCGCTAGTAATTGTGTCTCTTCAAATTTTTTCCAAGAATCCATGTAGTCATATGGATATACAAGTTTTGTGATCACTAAATTAAATAACTCTTGTGAGAAACGTATTCTAACGTTTTTCAGTTGATGGCTTTTCAAATTTGATGAAAGTTTATCTAGTGAAGAAGCCATAAATTTAAATCCGTCACTAAATATCATTTCTAACTTTCTGTTCTCTTACCATAGCTAACACAACTACCTTCATTATTTGGTATTAAATCTATGTATTTCCTATCATAGCCAAGTTCTTTTACACACAGATGTGAGTCATATTCTGATAGATTATATAAATAAATTGATACAAATGTTTCTAACTATCTGTTCTCTTAACATAACTAACTCATCTACCTTCATTGTTTGGTATTAAATCTATGTATTTACTAACATAGCCAAGTCCTTTTACACACAGATGTGAATCACATTCTGATAGGTTATGTAAATAAATAGGTAGAAAATTTGATGTTTTAGCTGCAAATAACATTTATTACATAATGGATTCATACATTCGCCAGTTAAATCATCAGGAAGACGATCCTTTTCATTTTTTAGTGAATAATGAAAGTTACACAATGTACATTTTTCAATCTTGTATATCTTGATTGTTCTTCAGAAGTTAATGATTTCGTTTCTTCAACTTCATAATAAATTCTTCTAATTCTTTATACCTCTTTTTTATGCATTAATTAAACTTTTTACAACAATTTGGTCCTGTAAAAACAACAGGATAGTCATAGCGTCCATTTACATATTTAATATAATAACAGAATCCACTTCCCTCATGCTTCTGACAAGCAACAATTTTCGGAATTTTATCCACATTCATTTCCTTCAACACATGTAAGGGCACTGACCTCGCCATTGGGACGCCCCCAAAAGACAAATAAACATACAATCACTGATGGTAGTTGAGATAGAGAGGACGTAAAATACAGACAGACTATGGCACGAAACGCATATCTAAAAAGAGTAATTTAGTAACGTCTAGTAAAAGTTTGAGTATGGGGAATCTTTTCCGAAGGTACTCGCCTGGAAGGCGCCCTTGTATGGAAGTGAAACGGATAAAGGAGTCAGTTCACACAAGAAGAGAACAGAAGTTTTGAAACTCCTACCCAGCAGAAGAATGCTACAGATCAGATGGGTAGACCGAGTAATTAATGAGGAGGCACTGAATGTAATTATGGAAAATAATAAGTTCATGGTCTAACTTTACTAAAGAAGCAATCAGTTGATCGATTGATATGTCAAGATATCACGAATTTTGTATTAGAATTAAATCTCAAAAGTAAAAATTGCAGAGGGAGACATGTGCCTGACTTTAATAACGGCGTCTGTGGAGAGAGAGGGATTAGTGACGACAATTTCATCACAGGACTATAGTTCCTAAAGTTAATAAATCACTCGAGAAGGCTGGGAGAATATCTCTGCTAGGAAGAGCAGGTAGGCAACTCTTAACAACGCACTTAGACATTGAATTGACATTATATAGTTGCAGCATTATGGACACAGAAGAACTATGGGTGAAATTTAACAGAGTGGCAAATTGTTCTTTCAGGAAGTACGTTCAAAGTACGAGGTTTAAGGATGAAAGAGCCCACCGTGGTTTAGCAATGGAATTCGGAAGTGCTGAGGAGACAAAGGCTGTTGCCCCCTCGGTTCAGATGAGAATGCCCAACTGAAGTCAGTGAATAGTTAATAGAAACTGGTGTGTCTGTAAACCGATCGATGCGCGAAGCATACAGGAACTACCACCAATTTATATTAGCAAAAGTTCTTGCCGGGAATACAAGAAAATTCAGGTCCTACGAAAAACAGATAATCCGGTCTAAGGCTTCTATAGAGTCACTGGTTGACCAGTCTGTATCGCAGAAGAAGACAGCAAAAGAAAAGCCAAAGTTTTAAATTTTGTATTTAAAAAATACGTTTGACCATCACACAACCTCCTGAATGGAGGGTATGCTAACAAGCATCCCTGGCGCAGATAAACAATTGAAAGAGGTGAAAGCAAATAAGTTACCAGGTCGGAAGGCATCAGATTTCGCTTTAACAAGGAGTGCTCCACAGCACTGGACTCTTCCATAGCTTTCATTTATCATGGAACTCCGGCCGAGCGACTATAATTAAATCGCAGGTGACTTAAAGGGGGTGCAACCTGGGCAGGAATATGCGGTTGTTTGCTGATGATGCTGTGGTGTACAGAAAGGTGTCGAACACCGTAGGAAGATACCATATCACTCAGATAAAATTTCTAGCCGGTGTACTGAATAGCAGTTGGTTCTAAATGTAATGTGAGTTAACGTGGATCAGCAGCAAAAACTAGCTCGTAATGGTCGATGACAACATCAGTAGCGTATTGCTTGACACGGTGATATCGGTTAAATACCTAGGTGTAACGTTACAAAACGATGTGAAATGGGCCGAACATGTAAGGATTGTGATTAGGAAGGCGAATGGTTGACTTGGGTTAATTAGGAGAGTTTTAGAGAAGTGCAGTTCACCTACAAAGGAGGCCATGTGTTGGACACTAGCACCACCCAATCTTGAGTAATTCTCGAGTGTCTGCGATTCTCCCCCGCTCATATTAAAGGAAGACATCAAAGCAATTCAGGGTATTCTGGTAGATTTATTTCCAGTAGGTTCGAACAACACGCCAGCAACATGAAGATCCTTGGTAGCTACAATAGGAAACCTTAGAGGAAGGCGACATTCTTTTGTAGTAACACTACTGAGTAAATATAGGGAAACAACTTTTGAAGTTGACTGCATAACTATTCTACTGCATACTAACATTTCGCTTAAGGATAACAGAAATTAGTGCTTGTTTGGAGACATATAGACACCCTCTTTTTTCCTCTCTCTGTTTCCGAATGAGACACGAAAGGAAATGACAAGTAGTAAAACAGAGTTTCCTCCACCACCCACCGTATTGTGGCCTGTGAGGTATGTATGAACACTATGTGATCAAAAGAATCCGTACCGGAGACCCCGAAAGACAAAAAGGGTCAAATGGCTCTAAGCACTAGTGGACTGAGGTCATCAGTCCACTAGACTTAGAACTACTTAAAACTACCTAACCTAAGGACATCACACATATCCATGCCCGACTGAGGATTCGATCCAGCTTCCGTAATAGCAGGGTGGTTCCGGACTCAAGCACCTAGAACCACTAGGCCACCGCGGACGGCCACCCAAAAGCATTCGTTTTTCATATTAGGTGCATTGTACTGACACCTAATGCCAGGTACTCCATATCAGAGCAGAACTCACAGACTTCGAACGTAGGTGATTTTGTGTCACTTGTGTCATACTATTGCACGCGAGATTTCCACACTCCTAAACATCCCTAGGTCCTCTGTTTCCGATATGATAGTGGATTAGAAACATGAAAAATGTTTCAAATGGCTCTGAGCACTATGGGACTTAACATCTGAGGTCATCAGTCCCTTAGAACTACTTAAACCAAACTAACCTAACGACATCACATACATCCATGCCCGAGGCAGGATTCGAACCTGCGACAGTAACGGGCACGCTGTTCCAGACTGAAGCGCCTAGAACCGCTCTTCCACAGCGGCCGGCTGGAAACATGAAGGGACACGTACAGCGCAAAGGCGTGCAGGTCGACTTCGTCTGTTGACTGACGGAGATCGCCGAAAGTTCAAGAGGCAGATATCTGTCCAGACCATCATATAGGAATTACAAACTGCATCAGGATCCACCGCAAGTACTATGACAGTTAGGAGGAAGTTGAGAAAACATGGATATCATGGTCGTGCGGCTGCTCATAAGTCACACAAAACGGCAGTAAATGCCAAACGACGCCCCGCTTGATGTAAGGATCGTAAACATTGAACACCTAAACAGTGGAAAGACGTTGTGTGGAGTGACGAATCACGGTACACAATGTGGCGATCCGATGACAGGGTTTGGGTATGAGGGATGCCCGGTGAACGTCATCGGCCAGCTTGTGTAGTGCCAACAGTAAAATTCGGAGGCGGTGGTGACATGGTGTGGTCGGGTTTTTCACCGAGGGGGCTAGCACCCTTTGTTGTTTTGCGTGGCACTATCACAGCACAGGTTCTACATTGATGTTTTAAGCACCTTCTTGCTTACCACTGTTGAAGAGCAATTCGGGGATGGCGACTGCATCCTTTAACACGTTCATAATGCGCGGCCTGTGGCGGAGTTCTTACAGGACAATAATTTCCCTGTAATGGACTAGCCTGCAGAGAGGGTTGACCTGAATCCTATAGTACACCTTTGGGATGTATTAGAACACCGACTTCGTGCAAGGCCTCACCTGCCGCCCGGCCGACCTCTCCTCAGTGCAGCACTCCGTGAAGAATGGGCTGCCATTCCCCGAGAAACCTTGGAGCACCTGATTGAGCGTATGCCTGTGAGCGTGAAAGCTGTCATCAAGGCTAAGGGTGAGCCAACACCATATTGAATTCCAGCATTACCGATGCAGGGCGCCACGACCTTTTAAGTCATTTTCAGCCAAGTGCCTGCATACTTTTGATCACCTAGTGTAGATGTTAATATAGATGTAGAGATTAAAATGGGTGTACGTAACAGCAGTGATTCGTCGATGAAGAGGCTTACACAGGATTGAGTTGCGCGCAGAGCTGCATTAAGCCAGTCGTCCGACTGGAAACCAGTATATCAACAACTAGAAATGGCAACTTACGTTCAGAGAATAGCGTGTGGCGAACTTCTTGGAGCATGTTTTGCAAACATATTCTTTCCCGTGGGCTAGAGTATTTTTCTTAAGAAACTGTCGCTGCTGGTCATTGGGCAATATCGGCTGTTGCATCTGAAGTTGTGGTTCTTCGCTTCTTGCGTAGGTAGGATTTGCATTGTGGTCGTTTTTTAGTTCTGGACACCAGTTGTCCGGTTTCTCGTCCCCCGTGAAAGTCATGGCAACCGGCACGTTGACGGCAGGCTGGGAACTGCTCATTGGAGGTAACAGTTCGGTGAAGATGCGCGGGGGGCTACTGGCCTGGACGGCTGGCCGCTCCGCCAGCCAGGTGCCCTCAGGCTGCTTGCCTGGCGCCACCCTGTCGCAGCATACCAGCGAGCTGAGACAGGCGTGCGGCTGCTGCTGTTGCTCCTGGAGTTCGTTGTTGCCTGCGTCTGTTCGAGACAGCTTGCTCTGCCCTTCACAGGTGGACTCCTCCAGTGGGAAGCCCCCTTCTTGCAGATTAACCTGCACAACAAAACGTCATCGTGTTACCCAATTACATCTAGGAAAAGTCATTTTGTACAAACACAATTGTTTTTCCCCCAAATACAACACTTAGTAAACATTCTATTCAGTCTGCATGAAAAGTGACTCATTTCTCTCTTGTAATACCTAGGATAATTGGGAATGATTCTAGGGACATGAAGTGGAATGATAGTGTAGCATCATTCATAGGTAAAGGAAAAATCAGATTTCTTTTAACTGGTTGACAAGCTTACTTATGCTATCCGACCTTCGTTGCCCATTCAGAATCAGTGGCACAAAGAGCAACCTTATGCTGAGAAAAAATACTTGACGTGTTCTCAGACCGTATTTTCTCCATTGCTGGAAGAATAAAACATCTTTGTATGGCTCGAAGTGACTGTTGACATTGAATTATAATGTTCTGTCATCACGAACGTTCATAGTCCCTAGTCAGTGGACAAATTTCAACATTGCAAAAAAATATAACTTATTTGCATTATCTAATTCTGTTCCTCCATCCATATACACTAGCTGCATCCATCCTGCTCGCCAAACGTTTCGGTTGTAGTGCTGTTTGATACTGAATATTTGCTTGTATCTAATGGTGGATTTATGTGTTGTAGTAGCAGACAGCCTTAAACGAGTGCACTTGTTTTGCAGGGAACTGGTTGAGACACTATGGAAGTCACCCACAGGTAGCTGTAATGAGAGTGTGAAAACCCAGGATGGGCGTTTGCTCGGTATTTATGTATTGCTTCATCTTAATTTTGATACTAATTGGATGTAGCCTTATCTAGTCAATAGTTGGCAGCATATGTGGTAAGGTCATTTTTATGGATTTCATGATTGATATTTAAGGAAATTTTAAAAAATTATTAAAAATCTGTTATTTGCATTTTTCTGCCAGGTCATATTGAATGTTTTACGTGTAATTACTCAGCAGTATTTAATGTGATAAATTACTTCTGAAATGTGCTGATTTCACACTTAATGAAAACGCACTTAAACAAATATTCTTTTTGAAAATTATTATTATTGCCATTTTAGCACTGTGTCTTCTTTTGGTACGCCAGTTTTGAAAGCAATAGACATCATTTCTATTACTACCAAGGATTTCGTAGGTGCCCAAGTCGTCTTGCATGGTTACTTAGCGTGACTACTCATTATAAGTCACTGCTGAGGTTGTCAGAGTACTATACATACATGCCTCAAGGAAAACTGTCATTTTGCTGCTATGTTGCATGCCACCATTTAGTTTAATGGTTGCTACTCATTAGTATCTCTCATTTTGCTGCTATCTTGTATTCCAAAGCCAAATTTAACATTGACTACTCATTAGTATTTAAGCTGATTGGTCATTGCTAAGGTTGTGTTCTTAATGTAATTTTAGGTCATTGCTTTATTTCACAGTCAAACTCTATTCATTCATTATTTGCATTCTTTTGGATTTTATTAAGGTTCTGGGGCAAAGGACTTAATATGTAAGTACAAGACAATTATCAATAAACCTTGATATTCCTGTTGATACAAGATTATTTCTGTCACATACTGGTTTCCAGACAAATCCTCCCCATATCAAAAGGATATGGTGTGTATTCCATTACAAAGATGTTGACGTTTTGAAAATATTAATTGATAGTAGCAACAGGAAACACAGGAGTGGAATAATGCAAATTGTGAACTACCTGTATCGGAAAGGAAACAAAACCATGTTGGTTCCTGTATAATACGCAAACCTTACCAAGGCATTTTGCATAGCCATTTTATAGTAGTGTGCTACAACTAATACATCAAACTTTTGTTCTTCTGTCTTCTGATTTCGAACACATGGCACACCTTACTTGTTTAGTTAAGTCAGTTCACCGTTTAGATATTTCATGTGTAGTATACCTTTCGACAAATTGGATAAATTTGATCTTCAGTCATCTGCTGAACGTTGCAAAGGTTGTATATGTGCCCACCTCATGCTCCCAACCACTGATGCCACAAGCCACACCTAAATTACATCTATTGCACGACATGCGACCCCTTTCTTACCAATCATGTCACCATCATCGCATGGCAAGACATGCCCCACCACTTTTCATTGTCTCCCCACCTCCTCTTTGCCCTACCTTCTCCCCCTCCATCCTGCTCCTTTCCATCTCCAGATAACCTCAACATGGAATTGGAACGAATAACCCAATAACAGCATACTGTTTCAGTGGGCATTAAACTGAAATGACAATGTAGGCTGCAGCAGCCATGTTGGCTGTAATCAAAACATTCTGGATGATCCGTATTTCCTCTGCACCATTTGCAATAGAATTGTTCCCAAAACATGCATAAATGGTGTTTCTAGCAGTATTTCAACACCTAAAATAAGTCAATAAAAGACACACACACACACACACACACACATATGCATGCACTCACACACAACGTATAAACAATGTCTATCCCATGAATGTACAGGTTAAGCAGATCAGACGACACGTAAAGTTCAGTTTCTGGAAATTACATGGGGTAAGGCAGAAGAAAGCCCCAAATTAAAGTCCTCATTTTGTTCACTGTCACAATGTTCTTTCCGACTCTAAAATGTCTGCAGAAGTACTTCAACAATACAAAAATGTAACACTTACCTCAAGTGACATAACATTATTTCCTTCAAATAAATAATTGCAAAGGTTGTAAGGTTCTTGTCTACTGTCACATGTTAATTCAGCACTTAAAAGTCTGCAAAAATGCATTACTAACGTGGTAATAGACTGTTTACATTGAGTGTCACATTTTTTACACACACACACACACACACACACACACAGAGAGAGAGAGAGAGAGAGAGAGAGAGAGAGAGAGAGAGAGAAAGAGAGAGAGAGAGAGAGAGAGAGAGAGAGTATGAAATTAAGTGCCTAAATGCTATTTCGATGCCTAAGTATATGTGGCTAAAAACAACATGCTAAAGCGGCAAGTAAATTTCAAGTTTAAACCTAAGTTAAATGGGATAGTGAAACTGACCAGATGAAGCTTATAACTGCAGAATACAATGTTGCTTAAAACAAGCAAGTGAGCAAACAAATTGGCAGTCTGAATTATTGGCAGCTACTGTAAGAACGTAATGAATTCCATTATTTAGTCCTACACTTTGTGTAAGACACAGTGCACCCTCAAAACAAATGTTTCCACGCCTAAGTGGTACTATCATGCTTTATAAGGTGCTATCATACTATCTCCATTCTTAAAATTTGTATACGGTATTGTGATTTCAATCTGAAGATTTGTTGTTTTTAGTTCTTAGAACAAACTGTCATCACTGAGCGTTTTCCCTGTAATGCTTCTTCTTAGCAAGTATCATTTTAAAACGAACGAAGATAACGCATCTTGTTGTACATGTCAAAAAATAACCGATGTCATTAACAGCCTAATATTGCTCTTTTATTTGCATTTGGAATAAAGGTACCGTTTTTTTTACATTTGGAGTAAAGGTATTAGAAGTTACTTATAAGATAAACTTTTGAGGGAAGTTGCAATACATATTGATCGTAACTATGATGTGAAAGGTCTCCAAAATATTTGCAGTCAATTTCCTACGCAGACCCGGTCCCAGGGATAGTGTCGCCCTATATGAAAATTTCAAGCTCCCCACATAACCCTCTCCTTGTATTATCATATCTAACGAAACTATTTCACATTGCCATTAATCTTTAACGTATTATTTTGACATATAGTACTTATTGATACGTCTTTATGACGTAAATGCGCGTTGAAGACCAGAAGAAGGTGTAGGGTACCAGTCAGTGAAGCAGAAGTGAAACTTTACAGCGTAAAACATTATGCGTTGTAACACAAAAATTAGTTATGTCAACCAAAATAAGGTTTCGTCACTTCCGGAGAGTATAACTGTAAAATCAATTCCCTTTTTCTCGTCCACTGAGGTGAGAGGAACATGCGCTGGGGGACTGATGACCTCAGAAGTTTAGTCACATAATGCTCAGAGCCATTTGAACATGCGCTGCAGAGGGAAGAGCACCATGACCACTGCCACGAGAATACCAGGCTGGGAGTAGTTCTCACGGTACTTCCAACGTTCACTGTTTGGATTTCATACCGGCTGCCTATTGTGATGTAAACAATGCGGAGGGGAGACAGGTTTCGAGAAACCACGAATTTACTTACACGTTTTTCTACGCTTATGGTACATATTTGTAGCACACCACAAATACAGGGTGGCGCACGAAATGTGTTACCACTTTGTTTTTGAATATAAACTTTATTGTCAATACGATCTGAAAGGCACATATACTACAATGAAGAGCCGTCCATGGAGATTTGTTCTAACCCAGCAGATGCTCAATATGTCCACCATTTCGTTTCCTAACTTCCTTTAAACGAACACTGAAGTTAGTGATTACGCTACGGCACATGTCTTCCGTAATTTCACTGCAAGCTTGAAGAATAAGTCTTCTGAGCTCCATTAAATCACGTGGACGTTTCGAGAAATTTTTTTCTTTAGGTAACCCCTAAGAAAAAAGTCACATGGATTGAGGTCTGGACTATTGGGGGGCCAATTTTGTCCGTCATTGAAGGGACCTGGAAACCTGAGTGAAATGATCCGCATATCGATATGCTCGTGTAAAAACTCCAACACAGTGTTTGCAGTATGTGGCCTTACTCCATCTTGCATGAAACACTGCGTGTTGAAGGGCAAGGCAGTAGCAAGAAGCTGTGGAATTAAGCTATTGCGAAGTATGCTCAAATAAGGCTTGCTGTTCACAGTTTCTTGAAAGGAAAATTGCTGCCCACGCTCTAATCCTCGGAGCATAATGTTGTCGTTCATGAAGCGCTTGTGGGTTTTCAGTGGCCCAAAAGCGTACATTTTGTTTGTTAACCACACCGTCTAAATGAAAATGTGCCTCGTCTGAAAACCAAACGTTGTTGAGAGTTTCTTCCCTATCCTCCACCCACCGAGCAAACAGTAGTCTCTGCTGCTTGTGTTCTTCAGTGAGCTTCTGTGGACAGGTCGTCTTGTATATATGGAGGTCACCTTAAAGAACGCGTTGAACGGAGCGTCTGGATATTCCCAGTTGCACTGCTGCCTTTCTACACGATTTCCCGGGACTTCTCTGTACAGCAACTCGTACCGCTTCAATATTCTCCGGCGAACCATCAGGCTTAGGCCGAGGTCGCTTCGCTTCCAATACTGTTCCTTCCTGTACAAATTTATCGTACAACGTGTCGGTGGTCTTCTTGCAAGGGACCCATCGTGTGTTAATTTATTGTCGAAAACGCCTCTGAGTCACAACGAGGATTTTCGTTTCATGAAAAAGTAACACAATCGCCGATCGTAGCTGTGTCGTCAGTCTTCCATTGTCAGCCATTACTGCTTACAAGTCTCCTAGCGGCAGTATCATGAATTACACGTCATTTCGTAACTTATTTGTTTTTCCAAGCTGTGCTGGTACTGCTGTAGAGATCCCAATGGGATATCTAACGTGCGCCGTAAATTGTGAAAGAAACAATTGGTAACACATTTCGTGCGCCACCCTGTGTGAAGAAACAAACGCACACCAGCTCACAGTACACTGAACAACTATTCACTGCAGTGCTGAACAATTCTACAACGTATACACTGGGAGAAATTGCAAAACGCATGAACCTTCCGAAACTAGGTCAACGAGTTCCTAGCACAAATATGGGTCCCAGTGAACAAGGTAAAGTAAACGGAGTATAGTATGTGAAACATGATCTACAAGAATGTGTTCGAGCTGGTGAGTGACAATTGGCAACCTATGCCACATAAAAGAATGAAAAATCACCACATAGTAAATAAATCAAAACTAAAATTGAAAGGTGAAGTTATATAAGTGGACTGGAAATTTATTTGCGGGTAGTTTCAGAATGAGTGGAAGTTTCATTTTACAAGAGCGAAGCAGCCGCATGTGACGTCTGTGAAATGGTCAACAGCAGTGACAGTAGTATCTCTGACCTAGGGTAGCTTTGGCTCAGCTGGACAGTGGAGAGCAGTCAAGTGTTGGAGTAGGCTGGCGGGACTTCTAGCGTAGCGTACATTGTAGGAGGATTTTCCTTTATAAAATTGTCAGGAATTAATAATCTGATGGAAGGACTTGCAGACGCAGCAGCATTTGTCGAACAGATAGAATGGATTTGCATTTTTTGAAATGTTTTTAAAGTAGTAACTTTTACTGGCACATACTGATAATGTCACAACACAACAGTTCACCTCCCACCACAGTTTACATAATTTCAGTGTAATTCATTTCAAGTTTAATTATGTGTAAAATTTTGACTACTTGATTTTCCTGTTGGGCAACGGCTACGTTATGTTTTCAGTTACTGCATTTTTTTTAGAAATTTATACTGAGCGATGGACCATATTACAGTTTTAGCACTTTTGGTAACGGTTGCCAATCTCATTTTGTTATAACAGCGACTACCAGATGCGTTCAGCGCAGTGATGAGCAGCAACAGAACTTGACGCAACACAGAGAAAGCATGTCATTTAACTCATTTAATGACGAACAGTTGCCGTTTAGCATCAATACTACAACTGACACGAACGTAATCTAATTACGCAAGTATAGGTAGAGGTGCCTATATTTGAAATAGAACATAATTCTGAAAAAGAGCGATAGTTGTCAAACAGAAGAAGAATCGCTTAGCGATAAAGGGATGTTCAGTTGAATGGCACAGATTCAGGTTTTGCATTTTTTTTTAATAGATCAGAATCTGTCACAATGTCGAACAGTTTCAAGAGAACAGATAAAACAGTCACAAGAACAAACTAATGAGCAGTTTAAACAGACACAAGAAAAGATACAGAGTTTATTAGGCAACTCAGAGAAGAAATAAGGAAAGATTTTCAACCAATATTTGACGGTGTTATTAACCGATTAGGAGCTTTAAAAACCGACATTGAGCAAATTAAAACCACACAAAAAGCCGACCGCGCAGAAATAATGGTGAAAATTAGCGACGTCCGCCCCAACGAAATAATTATTGAGGTAAAAGAACAGACCGCATTTTTACAAGGGAATGTCAAAAAAATTAACGAAAAATCCGAAACCTTATACTTACGATCAGAAATACAGAAAGAACAAATAAGTAAAAATCCCGAACAAACAGATCAACTGTGCGCAAAAATAACAAATTCGTCTGCCAACAATTATCCAAATGTCAATGATGCAGTGCTTGTGCACTTCGTGGACAGAATCTAATGCCAATGTTTGAAACATATCATTGAAAATCAGATAAAAATCAATAAACAGGAAAGGAATGATATTGCAATCGTACAGTCACAACTCACGTGTATTGAAGAAAAACTGAACAATAATAACCGTAAACAAGAGTTCATACCTAGTAACAAAAGTCCATACTATGAAAACCTAGGCGAAAAAAGTAACCTACAGCGCTTGCGAGATTACCAATGTGAACCGTTTCAGATGTCAAGATATGACAGCGAAAAGAGCGCTTGGCGCAACCGCGAAAACACTGCGCCTAGGCGCAAAAACTCATTTGATAATAATCACATTCTCACTGTAGGAAAATTCAAAGTTTTCCTAAAATTCACTAACGAAATTTGTCCTATGGTATGGATTGATCAGTTTATCTATGCGTTACCACCAAATTGGCACCTTGAACACAAGCTAGAATTCACGTGCAAATACCTAGAAAATGAACGAGAAGTCATTCAATCAGAAGAGGACTTTTAGGAGGCATTTTTAACTGCATACTTGCCTACATCAAAGCAGGACAGAGTGAAACGCCTATAATCATGTCGAACAACTTTGAACAGTTGCAATTCTTAAGTTCAGTACAACATTTTGAGGACATGACGTGGCGGAACCAATACCTATACCATCCACTCAGCTTACCTGAGTTAATAAGAATTTGCCTTACGAAATTACCTACCCACTTATGTCAAATAATCTTGGAAAACTTGTAAAATCTAGTGAGGACGATTTAAAGGAATTTTTTAGCCTTTTGCAGTAGTTGGAATTAGACAATGACCATGCCCTAACAGGAAAATCAGCTGAGAACAAGTTTTATAATTACGATTGCTCGTAAAAGAACAATGGTAGATCATACAATAAATTTCATAGTAATAACTATCACGACACCATCATGGACACCATCTTTAAGTCACACAATTATGGCATCAAAACAACTACAAAGACTGGCGCAATATCAGAAGCTACGAATTCTAATTCCACTAATAAACATCGTTTAGGAAACAGTCATAAATATAATAACAACGATAGTAATAATCATAGACAATCAAGTCATCAGCAATGTAAGCAGACTGTCCAAAACAACACCTGGCATAACCTTGGAAATTCAGGCAACAACAAATATCAGAATAACAGTCAGCAAAACAGGTCTATAAGACACAACTCTGGTAATAGTCGAAATTAGATCACCGACACCTAACGAAAGTCAGTGACAGAATAAAAAGAGAAACTAACGATTTCAGGTCCCGGCAGCTGAAGGGAAAAGACAGTGAACAGATGACTCTATTGCTGTAATTACTAACTTCATTCAGTTCGAAGATGTTAGGGACATTCTGCTCAAGGAAAACGAAGATGGACCAAAAGAAATTCTACACCCTATAATGAATATTTGCATTGCTAATAATAATTTTACGGCATTTTGGACAGAGGCAGACCAATAGCAGTTACCAACGCTTCAGCATACAATAAATGTACAAAAACAACATTTTACCTGACTCTACCTCTTAGGAAAATTAAAACATAATGGGCCATTTTGGGAAAAACAGGTGATGATAACTATGAGACCGTTAGGAAATTTGAATATTGTTTAAGATCACAAGAAGAAGAGACCAACCGTCCATGTTCCTGCATAATGATCCTTTTCAATGATAAGCTGTTTATGTTGACAGAAATACAGCATATCATTGGACAAACGACGACAGTTACGATAAGGTAATCAATGTAAGTATACTATTCAAGAAAAAGGTTCAAATAGTCCAAAGGTCTCTAAGCACTATGGGACTCACCAGCTGAGGTCATCAGCACCCTAAATTTAGAACTACTTAAACCTAACTAACCTAAGGGCATCAGACACATCCATGCCCAAGGCAGGATTCGAAACTACGACCGTAGCAGCCACATGGTTCCTGGAACCGCTTGACAACCGCGGCTGGCAAGCAAAAGGAAGCAAAGAATTTTCATGAACATGACAACAAAGAACTTAGCGAAATTTTAGAAAAACATGCTGTAGTGTTTACACTTAGACCCAACACCATCAAGAGATTGCTATACCACCTTTAGTCAGAGAGCACAGCAAAATCTGTGTATGATCTTATGTAATACCAGTTCATAACCAAGAAAAGATGAGGGCTGTGATACAGTCGACGTTAGAAAACGGTGATATTGAGCCAGCTGCTACAACAGTCCATTGCACATCGTTGAAAAAAGACGTGGTTTAATTTGGTTGGTCTTGGATTAATGTCAGGTCAATACTACCGTTATTCCGCAAACAGACAGACCCAGGCACTTTAAGAATTTATATAAAACTTCTATCGCATATAAGTATTGTCATCTGTAGATTTACACTCCAGTTTTTGGCAAATAGAGTTACAGCCTTTTCATGCCTTGGGTCCGCCCCGGTAGCTGAGTGGTCAGCGTGACAGACTGTCAATCCTAAGGGCCCGGGTTCGATTCCCGGCTGGGTCGGAAATTTTCTCCGCCCAGAGACTGGGTGTTTTGTTGTCCTAATAATCATCATTTCATCCCAATCGACGCGCAGGTCGCCGAAGTGGCGTCAAATCGAAAGACCTGCAACAGGCGAACGGTCTACCCGACGGGAGGCCCTAGCCACACGACATTTCCATGCCTTGGGACATATTACCAGTTCTGTAAATTGCGTTCTGGTTTAAACATATCATCAACAGTATTTATTTGTGGACTAAATACTACTTTTACAGACCATCTGAAGTGACACAACACCTACATCGATGATATTTTGAGAGCAGAATCCACTTGATCAAGACATAACAAAATCTTAGAAAATTTGTTGAACATTTTTGAAGGTTTACGTTTGACAGTGAAACTTAGAAAAATTGCATTTTAGTAAGGTGAGTGTAAAATGATTAGGCCATATCATTTCCTGAAAGGTATTGCACCTGACTCCAAAAAACTGGAAATGTTTGGTAAAGAGATACAAGATCCAGCCAACATTTATTTCATTACATTCTCTAATCCCAAACCTATCAGAATGTGTAGTGAAAGAGATTAACAAAATGTGGAAACTCTATTGCCACTGTCGACATAGAAACTGGGATAAATATATCCCTTCATTTCAAGATATCTTAAAAGTGTTTCTTCACGACTCAACTTCTATACTACCAGCCTTAGTGTTAAAATACCAACAACCACCAGACAAAATCAAAGAATTCGTACAGTTTCCTCACAGCAGAAAATTAATGGCACAAAGTTATCATACAACTAGCCTTAACAAATGTCCAGAAAACAGCTGAAAAATGCAGAAAATCTAATTATATGAAGACAGAAGCCAGGAAATTCTACATAGGACAGTAAGTTTTGGTCATATCTCATCCACTATCAAGTGAAGGTAATTCTCTTAGTGAGAAATTATTCTCCCTACAACAGAAATCCACAAAAGAATGCCATCGTAGTTGAAATACTATATACTCAGAACTCCCAAGGAATGCACCTAATGTCACACACAAAGGTATTTGTTGAGTAAATACTATCTTGGGAGTACCTAATGCTGTCGATAATGATACAAACGGAATTTCATGTAACTCATTAGGAATGAATGCAGTTTTGTTTTCTACTAAGCTAGTGCATGATTAACAAGTATATTGGTGATGTTGTATACAATTCCATGATGTATGTAGGGTAACAGCGGTAAACATTATTCAGTTTTCTGGTTTTAAGTGAAGAATGGGAACAGTACTATTAATAATTTTCTTATTAAGTAGATAACGATGAAGTTATTCTGTTACGTCAATTTGTACAGACTAAGCACTGTATTTGAAAAATAATGAAGTTTTATTGGATATGAGGTAATTTGTACATTGAAGCCATTGGTGCTACATTTTGGTGATGATGTATGATGAAGTTTATGTTAATTACTGTGATGATATATTTTGATGTATTTGAGGTAATGATGACTAGGGATTGGTTAGGCACTCTGTTTTTTGTTGACACGTGTTTTTAGGAGAATAGTACACTGATTACGTTGCAATTGAAAAGGTGTGTAAGTGTTGACATTGAATGATATGAAATAATTTACACATTCTACATGAAAATTTTTGCTTGAGTATCTGAAAGAGTTGACGTAAGGATTAGTAAAATTTTACATGGATTTTGCTGCTTTTCCTGACTATCAATACCACATCTCTTATGAATGATGTTTTGTGTGCATGACCCCAGTATTTCTTGAAAATTTCCCTTAGATACTTATGTACACATAAAAATTGTTGTACCACTTTGAACCAATCTTTAACTTTTTCTGTTCACCAGACCTTTTGGAAGTTTGTGATGAGAAACTTTACTGGAGAAAATATAAGTATTATGTGACTTGAGAGGCAGATTGATTCATGTTGCTGCGCAGTAGATTTTCAACTGGTTAAACCAATTTTTGCTAGGATGTGGTACACTGTTGCATGTGCAATGACAACTTAATCTTCAATGATTTTGTGGTTTCGAGGATTCTTTGTGTGCAATTGCGTTAGTGCTGAAATTTCTTTAGGATCTTATGTTGTATATCAAGATTGGCACTTCATCTGCTTATAGTTAGATGCTTTGCTCTTTTTCTACATTGTGTGAAAGGGTGTGATATGCTACCCTAATATCAGCGAGATCTCCAGTACTAGATATAAGGTACAGACTCATGAGTTGGCAATAATTTACCAGAGGTATATGTTAAGATGATAGTTAACCACGATTGAGAAAATGAGAGTTAAAGAAATGATTTGAAATGATGATGTGAGGTATGAGGTTTGATAAAAGAATATGATAAGTGGTGAATAAGGGATTTTGGAAATAAGTTCTTTGAGAATGAAGAGGTTGAAGGATGGAAATAATTTGAGAAATATCTCAAGTACAGGTGATGAAATGGATATGTGATGCATGCATGGGAATGTTTATTTTTAATGAACATGGCTTGTTGATATATGACTATGACAGCTTAGTTTTCCCTTCCCTAAAAACTTGATCATGAATCCAAGTAAAATATCTGAAACTTTAAAGTGTTGATAATTTTGATATGAAAGACTATAATTTTCAATTGATGTGTTATTTTTTTACTTTTCATAATTTCTAATGTGTTTTCGATTTCTTCTGAATACAAATGAATTTGTTGTTATTACACTACTGTGTTTCTCGTTTTTTAGATGTCGTACGTGTATCTTATGTGACTTCTTTGCTTGTCCAATATCTCATACCTTTTACTTTATCATGAACAGTTTATTCCAAATGTTTGAACTTTCATGATTACCTATATATTGCATAAGTGTATATGTGATGTTTTATGTAATTTCTTATATATGTTTATGTGATTTTTTTTTGTGGATACAAATCTGTGTCATGTAGAATAATTGTACATCATTTTTATACTTTGCAATATCTTTGCAAGTGAAAAGGATAAAACAATTAGTGCATCACTTAGTTTTTTCTCGAATACGTTACATTAGCAGGCAAGAGACCATTTGTCAGCCTAAACCCTCAGCTGTTATTGCAACAGACAATTTCAATGAGCGTAGGAATTTATACAGGGCCACTTGTTAATTTGTTATGGAACATATTACTGTATTTTAGATACTGATTGACTTCTTGTTGCTTGGTCAGACTTCTGTTATTGCTTAGTGTTTCACTGCAAGAGGAGTTTCTGTTGGTCCCTTACCCAGACTCCAAACACTAGTTGACAGTCCACCTCAAGATAAGTTTTTGACGGTCATTTGGATAAACACCACCCTTCATTGGTCATTCTAGTGTAATATTGGTGATGTTATTTCACAAATGAACTTTAAGAGAGTGAAATGGCAGAAATATCAGTTTCATATACGAATATAATTATGCATAGTGATTGAGGCAAATCATGCATTGTTAAGATATTAGTTATGATAAGAATTTATATAGACTGCAAAGCCTTCCACTCTGTAATGACATATTTTGTGCCTAATCAGAACCTGACAATATCCTGTGAATGGACTGTTAACGAAAAGTCAAAAGTTCTCTTTCCTTATGAATATGTTTTCAATTTATATGTTTTGTAAAATTTTGTATGTTTGTATAGCTCAAATTTTCTTAGTTTTAACATTGTAAAACGATATAAAAAGTACAAGAATTTTATCAAATGGAATGGGTAATCATGAAAGGATTAGTTTTAGGATGAGTGGAAATTTGATGTTACAAGTGCGAAGCAGTCGCACGTTATGTATGTGGAATATTCCGCTTATGACAGTGACAGTAGTATCCCTGAACTTGTATATCTTTAACTCACCTGTAGAGCGGAGATAAGTCAACTGTTGGACATGGAATAAGCTGGTAGAACTTTTAGCACAGTGCATATTGGAGGAGGATTTTAATGAAGAACGTTTTTAAGAATTATTAATCTGATGGAAGGTCTCACAGACGCAGCTCTTATGGAACATAGAGAATGGATTTGCATTTTTTTAAGTTTTTAAGGTAATAATTGTTGCTGGTGCTTACTGATAATGTCAGCGATTCTTGCAACACAATAGTCATTCTCCATACCTCAGTTTTATGTAATTTCAGTTTAATTCATTTCAGATTGTGTAATCGTAAAGCACTGCCTTTTATAAATAACGTAAAGTTTTTGGTTTTTGTAGGTTTATTGTTATTGCGAAATAAGAGTTTAAAATACAGCATTGCCACTATAACGAACGGATTAGTGTTTTCGTTTCATGTGAGAAGTGTTTTTCAGTATGAGAAAATAATGCCAATGTTTCTCTCAGCAGCTGAGTTTTACTTTCGCATATTTTAGCTGGTTGGATTTCTTCATGCTGTGCTGTAGCTGGCGATTGTCCTGTCATTTTTCAGGTGAGATTCCTTTTGTATTTTGTCGGTTCTTTCGTTTCTCATTTCACGTTTCCACTACGCAAATTCGAAGCATTTTATTTGTAATTTATTTTGTTAGTTTGCCAGTGTACAGTGTGTATTGGTGTGTAATTTCAGTGTTTCAACTTTATGGGCAGTGCACATTTTCATTTTGGTAGTGGTTTTTATGTAACAGTTTTGATTTAACTTCCTGTACAGTGAAAGCCAATTAGTTTTGTCATCACGAAAATATGTGCGCCGAAGCACGTTGTTTACAATAGTAATTTCAGTTCAACCTTTTCATAAGAGACGACAATACATTAAGTTTTAAGTGAAAAGCTGGCAAAAAATGTAATGCCCATGCTCATGCCATAGACTCAGAACGAATAACTTTCAAAATTAGTGATAAACATATTTTTACACACTTACCTTCTATTAAGATTTTTTGCTTAGGCATCAGTGAACTTCTGCATGGCTTCCTTGAAATCCAAACATTCAGCTAACTCATTTTCAGTCGACACCACTGCCAGGTCACACAGTACTGCCTATCACATTGTTAACCACTGTCTCGTTTTAATCAGATTAAGTTTCGAAAAACTGTTTTTATCACTTACCACTGTCAGTAGATTCATTCGCGAAAGTTGTAATGCTTCTCTGTACATTACGCTCAAATCGGTACTCTTTGTATGAGTTTCAAAGTCTGTCTTGCTGTGCTACATGGCTTTACCAATGTTAAGATCAGTTTAAATTCATCTTTAAAACTGACAGTAATGATGTCGTTAGAATGTCTATGACTGCAACTATCACACAATTTGGAACTTTTATGACATATAATGTCAGGTGACATGTCTTTAATTTCATTAATGTCTTATAAAAAAAATCAAAAAGTCCACTCTGACTTCTAAACTGTTCACATCTGTTACTGAGAGCACATATAATAACATCCAGTGCTTCTAACTAAAATTCTTCTTTCTACCGCATTCTGAATCAATTTTCTTATCATCTCCCTGACAGCGGAACCGTTTTTTCTTCCGTCTCTTTCGTATCTGCGTTGTACCACATACGGATGAGTTTCCTACATGCAGTTGGGTTGTCAGTTTCTTTACCTAAAGAAAAAAAGTTGGGTTGTCAGTTTCTTTAAGTAAAATGAGTAATCTTGGTATATTGGCTCATCTCGGTAATGTGTGAAATACTCTCTTTTCGAGTATCGGTAGATTAATATTAATGTTGAGTGATATATCTCATATCAGGTCGCCACTGAACCACACAACTCAAAATTCTGGGTAAGGTCTGCCAAACTGCGAGCCATAGGTGCAAGTATTCTGTCTGTATTTTTATCTTTGCTTATTTCAACCCATGCATAACGTTATTCTTAACAGCGGCGACTGGTTCAGTCCTACTTTCTCGTACTGCTGTGCTTAGTGGCTTTAACATCAGGGCAGGTTTACAACCATCCAAGACTGCCTGTCATATATTTTTCTCATCGAACAAAAAAAAATTAACCTGCATATTCTCACATTTTTTCAAAGGCATTCAATTGATTATGGCATCACTGAGAAAGGAAAGGGGAATGAGGGAAAACTTAAAAGACGTTACAGAAAAAGCAGAAAAAATTAATTTATAGGAGTGTGGCAAAAGGAAAAGGAGTGAAGATCGTATAAAAGGCACATCAAGATGCTAGGGAGTGGTAGAAAAAATATACTGTACCATTTATCTATCCACATATAAACGCCGCTTAATGAGAATGTTTCGATTCAAAAGCCTATGGCATGCGGTGTACATTGCATATTTCACTCAATCTTTATTTATTCATTACAAAGTGCTTTTCTCAGCGATATTACTGTACGTGTATAAGGCATTGTTATGCCATCATATGCTGTCATTAATTTTTCTTTATTTATTATAACATTTTTCGCTTCTTTTTCAAGCTGAAAACTGGTGTGTAGGCGTGTGGTAGGGATTAAGGTGTGAACACGCCATTTGCAACCTTTGGTATGAAAATATATTGCTAAGGGAGCTTCATTTATCATCTGTTTTACAGTATCGTAGATAATTTCCAGTAAACAATAAATTTTGCGGATCATTAGTATTACCAATTTGTTCTCACACGTTTTTATTCATGCTAAACCTTCATCTTTTTGAACCAAATTAAAATTTAAAATTTTCCACCACACAAAACCTGGCTCCCTGGCCGGTGACACGGTTCACCCAGCACCTTCCCAGAGCCATCCCTGTTCCTATAATCACCTACTAAATAACGCCAAACTGTAGGTAAACTAACTGAACAAATACAATCTTAGGAATGAATAAAGGAGATTTTTTGATATTTTTATTGTGATGTAGCATACAAACTGCATATTTTCGTAATATACAGATAGAACTACTGCAGTGTCTACATTGATCACAACATGAGCAAAGCTGGTGATGCAAAAACACAATTGCACCATAGCTAACTATGGTAGTGACCCACGCAAGGGTATTAACTTCGTGTTGCAATCTAAATCCTTGGTCAGGGGAATGTAAATGACACTTCGATGGAGTAGCATACTGACAGTTAGTAATACAAATTCATATAGGTAAGACATTAGGGTTGTTATGCTTTCAGAGTCATCCGAATATTATAGCGACTTCATGCTAGGCTATCAATTTCATATTGCAGAACAAAACGTTTGTCGTATTCTGCTTGTAATGGTAACATGTGTTGTCACATAATGGTGAGTAGGTTGCACTTGGAGGATATGTCATACTGAACAGTAGTAACACACATTCATATAGGTAATAAACAAAGTTTGCCGTTGTTTCAAAGTTACCCAGGCTTTATCACAATTCCAAGCTATAGTACTGATTTTATCTTTCATACAAAATGTTTGTCACCTTATGTTGATAATGCTAAGCAAGCAATGAAGTCGCATCTTTATGTTACAGCAAAACTGAGGCTTATTGCCATTATCCCTGGGTACTAATGAGTGGTGCAATGAAGATCAACTAACAAGATGACAGCCATTACCTCCAGGTATTATGGGGGCAGATAAAGATGATCAGTTGACAAGGTGACTGTCATCATCCCAGACATACATTTATCTCGACTCAGTAAAGTACAACATGCTAGGAGATAACACCACTGTGCACACACAATATTTCTGAAATTATAATAATTTCATTGTCTGTACATGTAGCTCCCATCTACAGATTTGCGTCCAATACGAATAATTTCTTCGTGATACGTCGTCTTCTTGTCTGCTACAAGCTATGCAGGGTGCTGGATTCAAAGCAAGACAGACAAAGACCTTTAGTATAAACAAATTCTGACCTCGACCGAGCATTCACTGGTAGTAGAACAGAGCTCCTTTTGAATCAGTTATTACTACTATTATTCAAATGTTCAGCATTACGTATTTTTACATCACTAGTTGCTCCAAATGCGTCTTCATTTTACAGTTCCTCGCCCAACTATGAAACACTGTAATGTTTGGTTGTATAATCCAGATCAATACCTGAGTGATCATTGCTGCTGAACTCAATCGCTACTTCATCAGCTACTCACCGTATGCTTTCGTCGAGTTCAGGATCACGTCCGTTCGCTTCATTACGAGAAGATAACACCATTTCAATCTGAGATGGCAGAAATTACTTCGTTACAAAAATCTCATACTTAATTAAAAGTTTATCTACCGTCACGAACTTACCTGCTGTAAACATAACCACTCAGTTAAACAGGTGAGAGCACATCGTCTTAAAGATAATGTGACCTGCAGCACTACAGTGTTATAGAAAATGTACTAAAAATAAAAAGTCGCGTGGGGTAGCATGAGCGACCATACCAGTTACGTGATAAGAAAAAACTGAAATCTTCTTTAATCTGTCTACTAGAATGACAGTCTACTATTTACACAGAGTATTGTTTTCCTGTCGAGGTATGCTCTTCCAGAGCTCAATGAGACTTTAGAGTAACGTGTGGGGAGAGGTATTTTTCATTTGTTTGTAGGAAGTATAACCTAGATTTTCCTTATCTGTGTTATTTAACTGTTTTTCGGTTTCGTGGGCCGTAAGTACTAAAGGTGAACAAGTTGAGTCCGTGACCTATGGTCTTCTTACTTACTTAACACATTCATGTATTTCCTTTCCTTCACTGCAAATTTCTTCATATCTTCGCATGTACTGTACCAAACAGTCTTAAAAAGCTGTGTTGTACATTCATGCCTTTTTGTTCTACTGCAATGTTTAAGGTTACCGTTCCATTACCAAGTTGGCATTTATTGAACGTTGTAATTCATGTCCTCTGGAAATCTCTGTTGCATTGGGCTTTCCCCACACGTTTATTTGGTAATATGAAACAACTATACGTTCTAGAATTTTTCCCTTTGTGGTGTTGTGAACCAAATTTGTGTCACATGCTTTGGATACTTTGTGTATACCCTACGCCAACAGGCAACTCACGGAATTCAGCTATTTTCGAATGAAATTACGGTTGTCTGAAAGTTACCTACCACAAAAGAGCACGTAGATTGAGGAAAGTTTGTCTCTGTTTAATTTATAATTCAGTTTGCAAACCTAACTGTAAACTGGAAATTGCTGCATCTGCTCATGAACCCTTCTCCATATTGTTTAGAATATAACAAATAAGCTTCTTTTTACAAAAATCTCACACTCCAAATCGTTTCAGCTAGTGATATCGACGTGAATAAGAAACGGTCAGTAAAGAGAAGTACCGTACATTAAGAGGGTTAAGCAAGAGCAGGAGGAGAAAGAACAGTAGGATAACATAACGAAATGAAGTACGCAAAATTATATTATTGAATTAGGAGTTATTTCCTATCTAGTAAGGAAATTAGTTGACTGTAGGTAGCGTATAGGTTGTTAAACTAGACAATGGGTACGTGATGTTAGTCACCAACCTGCTGTTGCAAGGGGAAGAAATGCGAATGCATTTCCCACGCAACTTTTGGCTGAGATGGATGACGGATGGAGTCATCTTGGACGTTCGGCTTCACCCATGATCCATGAAACTTCTCAGTTTGAGAGGCGATTGAGCTGGTGACGTTGACGTCGTCTGTGCCATGGATCTCTGTGACGGGCACTAGATGACGCTGAAAGCTGTCAGCTAGAGAGGCAGTCATCAGTACTTGTGCAGTTGGTTCGTGGGCGTCAGCTGATGTCGAGTAACTCGAGTAGCAGGCTGGGTTCGGATCGCTTCGTCCCTGCGAAGCTGGGCCTAGGTCTCTAGGATGTGCCTCTCGCTGCTCTTGAAGTTGATGGAACTGTACACCTGGGAGATGCTTCTGTGAAGAAATGTTGGCCCTATCAACTGTATATGGGTGCTTTGGAGCGACTGCTGCGAATACTGGGGACGACAGCTGTGTATTTTCGGCAACTGTTGGCAGTGGGGATGAAGGTAGAGACGATGGTGGTGGAGGTGGCAGTACTTGTGGAGCTGGAGAAAGCATGGGATTGCGACTCTGGTGGGAGGAATATGTTTGCGGAGAAACCAGGGACTGGTCCATACTGCAGGGTTCCTGTGGAGGGTCTGTTGTGGATACCGAGGGCGACAGCTGTGGGTCGTCGGCAGTCGGTGGCAGTGAGGTTGCAGGCAGAGACGATGGCGGGGGCAGGGGCCGTGGTGAACGTGGCAATGGCGGTAGCGCTGGAGGCAGCATGACACTGGAACGGTGGCAGTCAGGTGCTGGGTCGTCGGCCTGGTGAGCGTCGTTGGGCGATTCATGTGACTGGCTGGCGGATGAGGCAATGCTGCACGGCGGTGCAATACTCATCGTCACAAACTCAGAAGCACCGACGTCTTTCTCTGAGGGATTCTTCGTTTCCTGCGTTCGTATAGAAAGGAGTAGTTCAATGAGACTAGCAAATCCACCTTAGCAAGAGTCGTAATAAGCAACTTAAATGGTTATTACACTTTATTCCATTTAAATTATACTTCAATGAGAAGTGTTCAAGTTGTCCATTAAATTAACATGCAACTCGAAGTAGTAAATCACTTGAATTTGGGGTGGAACAGCATATCCACACAGACGCCAGAAAATGTCACAAAACTAGATTTAAGAAATAGGTACCGTAAAAGCCAGAAAGTAGAGTGGAATGAGAACAAATACAAACTGCATTCGTTTATGAGAACAGTTACAAACTGCATTTATTTATTTCTGTTTATCTTATTGATATTGCTTAAGTTCCTTATGTATTCTGTAATTACATTGGTAACTGTCTGTTCTTTTAATCGGTTTGTATATCACTCTCCATGTTTCATATCTCCTGATGTAGCATTGTCTAGTACCAATTTTATTTTATTTTATTAGTTTTGTTTATTAATAGAAACTGTTATGTAGGCACGCTATTCCTATTTCGTGTTAATGGTTTCCTTGTCTACTCCATTGTCATTTATCTACTCTCCAAATTTTACTTTTTCGTTGCATTACCACCACACTGTCAAAGATGTTACTTACTGTATGTTTGTACTTCAGTCTACACGTGTTACTTCTCTTCCAACGTTGTTGGCAAACATTGTAACTTCTTTGGTGATAATACTCAGTAAACGTCTGAAGATGGCCTTGTAAGCCAAAAACCGGTTAACAAAATAAAACTAATATTGTAGAACAAAAGCAAACTGGTGCTTTTCATTAATTATAATGTTGTTCTACCAAGAACTGACGGAAGATTCTGTTAACAGGATAAGATGTGCCACAACAGCACAATTATTCGTCGTTTATATTAGATTATTGAGACAAAAGCAAAGTGAACGCAACACATTTGGTTCAACAAACAGTGTTTGCAACGCAAAATTACGCCAAAATACGTCTCCATAAAGTCAAGAGAAACATCCGCCGCTGCCAATAAAGACGTTGACGTCGCGAGAAATACGCGTGGATAAAGGAAGAAATGAAGAAATGGTATCGTGTTCGTGACAACGTGTGCACATATCTAAAAGTGGTACATATGGCAATCACATCAAAGTTGTACCCCTGTGAGTTTGACGTTTCCGATCGAGAAGTTCTTCGAAGTGTAAGTGTTTTTATTCACGACGTATTTTTGCGGCAGAACAAGAAAATATCTATGAATAGGAAGATGAGTGCACCTCTAACCTCAAATTGTAAACAAAAATTTTCGCACTTTTTTCTGTCTCCAAATGAACAAAAAGTGGTTGAGAAAGGTTTTAAATATGCTTCTCCCCACTCTCCATCAGAAAAACAATTGGATGTTATGAAAGAAGATATTGAATATATTCTAACGAATGACACCACGGCAAAATATATAGTTGCCAATGCACTAAAGAATGAAACCAGCCGGCCGGTTTGGCTGTGCGGTTCTAGGCGCTTCAGTCTGGAACCGCGTGACCACTACGGTCGCAGGTTCGAATCCTGCCTCGGGCATGGATGTGTGTGATGTCCTTAGGTTAGTTAGGTTTAAGCAGTTCTAAGTCCTAGGGGACTGATGACCACAGATGTTAAGTCCCATAGTGCTCCGATCCATTTGAACCATTTGAATGAAAGGAATTTCGTGTGTAGCATCCCACAGTCTATTGACCTTCACACCCTCAAGTCCTTAAAACAGAAATTCCAACACCAAGATATCATTGCCACAAAATCTGATACAGGCCACAGTATTGAGCTTTTGAACAAATGTGATTAATTGGATAAAGCTAATGATTTCAGGAATACCACAGGCTTCTAAGTCCTTCCTAAAGACTCTACTAAATTGTTAAAAGAGGATGTTAAATATGTAATCAATTCATGCAAAAGCATATTTTCTGAGTTTAAAGTAAAACTGTCAACTGATATGAACCCAGTGCCTCCTATAAAGTATGGGCTTCTTAAACTGCATAAACAAGATGTTCCTATTCGTCCAGTTATATCATCATTCACTGCTCCATCTTACAAAGTAGCTAGTACACTGGATGTCCTAATTAAGAGCAAGACTAAATTCAAACCAAAGCATGGTAATTCAAACTCCATGGATCTAGTAAATAAGTTAAAAGTTACATCTGTCTCTCACAATGATAAATTAGTATCCTTTGATGTCTGCAGTTTGTTTTCTAACATACCAGTGATAGAATGCATTGATACTCTGACAGAGCTGTTGCACAAGTCTAATGTCAGTCCTGTGGAATTGAATGACTTGAGACTAGCCACGCAGATATGCTCGGCACAGAACTATTTCCAGTTTCAAGGGACTCTTTATAAACAATAAGATGGCTTAGCTATGGTTTCCCCTCTTAGTCCACTGTTGGCTGGAATATTTATGGACCATTTTGAACAAACTTTTAAAAAGAAGAACCTTTGAGTGCAAATGTCAAATACTGGTTTAGATATGCAGATGATGTCCTGTGTATGTGGACTGGTGCTACAAGACAACTCAACACATTTTTGGAAAACCTAAACAGTCAACATAAAAACATCCAGTTCAAGAAATCCATAAACTTCTTAGATCACACCTTTGACATTAGTACACACACACATTGTTTCAAAATTTACAGAATAACTACAATTACAGACACAGTAATACCTTCTTGCTCACAACACCCCATAGCACACAAACATGCAGCTTTCCACTCAATGGTACACCGTCTCATATCTGTCCCCATGTCCAAAGGTGATTTTGAAGCAGTGTTAAATACAATAAAATTTATTCTTACTGACCAAATTTTGCACAGGAAACAAAAACGGAAAATTATACCCCTCCTGTATGCCCCACCAGCTTCCCCATCCACTGGCTGCAAGAAATGGTGTACACTACCATTTCTAGGTCAGGTATCAAAGATTGTAGCCAAGGCACTGAAATCCTGTAAGTATAGGCTTTCCTACTATGTCAGGAACATGACAGCCCAATGTGTTTTAATAGCAAAGATCAGATCCACTTATTAGCCAACAGTGGGGTATACAAAATCACCTGTTCTGATTGTGACAAATTTTACACTGGTCAGTCAGGCAGACATAGCAACTAGGCTGGCTGAACATGAACAAAGCTGGAGGTTTCAGAATTCTGACTCTGGATTTGCCAACTATGTACTGAGTGATGGTCACCACTACCAGCCAGTGTCCCGTGTACCTCACCTATCAAACAAAGGCCATAAACTCAACCTGCTGAAGCCCTGGAAATTAACAAACCTCTTGCTGACAGTCCAGATCTAGTCCTAAATGAGCAGACACAGCTCAACACTTCCCCTCTCCTAAACTTCATATAATCATCTCTGTTGTTCATTACTTCCCACACTGTCTCTTCCTACATATTCCCATTTTCCTGTATTCATTAAGTTCTCTTGTTTTGTTGAAGTTGCCTTTGTATTCCATATAGACTGTAGTTTTAATAGTTAAGGCTTTCTTTCAACTGGTACTTGTATTACTGTCCATGTTTAATACCCCTTGCAGTTGTCTCATCAAATATTGCTCATATTTGACTTTGTTCATTTATTTAATACAAACCGTTACATAGCCACTGTTTTCATTATAATGTTAATGCTAAAATGCATTACCACCACACTCTCTAAGATTGCATCTACTGTAGGTTCCCTCAAACGCCTCAATTTTCGTGCATTCAAGTATTTCTGTTTATCTTATTGATATTGCTTAAGTTCCTCAGTTATTCTGGGGTTACATTGATAATTGAGTCTTCTTTTAATTGGTTTGTGTATCACTCTCCATGTTTCATACCTCCTGATGTATCCTTGTCTAGTACTAATTTGATTTGATTTTATTAGTTTTGTTTATTGATAGAAATTGTTATGTAGGCATGCTATTCCTATTTTGTGTTTAAGGTTTTTCTGTCTCCACCATTGTTATTTATGTACTGTTCAATTTTTACTTTTTCACTGCATTACCACCACACTGTCAAAGATGTTACTTACTGTTTGTTTGTACTTCAGTCTACACATGTTACTTCTCTGCCAATGTTGTTTGCAAACATTGTAACTTCTTTGGTGATAATATTCAGTAAATGTCCGAATATGGCCTTGTAAGGCGAAAACTGGTTAAAAAAGTAAAAGTAATATTGTAGAACAAAAGCAAACTGGTGCTTTTCATTTATTAAATAAAAACTAGTACACAGTGATAAAAATCAGAAGTCATGAAGGTTATGCCAAGAAATTCATTGGAGTAAAAGAGTTTGGATCAAGAACTCTCTTTTATATACTGAGGATGTTTGCTGGGAGGAAACAGGTACTATGTGGAGGAAATAAAAAGTAGAATATCTGTAGTAATAGAGTTTTTGAAAAGGTGAAAGTTCTGTTAACAGCAGGGTGTATTCGTGGACAAGGAAAAAAAAATTCCCGTATTTTTCCCGGATTTCACGATTAAAAATACACTTTCTCCCGGGTAAAAATACACTTTTTCCGTGTTAGGTGACAGTATACTCTTCCTCGGCACTGTAAAACTCATCAATCCTTTGAATGTTTATGGTTTTATATTCCGACGTGGAATTTTCTGGCACTTTGGAAAACGAAACTCAGGGAGGAAAAAGACGTTTTGAAATACCTTTGATGTGTAACAACATGTACACTGCAAATTTTCGTATTACGAAGGTATAAATCTGGATTCCAACAAACACCGCATGTCACTTTCCAAAATTGAAATCGAGATTGCGATGTACTTTTGTAAGCCAGCCATAGCTCATGTCAAGTGATCTCGCCAGCTGATAATAGAATAAGACACGTGATGCAGTCAGTCAATAGCAAGATCACTCTTACGTAGCTCTAATACACAAATAAGGGAAGTTAATGGTTTAAATTAATATACATAGCATTCACATAAGAAGATTAATAAGCTGGAAGAGAAGCTAAGCTTCCACATATAACGTTGATCTTTTTTGAGCATGTTACCCTCTAAGATACATGACACAAATGTGTCAGTAAATTTTTAACAACGATGTAAATGTCTTCTGCGCTCGAAATTCTTCTAAATGGTCGTCCTGAAAGAGTTGATTTTTAAATGAGAGTCAAACGCTTTGTGATTTAAGAAATTCATCGTACATTCTCGCACATAGTTCATCTTGCGTAAACGGAAATTTACTTTGAATGTAACGCTTTTCGAAGCGCCATTCGCAATATTTTCCCGCGACCTGTTGGAAATAGGTTCGTTTCAGCAGTTGCCAGACAGGGCCAGATAACAGGCGTCACCGCGCTTCCGCAGCAACGATGACGCAGGAAACCGCATGTGCCTACGTGTAAAACATTAAAAGAACTTACATTATGACATAAAAGAAACAAGACATCAGAGGATACTTCAAGAGCATCGGAATTTCGTGAACCATACTAAAATGCATAATTCGGCTTAAAGTGCACATTCGTATGTCCAGATTCGGATGCAAATTCTCTTGGAGTACCAGTATTGTATTATCTCATGTTTGGTTCTTTATTATGGCATAATGCCATACGTGCACTCGAAATACAGCGAATAGTTGAAACTAGCCAACAGTGTGAAATTAAACACTTTGTTTCAAATAAATTGACTGCATCAGCCGAAAAGATTTAATAAAAGCCAAATTTGTTTAGCAAACCGACAAAAATAACTTCATTGTTCTGCAAGGCGATTAATGCTTGACTGTCAGAAAGGTGGAAATAAAATCTGAAATTAGTAACATTTTTGCCTTCCGTAATTATGCGAAAGTATTTTAATTGATTTGCTAGCTCCCTGCCATAAAAATCCGTTTTGTTTTCATTTAACGTGAGAGCAAGAAACAAGGAGGAAACAACAAAACCACTGTACGTAAGCACAAGTCACGTGGAGACGACCCACTTCCCCACCACAACTCAGACTGCTCTGTGCATCAGCCCTGGATCTACGATATTTCCGAACCAGGACAATACTAGATAGTGGCACCCGGCCACACTTCTGTAACCAGAAGCAACTGCGCATACCCAAGAGCCCGCCCGCAACTGCTCAAACGAATATAATTTGAACAGTTGTCACCTGACGCTCATTGAGGCAATTTGTTGTTATGAAACATTGCATAGTCTTTCTAAAGCCTTTGACACACTTTGCTGTTGGCAGACGGTCGCCTGAGCACTGTGTTTTGTTGTTGTGCTACTTCTGAATTTGATTTAAAGAAAATTATTGCTCTTTCTACTTTAAGACAACTTGGCGCATTTCCTTTGCAACTTAAGTTTCATTTCCGTTTTCTTTTTTCTCTCGTTCATGTTTTGTTGCTGCAGAATTATTCTGCAGTAGCCGGATACAGTAATATCCTTTGTTAGAGTATAGGTTCTTGCCAGGAAAAACAACAAAAATTTAACTGAAAACTACAACAATGAAAAATTCCCGGAATTCTAAACAATTCGAGGATTTTTCCCGGTTTTCTACCGGGTGAAAAAATTCCCGAGTTTTTCCCGGATCTCCCGGTTGTCCCGGGTCGTATGCACCCTGAACAAGAAAATGAATTCTTCTAGAATTGGGAGAAAGATTCTTCAAGTGTTTTATGAGGGAGAAATGATATGAGAGAGTAAAGAATGAAGAAGTGATTCAAAAAGGAGGATGGGAAATAAAGGAACAGTTGTGGAATTTCTAGGAATGAGGAAAACAACAAATAGATACCGGAGGAATAATTGCGATAATGAGAGAGAGAGAAAAGGGAAGTGCACTTGGAATGTTGGCTGATAAGTGAAGGATGAAATTAAGAGCATAGTGAGGTAGAAGCACAGGACAGAGTAAAGTGGGGAACGTGCACTCGATACTTGTCACGAGACAGCTGTACTAAAAAGTTTTGAAAGGTAACAATTTGCGTTGCAGTGACTGGCTGTGGCGAATATAGCGTACCGTGAGCTGGTCACCGCAATGAGGTGCACACTGCGTAACATCGCCGTTAGGAGGTGCAGTGCTGGCATCGGCTGCTGCCAACGGATCGGCGCCGGCGGCGCAGACGCGCAACGTGCTGGAGTGCAGCAGGCGCACGCCCAGAGCCGCCGCCGTCTCCAGCAGGCGAGGCAGCTCCGATGCCGAGACTTGCGTCCGTCCGCGGTACATGAGCTCCAGCAGACGGCACATGTTCTCCGGCTCGATGCCGTGCAGTATAACCGCCACCGGCTCCCCGCCACAGCTGTGGTGCTCCAGCAGCACGCGCTGCAACATACACGGCCGAGCCTCACTGTTTGGTAGCTTCGCGCCGCGGCCGAGATGCCATGTGTCTCCGGCAGCCTATAATGAGACAGAGAGCTCCAGCAATACCGAATACCATTCGGATAGGGCTTGAACCTCTATGTCGTCTCTCCTTTCTTGTGCAACTCCTTACGTACCTGGTGTATGTCAGGGACGACGAAGCTCTTTTGTCTCGACTAAATGTTGTTCACTATAATTGCCTTATCGGCCATTGTTTGTTTGCAAAGAAGGAGATGGAAATTTCGTCGGCCCCGTGCAGTCTGGAGACGCCGGTATGGGAGATCTCGTCCGATGAAGCGTGGTGTTATTCGCAGGGGGAGACGATGGAATCGTAGACGTCCGCTTGAGATTTCTACAATTCCTCTTGGCAAAATGTGTCGATGGCTACTCAATTTGTTGAAACTATTAATGTTGCATTATGGCGTTAAAACTGGTTCTGTGGATGGGAAATTTGATTCATATGTCGTTTAGTATCCTGCTTTTAGGCATTGTAATATTAAGGATGGTGTGGCCGTGCGGTTGTAGGCACTTCAGTCTGGAACCGCGTGACCGTTAAGGTCGCAGGTTCGAATCCTACCTGGGGCATGGATGTCCTTAGGTTAGCTAGGTTTAATTAGTTCTAAGTTCGAGGCGACTGCTGACCTCAGAAGTTAAGTCGCATAGGCCATTTTTCTGTCTGGCCGAGTCAGATTGACAGAAATTGAAATAGGCCTTCTTCAGAGTTATTATGGACTGGCCATTAGACGAACTGCACCTCTTAATGATGTTACAACAATGAGAAAAGCTGTATGGGCAACCTACATTCATAAGATGTCTACAGATGACCACCCTGTTCACGGACTTTGCAGATTCTTGGTGTGGTTACCAAAGAGCAAAAGAAAGTCGTCAAATACACCATCATAACCATTCTCTTCCTGCCTGTTAGAAATGAAATAAAACAAATTTTTAGAGACCTGAGTGACCCTGTTTTGCTTAGTAAATGTCTTCATGGGGGCACTCAGAATACAAATGAAAGTTTCAACTATTGCATATGGGAAAGATTACCCAAGAATGTTTTTGTAGGACTAAATACATTAAAAGTTGGTGTACTAGATGCAGTGATACGTTTCAACGATGGAGTGATAGGGAAGTTGGAAGTCCTGAGAAATTCAGGCATAAAATATGGCTCTAATATGGAAGATCAACTGCTTGCTTGTGGCAGACAACGGGTGCATGAAGCTGAAAGATTCGCTCTTCAAGTTACCAAAGAAGCAAGAAGTGCTGAAAGGAATACCAAGTGGAAGCCTGAAGACGAAGAAATGCTGCAGGATGAAGACAATGCTTCAGGAATGTTCTGAGGCATAGGACTCATATCTTCAATCGCTGTTTCTCGCAAGTTGTATTTTTCAGAATTCAGGTACAAATATTTACTAAAGTTTATAAAGCATTTCTCTATTTGTTTTCTGTAACTTGCAATAGTCCATACTTATTTAGCAGACATAAGCTTTATTTCAGAATCAACTAAATTATAGAAAAAATAACATTTTTACTAGGAAAAAATATAAAAATTAATATGTAAGATGTGATATTTTTTATCCTTGTCATATACATAGTAAGTGGAATTGAATACGTCTAATACCTCAGCCATCATGTCTTGCATATCTGGTAAACATTTGGTCTACTTCAAATGTATAACATTGGATTAAATGCTACCTCAATTTGAGGAAGCATTTTGGAAAAAAATTCGTGAATTTCTTTGTATTTTTTTAATAACCCTAAGCAGGTTAAAAATGTTTACTTCTAACTTGCTTAGGAAGTGTGCTGCATTACCCGATTTCAACAAAAAAATCTATAAAACATATACGTTATAAACAGTGCGAGAAAGAAATAGGTGTGTATTTTTACATAATACTGATCTGGGAATGTACCCTATGTCCTATAGGATACGGTCCTCGTACGTCGCACATTGATTTCTGCGGTTATTCCACGCGTCGTCGCTCGTCCTGTTAGCACCGACAACTACACGCGAACGCCGTTGCTCTTCGTCGTTTACCGAGCGAGGTGGCGCAGTGGTTAGCACAATGCACTCGCATGAGAGAGAACGACTGTTCAAGCCCGCGTCCCGCGATCCTGATTTAGTTTTCCGTGATTTTCCTAAATCGCCTCAGGCAAATGCCGGGGCACGGCCGATATCCTTCCCCATCCTTCCCTAATCTGATGGGACTGATGACCTCTGTGTCTGGTCCCCTGCCCAAGATCAACCAACCAACCTCTGTCGTCAACTGAAGGACGTCGGACACTGCGTTGTCCGTGGTGAAAAGTAATGCATGAAATTTGGTGTTTTCGGCACTGTAGATAGCGGAATTCTGTATTCCCTAACAACTTTCTAAATGGAATGTCCCATGCGTTTAGCTCGAAGTACCATTCCGCATGCAAAGTCTGTTAATTTCCGTAGTGCGGCCACTATCACGTCGGAAACCTTTGCACAAGACTCACCTGTGTACAAATGACAGATCCATCAATGCACTGTCCTTTTATAACTTGTGTACGTGGTACTACCGCCTAACGTACATGTGTATATCGCTATCCCACGACTTCTATCACCTCTGTGTAATTTGTTGTACGAATAGTAAATTTCCTGGTCACAGGTATCATGCCACTGTCAGTTGAGACAATTTTTGATGGAACTGAACGAAGAGCGTGGAGATATTGTGTATTACTGCAGCGGACGCTGGCCTAGACAAGGGGCTTGCCTTGAATGATTTTTCAATTCAAGATTCGCTATTGTTGAATTTATAGGAAAAAAAAGGAGAGCAGGGGAGAGAATTAGAATTAGAACATTCGGAATGGATTGTCAGCTTCGCAATTTAAGTGGTTTTTACTGCACATTGCCCACAGTAAGCCATTGCACTGTGAGAGAAAATCTGTTTCTGATTTCAAGGGGATAGATTTAAAAAAGGAAATAGCATTGAGGAAGAGACATATTCTAACGCGGTTAAAGGCGCTGCAGTCTGGAACCGCAAGACCGCTACGGTCGCAGGTTCGAATCCTGCCTCGGGCATGGATGTTTGTGATGTCCTTAGGTTAGTTAGGTTTAACTAGTTCTAAGTTCTAGGGGACTAATGACCTCAGCAGTTGAGTCCCATAGTGCTCAGAGCCATTTGAACCATATTCTAACGAGAAACAGCGTTCCTTTTCCGAAGCTCATTTGCGTTAATGTAAACGTGAGGTTTTGAAGAATTCATTGTGACCGTGAAAGAATTACAAGGATAGTTTTCTAAACGTTTTGATGACACTGCCAATCTTAGATCTGTTTTCGAGACGGTTTGCCGATAGAACTGAAAGCGTCCATGAGAATGTGCCAATGGAACAAATTGATCTGCATGTTAATTCCCGTTAAAGGACAAATTCTTTTTACGTTAAAACTGTCCAGGAGGACTAAGATATTTTTTTGGGGACGAGTTTTTATATCTTCATAATGAGACTGCAAATGGGATAACACACATTGCTGGAACAAAAATTAGTGCACCATTTAACAGGTGGCCAATTGATTCAAGATTTAGTGTTACAACAGTACGTCTAGAGTACACAAAATGATTACATTTACAGAACAATAGGCAAGTGGCTCTGAATTACAAGGTATTGACCTAAGCTGAAACACCGATATTAGTATTGATTGGCGGCCCCTCCAGAAACACCGAAGGTGAAAAAAAATCATAGCTTATCGCAGACCAGATCATAGGGCCTGGGGTGCGGCAAGTGCGTCTTGGACGAATGCATTCTACGAGATAGCGCTCGCCAGGTCTACATCATACGCGCAAACGACCACCACTGGTGTGGAGGCAGAATCTGCTTTTGTTGCTGAAAACCATAACGCGCCATTACAAGCGATCCTCTCACGGCGTCTGTCGACCTGTGCACGTTGATGCTGTGGCGCAAGTGGAAGACGGCATGCAATCCCGTAGTCCCACTGGTAATAACCAGTACGCCCTATTCGTGTTGATTCGTCTGGGCTCAAAGGCCTTCTTACCTGTGTTGTGGTAGCTGTATAGCTGTATGAAGCTCCACTGCTGCCCTTACATTACGAGAATCCTGGCAGGTGTCTGTGCAATGTGGACGTCCAGTACATCATCTGTTGTTGTTGTTGTTGTTGTTGTGGTCTTCAGTCCTGAGACTGGTTTGATGCAGCTCTCCATGCTACTCTATCCTGTGCAAGCTTCATCTACCAGTACCTACTGCAGCCATCCTTCTGAATCTGCTTAGTGTATTCATCTCTTGGTCTCCCTCTACGATTTTTACCCTCCACACTGCCCTCCAGTACTAAATTTGTGATCCCTTGATGCCTCAGAACATGTCCTACCAACCGATCCCTTCTTCTAGTCAAGTTCTGCCACAAACTCCTCCCTAATTCCGTTCCATACCTCCTCATTAGTTATTTGATCTACCCATCTAATCCTCAGAATTATTCTGTAGCACCACATTTCAGAAGCTTCTATTCTCTTCCTGTCTAAACTAGTTATCGTCCATGTTTCACTTCCATACGTGGCTACACTCCATACAAATACTTTGAGAAACGACTTCCTGACACTTAAATCAATAATCGATGTTAACAAATTTCTCTTCTTCAAAAACGCTTTCCTTGCCATTGCCAGTCTATATATTATATCCTCTCTGCTTCGACCATCATCAGTTATTTTGCTCCCCAAATAACAGAACTCCTTTACTACTTTAAGTATCTCATTTCCTAGTCTAATTCCCTCAGCATCACCAGACATAATTCGACTACATTCCATTATCCTCGTTTTGCTTTTGTTGATGTTCATCCTATACCCTCCTTTCAAGACACTGTCCATTCCCATCAACTGCTCTTCCAAGTCCTTTCCTGTCTGACAGAATTAAAATGTCATCGGCGAACCTCAAAGTTTTTATTTCTTCTCCATGGATTTTAATACCTACTCTGAACTTTTCTTTAGTTTCCTTTACTGCTTGCTCAATATACAGATTGAAAAGCATCAGGGAGAGGCTACAACCCTGTCTCACTCCCTTCACAGCCACTGCTTCCCTTTCATGTCCCTCTACTCTTATAACTGCCATCTGGTTTCTGTACAAATTGTAAATAGCCTTTCGCTCCCTGTATTTTACCCCTGCCACCTTCAGAATTTGAAAGAGAGTATTCCAGTTAACATTGTCAAAAGCTTTCTCTAAGTCTACAAATGCTAGAAACGTAGGCTTGCCTTTCCGTAATCTATTGTGTAAGATACGTCGTAGGGTCAGTATTGCCTCACGTGTTACAACATTTCTACGGAATCCAAACTGATCTTCCCCGAGGTCGACTTCTATCAGTTTTTCCATTTGTCTGTAAAGAATTCGTGTTTGTATTTTGCAGCCGTGGCTTATTAAACTGATAGTTCGGTAATTTTCACATCTGTCAACACCTGCTTTCTTTGGGATTGTAATTATTATATTCTTCTTGAAGTCTGAGGGAATTTCGCCTATCTCATACATCTTGCTCACCAGATGGTACAGTTTTGTCACGACTGGCTATCCCAAGGCTCTCAGTAGTTCTAATGGAATGTTATCTACTCCAGGGGCCTTGTTTCGACTTAGGTCTTTCAGTGCTCTGTCAAACTCTTCACGCAGTATCATATCTCCCATTTCATCTTCATCTACATCCTCTTCTATTTCCATAATGTCCTTAAGAACATCGCCCCTCTATAGACCCTCTATATACTCCTTCCATCTTTCTACTTTCCCTTCTTTGCTTCCATCTTACCTCTTGATATTCATGCAAGTGGTTCTCTTTTCTCCAAAGGTCTCTTTAATTTTCCCGTAGGCAGTATCTATCTTACCCCTAGTGAGATAAGCCTCTACATCCTTACATTTGTCCTCTAGCCATCCCTGCTTAGCCATTTTGCACTTCCTGTCGATCTCATTTGTGAGACGTTCGTATTCCTTTTTGCCTGCTTCACTTACTGCATTTTTGTATTTTCTCCTTTCATCAATTAAATTCAGTATCTCTTCTGTTACACAAGGATTTCTACCAGCCCTCGTCTTTTTACCTACTTGATACTCTGCTGCCTTCACTATTTCATTCCTCAAAGCTACCCATTCTTCTTCTACTGTATTTCTTTTCCCATTCCTGTCAATTGTTCCCTTATGCTCTCCCTGACACTCTGTACAGGTTCCATCTCCTTAAATCCCCACCTTTTTGCAGTTTCTTCAGTTTTAATCTACAGTTCGTAACCAATAGATTGTGGTCAGAGTCCACATCTGCCCCTGGAAATGTGTTACAATTTGAAACCTGGCTCCTAAATCTCTCTCTTACCATTATGTAATCTATCTGAAACCTTCTAGTATCTCCAGGATTCTTCCACGTATACAACCTTCTTTCATGATTCTTAAACCAAGTGTTAGCTATGATTAAGTTGTGCTCTGTGCAAAATTCTACCAGGCGGCTTCCTCTTTCATTTCTTAGCCCCAATCCATATTCACCTACTACGTTTCCTTCTCTCCCTTTTCCTAAACTCGAATTCCAGCCACCCATGACTATTAAATTTTCGTCTCCCTTCACTATCTGAATAATTTCTTTGATTTCATCATACATTTCTTCAATTTCTTCGTCATCTGCAGAGTTAGTTGGCATATAAACTTGTAATACTGTAGTAGGCGTGGGCTTCGTGTCTATCTTGGCCACAATAATGCGTTCACTATGCTGTTTGTAGTAGCTTACCCGTACTCCTATTTTTTATTCATTATTAAACCTACTCCTGCATTACCCCTATTTGATTTTGTATTTATAACCCTGTATTCACCTGACCAAAAGTCTTGTTCCTCCTGCCACCGAACTTTACTATTTCCCACTACATCTAACTTTAACCTATCCATATCCCTTTTTAAATTTTCTAACCTACCTGCCCGGTTAAAGGATCTGACATTCCACGCTCCGTTCCTTAGAACGCCAGTTTTCTTTCTCCTGATAACGACGTCCTCCTGAGTAGTCCCCTCCCAGTGATCCGAATGGGGGACTATTTTACCTCTGGAATATTTTACCCAAGAGGACGCCATCATCATTTAACCATACAGTAAAGCTGCATGCCCTCGGAAAAAATTACGGCTGTAGTTTCCCCATGCTTTCAGCCGTTACATCATATATAGGTATGAATATTTCACGTGACAACTGATAACAGCATCGTTGCATAACTGACACGTCACGTCCATTTGGTGTGGCAATTCTCCGAAAGTACCATAGCGCTACTAGGAAGGCCCCAATTTTACACCCATCATACTCGCTCAGAAGGCTGTACAAAGCATGACGATTTCTGTGGCATAGTTTCCTGCTTGCTTCACACATATCCAGCACAATGACCCTTCCGGTTGTGAGCATTCCCTTTTAAAGGATAGACACAGACGGTTCTCTGGTAACTATGCGATTACGCTATCTGTTGCCGGACGATGTTGAAACCGTTATCAAGACATTTACTATCCCCAGGTGGCATATAATGTCATGAAATCCAAATTGACGGTGTCTTTCCAGATGTACTAATATTTTTATCTGGCAGTGTAATTTGATCAACATTTGTGTGTAAATGGTTTTTTCAGTTATAAAAGTAAACAAGTCACAATTATGTGGCAAGATGAGTGCGAAGATCTGTGACACTACCTGTGTCTAACCATATGCCGACAGATTGTACCAGAAAGCCGGCCGCTGCGGCCGAGAGGTTCTAGGCGCTTCAGTTTGGAACCACGCGACCGCTACGGTCGCAGGTTCGAATCCTGCCTCGGGCATGGATGTGTGATGTCCTTAGGTTAGTTAGGTTTAAGTAGTTCTAAGTTCTAGGGGACTGATGACCTCAGATGTTAAGTCCCATAGTGCTGAGTGCCATTCGAACAATTTTTGTACCAGAAAAAACTATATTATGTCTTCAATGCGCCAAAAATAATAGTGAAAAGTCTTTTAGTTCCTGATCTGTGTTGTTGAGAAATACGAAATACATTGCCATCCAAATGCGTAACTTTTGCAGTTTTGCACTCTTCCTCCTCCAAATGATCAGACGGCATGAACAGTCGTGGGGGAGAGACCATGCTGGTGAGAGAGTTACGATACGAGAGCTAGAGCACTTCCTGCTTGCCAAATTCTTGGCCATCCCTAGTGTATATGATTTTGATCAGCACCTCTCTTCCACTCAGCATAGTAACCTCAACTGGGTTCTGTTTTTTTTTAAATGACGTAAAGGCTGCCGAAACAGTGTCAAAGATATTTTTTCAGCCTTGAGACATGAAATCTACGTACGAGAGTAATCCCACAAGTAAGGTATCCTATTTTTTTAAATTTTTTTTTGTATAAGCACATAGACCTGTTTGTTTCTACAATGGTTTACATCAGTTTACAGCTTGAACATTTAGCTATTTTTCGACAGAATCACAATTTACAGCTGTCGATGCATTTTTGTAGACGCTGTGGCAGTTTTTGTATGCCCATGTGCTACCAGCTCGCTCCCTTGCTGTTCAGAAAGTTATAAACCTCTTCATTCACTTCGTCGTCCGAGCTAAATCGCTGGGACCACAATTAACGCTGACAGGTTCTGTGAAACTCTGGAAAAACTCAAACGGGCAAATCAGAACCGGAGAAGAGGACTCAAATGGGCAAATCAGAACCGGAGAAGCGGAATGTTAAGCAAGGGCGTACACATTCTTCATGACAACGCTCGCCCACACATCGCTCGGCAAACCGTTGCTCTCCTGCAACAGTTTCAGTGGAACATAATCACCCACCCACCCTATAGTCCTGACTTGGTGCCGAGTGACTATCACCTGTTAAAGAACATTTGGCCGGAAAGCGTTGCAGCTCCGACGACGAGGTGAAAGAAGAGGTTCATAACTTTCTGAACAGCATGGTGGAGAGCTGGTGTGACATGGGCATACAGAAACTGCCACAGAGTCTACGAAAATGCATCGACAGAAATGGTGATTATGTCTAAAAATAGCTAAATGTTCAAGCTATAAAGTGATGTAAACCATTGTAGAAATAAATAGGTCTATGTACTTATAAAAAAATAGGAGACCTTACTTTTGGGATTACCCTCGTATCATCACCGTAGAAATCCAAGGCTCAGAGCACAGGTGGAAGCAGTCCCTAGTCGTAGGAAACGCGGACACACAGTGCAAGCCATCACCGTGCCGGGTATTGTGCTACGTCAGACCGCATGTCCCGACAGCGTCGAATGGTTACCACAAGTGGCCTGCTACCACGTACAACACCCAGCCGCCTTCGGGAAGCCCTTACCAAATATGGTGATGACGAGAGGTTTCGGCGTCACGCACTAATGACTCCACAATCACACAATCGGCAGGTGGCATCACACTTAATTTCAATCCCCTAGAGTCGGCCGGTGTGGCCGTGCGGTTCTGGGCGCTTCAGTCTGGAACCGCGTGACCGCTACGGTCGCAGGTTCGAATCCTGCCTGGGGCATGGGTGTTTGTGATGTCCTTAGGTTAGTTAGGTTTAAGTAGTTCTAAGTTCTATGGGACTGATGACCACAGATGTTGAGTCCCATAGTGCTCAGAGCCATTTGAACCAGCCAATCCCCTAGAACGTAGAACTACTTAAACCTAACTAATCTAAGGACATCACACAACACCCAGTCATCACGAGGCAGAGATAATCCTTGACCCCGCCGGGAATCGAACCCGGGAACCCGGGCGCGGGAAGCAAGAACGCTACCGCACGACCACGAGATGCGGACATATCCGGTCTTTTCGGCTTGCTATCATGTTTCGTTACAAGTGACACGCTAAAATACGCTGACTTCATTCGTCAACAATAGTTTTAAAATATGTGCTTCCCAATATTGAGCAATAATAAAGAATAACCTGCGATAGGAGGAAGCCGATTGTTACGTGCTACCTCAATAGCTATTTATTAAACATAACAGGCGGTCTGGTTTAAGAATTCAGTGAAATTGTTTTCATGTAATACGGATTTTTATCTTTTCTTTGGAGACAATGGCTTCGAAGGACGCGGGATTTGATAGTGTGCACTGAAGCGATGTTACCGCTTTAACAACTAGTACACTCTACTGACGGGATGCGTGGAGCAAAATCTATTCGCCGGGCAACAATTTTCGTACTTGACTTGAAATTTTCGTAGTTTTTAAACGCTGCTCGATTACTGGGCGCATGTGGCCAGCTGAACCACAATATTATTGCTTCTATACATACTTTAGAATTCGAACAGTTTCCTAGTCGCTATGGACAAATTCGTCACACATTTGTCGTCATCGTTACAGGTGGACATTGCTAACACCGATAATAGTTAATGGCATGTTCAGACAAAAAAAAAAAAAAAAAAAATAAAATAAAATAAAATAAAAATAAATAACGAATCCGGTAATGGGTCTTCTGTGATAGGTCAGTCGTCATGTATGCTTATAGTACTGATACAATTTACTTTATCACACCACACATATTTATGACACAGGCAGTGTTCATAAAAGATTATAAATGAAAAGCAATTATTTAAAAAATAAAGAGACTCCCCAAAAAACATATACTACTTTCCGCCATTAATATGTACCCACAACAATTTTGGAAAGTCGTCGCCCTTAGTCCAATGCAATCATTGGCTACCAGTTGTATATATTGTTAATAAAGTACCGCTGCTGTTCATCAACGTCTGCCTTAAATGTCAAACATCCGATTTTACTGGCCTGGCACCTCCCATCCCCCTACGTCGTACAATGCAGTTGCAATTAACAGTGGGATTTTATTTTTTCGTCATCTGTATATGTGCTAATTTTAATGCCGTTCACTAAAATGAGTCTATTAGGAAAGTGACACTGTGTCCAAAACCTGAAATCTGTCCGTAAAGAAAATTTTGTATGAGCAGAAATGTTTACACGTTAGTCTTTCCTTTTCTAAACTAATGCTGCCTGCACGTCGTAAGGCAGAAAGAAAGTCCGAGACATTCCACGTTAACAAAAGCAGTCGCAATGCCTATTGATCACACTTGAGTGATTTCACTATATTTTTGAACTTTGCTCATTACGTAGTCACGGTAAGGGGTTTGCAGTCTCGGTACTTGCAAATCTGTACACCCTTACTACATATGAACGAAACATTCGTTTATAGACTTGCAACTGAGATATGCAACACATTATCTCCTCTAATGTTATGACTTATCTGAGGGTTAAATTTAGCATTGCACTGAGGTGACAAAGGTGAATATCAGGAGTGAACACACAGGAGGTCAATTTCATTTCCCTTACTTTTACCGTTCCTGACATACATAAGGACGGTTCTTGTTTCGCCATTAATGTAGCCTTTCACTTACATCTGAACAGTAGGGAAAGTTTAAATCATTTTTGAAAGACAGTCGACTATATGTCAATGATTCGGAACTTATTTATTTCCATTTGTTTCACAATAATCATCTGTTCTGACATTTTTTCGTAATAACTTATACTGTGTATGGCACTTATTCACTAAGGTTCTACCTGCAAAATATAAAATTAGGTTCGAGACGAACGGGAGAGAAATGATCGCCAAAGAAGGGAGTGTGGCTTCAGCGCAGTGTTGTAGACTTTCTGTGTTCCTTGTGATACTTACTGCGATTAAGGAGATTTGTTACGGCTGACCTAGCAGTAAAGGGAGTCCACACCGCTGACACTTTCTGCAGGATGCCTAGCGATGATGCGACGTACACGGTCAGGTCAACGTGCAATAACCACTCACAGACGGCAAGTGGAAATACTAGCAACAGAAGATATATGACATCCAAAAGGGCCTGACCAGTTGCTTTCCTGCCAGGGGTAGAAGCATTTCCGAAACGGCTAAGTTTATAAACCGTTTGTGCGGCGTCGTGGTTAAAGCATACAGCGCACGGCAGTGTGGCTCTATCCAAAACCGGAGCAGATGCAACTGTGGTGCACCAGAGGTCACAGACCACAGAACTGAATGACAGCAATCGTGATGTGATCGAGAAGTAGGCGTGCAACTGTTCAGCAACTGACCACTAACGAGGGAACCTCCCCATCGCACCCCTCTCAGATTTAGTTATAAGTTGGCACAGTGGATATGCCTCGAAAAACTGAACACAGATCAATCGAGAAAACAGGAAGAAGTTGTGTGCAACTATGAAAAAAATAAGCAAAATATACAAACTGAGTAGTCCATGCGCAACATACGCAACATCAAGGATACTATGAGCTCTACCGGCACGGTAGCTCAGCGTGTTCGGTCAGAGGTTTAGCAGCCCTCTGTAATAAAAAAAAACTGAGTTAATCGATCAACAACGAACTTAAACGGATGTCTTACGACGTCCGCCCCCTAAATCTGAGGGGGGTGCGACGGGGCGGTTCCCTTGTAAGATGAGCCAAGCAGCTATCAGCACTGCCTCCTCGACGACCGTTCACGGACCTTTTGCCTTTTACGGCGGCTTAAATCCGGTTTCAGCTATTGAGATTTACGTGACAACGCAGCTGCGTACGGGCCCCTGCAGCAGTTACGTGTCTCCTGCAGCCATGCAGACTGTTTTTCATCGGCGACGAATGAGAGAATTTGCACGGCAATACCCCACAAATGGAAGTCCACTGAATAGCGGCAGGTGGCCTTTTCAGATGAATGTCGTGTTAAGCTCTATCGTGCAAATGACCGTTGGCATGTATGGTTAAACTCCACCGGGTGATCGTCACGGTCTGGGGAATGTTTTCCTTGGCATTCCTTGGGTGATCTCGTCATTTTAGAAGGCACAATGGGTCTCTACAAGTATGTGTCTACCCTTGGATGTAGTTTGTTTCTCCTCAGTAAGATGGCATCTACCAACATTACATAAAACGTGTCACATGGGTCGCAATGTATGTGCGTGGTTCGAAGAGCAACAGGATGAGTTTACCGTACTCTCCTTGCCGCCACACTCCCCACATTTAAAGCTAGTCGAGAATCGAGGACAGCTGCCCACGGCTCCGGGGTCATCAACGCTCAATATCCCGATCGGTAGGTTCGAGAACTTCATTTACCCTCTTCCTGCAAGTATCGCGCAGCAAATGGTGGTTACTCAGATTTCTGATCGGTGGTCACAATAATGTGGCTGTACAGTATATTTGGGAGGGGGGGGGGGTTCAGTTGTGTATTTTAAAGCTGATATTTGCTAACTGATACTGTCTGAAATGAAGGAATATCACTCTCTGTATGCCTAGTCAGGAATGATTGTTGGCTTCCGTCAGTCACGAAATTTTTGCTTAGTCTGCATGACCTGAGTTTTAACCCATACACAGAATGAGACTATTCATCGTGTTATTTGAAGTCTCCAACCCTGTATCGCGATATCTGCGGTATTGCAAATTAAGCTAAGCGGCCATTCGCTAGAAAATTGCAGTAGGTCCATGTGCACCAAAATTACGTTATTACTTTATTAGGTTTGTTTGAGCAATTCAAGACACATGATTCAAACACTACTTTCCGTCATAGCTACAAAGATCTGATGCACCCACAGTAAATTTTAGGTAACAAAAGTGTTTGCACCGAATGAGGAAAAATGGGATCTAATAAGGACATAGCCAGAAAAAGTTATTTGCGAAAGCCTTATGTGGCCTAGAGCCGGTAAACATTTCATGATCTATGCGATCGAAACGCTGTCAATTAAAAAAAATGTAAGCAGCCAGCGTGATGATCATGAAGTTCTTTAAAGAATTATTTGAGCTACAGGCGTGTTTCTATCAATTTGCCAGCGACTACATCAGAAATTAAAATTACAGTACGTTCAAGCGTTTCATCACATCTTGCTTGCTGAAAATACTGGTTTAATAGCATCACAGATTTGTTATAACGACATGCCATCAGTGTCCACTTTCCGGTAAATTACACATTTCACTAAACAAAACCTGTTGTCAACGCCAGCCGTTACACAATAGAGAATGTGGTCTTAATCACTTTCGGTGTCGATAAACTACGTTCTCAAGAAGCAATTGTGAGTCTACACATGTTAAAGTGAAACAATGCCTTTACAACTAAGTGCCGGGACCATTGTTCACTCCCCAGCAGAGGCACGAGTGTCTTACAGGTTGTGACAATACACGTGTCTCACGTGTTGGAGTCTTTTCAAGAGCAGGACGACGGCTCACCTCAAAGTAAGCACTGCAAGCGGACAGCATGACGCGATGTGCCTTGAAGTGACATCCAGAACACCACAGCGTCACGTCCACGAAAGCTTCTCCAGAGAAGTAGCGGAACAGGTGTGACAGCAGTTCTGTCTCATGTTTGTCCCATTGAACGGACATCATCATGCCACACACACCTGAAACAAGTAGAGTCCGTGAGAGAATTTGCAAGACTCCTCCCCTTTACCTCAAGTTGAACTGCAAAGATTTATTGTTGTTATACGGCACAACAGGCAAACATACAATGTGCTGCCAACGTACTTATTAACAATAGGATTTAGTTTCTTCCAGTGTAAAACGTGGAAGGAAAATAACCATTTACAATCTCCACAGACAGTAATAACAAATTTCTTTGTGTTGAGCGCTTTTTGTATTACATGACGTACAACTGGTAAACAGATTTAATTGCTCATATGCAGTTTCATATTTCCCTCAGCATTTCAAGCTGTTCAGGCTGACGCACGCTTATCTACGTAGCTGTCAATGTACACTACTGGCCATTAAAATTAGCAGGTGATAAAAGGGTAATCATTGGACTAAAATGTTATACTAGAACTGACTTGTGATTACATTTTCACGCAATTTGGGTGCATAGATCCTGAGATATCAGTACCCACAACAACCACCTCTGGCCGTAATAACGACCTTGATACGACTGGGTATTGAGTCAAACAGAGCTTGGATGGCGTGTACAGGTACAGCTGCCCATGCAGTTCTTCAAGAGTAGTGACTGGCGTATAGTGACGAGCCAGTTGCTCAGCCACCATTGACCAGACGTTTTCAGTTGGTGAGAGATATGGAGAATGTGCTAGCCAGGGCAGCAGTTGAACATTTTCTGTATACACAAAGGCCCGTACAGTACATGCAACATGCGGTCGTGCATTGTCCTGCTCAAACGCAGGGTTACGCTGCGATCGAATGAAGGGTAGAGCCACGGGTCCTAACACATCTGAAATGTAACGTCCACTGTTCAAAGTGCCGTCAATGCGAAAAAGAGGTGACCGAGACGTGTAACCAATGGCACTCCATACCATCACGGCGGGTGATACGCCAGTATGGCGATGACGAATACACGCTTCCAATTTGCGTTCACCGAGATGTCGCCAAACAAGGATGCGACCATCATGATGAAAACAGAACCTGGATTCATCCGAAAAAATGACGTTTTGCCATTCGTGCACCCAGGTTCGCCGTTGAGTACAACATCGCAGGCGCTCCTGTCCGTGATACAGCGTCAAGGGTAACAGCAGCCATGGTCCATGGTCAGCGATCTGATAGTCCATGGCCGGTCGGGGTGGCCGTGCGGTTCTAGGCGCTACAGTATGCAACCGCGCAACCGCTACGATTGCAGGTTCGAATCCTGCCTCGGGCATGGATGTGTGTGATGTCCTTAGGTTGGTTATGTTTAAGTAGTTCTAAGTTCTAGGGGACTGATGACCTCAGACGCTGAGTGCCATAGTGCTCAGAGCCATTCGAACCATTTTTGATAGTCCACGCTGCTACGAAGGTCCTCGAACTGTTCGTGCAGATGGTTGTTTTCTTGCAAACGTCCCCATCTGTGGACTCAGGGATCGTGACGGGGCAGCACGATCCGTTACAGTTATGCGGATAAGATGCCTGTCATCTCGACTGCTAGTGATACGAGTCACTTGGGATCCAGAACGGCATTCCGTATTACCCTCCTGAACACACCGATTCCATATTCTGCTAACAGTCATTGGATCTCGACCAACGCGAGCAGCAATGTCGCGATACGATAAACCGCAATCGCGATAGGCTACAATCCGACCTTTATCAAAGTCGGAAACGTGATGGTACGCATTTCTCCTCCTTACACGAGTCATCACAACAACGTTTCACCAGGCAACGCCGGTCAACTGCTGTTTGTGTATGAGAAATCGGTTGGAAACTTTCCTCATGTCGCCGCGCGGGATTAGCCGAGCGGTCTAGGGCGCTGCAGTTATGGAGGTTCGAGTCCTCCTGTAAGCTTAGGGACTGATGACCTTCGCAGTTGAGTCCCACAAGATTTCACACACATTTGAACATTTCCTAATGTCAGCACGTTGTAGGTGTCGCCATCGGCGCCAACCTTTTGTGAATGCTCTGAGAAGCTAATTGTGGTGTCACCGCTAGACACCACACTTGCTAGGTGGTAGCCTTTAAATCGGCCGCGGTCCATTAGTATACGTCGGACCCGCGTGTCGCCACTGTCAGTGATTGCAGACCGAGCGCCACCACACGGCAGGTCTAGAGAGACGTCCTGGCACTCGCCCCAGTTGTACAGCTGACTTTGCTTGCTATGCTACACTGACAAATACGCTCTCATTTGCGGAGACGATAGTTAGCATAGCCTTCAGCTACGTCATTTGCTACGACCTAGCAAGGCGCCATTACCAATTTATATTGAGCTTCTTATTACTGTACCGTCAGACCGATGTACTCCAATTATGGATTAAAGTTAAGTATTACAGCAACTGCGTCCGTTTTTCTAAGTTCTCATTTCTCTGGCCTGTTCCAGACCTCACGCCAGTCTGCGTGTAATTAAACGCGTGCATTTCGGCCTCCTCTAGCAACACGGTGTTGGCTCTTCTGCCAACACAGCATTAATCATTTGCATATCGCAGCATTGTCTTCCTGTTGGTTAAATTTCGCGTCTGTAGCACGTCATCTTCGTGGTGTAGCAATTTTAATGGCCAGTAGTGTAGTTTCAGTGAATATAGAGAAGTATAAAACTTGAGATGTCGCACTTTAGACGTATTAGTCTACACTTACGACCCACTGAAATGAATCGTAGCTTACATTACTTGAAATTATGTGAATTACATCATGGACGGCGAACGACTGACAGTAAACGTTATCGGTACTTCAAGTTTCTGCCACCTGGATCACTCTCTATAAATGAAACTGCGTCTGGCGGGTCGTGAAGCTGCCGATAACGACAACTTGAGAGGTGAATTAGACCAAACCTTTAAGCATATTTATTTATCGGTATTAACAGATAGTCTTCGTAGTTACACTAACAGTCCAGTCAACAAAGGGAAATTAGAGGAAAAATTCGTATCTTCGCAAATTTTTGTAGAGTGGTACGGGGGTGAAAAGAATAACATATTAAAAACCTTTACCGGTGGTGTGCCAGTGTGATGGTGAGAGCGTTTGGGAGGTTTAAAGGTAACGTTCTTTTGCTCTGCTTGACTGTCTCGAAAACTGTGGCTTCTAGCGAAAATTTATCCTAGTACAAAATTAAACTAAAGTTTCTAGAAAAGACGTCCTATTCATCTTTTCCGCGATGCAGGGGATTGAAATACTGCAGATTATTAAAAATAGTGTTTCAATGGTATACAATTGATGTATATTGTTAAATAGCGTGGGCTAAGGATAAATATTTTTTAGAATTGGAAGGAAAATCAGCATTGGCCACATTTTGTTGTTTTATTGTCAGCAAAATCGATTATCGGTCACTTACTGACCATCCTCAGTGCTGTAATATACAATTAAAATTGGTAGGCACTGGTATCAATCTATAACCACAAGCATAGAGTTTATGTATCTCGTCTTACGAATCACTGGCGGCGTTTTCAGACATGCCCAGGGGTGTTTATTTTCCACAAAGTACGTTGACACTTCTTGGAATACAGACATGAATTACTAATAATACTAACACAAGAGAGGCATATGTACAGCATGTACGTATACCTTTGCTCACTGTTCTACAATGTTAGATGGAGATTTATCCTTAGTCATTGTGTACGACAGTGTTCTTCTGGGAAAAATAATTCCACCCTCCTCTCCGCCCATCACGAATGCTGCTCCTTTTTCAGTTTCTAAATTTTGTAAACCTCCTCAGCATATCCTGTGCAGTTGTCTCATGCGAGTAGGAAAGATTTTCAGTTTATTGAGTATTTATTTGCAGTTGTTAAAAGAGCTGTATCTGAAGAAGCTCAAGAGCTCGAGCTGTCAACTGTTTGCCACACTGAAAAGCCTGTTAAAATGTAACATGCTCTCAATATGTAACCGACAATGTTCATTTCATTGACTCCACTATCAAGAGGTTTAATACTTTTCGGAGTTTGGGGATATCAAATACCCTCCCACAGCCTCATCTCTCCCAACATCTACAGACGCCCGTAGTCTTAAGTTGCCTCCCTCTGTAACGGAAGTAGGTCACGTATGTAATATGGAACTTCCGATATTTCAACGAGAGTCAAGCATTGCATTATAACAGATTACTGCTCTATATTTAAACATGAAAACATGATCAGTCCTGTTGCATCAAACATATTGACACCCATCTTGCAATATGTAGTGTGGACTACCGGGAAGTGGTTCCACTTTACAAGTGGCGGCAGTGCCTACGTGGAAGATATTTTACTCAGTGTATCAGTAACACACTTCATGGTGCAGTAACTTCATTACCAAGGGACTACACGAGGCTTACAGTGTGTCACAAGGTGTAATCAGTGACAGACAGCAGTAAGATCCCAAATTATCAATTGAATTCCTTTCCCACCAACACCACGTAGGTCCCGACAACACCACACTTACAAATTAAACACTTCTCACCCACTGTTTATAGGAACGTATATTATTTAAAAGCTCACTAAACAACAATACAAAATTACTCTTTCAACAAGATTAATACGACTGCACTAAATAAACACGGCCTCAGTGAAGTTATTTTATCTACTGACAAAGAAGGGAAATCTGGGGCGATATAGCGTGTGTCTCAAACCTGCATTCAATGTAAGGTTGACACTCTTTATGGAAAATAAACATCCCCTCTGCGAGTGTCGGCACAGTGCGTCGCCAGTGATTCATTAGGCGGACAGTGGAAGGGTCTGGCTAACTTCGTGAAATACCCTGTACCTTCTTATTGTGACGTAGTGCGACAAAAAGACTGGAGATCTGCCTCTTCGCTTTTAATTTTACAGACCTATGAAGGAAGGAAATGGAAGGCCTCCATCCGGCGACCTTCCTATCCTTATGCCCTTTACCTCCAGCCTCCCCTTTGCAGACTGTTACACCCACAGAACATAATTTACGTCCTGTACTTGTATGTGGTACACACATCTAATTATTGTTGTGAAGGTCCTTCATATGAGATTGGACATCAATTTTGTACCATTAAAACCATATTTTTAGTAATCTACGAGTTTTCCAGCCCTGCAATACGGAAATTATTAGTCCTAGAGAAAAACACCTTTTTTTGTAGGAAATTTATGTTGTTTAATTGTGTGCTGGGGAAAATTTTCGCTAGAACCCGAGGTCTTCGAGATATTGAAGAAATATCTAAAGAGTGACATCTACACGACCCCTCCAACCCCGCCTCACGATCACGCCCACAGGTCAGAGTCGACAACTCTTTGTCCTTGAGGCTCCCTCCTACCACAGTACAAAAGTTCGCGACTGCACGAGTGTCTTCCCCAAGTCGACATTTTATGGCCTTCGTTGAATGGACTACAAGCTAAAAAAAGTTTTATTGTTGTTTCTGTTTGTCAAAGATCAACCAAAACGGAAGCCGCTAACCATCACAAAACACCCTTGAATGTGTATGAGGAAAAGACTAAAATCCATAGAGTCAGCAGTCTGGCTAGCATACTCTACATTTGCATACAAACTCCTCAAGCCACTGTGCTGTGCATGGCAGTGGGTACCCTGTACCATTTCTAGTCGTTTGCTTTCCCGTTCCACTGCCAGATCGACAAAGGGAAAGACGACTGTTTATACGCATCCGTATGAGTCCTAATTTCCTATCTTATCTTCGTGATCCTTAAGCGAAATGTACTGTAGCGGCGGTAGCTTCGTTCTGCAGTCAGCATCAGATTACGGTTCTCTAAATTTTCTTAATAATGTTCCTCGAAAAGAACGCTGCCTTCCCGTCAGTGATTCCCATTTCCGTTGCTCGAGCCTACTGGTAACAAATCCAGCAGTCCACCTTTGAATTGCTTCGATGTCAGCCTTTAATCCAACCTGGTGCGGATCCCAAACACTCGAGCAATACTCTAGAATAGGTTGCACTGGCGTCCTATATGCGGTCTCCTTTACTAGGGAACCACACTTTCCTAAAATTCTCTCAACAAACCGAAGTCGACCATTCGACTTTCCTACCGCAATCTTCATATGCTTGCAGCATTTCATATCGCTTTGCAACGTTACGCCTAGGTGTTTAAACGATGTGTCTGTGTCAAACAGGACACTAGTAATTCTGTATACGACGAATATGGCTTAGTTTTTCCTACTCATCCGCATTAACTTACATTTTTCTACATCTAGAACTGTGTACCATTTACCATATCAAGTAGAAATTTTGTGTAAGTCATCTTGTATCTTCCCAAAGCCACTCATCTTCGACACCCTCCCGTACACCACAGCATCATCAGCACACTACCGTAGATTGTCGCCCACCCTGACCTCCTGACCATTTATGTATATAAAATCAGTAGCGGTCCTACCACACGTTCATGGGGCACGCCTCGCGATACCCTTGTCTCTGATGAACAATAGCCGTCGAGGACAACATCTTGGGTTCTGTTGCTTAAGAAGTCTTTCAGCTATTCGACAACAGACAGGGTTCTGTTACTTAAGAAGTCTTCTAGTCACTCACACATCTGGCAACCTATTCCATATGCTCGTACCTTCGTTAACAGGTTGCAGTGGAGTACCGTGCCAATGCTTTTCAGAAATCTAGGAATATGGAATCTGTCCTTCATCCACAGTTCGCAGTATATCATGTGGGAAAAGGACAAGTTGAGATTTACACGACCTTTGCTTTCTAAAATCGTGATGATTCGTCGATGTAAGTGTTTCGGTCTCTAGGAAATTCTGTTCTAGAATTCTGCAGTAAACCGGTCTTAAGGATATTTGTCTGTAATTTTGCAGGTCCGTTCTTTTAGCCTTCTTATTATAAGCGCCAATGGCGCTTTTTCCAGTCGTTTGGACATCGTGCTGGGCGAGAGAGACTCGATAAATGCAAGGTAAGTAAGGGCCTAAATCCATAGAGTACACTACTGGCCATTGAAACTGCTACACCACGAAGATGTCGTATAGTCGCGAAATTTAACCGACAGGAAGAAAATGCTATGATATGCAAATGATTAGCTTTTCAGAGCACTCACACAAGGTTGGCGCCGCTGACGAAACCTAAAACGTGCTGACATGAGGAAAGTTTCCAACCGATTTCTCATACACAAACAGCAGTTGACCGGCGTTGCCTGGTGATGCCTCGTGTAAGGAGGAGAAATGCGTAACATCGCGCTTCCGACTTTGATAAAGGTCGGATTGTAGCCTATCGCGATTGCGGTTTATCGTTTTGTGACATTGCTGCTCGCATTGGTCGAGATCCAATGACTGTTAGCAGAATATGAAATCGGTGGGTTCAGGAGGGTAATGCGGAACGCAGTGCTGGACTCCAACGGCCTCGTATCACTAGCAGTCGAGATGACAGGAATTTTATCCGACGTTGACGTGGCCTCATGGACAGGAGCTCCTGCGATGGTGTACTCAGCGTCAAACCTGGGTGACGAATGGCAAAACTTAATTTTTTTCGGATGAATACAGGTTCTCTTTACAGCATCATGATGGTCGCATCCGTGTTTGGCGACGTCGTGGTGAACGCACATTGGAAGCGTGTATTCGTCATCGCCATACTGTCGTATCACCCGGCGTGATGGTATGGGGTGCCATTGGTTACACGTCTCGGTCACCTCTGTTCGCATTGACGGCATTTTGAACAGTGGACGTTACACTTCAGATGTATTACGTCCCGTGGCTCTACACTTCATTCGATCCCTGCATAACCCTACATTTCAGCAGGATAATGAACGACCCCATTTTGCAGATCCTGTACGTGCCTTTCTGGATACAGAAAATATTCGACTGCTGCCCTGGCCAGCACATTCTCCAGATCCCTCTTCAATTGACAACATCTGGTCAATGGTGGCCGAGCAACTGGCTCGTCACATACGCCAGTCACTACTCTTGATGAACTGTGGTATCGTGTTGAAGCTGCATGGGCAGCTGTACCTGTACACGCCATCCAAGCTTTGTTTGACTCAATGCCCAGGCGTATCAAGGCCGTTATTACGGCCAGAGGTGGTTCTTCTGGGTACTAATTTCTCAGAATCTATGCACCCAAATTGCGTGAAAATGTAATCACATGTCAGTTCTAGTATAATATATTTGACCAATGAATACCCGTTTATCATCGGCATTTCTTCTTGGTGTAGCAATTTTAATGGCCAGTAGTGTACATTTCGTAAAACCGGACCTGTATTCCCTCCGGATCTGGCGACATATTTATGTCATCTCTTTCAGTTGTTTCTCTACCATGTCGTCCATACAGAGCTCTGTATGGTTCTCACACGACCGTATGTTTGCACGAGTCTCTTACGTGAACGGTTTTTTAAATGTGGAATTTAAAATTCCGATTTTCGTATCGCTGTCTTCAACTGCCACAGAAGACTGAATGAAAGCTTAGAACCGCTAAGCGATTTTACATAGTACCTGAATTTTCTAGGATTCTCATCCAGATACTTTGCTAGGTTATGACAGTGGTAGTCGTTGTACGCTTCGTTCATAGATCTCTTTAAAAACGCATCTCAGTCAACTTTTGCCTGTCATTACTAGTGCGTTCTCATCTGAACCGAGAGTGGAGCAGCCTTTGTTTCCTCAGTGTTTTCCGAATTTCACTGCTAAATCTCCGTGGGTCTTTCTCGTACTTAAGGAGGGTAGGACGTCAAAGGGACCGACTGGAGCAGGAGAGGCACCACAGGACATTTTAATTTCCATTGTCTATACTTTTACAAGTAAATTCATAAAACTATGTCAGCATGACCAGGAAGGATTCAGGATTCGCACTCATAGCAGCGGAAGTTCAAAATCATGACAAAATAATTTTTTTTACATGTGAAATTTCATCATTTTGACACTTACTATTGGCTGCATTTGTTGCTATAGGTACACCTTTCTTCATAAGTAAGAGAGACTGTTCGATGAATTTTGCACAGCATACAAACCATACTTACAGGTGTATGAATCTCTAGAATATATTTAATTTATGAAAAAAATGAATGAGCTGTTACGTTTTAAACTTTATGTTTAGAAAAAAATCAAATTTTGTAGTTAATTATCTCAATTTTTATCACAGTTTTTAATAGATTTGGAAAATTCAAGAGTTTCATACACCTGTAAGTATGGTTTGATGCTATGCAAAATTCATCAAAGAATCTCTGCTACTTCTACATATACATCTACATCTACATCCATACTCCGCAAGCCACGTGACGGTGTGTGGCGGAGGGTACCCTGAGTACCTCTATCGGTTCTCCCTCCTATTCCAGTCTCGTATTGTTAGTGGAAAGAAGGATTGTCTGTATGCTTCTGTGTGGGCTCTAATCTCTCTGATTTTATCCTCATGGTCTCTTCGCGAGATATACGTAGGAGGAAGCAATATACTGCTGGACTCTTCGGTGAAGGTATGTTCTCGAAACTTTAACAAAAGCCCGTACCGAGCTACTGAGCGTCTCTCCTGCAGAGTCTTCCACTGGAGTTTATTTATCACCTACGCAACGCTTTCGCGATTACTAAATGATCCTGTAACGAAGCGCGCTGCTCTCCGTTGGATCTTCTCTATCTCTTCTATCAACCCTATCTGGTACGGATCCCACACCGCTGAGTAGTATTCAAGTAGTGGGCGAACAAGCGTACTGTAACCTACTTCCTTTGTGTTCGGATTGCATTTCCTTAGAATTCTTCTAATGAATCTCAGTCTGGCATCTGCTTTACCGACGATCAACTTTATATGATCATTCCATTTTAAATCACTCCTAATGCGCACTCCCAGATAATTTATGGAATTAACTGCTTCCAGTTGCAGACCTGCTATTTTGTAGCTAAATGATAAGGGATCTATCTTTCTATGTATTCGCAGCACATTACACTTGTCTACATTGAGATTCAATTGCCATTCCCTGCACCATGCGTCAATTCGCTGCAGATCCTCCTGCATTTCAGTACAATTTTCCATTGTTACAACCTCTCGATACACCACAGCATCATCTCCAAAAAGCCTCAGTGAACTTCCGATGTCATACACCATGTCATTTGTGTATATTGTGAACAGAAACGGTCCCATGACACTCCCCTCTGGCACACCTGAAATCATTCTTACTTCGGAAGACTTCTCTCCATTGAGAATGACATGCTGCGTTCTGTTATCTAGGAACTCCTCAATCTAATCACACAATTGGTCTGATAGTCCATATGCTCTTACTTTGTTCGTTAAACGACTGTGGGGAACTGTATCGAACGCCTTGCGGAAGTCAAGAAACACGGCATCTACCTGTGAACCCGTGTCTATGGTCCTCTGAGTCTCGTGGACGAATAGCGCGAGATGGGTTTCACACGACCGTCTTTTTCGAAACCCTTGCTGATTCCTACAGAGTAGATTTCTAGTCTCCAGGAAAGTCATTATACTCGAACATAATACGTGTTCCAAAATTCTACAACTGATCGAAGTTAGAGATATAGGTCTATAGTTCTGAACATCTGTTCGACGTCCCTTCTTGAAAACGGTGATGACCTGTGCCCTTTTCCAATCCTTTGGAACGCTACGCTCTTCTACTAGAGACCTACGGTACACCGCTGCAAGAAGGGGGGCAAGTTCCTTCGCGTACTCTGCGTAAAATAGAACTGGTATCCCATCAGGTCCAGCGGCCTTTCCTCTTTTGAGCGATTTTAATTGTTTCTCTATCCCTCTGTCGTCTATTTCGATATCTACCATTTTGTCATCTGTGCGACAATCTAGAGAAGGAACTACAGTGCACTCTGTGAAACAGCTTTGGAAAAGGACATTTAGTATTTAGGCCTATGTTTATGTTTGCTGTGAAGTTCCCTTTGCTTCCGCAGCAGTTTTCTAACTCGGTTGTTGTACCACGGTGGCTCTTTTCCATCTCCATCATACTTGTGATGAAAAATGTACAGTCGTGCTCAAACGTATCCGAACGACCTGAATTGCATTTCGTCTGATTCGCATGCAACCCGCATAACGCAGCTGTCTAGCAGGTCCTCTAATCGCTCCGTGGTACAGTCGTTTGACTATTGAAAATGGTTCCAACAAGTCACCGCAAGAAAACTCTGCTCTGTATCGCAATAGCTCAAGATGTAAAGTAATACCACGATACTACAAATATCAGGGAACACCTTCTCACAGATAAGACTGTCCTTAAGGCTTGTAAGCTCACATTGATTGCAATAAATGACATACCTGAAATGTTACCAATCTAGTTATTACGTCAGATAGGTAATGCACGTAGTAAGTTCGTCGTATTCATGATTTCCTCTTCAAAGTAACATACCGTACTTGTAATTTAAGACAAAATGACATTAAAAATTTAAGTTATTCACGAGCAGCTAGTTGAGAATATGTTTGAACTTCAAATGTCACGACGAACCGTATCGTTAAGTATTGCTTCTTCACAAGTAACTTACTTGAAGTGCCGTGAGGTAAAGTTTTGTGTTGGACAGGGATTCGAACCCAGAACCCAATAGGATTGTTATCGAAGCACAATCAACTGTGACATATCGCATTTTCTCGGCAGTACCTAGATGTTATAACTGAAATGACGAGACGAAACATTAATTTTTTCCTACCCCTCGACTCCAACCCGGCCCCTATCGCTGTTATATTCTAGAGAAAACTAACGTTAAATATGGGTTTGTTACACCAGCAGCGACATGTTAGCATGTATGAACTAGAAATAATATTACGAAGAGTTCAGTGCTGACTGGGAATCGAACCCCACACATATCGTTGTTGACTATACACAAAGAGACGTCAGCTACCGAATTTTTCTCCACCAGCTGCTCGGAATAACATCCTTGAACTTACAGTGATCTCTCAAATAGTTCTGTGTCTCACTGGGAGTCAAAAACGTCAGATATCGTTAGTGTTGACAACGAGTGAAAATGCATTAAAGATCAAAATTATTGTATATATGGTTCTCGGGCGAGACGTCGGATGTCATAGTGAAAACTCCACAATATTTCGTCAGCGCAACTGGCCGACATCTTCAGGTGCGACGAACACACTGCTGAATGTTTTTCTTGGGCATCTTAACTCGCTTCATCCCAACATCAAGTTCACGATGGAGATGGAGAAAAACGGCGAACTTCCATTCCTGGACGTGTTGGTACGGAGAAAAGAAGATGGCACGTTAGGTCACTCAGTGTACCGTAAACCAACACATACGGACTTATACTTACAGGCCACCAGCTGTCACCATCCTTCGCAACGAAGTGGCGTACTGAGGACGTTGGTCCACAGAGCACGAGCCATATCAGACTCAGACAGCTTATCCAATGAGCTACTCTGTCTGCGTACCATTTTCCAACAAAATGGATACTCCGAACGGGAGATTCGCCGTGCCTTACAACCAAAGCGGGTTACCCAACGTGAGGAAGTGGAAGAAGGCGAAGAACAAAGGGGAATGGTCATCTTGCCATACATCGGCGGTGTCTCTTCAAAAATAGGAAGACTATTGAAGAGGCATAAAGTTAAGTGTGTTTTTCGTCCGCCGGCAAAACTCAGAGCTCTCTTGGGCTCATCTAAGGACAGCCTTGGCCTAAGAAGACCCGGTGTTTACGAGATTCCTTGTAACTGCGGCATGTCGTACATAGGACAAACTTGTCGCACTGTAGAAGAGAGATGCACTGAACACCGACGCTACACTCGTCTGGAGCAACCAGAAAAGTCTGCAGTGGCCGAGCATTGTCTCAGTACAGGCCATTCTATGAATTACCTACATACAAAAATTCTCGCATCGACGAGTTCGTACTGGGACAGTGTTATTAAGGAAGCAGTGGAAATACGTAGCTCGACGAATCTTGTAAACAGAGACACGGGCTTTCAGCTTAGTTCAGCATGGGATCCAGCACTGGCCATATTGAAGTCGCTTCGAGCAGAGAGGAATACTTTTGGTCATAAGACGGACGACGATTCGCCAGCAACATAAATATTCTGTTGACAACGGGAGGATAATCAAGGCGCCTACGTGGAAGCGCATTACTGCTTGCGGCTTCCGACAGAGGTCGCTGGGGCTGCCGATGGCAGCGCAGAGCAGCGGCGGCAGCCTCCGCGCGTGCGCCGAAGTATTTGGTTCTTCATCCTGTAGGTGGCGTTACTGTCCTTCCAGCTATCAGTTGATATCGTCGCTATTGGCCATCGAATTTGGCGCCTCCACGCATGCGCACTTCCTGCCTAAAACTGGCATAAATGGGGAGCCCTGGTCCTGCCTTAGCGATCCGCCCCATCCTTTGTTATGCCAGCATCGCTTGGATTTCCGCCCCTCCCCGGTTCTATAACGCCCTCCAAATCCTCGAACGCCATGCGCTCCGCCTCGCCTTCCGCATCCGCCTTCCGTCCCCCACGCGCATCCTCTATGACCTCATCCCCTTCCCCCACCTTCTCCTTTTCCTTGAACACATCCGCACACTCTATGTTGTCCGTCGCCTTGATCCCCCTCACCCCCTGGTGTCTCCCTTCCTCTCCACTCCCGACCAGTTGCCGCGCCTTTACCGTTGTGTCCCTCCCTCTCTCCATCTCCACACCCTCCATCTCCTTTCCCAACACAACTTCCACCGTCTACCGCTCCCGGATGATGAGCTTCGCCCTGACATCTCCCCTTCCTACCAACTCTAACCCCCTCTTCCTGCCTCCTCCTCAGGGCTCCCTCTCCTCCCCCTCCCTCCTTCTGAGCGGATTTCCCCTCCCCCTCCATCTCTCGTGCCTTCTTTCAGTATCTCTGCGCTCCCTCCTGCCCTGTCTTCCCTTTTCCTCTCCCGCCCCCTGTGTCTCCTGCCTCTTCGTGAACCCACGGTTCCCCCTCCTCCCTTCCTCCCGCCGCTTCCCCAGCTGCCCCATGCTCTCCCCTCCTTTTCCATCCTCTCTGCCCTTTCCCTCGGCAGGTCCCACCTGGTAGTTTTATTCTTCGTCGTGTGTGCTCCGAGTGGGTTTTAAGTGTGTTGTTTCGGAGTGTTTTTAATACTGTGGCCGACTTTTAACCTGTGCCTGTGCATCTAGTGACTTCCATGTGTTTTAAGAATCACCAATTGTGTTTTTTTTTTAACTTTCTGGTGACTTTTTTAACTGTCCCCAATGAACGTCTACTTACCAGTGTATTTTTACCTCCATTTTCTCCCCTTACTCTGTTCTATGTTCCCCCTTTTTACCTCCTTATGTATGTCTTATTTTATTCTTGTTTTAATTGTCATATCACTCGGCTGAAGAGCGGCGGATTGTGCTGCTGCCAGCCCTCCCCTGCCCGTATGGGGCAGGGGAATGAAATCACAATAAAGAAAAAAAAAAAAAAAAAAAAAACCTGCCTTAGCAGTGTGTTCGTCGCACCTGAAGATGTCGGCCAGTTGCGCTGACGAAATATTGTGGAGTTTTCACTACGACATCCGACGTCTCGCCCGAGAACCATATATACAACATGTCCGTCGGGAAAGCCTCAAGCAACACATCAAAATTATTATCCACCAGCAGATAGGTGCTCTCATGCTAGAGCCTGATAATACATAATTAAAATTTAGTGCCAGGCCAGGATTCGAACCCATTCACGCGCAATATGTGGACATGTGAGGAATCTGCAGTTTTGAACAAACAACAAATTGTAGTCGAGCTATATTGTCACGAAGGGATTAAATTCCGCGTTAAGGGCGGTCGGAGTTGCATTCGAAACTCAGAACCAATTTTATCGACATACAGAAGCTCAAATAAAAGATGGAATAAGTGTCCTGTGACCCTACATAGCGTCTGTTTCGTCACTAGAAATAAATAACTGACTTTATTGAGGTTCAGCGTAACGTCTACTTGGTAGAGAAGGAATATCATGTTTAAGGTGAATTTGAGACCACAATTCCATTCTACTTTCTTCACATGACGTAGCCAGAAGAGAATAGAATCTGTCTCTCCCTATTAAAAATCATCGGCACAAGCCGGAATCGAACCCAGACTACCATCATACGAACCTGTCATCAATCCAACAGACCAACAAATGTTCATTTCTCTGAATTATTTATCTATCATAACACCGTTGCAGCACACTCGATGAGAATTCTGACACACAGGCTCCCTGTAGTGGTTTGCAGCATGTTCAGTACATTCATTTACTTGGTTGACCGTATCACCATGAACTAGCTGCCTCGGCGACCCAGTGCATACATTTGACTCTATTTTGTAATCACCGACATAAAATCACGTAACTGCCACTTACACAGAACTGCCAACAGTGTAGGATGCAGAAATTTAAGTAGGAAGAGTTCCTTTCCATTTGTTGAAAACGTCGTACAGTGCAAAAGAAAAGCTGTAACTGTATCTCTCTCAGAAGTCTAGAACGGGCCATATGCATTATCTCACAGAACTGTGGAATGCAGTAGTTCTGGAGGATCTGTTCATGACTTCTGGAGACACTGTAGCAACATGGCAGCTAATTGCGTAACGGTAAGCGCCCCGCACTGTAGACAAGACGTCGTGAGTTCTATTACATTCGCTGCTACATTTTTAAAACGCAATTCTGCTGTCTTCTAAAGTTATCAATTTAATGGAACTTTGAACATAATTCCCTTCACTTCTCAACCCAAAATAGCTGCATGTGGAAAAAGGGCTAACTTCTGTGACATTTTGTTCTTTTCAGGTTTAATAGACGGCCAGGCAGCAGATGCAACTCGAAGCTTTTGTATTATGTATGGGGCGAGCGCATAGTGCCAAAATAGTCAGAAAAGTATTTTCTACATTAGCTGTCGTCTGGTAGTGGCATTTTATTCTTCTTCAAACCTTGTTTGACTGCTTTTACTCAGAACAAGTTTTATACAAGCATGTAATCAATAAACTGCATGTGCATTGTCAGACTGTTATAGATAATATCAGAGAATTCGCATACATCGTTGATGATTAATTTCTCTCTCATATTTAGTATTGTTTTAACAACACTAAAAGAAGCCTTACGAAAATTGTGCACTTTATTATAAGAAATGAAATAAAACTACCCACGATAACCTTACGACGAAAGCCTTTTTTATGATACTGAGTATCTGTACACAAGCGTGCTTCTATCGGCACGAATTAGTAAAATACTACTCACTTAGATTTCGATTGGGTCTGTGTTTAATTGGTATGCTGTGTCATACTCAACAGGTATGCAAATGTGGCATTTCATAAATAAAGTTATGTATTCCTAGAAATCCAAAATTTGCTTGTCAGCAGCGGAAAGAAGCGTTACCTGTTGTGCAGCATTGTAAGTTTTTCTTCATTCACTATGAGCTGAAAGTGTTTTCTTGCGATTTCCCTATCGATGTTTGATCTGACTTCATATAACTCTTTCACAGAAGGGATAAAAAAGTCACAGCCAGCGAGACTGGAACCGCGAAACATAACAGACGCCATGTCACAGGTCAGCACGTCCCCATTTTTTTTTTTTCGGGCCTCCATCCTCCCCATATAGCCCGTCACTTGCACTCGCCAAAATTGCCTTTATCGGCTAGCTTCAGTAGCTGTAATTATAGTGAACTAAATGTCTCCTCATTAGAGGGAAATGAAAATACTTCTTGATTGGTACCCCTGACTCTCCGTAGGTGTACGCGTGGAATTTCAGCAGACTGGTGTCGTCAGAGTTTGTCTTCTCGATGAATAGCTGTTGCTAATGTATTCCGTTGTCGAACATTCGTTTTTTCGTCCATCTCTCAAGTGTTATTTCTGTTTCAGCTTCCGTTAACTCCGAAGCCCCGGCCACCAAAGTCTCCATGACATCCTACCAGGGAACCTTTTTGGTTTTCTAACATAAAGTAAATTAAAGAATAAAAATGTCTCTCCATTAGTATGGCAAATCATATGAAAAAAACTAGTAAAGAGATTAAAAGAAGTGATAAAGATTCTTTGCAATATAGTGACTCTATGTCAACGTTCTTAATAAAAAACAAGCATAGTTTTCTCTATATTTCGTCGTTCGTATCAGTGTCTGGTGTTCCATCGTTAAATGTATCCAATATTCTTCTTTACTCTTCTCTTTCTCGGATAGGATGTAGTATACAGTCTGGCCCTTTAGCCAATTGACTGCACGTCGTTTTGTATTGGGATAGGGAACTTCGTCAGGGTTGAGTAGGCGTGTCGGTGTTATCGTTCTTGGTGCTTGAGAGTTTCTGTGTGCAGAGGGACCATATGTCCTGTACAGCGTCGCAAATAAATCTATGCTCGTCTGTGCCGACTAAGTTGCATCTGATACAATTCGGTGTTTCAGCCAGGTGAAGCTTGTGTAACCTCGAATTGGTCGGGAATTTCCTATTTACTGCCATGTGCCAAGTTGAGCGCACTGTAGATGAAGGATGCGGGTCGTGAATGTTCTCCCAGACTTGTTTCCAGTTATAACCTTTACATTTCTCCTCCACTATATTGCGCGGTTTACTTTCCGTCAATGTGGCGTAAATTGCTTTGACTTTTTATCGGTCTGCCTCTGGAATTCTTCTTTGTATGTAGCTAAGTTCTAGGATGAAATACACTCCTGGAAATTGAAATAAGAACACCGTGAATTCATTGTCCCAGGAAGGGGAAACTTTATTGACACATTCCTGGGGTCAGATACATCACATGATCACACTGACAGAACCACAGGCACATAGACACAGGCAACAGAGCATGCAAAATGTCGGCACTAGTACAGTGTATATCCACCTTTCGCAGCAATAAAGGCTGCTATTCTCCCATGGAGACGATCGTAGAGATGCTGGATGTAGTCCTGTGGAACGGCTTGCCATGCCATTTCCACCTGGCGCCTCAGTTGGACCAGCGTTCGTGCTGGACGTGTAGATCGCGTGAGACGACGCTTCATCCAGTCCCAAACATGCTCAATGGGGGACAGATCCGGAGATCTTGCTGGCCAGGGTAGTTGACTTACACCTTCTAGAGCACGTTGGGTGGCACGGGATACATGCGGACGTGCATTGTCCTGTTGGAACAGCAAGTTCCCTTGCCGGTCTAGGAATGGTAGAACGATGGGTTCGATGACGGTTTGGATGTACCGTGCACTATTCAGTGTCCCCTCGACGATCACCAGTGGTGTACGGCCAGTGTAGGAGATCGCTCCCCACACCATGATGCCGGGTGTTGGCCCTGTGTGCCTCGGTCGTATGCAGTCCTGATTGTGGCGCTCACCTGCACGGCGCCAAACACGCATACGACCATCATTGGCACCAAGGCAGAAGCGACTCTCATCGCTGAAGACGACACGTCTCCATTCGTCCCTCCATTCACGCCTGTCGCGACACCACTGGAGGCGGGCTGCACGATGTTGGGGCGTGAGCGGAAGACGGCCTAACGGTGTGCGGGACCGTAGCCCAGTTTCATGGAGACGGTTGCGAATGGTCCTCGCCGATACCCCAGGAGCAACAGTGTCCCTAATTTGCTGGGAAGTGGCGGTGCGGTCCCCTACGGCACTGCGTAGGATCCTACGGTCTTGGCGTGCATCCGTGCGTCGCTGCGGTCCGGTCCCAGGTCGACGGGCACGTGCACCTTCCGCCGACCACTGGCGACAACATCGATGTACTGTGGAGACCTCACGCCCCACGTGTTGAGCAATTCGGCGGTACGTCCACCCGGCCTCCCGCATGCCCACTATACGCCCTCGCTCAAAGTCCGTCAACTGCACATACGGTTCACGTCCACGCTGTCGCGGCATGCTACCAGTGTTAAAGACTGCGATGGAGCTCCGTATGCCACGGCAAACTGGCTGACACTGACGGCGGCGGTGCACAAATGCTGCGCAGCTAGCGCCATTCGACGGCCAACACCGCGGTTCCTGGTGTGTCCGCTGTGCCGTGCGTGTGATCATTGCTTGTACAGCCCTCTCGCAGTGTCCGGAGCAGGTATGGTGGGTCTGACACACCGGTGTCAATGTGTTCTTTTTTCCATTTCCAGGAGTGTATCTTAAGTGACAGAGCGAGTTCAGAATGTGTTTTAGATCTACAGGTGGGTCCAGATTGGGAGGCACTATTTCAATCAAAATGTGAGCCGTTAGTGTGTTAGGTGATCTGTGCCACTGTTTGTATGTTTGACTAACATACAAGGCTTTTGCTTTGAGCTAGACATCTGTCAAATTGAGGCCTCCCTTCCAAACTGGGAGGGTGAGGGTTTCATACTTTACTTTAAATATCTGACCCCTGGTAACAAAGTGGCCAAGCGCTGCTAACATTTGTTGTGCCATAGTCTTTGGTAATGGCAGTACTTGGGCAACGTAATTTACTTTGGAAATTATGTAGGTATTAACTAAAGCCACTCTTTGAATGGCATTTAGAGCTCGCAGGCTATGTTGCCGTATGCCAGCGCGCATTTTTGCCAGCAGTTTTCTATAGTTCAAGGCAGCCGTGCGGCGGATATTGCGTGTGTATTCAATCTCGAGGCAGGTGATCCTTTCCCAGCTTCTTATTCTTTCAGCAGCACCGAGTTTTAATCCGCGTCCAATGTGCATTAAGCCTGACTTGTGACGGTTGAGTTTTGCCCCCGATGCAGCTTCATACGTTGTTACAATGTGGAAAGCTTTCTCTAAGTCCTCGTATTTCGTTACTACAAAACTAACATCATCTGCGTATGCCTGGCAAATAATCTTCTGACCATGAATGAGTAGTCCTGGAAGGTCTTGCGTCAGGGAGTACAAGAATGGTTCCAGTGCTACGCCAAACAATGCCATCGACATTGGGCAGCCCTGTCGTACCGAACTTGCGATACTGATCTGCCTGCTTAAGCGTCCATTTACATTGATCTGCGACGTGCCATTCATCAGGAGGGTTTTAACAGTATCCGTGATTTTCTGAGGAAAATGCATGGCGTCCATGGTTCGTACGAGATAGGAGTGGTTCACCCTGTCAAAGGCCTTTTCAAAGTCGAGGAACACGAGAGCACTTGGGATGTCACAGGCTTCGGCAATCGCTATCAGATCTCTATATGCAGTTAAAGTGTGGAAAATATTTCTATTTGTTCCGACACACGTTTGGTAGTCGCCGGTAACGCTGGTAATGACCGAATTTAATCGTTGCATAATAACACGTGCGAAAATTTTATAGTCAGTGTTAAGTAATGTTAAAGGCCGGAGATTCTCAACAGTTTTGCCTCCTGGAGTTTTTGGAACTAGCACCACTATCCCTTTACAAAAATCTTTCAGACTGTCATTTCGAATGTTCGTAATGTCATTACAGAACAGAGTCAACTTACTAGTTAACTGTTGCCTAAACGTGCGATAAAACTCGGCGGTTAATCCGTCAGGACCAGGCGATTTATTTATTGGGCTTCGGAGAATGGCGTCTGTTACTTCATCCTCGATTATGTCTGAGGCGAGTTCTTCCGCTTGTTCCGGACCAAGTCTCCCCCACGCCCTTTCCGTAAGGACTGCCTGCGCTGCCACATCTATTGGTTTTTCAGCTAGTAACGCTGTAAAATGTTTATAAATTTCTTCTTGAATAGCAGTTTGTGTATTGAGAAGGCGACCGTCTGCAGTTTTTAACTCCGTCAGTATTTTTCCTGTTTCTTCTCTTTTGCTCTTGTATAACGTGGTACATGGATGTTGTCTCCTCCCGCACTGCATTTTGCAGGCGTGTTCTCACTTTACAGCCTTCAGATTGTTTTCGCGTCAGTGTTAGGAGTGTCGCCTTGATTCTTTTAATCTTCAGGTGATTGTCCACTACTGTATTATCGTCTTTATAAAGGTCGCGTAGGCACTGAAAATAGAATTCTATTGTGGTCCTCTGACAGGCGCATTTCTCGCGAGAGTAACATTTCATAGCTTTGCACATTTTATCCACCACCAGAAAGCCGAAGTGTACAGTGGAAATTTCCTTTCACAATCTGCCCATGTGTGTTGGAAGACGGCGTGGCACCCTGGATCTGATAAATGGGTAACATTCAGTTTCCACGGGCCTCTTGCTCTATACGTACCCTGTTTTTCCATATTTATGGTACATATATATGCTACATGGTCAGAGAATATAAGTGGCCATCTCTCCACTTGCAAAATATTGTGCCGTAAATTGGCAGTTGCATAAATTCTGTCAATGCGGCTGGCAGAATGGCTGGTGACGTGAGTAAAACCGGGCGTGTCGCCGTGTTTAAGTTCCCACGTGTCGAGTAGGTGTAATTCTCTAACAATGTCCAGAAGTTCTGTGGAAGTGTTAAAATTTGGCGTTTGGTCTTTTGGTTTTAGTACACAGTTGAAATCACCTGCAAATATTACTTGGCCTGTGCGGGTTGTAAAAAGTGGCACGATCTCCCCCTTAAAAAACTCTGACCTCTGACGATTTTTTCCCGTTCCAGAAGGGGCGTAAACATTTATGAATCTGGTGTTGTGGATCGTCCCCGCGATACCTCAGCTGCTTGGCAGTCTGTCGACATTGGCTACGGTGATGCCTTCTTTGGTCAAAAGTGCGGTTCCGAGTTCACTGCCAAGTCCCGGATTGATTAACGCATTGATACGTTCCAGATCAATATCGGCGACCTCTTGCAACAGTTCAATGTCGATATCAGCTGCATATAAGAAGTCTGTAAGATTCTTCAGGTTTGACGCGATGCTGATCTTGTTGATGTTGACCGTGGCAACACGATATGCCTGTAAAGGTGGCATGATGGCAGAGGTATGCGTGGCGTTGAGCCGCTCCCTTAGTGATGACGGAGGGATATCAATTAAAGGAACTCGGGGTCGGCATCCACCGCCTTAACAGCAGTTTCAGTCTTCCGTTGCCCTTGCGATTCCGTTTCCCGGACTGCCGACACTGTTTCTCGGTGTTGTCCCTGTACTTCGGTCATATCGTTGTCGTGAGAGCATTCTTCGACGTCGTCCGCCCAGTTACGCGGATGGTGAGCTTCACGTGGATCTGCACTGCTATCTGGCAGGTGGCCACTTGTACCTTCTGTATCTACTGACATCATCTTCGTCTGTGATGGGGAGGGCCTTTTGTCGGATTCAGCCTCTGAGTCGTGTAACACGCCCTTTTATTTCTTTATTATATCCGCTCGTTCGCGGATCTGAATAGCAGCCCAAAATTAGATAATTGATTAATGTGACCGTGTACCTAATGGGCTGGCAATCGGATTGGATTGCTCAGGGGATGTTACATTCCGTATTCGCAAATACTGTAATAAGTACTGTTTGGTGGTAAGAAGGACACAACACAGTTTCACAAACAAGATCTATATTCTTAGCAAAAGCACAAAATAAGGAGACAGCCACTGCCTTCGTCAATACACTGTAAATGACGGCTAATCTCAGCACAGGTTTCTCTAGTTATTCTTAATCGTCACAGGCAACATCCAATCACTGTAATCCAAGTAATGCCGACGCGGTAGACGCGGAAGTTCAATAGCGGCACTTAATATCACTGAAATCACTCTGTAATTAAACTTTCTCACTTTCCCGTATAATACTAACACAAAGGGGTTAAACCGCGGCGATGGCCACTCCCTTTGTCGATAATTTGCATTAATTCAACTGCTGGCTTCTGCACAGCTCTTCCCGCCTCGCAGGAACCTACCACACCCTGACTTCAGCACATCTCCACACTACTCTTACTAACTGCTCTCCGCCCAGTTCTTCCCGCCTCGCGGGAATCTACCCAAGCAGCACTCGGCACTCCGGTGGATCCCCTCTAGCTCTCGCGCCCTGCACACACACTCGATAGTTGCCCTGTCGACCTGTGTGAGCGCAAACTTAGTAGTAAGGGCCTGCGGACCCCTTACAGTCGTCAGTACGGGACTTTTTGGACGTCTGGGGAATTGCAGTGGAAACCTGAGACGTCACCTCGGTCAGCTTCTGACGCACCTGATTGGCCTTCTCGCGCAGCGGCTGTGCTTTTGTGTCAGCACCCTGTTGCGCGATTCTTCGTTTCTTCTGCTTTTTCGGGGAAGGGCACTTGGGGTTTTGAGCAGTGTTCTCTTGAGTGGCACAGTCTTCGTCCATGGGAAAAACTTCCGCCGCTGGCGGCTGTTCGGAGACAACATTGACCTCCCTGCCACCCTGCGTCTCCTTATTTCCCTCCTTAACTTCCTGTAAGGAAGGTTCGCGGGTTTCCGGTACATTACTCGTCCCCATTGGTATGTTCTCCTCTTTGTGGTCAGTGTACGCATCTAGGGTGAAATCGACGATGAGCTCTGGAGCGGCGTTTACACGGGCGGCGGCTACGTAAGTGATCGGCAACGTAGAACTTGGACCAGGCTGCTCACGCTAGCCAGTCGGGATGGCTCAAATGGCTCTGAGCACTATGGGACTCAACTGCTGTGGTCATCAGTCCCCTAGAACTTAGAACTACTTAAACCTAACTAACCTAAGGACATCACACACATCCATGCCCGAGGCAGGATTCGAACCTGCGACCGTAGCAGTCGCACGGTTCCGGACTGCGCGCCTAGAACGGCGAGACCACCGCGGCCGGCTAAATAATTCTACCTCAAAGGATTTTGGTCTAGCAAATTTCGGGTCGAATGTCAATTTAAGAGTGTCTTTCCGTTCTGGTTGATTCATGATTGTGTTCGAGTATTCATTACTGAGGTTAGTGTTAACGCTGTAAGCGTGCACTCACCATGCACAGCGACCGCCGCCGGCAGCGACCAAGTAAACACGACCAGCCGCTCAGTACGTCCGCACCGGACGGCTGCCCGCGAGGGAATTCAATTTAATGGAACTTTGAACATAATTCCCTTCACTTCTCAACCCAAAATAGCTGCATGTGGAAAAAGGGCTAACTTCTGTGACATTTTGTTCTTTTCAGGTTTAATAGACGGCCAGGCAGCAGATGCAACTCGAAGCTTTTGTATTATGTATGGGGCGAGCGCATAGTGCCAAAATAGTCAGAAAAGTATTTTCTACAGTAGCTGTCGTCTGGTAGTGGCATTTTATTCTTCTTCAAACCTTGTTTGACTGCTTTTGCTCGGAACAAGTTTTATACATGCATGTAATCAATAAACTGCATGTGCATCGTCAGACTGTTATAGATAATATCAGAGAATTCCCATATATCGTTGATGATTAATTTCTCTCTCATGTTTAGTATTGTTTTAACAACACTAAAAGAAGCCTTACGAAAATTGTGCACTTTATTATAAGAAATGAAATAAAACTACCCACGATAATCTTACGACGAAAGCCTTTTTTATAATACTGAGTATCTGTACACAAGCGTGCTTCTATCGGCACGAATTAGTAAAATACTACTCACTTAGATTTCGATTGGGTCTGTGTTTAATTGGTATGCTGTGTCATACTCAACAGGTATGCAAATGTGGCATTTCATATATAAAGTTATGTATTCCTAGAAATCCAAAATTTGCTTGTCAGCAGCGGAAAGAAGCGTTACCTGTTGTGCAGCATTGTAAGTTTTTCATCATTCACTATGAGCTGAAAGTATTTTCTTGCGATTTCCCTATCGATGTTTGATCTGTCTTCATATAGCTCTTTCACAGAAGGGATAAAAAAGTCACAGCCAGCGAGACTGGAACCGCGAAACATAACAGACGCCATTTCACAGGTCAGCACGTCCCCATGGACCTGGCAAAGAGGCATGTTTATTACGTTCCTCTTACAGGGCCAATAGTTACTAGAACTCGTAAACTGCTATTTAAATGACGCTATTAGTTGCGATTTCCACGTGCAATGGCTTTCCTGGGCTGAAAACTTTAAATTTACAATCTTTTGTTACACCTCAAGCGATAATAACGTAGATTATTCAATGGAAATGACAGGAAAACTCAAGTGAACTTTGAGGCTTAATTCCGTGCACACCAGGAAGTAACTCGTCGATCACAGGGTTGCCAAACATACCTTGCCTTGTTGCCAAATCTCTGTTACAGTACCAGCAGGAAGAAGACGAACCGATGTGAGCCTACAGCGGACTGGGAAGTGACCATAGCTGGTGTCTCAAAGACGCAGCTGCTACGGCCTGGAATACGTAATGCGTCTGATTCGCATTTCTGTAACTAGGTTTAGGGACTGGAGCGTAGTTACTAATAATACTCAGAACTGACTGCAAACTAAGCATCATAAATCAGAAACTCTCATAGTTGTTTTTATCTCTCTTTCGAAAGTGTACTCAAAACTGAGAAACTCATTCAGGAACGTTTTCGTGCCTCGCTGATATTCGAGCACACCAAACAAATAAAAAGAAAAAAAGAAAGTGTGTGTGAGAGAGAGAGAGAGAGAGATTGAGAGAGAGTGAAGAGAGAGAGAGAGAAAGAGAGAAGAGAGAGAGATAAAAATAAAAGAGAGTGAGAGAGAGGGTAAAATTTGTTGTAAAGAAATTGAATACCGGTATGTAAGGAAATCTTTCATTAAAATGACACATTCCACATCATTATGAAATGTCGTATTCATGATCTATGTAACAAGTATTAATCTAATCTAATCTAGTCATATTGCTGACTAGCTGTGAAGAGTCATGAATTACCGAAATTTTCGCCAATGTCAGTAACCAAATCTAAACTTGAAAATAAATAAAAGACGACAGTTTTTGTAATAAACCGGGACTCCTATCAAGACCCTTTCATCATTGTTAACTAACCACGAAAGATGTCTGATATATCTCCATTCAGCAGTAACAAAGTGTGTATGCATTTAAAGATGAAGTGCATGATGTGAAGTTCTGTGACGGAGATACGAACCCAACACGTAATCGGATTGTTAACTAAGTAAAATCAAATGTTACGTATCGGTTTTTCTTACCTGCTGCTAGGTGTTTGAATCTAAATTAAGGATACAAATTTTTGTGCCTGAGCGACAACCGAAGCGCACTCCTATCGTTCTTCTTTATCGTCCACGAATATAGCTTAAGTATCAGTTGCTTACTCACCAACAGTAAGATGTATGCGTGTTTGACCAGAAATTGTTGGCAACACATGAACAGATATTAAAAATGCATGTTAATTTTCACTAGCAGGCCGGTGTGCACGTGAAAGGGCTTGAAATGAAATTATGAATATTTTTGTACTGGAACAGGATTTGGACCCACATACTTACCTTTGGAGGAGATCTAGAGAAGATTGCAGTCTTGGAAAAAGGAACGAAATGATCGAACCATACTGTTCCGAGAGATTCAGATCCTCGAAAGAGGAGATACGAATTCGAATCACAGTCCAGCACCAAATTTTTCAACGCCTCCAGTCAAGTACAAGTAAAATAAGAGCCCTGTTCCTTTAAATGGCTATCGGTTCATAAAATAAAATAAAATTTTCTAATGTAACTAAGTTTACTGGCCACAGTATATCTGTTTACCATGACCTCCACCTATGTCATTTCGCAATGTAAAGTGGCTCTGCCCAGTTGGGAATGATGGAACGTGGTGTTTAATGCGGATTCTGGATTATAACATCTTTCTCTTGAGGTTACGAGAGGTAAAGTAAATCTGTTTGTGCCTCTTAAAAGTAAATATCTGAATCCACGCATTGCACTTGTGATAGTTCGTCCCACCAGACCATTGTGGCCACATTTCCCAGCCCAAGGAGTGTTCTGTAACGGATGATGCGCTTAGCTTACAAAATTAGTCACGATGGAAAAAATGCGAGTCTATTAAATGGTTAAGAAGAAGCAAGCTTCTGAAGCGGAGATTTTGCTATTCTCATGTCAGCAGGATGTAAAGACTCTTCTAGGCAACATAGCCTCGATGTGAAGCCATTTTGAAATTTTCACTGATTCAGGAAATTTCTTAGTTCGAGAAAATCCACTGTGAAGTTTGAAGTTACTGGATAATTCGATTATTAGCGTCATTATTACTATCATTTTCTTCATACCGCTGCTGGAACACTTGAGCTTGAAGAACATTTAAGCCCTTTTGGTCATTATAGAAGTAGTTGCCCAAGAAGAGGTTCTTTCCCTGTCTACGGAATCCTTTTCATGTTAATATCAAACATCAGCAATCACCCGTAGATTACCATAAAACTAAAGAAACTGATGAAGACGTTACTTGCTAACAAAAACGCGCTGCCTTTATTCATTTACTTGCGCCTAGAAATGGCTGTCAAATACTGCCAAACCTAAAGCCAAGGGATCTTACTGCCTTCCGATATATGTCGCTGTCAGTTCTTCCATATGATTTGGTCGACGTGACCTGTGTCAAGTTGTGTATAACAGAGAATGTTTTAGAAAGACAATGTGAATGTTGAAAAATTTAAATTCCTGCACAACAGGTAACGCTTCTTTCCGCTGCTGACAAGCAAATTTTGGATTTCTAGGAATACATAACTTTATTTATGAAATGCCACATTTGCATACCTGTTGAGTATGACACAGCATACCAATTAAACACAGACCCAATCGAAATCTAAGTGAGTAGTATTTCACTAATTCGTGCCGATAGAAGCACGCTTGTGTACAGATACTCAGTATCATAAAAAAGGCTTTCGTCGTAAGATTATCGTGGGTAGTTTTATTTCATTTCTTATAATAAAGTGCACAATTTTCGTAAGGCTTCTTTTAGTGTTGTTAAAACAATACTAAACATGAGAGAGAAATTAATCATCAACGATATATGGGAATTCTCTGATATTATCTATAACAGTCTGACAATGCACATGCAGTTTATTGATTACATGCATGTATAAAACTAGTTCTGAGTAAAAGCAGTCAAACAAGGTTTGAAGAAGAATAAAATGCCACTACCAGACGACAGCTAATGTAGAAAATACTTTTCTGACTATTTTGGCACTATGCGCTCGCCCCATACATAATACAAAAGCTTCGAGTTGCATCTGCTGCCTGGCCGTCTATTAAACCTGAAAAGAACAAAATGTCACAGAAGTTAGCCCTTTTTCCACATGCAGCTATTTTGGGTTGAGAAGTGAAGGGAATTATGTTCAAAGTTCCATTAAATTGATAACTTCAGAAGACAGCAGAATTGCGTTTTAAAAAATGTAGCAGCAAATGTAATAGAACACGCGACGTCTTATCATCAGTGCACGACGCTTACCGTTACGCAATTAGCTGCCATGTTGCTACAGTGTCTCCAGAAGTCATGAACAGTTCCTCCAGAACTTCTGCATTCCACAGTGCTGTGAGATAATGCATATGGCCGGTTCTAGACTTCTGAGAGACAGACAGTTACAGCTTTTCTTTTGCACTGCACGACGTTTTCAACAAATGGAAAGGAACTCTTCCTACTTAAATTTCTGCATCCTACACTGTTGGCAGTTCTGTGTAAGTGGCAGTTACGTGATTTTATGTCGGTGATTACAAAATAGAGTCCGAATGTATGCACTGCGTCGCCGAGGGAGCTAGTTCATGGTGATTCGGTCAGCCAAGTAAATGAATGTACTGAACATGATGCAAACCACCACAGGGAGCCTGTGTGTCAGAATTCTCATCAAGTGTGCCGCAACGGAGTTATGATAGATAAATGAGTGTGAGAGAAGAACATTTGGTGGTCTGTTGGACTGACGATAGGTTCGTATGACGGTGATCTGGGTTCGATTCCAGCTTCTGCCGATGATTTTTAATAGGGAGACAGATTCTATTGTGACTACGCCAAGTTAAACATGATATTCCTTCTCTACCAAATAGACGTTACGCTGAACCACAATAAAGTCAGGAGTGGCGAAATTTGGGAACTCTATCACCAGCAACCTTTCTTATACTAGTTATTTATTTCTAGTGACGAAACAGACGCTATGTAGGGGCACAGGACACTTATTCCACCTTTTATTTGAACTTCTGTATGTTGATAAAATTGGTTCTGAGCTTCGAATGCAACTCAGACCGCCCTTAACGCGGAATTTTATCCCTTCGTGACAATACAGCTCGACTACAATTTGTTGTTTGTTCAAAACTGCTGATTCCTCACATGTCCACATATTGCGCGTGAATGGGTTCGAATCCTGGCCCGGCACTAAAGTTTTCATTATGTATTATCAGGCTCTAGCATGAGAGCACCTATCTGCTGGTGGATAATAATTTTGATCTTTAATGCATTTTCACTCGTTGTCAACACTAACGATATCTGACGTTTTTGACTCCCAGTGAGACACAGAACTATTTTAGAGATCACTGTAAGTTCAAGGATGTTATTCCGAGCTGCTGGTGGAGAAAAATTCGGTAGCTGACGTCTCTTTGTGTATAGTCAACAACGATATGTGTGGGGTTCGATTCCCAGTCAGCACTGAACTCTTCGTCATATTATTTCTAGTTCAAACGTGCTCACATGTCGCTGCTGGTGTAACAAACCCATATTTAACGTTCGTTTTCTTTAGAATATAACAGCGATAGGTGCCGGGTTGGAGTGGAGGGGTAGGAAAAAATTAATGTTTCGTCTCGTCATTTCAGTTATAACATCTAGCTACTGCCGAGAAAATGCGATATGTCACAGTTGATTGTGCTTCGATAACAATCCTATTGGGTTCTGGGTTCGAATCCCTGTCCAACACAAAGCTTTACCTCACGGCGTTTCAAGTAAGTTACTTGTGAAGAAGCAATAGTTAACATCTCTCGTAGTTCGTTAACAGGAACAATAGATGCTGGGTAGGAATTCGCGTTCGTTAAATATGTTTACGTTACATAATTTAAAGTTGATATTTGCTAACTGATACTGTCTAAAATCGAGGTATATCACTTTCTGTATGCCTAGTCAGGAATGACTGTAAGTTTCCGTCAGTCACGAAATCATAGTCTTCATGACCTGGGTTTGAATCCATATGCAGAGCTAGACGGTTCGTCGTGACGTTTGAAGTTCACACATATTCTCAACTAGCTGCTCGTGAATAACTTAAATTTTTACTGTCATTTTGTCTTAAACAACAAGTACGGTATGTTACTTTGAAGAGGAAATCGTGAATACGACGAACTTAAGACGTGCATTACCTATCTGACGTAATAACTAGATTGGTAACATTTCAGGTATGTCATTTATTGCAATCAATGTGAGCTTACAAGCCTTAAGGACAGTCTTATCTGTGATAAGGTGTTCCCTGATATTTGTAGTATCGTGGTATTACTTTACATCTTGAGCTATTGCGATACAGAGCACAGTTTTCTAACGGTGACTTGTTGGAACCACTTTCAATAGCCAAACCACTGTATCAAGGAGTGGTTAGAGGACCTGCTAGACAACTGCGTTATGTGGGTTGCATGCGTATCAGGCGAAATGCAATTCAGGTCGTTCGGATACTTTTGTGCGTGACTGTACCTATAGCAACAAATGCAGCAAACAGTAAGCCGGCCGAAGTGGCCGTGCGGTTAAAGGCGCTGCAGTCTGGAACCGCAAGACCGCTACGGTCGCAGGTTCGAATCCTGCCTCGGGCATGGATGTTTGTGATGTCCTTAGGTTAGTTAGGTTTAAGTAGTTCTAAGTTCTAGGGGACTAATGACCTCAGCAGTTGAGTCCCATAGTGCTCAGAGCCATTTGAGCAGGAAACAGTAACCGAAAAAATGATGAAATTTCACACGTAAAAAAATTTGTTTTGTTATGTTTCTGAACTTCCACTGCTATGAGTATGAATCCCGAATCCTCCCTGGGCATGCTGAAAAAGTTTTATGTATTTATTTGTAAAAGTATAGACAGTAAAAAATAAAATGTCCTGTAGTGCCTCTCCTGCTCCAAGTCGGCATGTTTGACGTCCTACGCCCCTTAATCCATTTACAAGGCACACGCTTCTCTAGAGCAATATTTACAATCTGTTATATTTGCCCATAGTTCGTCTCCGTCCATAATATTGGATCTTAATGATACCTACTGCTTATTGCTTTTTGTAGCACAAATAGTCTCCTAGCCTTCTTGACTGATTTATAAATACTGGTAACCATGGTAGCTACAATGATATCATGACGTCATTGACAAGGCCCGGCATATTGATATTTCCATTGCGGGTGGACTAGTGAACTAGCTGCTGAAGACAGTTTCCGGAAAACGTAGTTAAACGTACGTCGCAAGACAGTCTGTCTGCACCCCCTGCAACGAATCCATTGACGGTCAAGTCTGCTTATATGCTAAAGTCGTCTCCAACTATTGTTGCGTGATCTGGGTATATACGTGCTACTGACTGTAGACTTCCTTTAAATGAGTCTCTGTCACCTGACTCTAGAACTTTCACGGTGGAATCGAGTGGCTGGTAAAAGCATCTAACATTCAACTTTGTTTATGTACATGGTCGTACGCAACCAGATAACTTCACTACCACATTCAGCTTCAACGTCAATAGAAACTATCTTTCTGTCATCGGCAATGATCACTCCGCTTCTTACGGCGTCTAATCTGGATAAGCGTTCCATGAGTTGCTAATTACCACATAGCTTCAACTTAGGGTTTAGTCAGTTCTCCGTCTCAAGAATAATTTGAGCATGAAAAATTTCCTGGAGGGCAATACACTCCTGGAAATGGAAAAAAGAACACATTGACACCGGTGTGTCAGACCCACCATAATTGCTCCGGACACTGCGAGAGGGCTGTACAAGCAATGATCACACGCACGGTACACCGGACACACCAGGAACCGCGGTGTTGGCCGTCGAATGGCGCTAGCTGCGCAGCATTTGTGCACCGCCGCCGTCAGTGTCAGCCAGTTTGCCGTGGTATACGGAGCTCCATCGCAGTCTTTAACACTGGTAGCATGCCGCGACAGCGTGGACGTGAACCGTATGTGCAGTTGACGGACTTTGAGCGAGGGCGTATAGTGGGCATGCGGGAGGCCGGGTGGACGTACCGCCGAATTGCTCAACACGTGGGGCGTGAGGTCTCCACAGTACATCGATGTTGTCGCCAGTGGTCGGCGGAAGGTGCACGTGCCCGTCGACCTGGGACCGGACCGCAGCGACGCACGGATGCACGCCAAGACCGTAGGATCCTACGCAGTGCCGTAGGGGACCGCACCGCCACTTCCCAGCAAATTAGGGACACTGTTGCTCCTGGGGTATCGGCGAGGACCATTCGCAACCGTCTCCATGAAGCTGGGCTACGGTCCCGCACACCGTTAGGCCGTCTTCCGCTCACGCCCCAACATCGTGCAGCCCGCCTCCAGTGGTGTCGCGACAGGCGTGAATGGAGGGACGAATGGAGACGTGTCGTCTTCAGCGATGAGAGTCGCTTCTGCCTTGGTGCCAATGATAGTCGTATGCGTGTTTGGCGCCGTGCAGGTGAGCGCCACAATCAGGACTGTATACGACCGAGGCACACAGGGCCAACACCCGACATCATGGTGTGGGGAGCGATCTCCTACACTGGCCGTACACCACTGGTGATCGTCGAGGGGACACTGAATAGTGCACGGTACATCCAAACCGTCATCGAACCCATCGTTCTACCATTCCTAGACCGGCAAGGGAACTTGCTGTTCCAACAGGACAATGCACGTCCGCATGTATCCCGTGCCACCCAACGTGCTCTAGAAGGTGTAAGTCAACTACCCTGGCCAGCAAGATCTCCGGATCTGTCCCCCATTGAGCATGTTTGGGACTGGATGAAGCGTCGTCTCACGCGGTCTGCACGTCCAGCACGAACGCTGGTCCAACTGAGGCGCCAGGTGGAAATGGCATGGCAAGCCGTTCCACAGGACTACATCCAGCATCTCTACGATCGTCTCCATGGGAGAATAGCAGCCTGCATTGCTGCGAAAGGTGGATATACACTGTACTAGTGCCGACATTGTGCATGCTCTGTTGCCTGTGTCTATGTGCCTGTGGTTCTGTCAGTGTGATCATGTGATGTATCTGACCCCAGGAATGTGTCAATAAAGTTTCCCCTTCCTGGGACAATGAATTCACGGTGTTCTTATTTCAATTTCCAGGAGTGTATATTCAAAAAATTTGAGACGAGTACTTCACAATTTCCTCATAGAATTTTGACAGCCGAAGTGTCTTTACTCTGAACGCAATGTGATGTCCTTATCTGCCTATCGACTGCCGAGTGTTTACCAGAGTTCCTCAAAGTACCTCCTAGACTAAGAAGCCCCATGTGCACTCTGCACTTCATTAGTACACTTCTACCCGTGAAGCTGCTTCCTTTATGTAGTGCACATTGATCTATCAAGGGGAGACCTACAATTCCCCATTCGATGACAGGGGTCTAGAAATTTGCCGTCAAGACAGTTTCAGAGCCGACGAAGCCTTTGGTTGAGACCATCCACTCGACTCCATATCAAAGGACCCCAGTCAGCTCTGGGAACAACGCTGTAAATAGCAAACTGCTCGCACCTCCGTCACTTGCCTGTATGAGTTGAGGATGGCCCCAGAACCCTTGTGATAGGTGTCATTGTTAGTGACTTGAGCTACAACTTGCAAACGAGTGCTCCCCACATGCTCGATAGCCGCAGACATGGCCGGCTCCACATTTCGGATGAGGCCCCTGGCAAACACACCAAGTGCAAATTGCCTTTCTTTCCAGCCCTTGAACGCTAACTTCCTAAGGAGCTCCATAACTCTCCTAAAGCTGGAGCTCCCGATAGTTAGCAAGCCCCTGCTCACATGTGCCTGCTCGGACTCTGCTGAAGGAGCAGCCATCTGCTCACTCACAGGGCGAATACATGAGGCCAGACGCCCATCCTCCACATTGGCCCTCCGTCTCCAGCGACAAACACATTACATCCCATCACTCACTCTGTTCTGAGAGCAGATGCACCGCCTAGGGTACACTAGGAGGTGCCTCGGCAGCAGAGCTCCTGAATGAAACAAACGACACAACTAACAAGGTAGGTGCAAGATTTTGCGTCACCGCTACACCCCGACACAGCAGCCGGAAGATGGCTGACATAGTCAACTGTTTTCGAACTGTGGCCAGCTTCTTCTGCCTCCGCACTCAGCACGCACACATCCTACATATCCTAGGAAGACTAAGTGAAGAATTAACTATAAAAGCTGAGAGATACCTAGATATGCAATGCGTTACCATCCTGACATGTCACCAGTCAACGCTGATAACTTATTTAACAGTGTATCTAACTCTTCAGAAGAAATGATAACTGAGTTACAGGCAGCCTGAGTTTACACTTACAAAAAATGAGATTAAACTTTTAAATACAAAAACAAGCACTAAATTTGAGCAATATATACTACTAGGGGAATGCAGGGAAAGCTAAACACGTAACTTGTTGTCCTAAAGATGAGTCACAGGTGGCAGCTATAGCCGGAGTAAGTGGCTAACGAGGTTGAACGGAATGGTTACTTGTTTTCAAAACAAACAAATTAGCAACTATTGTGCTAGTGATTGCTTGAATATACACTTGTAAAACACAAGATTATAATTCTTAAACAGCAAAACACATGAAATTAAGCAAAATATGCTACGAAGAAAACACAGAAAAGTTAAATACGTAACTTGCTGCTATGGAGATGGGTCATAGGCAATGGCATATGCACAATCAATTGGATAATTAAACGATAAGACCAAACCAGATTGTCTACTGCTACACTTCCTCTTTTCTCAAATAAATCCATATATGCTACAAAATAGTCCGTTAACTAATGTTTGCAGCACTGATATGCTTTCTAAACCAGTACCAGCACTTATTCGTTGGCAATACAAGAGCGATTCTAATTTACATCCTCTGTTACGAGTCACCAAAGCCCACGGAGTCCCACCAATTTAGAAGAAAGGTGGACAGTTTTCAAACACCACTCTCTCAGGTACCATGACGGTGACAACTACACTCCTGGAAATTGAAATAAGAACACCGTGAATTCATTGTCCCAGGAAGGGGAAACTTTATTGACACATTCCTGGGGTCAGATACATCACATGATCACACTGACAGAACCACAGGCACATAGACACAGGCAACAGAGCATGCACAATGTCGGCACTAGTACAGTGTATATCCACCTTTCGCAGCAATGCAGGCTGCTATTCTCCCATGGAGACGATCGTAGAGATGCTGGATGTAGTCCTGTGGAACGGCTTGCCATGCCATTTCCACCTGGCGCCTCAGTTGGACCAGCGTTCGTGCTGGACGTGCAGACCGCGTGAGACGACGCTTCATCCAGTCCCAAACATGCTCAATGGGGGACAGATCCGGAGATCTTGCTGGCCAGGGTAGTTGACTTACACCTTCTAGAGCACGTTGGGTGGCACGGGATACATGCGGACGTGCATTGTCCTGTTGGAACAGCAAGTTCCCTTGCCGGTCTAGGAATGGTAGAACGATGGGTTCGATGACGGTTGGGATGTACCGAGCACTATTCAGTGTCCCCTCGACGATCACCAGTGGTGTACGGCCAGTGTAGGAGATCGCTCCCCACACCATGATGCCGGGTGTTGGCCCTGTGTGCCTCGGTCGTATGCAGTCCTGATTGTGGCGCTCACCTGCACGGCGCCAAACACGCATACGACTATCATTGGCACCAAGGCAGAAGCGACTCTCATCGCTGAAGACGACACGTCTCCATTCGTCCCTCCATTCACGCCTGTCGCGACACCACTGGAGGCGGGCTGCACGATGTTGGGGCGTGAGCGAAAGACGGCCTAACGGTGTGCGGGACCGTAGCCCAGCTTCATGGAGACGGTTGCGAATGGTCCTCGCCGATACCCCAGGAGCAACAGTGTCCCTAATTTGCTGGGAAGTGGCGGTGCGGTCCCCTACGGCACTGCGTAGGATCCTACGGTCTTGGCGTGCATCCGTGCGTCGCTGCGGTCCGGTCCCAGGTCGACGGGCACGTGCACCTTCCGCCGACCACTGGCGACAACATCGATGTACTGTGGAGACCTCACGCCCCACGTGTTGAGCAATTCGGCGGTACGTCCACCCGGCCTCCCGCATGCCCACTATACGCCCTCGCTCAAAGTCCGTCAACTGCACATACGGTTCACGTCCACGCTGTCGCGGCATGCTGCCAGTGTTAAAGACTGCGATGGAGCTCCGTATGCCACGGCAAACTGGCTGACACTGACGGCGGCGGTGCACAAATGCTGCGCAGCTAGCGCCATTCGACGGCCAACACCGCGGTTTCTGGTGTGTCCGCTGTGCCGTGCGTGTGATCATTGCTTGTACAGCCCTCTCGCAGTGTCCGGAGCAAGTATGGTGGGTCTGACACACCGGTGTCAATGTGTTCTTTTTTCCATTTCCAGGAGTGTATATCTATGTATTGTTGAGCTAGTCGCAATCTTGATGAGGTTCTGTATGAGAAGGAATTTAATACATGAACTAAAGTAAAGTAAGTGTGTTCGCGTATTATTTAACTGATTATTATTGACAGTGTCTGCTCACTGCGCTGTGTTGCACGGGATCAGTGGGGAAGGTCTGATTTACACTGGACGAACCTGCCGTTTTGTACGCTCAAGATATCCAGTTTATTACTTTCGATAAATGGGCTAACACGGTCTTACTAGTCTTCCCCACGTGATCACCGAAAGTTAATAATTATAACAAATGTTTTCAGGAGATCAAATGACAATTTTCGTCGCACCGAGACTTCGAAATTGCTTCACTGCCTTATAGAATTTAAGCTCAATTTAATCAAGATAGAACAGTATTGAACTGTGTGTATGTGATAAGCCTGCTTTGTGAATGAAGATTTCCTTAATATACGCATGTTTTTTACTATCCTGATCAGTGAAGCTAAATCAGGCCGGTGTGAGAGAGGTTTTTAAATTTCCGATCCCACAAAAATATTAAATTTGGCTACACTGTGACAGGACACATTTTTGAGCATTACTTAAACATGAATTTTATGTTGCATGTGCACGAGAGAAAAGAAGACGAGGCCTGTTCCAGAAGTCACAATTTCGCCACAACCTACGAGAACGTCGTTCAGGCCAGACAATATACAATTAAATTTTTGTAGATAGAAATTTTAATATTTGTGTAGTGACAGACATTTTCAATATAAATTTGATACGTGTAGTTAGAATAACTATTTAAATGTCTATCGGTGCACTTTGAATATTATTTTGAATCAGATTGATTAAGTGACTGTTAGGTTGAACGTTAGATAGGAAGTGTTTATTATAAGTGAATATTATGCAAAGTTTAGGTCAGTTACATTATTACCTCAGATGCGAGTGACTTTATACATTTATTGTTCTGTGTATTAATGGTTCTTACTAGGGCGGCTTATAAAATGGCAATGCAACAGCAGAGCGAATCAAAACAGCCCTCAGCTGTTTTTGAGGTTAGTGAAACATTAGACGCTAGCTTAACTGAAGTAGTGCCTAACGGCAGCATTAATCAGGCCCCACAACGATGTCATCTGAGCAGGACTAAATAAACCCATTGACTGTAATCATGCAGCAGTTAACACTGTTAGCAAAAAATGTTACAGACTTAACTAAAGCGCAAATAGAGAATAAAGGGAAATGAATGAACAATTAGCAGCCAATCAAGTGAAAGTCCAGGAGCAATTACTAGCAAATCAAACAAAGTTGAATGAGGAATTAGAAGCTAATCAAGCGGAATTAAATAATAAATTAGTAGAGGGTTTTCAGAAACTTGATGATAAATTAAATAAAACTGCGGAAGAATTGAAAATTCAGAATGAAAAGACAGAATTAAAATTAGCTGCTCAAATTCAGCAAGTCACTCAACAGTCTAATGAAAATGCGAAGAAGTTACGCCTAGAGCTAACCGAGTATGTTGCTATTAAGCTTCATACTATTAAAGAGCAGATCGAGTCAATCCCACAGATAGTTCAAGCACAAGAACAGATGCAATGTTCTGTGGTGGTAATTGAAGTTTTAGTTGAAGCTCAAGATGAACTAAAGCAACAAGTAAATGAGCTGTCAGCAGATATGCAGGATTTGAGACAATCACAAGACAAGATTCCAAACGACATCCAAAATTTGGATAAATTTGGATAAATCCATAAATAACATAAAGGAGAGACAAGACGAGGTTGATCATAAGGTAAACACTCTCGCGGGAAAATTCTCGCAGTTAAGTCTGATTTCTTCAGACAATATTGAACAAACCGTCAGAACAGCTATACAATCTATGACCGAGAGTTCTGAAGAAAATTTGTTTAGTAAAGGTTTGCGAGAAGCCAGAGAATAACTAGGCGAAGAACTTAAACAATGGAAAGAAAACATTGAGAGATCTTTAAATCTATTTCGAGAAGATCTGCGTTCCACGCAAGGAAATGAACCCATAACAAGATATACCAATGAAGCTACATTATTTAACCTATCAAGTACAGAAAGGGACATTAATGCACACGTTCGTTTTTGCAATCAACATCAATCACAACACTATAAGAGTAGTCATAATGACTGTAATTGTAAAAGCAATACTGAGGAGAAAATGCTGAAACAACGTCAGTTCCAGATCTACAACCCAGACAAGAAAAATGTTCATGCCGTAGTGTTCATAAGAAGTTTTAGGGGAGTATTGCCAAAAAATTTGGAAGAGTGGCAAAAGATTAGTTTCGTGACCGGTTATATTCAGGGGTCAGGAGCTATATGGGCATCTGATATGATATCAACTTGGGACACATATGAAGATTTTGAACGAGCATTTTTATCCAAATGCTGGTCCGAAGGAGTACAAGAACGTTTAAGGCAGGAGGTATTACCTTTTTCCTTTTCACGTGGGTCTTTAAAGAAATACTTTGAGAAATAGATAAATAAATCGAAGTATTGGGATAAGCCTATGCCTCTACAAGACGTGATTGCCATATTAAAATCTCGACTTCCGGCCAGCATCAGAAATAGAATGCTGTATATTAATGAGCATGACCTTGACTCTTTCATGACTACGCTTGACACTGTAGATATGATCGAGGAAGATGAACATCGGCCAAGACAACCGGTTATGCAGAGGAGACCGATTGAGACGCCAAACGCAAACCGGAACGGAAACGTATTTAATAATTATTATACTAGGAATAGTCACAGATTCAACGGAAATGAAAATTTCAATGACAGTGCTGCGATGGGCAGGTTCAGAGACAATCGAACAGGTCGCAGATACAACCCAATGTTTGGAAATGCAAGAAATTTTCAGAACCAGCAGTTTTCAATCAATAATAATACGTTCAGAAATTCTAACCTTCGATTTGAAGCAAATAACACAACCAGTCATCATCAACAACCAATCAAAACAGAAGTAGTAGATGATTCAAGAAGAAATAATAATCGACATTTAAACTGAAGAGGGTCGCTTTATGCTCCGTAAAGTCGGCCGGGGAATACAAAAGGGGCAAACCTGTGTTAAACGAAATTAATTCCGTGGCAATGTTGAGATATAATGAAGGCGAATTAATGACAGATGAATTGACGAGAGACTTAGAGGCCTGTGTAGTCGCAGATAAAAGGGTTCCTGTGTCTGAGATCATCACAGAAGTGGGAGGAATTTTAACCAATGTTGTATTGGACACAGCTTCATCTACAGACGTAGTATCCGGAACTTTGTTTCGCAGAATTAGTAAAATTAAGGAAATCCCTGTCCCACCAGTACAAAATTGCAGAGTCATAGGTACAGTGGGAGCAAAATCCCTGATCGTCAAGATACAAACGCTTATAGAGATAAAATTGGGAAATGTACCTAAACAATGCACATTCCTTGTAGTGCAAAAGTTGTTAGTAGATTGTATTCTTGGCATTGGAACTTTGCAAGCCTGCAATTGCAAGTTGGACTTGGTAGAAGGAAAGGTGCATTTTAAAATCGAAGATCAATTTGTTACATTGATCTTTCTGAGAAAGGAGGCAGTGTATAAGCGATATTTCCGTGGTGCTGCTGTGCAGTTGATTTGTGCTAAAAATAATAATATGTACCGACTACCGATCAAGTCAATTCAAGTAGAGGATTTCAGACAAACAGTCGAACAGAAAATTGCTGAGTCAGATTGCCTAACGGATAGTAAGAGGGAACAATTATTCAATATACTGTATTAACAGAATATGAGTCAGTTTTCGATTAAATGCCCGGAATTATTAGTGAATATGTTTGTACATTACAGATTAAGCCCCATAAGACATTTTGCTGCACACACTATCCCATTCCCAGGCGATTAAAACAACCAGTTCAGGAAGAGATACAAAAAATGTTAAACTGGAATCTTATTGAACCGTCGAACAGCCCATATTGTTCTCCTCCAAATCCAGGAGGAAAAGTTCGATTAGTATTAGATGCAAGGGAAATTAACAAAATTATAGCACCTGTGCCCACACATCCGGAGAACATCGATGAGTTACTACAGAAATATCAAGATGTATCCTATTTAACCAGTATTGATTTGAGAAGTTCGTTCTGGAAAGTCCAGTTAGACAAGGACTCAAGAAAATATACTGCTTTTATATATGGAGGGAGAAGCTATCAGTTCAAGGTCGTTCCGATTGGTCTCAATATCAGCTCTGGAGTTTTTATTTCTGCGTTAGACTATGCCCTTGGACCAGAAATACGTAATAAAATAACAATTTTTGTGGACGATTTATTAATTGCCTCTAAAACTTGGGAGGAACATGTACAACTTATTATGAGGATTTTTGGTGTGTTCAAACAAACTGGTGTAACTGCAAATCTAAAAAAAAATCCCATTTTTCTCTACAGAGAATTAAATTATTAGGACATATGATTAATGCAAAAGGCATTTTTCCAGCAGTAGCGAAGATTAGTGCGATTAAAAATTTTCCAACTCCTCTGAAGGGACCGGCGTTCCGTTGTGCGGTTTCTCTCCCGAACTAAAAGCCTCTGTGACCGTCGTGTCTGGAATGTATGTGTGTATGCCAGCCTCGAGTATTTCAACCACGGTGCGCTTACTTGTTAATTGCATATCGTTTACATGAATTCATACAACATTGACTTTATCTTACCGAGTTTGGGTTCGAGTGAAGCATCTTGATGTGCGGAATGTGATTGTGAGGGCGGAATATGTAAGCAATGAAGAACAGGAGACCACGACGTCATACAAGTTGCCTCTTACTAGCTAACAAAATATTATTGCTCGCCTTATTGATGTAGTTTCGCAAGCAGAATATCTAAAATCTCTCTGTGACTTCCGCTGAAATTTAAAAACCCGACACCGAGCGAGATGCAGCAGTGGGTAGCACACTAGACTTGCATTCGGGTGGACGACAGTTCAAACCTGCGTTTGGCCATCTAGTCTTAGGTTTTCTGTGATTTCCCTAAAACACTCCATTCAAATGCTCTGATGGTTCCTCGGAAAGTCTGCTGCCGATTTCCTTCCTCATCCTTGACACAGTCTGAGCTTGTGCTCCGTCTCTAATGTCGACGGGACGGTAAACCCAACCTACCTTACTTCCTTTCTTGGAAATCCAGCGTCATTGTCATTTTGTATTTCTCATACCGGCACCTCTGCTATTTAGATACTTCGCGTTTCTTTTTCTGTCGCCTTTCTACGGTAATAAACACAGCACAAGCGTCTAATCAAAGATGGGGTTCTTAGAACACTGCGTGAGCCCTGAGACAACGTGTGGATATGCGAATACCCATACGTACAAGTGTTGTTTTCTTTTCTACGGATTTTTGTGCATGTCTTTCCATTGCCGGGCGTCTGCAGCTGCGCATGAGGAAAGAGGCGTCGTATAGACGTACCTCAAAGAAGATGGGGAGGTGGTCGTAATTTCAGAAATTTGCACCTCAGCCGTCGTCAGGGCTGAGACGCTAAGCTATGTTCATCATCAGCTGGACGTGGATGCCAACAGTGCGCTATATATTCCCCCTTGTGCGTGTCAATCGTTGGATTCTTCTCTTAGCGCACAGTCGCATACGATTATGCAGATTTATGCTGCTGCTTTACTTCTCGCACATCACTGACACGGTCCAGTGGTAAGGAAACAGTCCCAGCAATTACCGTTTCCTACAACGTGCACCCATATTTCCACATTGTTGTTACATCCATATTGCCATATTGCTGTTGTTTGCTCTGATACCCTCATTCGAATGACACGTCCATATGCCCAAGACTGCCCGCAAGTAAAACGACTGTCCAACGAGTTTTGAGTGAGATTTGATACAACAGCAACCCAGATTAAACCTGTAGCGCAGTGGTTAACAAAGAATCTTGATGCTTATGACGCTTTAGCATGTATCAGAGACCATTCGCACTGCAGTAACAACAGAATACGTAACACATAGGCATCTCTTGAGCAATGCAGCCATTGAGATAGTAGTAAATTAAACATCCTTGCCGTTTTAATTATTGCTTCCGCCACCGTCGCGCCTCGCCTCAGATCCCAGTCGACAGTAATCGTAGGAAACCGGTGTGTGCAGGGTGGAATGCTGCCACATAAATAGGGACAGCGCCAGAAGTCCGTTCAACACTAGTCGTTTAACTCTCCTCGCTAATCGTTAAACTGTTCGGTTTTTCACTCTCTCTCTCTCTCTCTTTTTTTTTTTTTTTTTTTTTTTTTTTTTTACTGTCATGTTTTGCCCCCCATTGGGCTTCCTGCATCCTTGATGGGACCCGATCTCGCCAACCGCTCGGTGGAGCCCTGGCCACTGTGTATGTGTTAGAAACGAATACATTTGCTGCAAAAAATGACATCTCTTCATATTAATGACGTCATAGTAAATTCTACAAGCTCTGCAGTTTTATCGATTTCCAGTCAAAACGATTGTACCTGTAAGAAATACCACACAAAGGGACATAAACCACACGCTAAGCCAGGAACATATTACCAAATTGTGTGGTATCACAGTAAGGTTCTGATGGCTGTGGCACAGAGCTCCGAAAAATGCGCTCCTAGATACCTCACCAGTAAAAAGTATTTCACCTGCAGGGTAGTGCACCCCTCAAACTCTGATGCATAGTGTATACCCGCGAACACCGAGTTAGCAATGGCCGAGAAAAGTGCATATTTATAGGTGTAATCATCTATAGCTAATTTCATGGCGGCAGAAATCACTGACACCAATATCAAACTACGGTCTGCCCGCCCACGATGATAACGGCAAAATATATCTCAATGAGCCTGTGAGAAAATCTGCTATAGCTATATACCTATTTTGCGCTGAACTTCCCCTTGCATTGACTGCGTAATGCAGGTTGAATGAGTCAATGAGAATCCAGTAGTTTATAGAACTCGAGCGACCGGGTCATCAGCAAATCCCACACTGGGAAAGAAAGAGCAGCCCAACACTACGCCACGCCAAAAGTCAAGGTACTGCAGAGAAATTGGCATTATTTAACTAGTATGCGTGTGTTATCGTCTCCGCTGCGAACGAATTGATGGCGGGCACATGAGGAAAATAGCTCTGAGCACTATGCGACTTAACTTCTGAGGTCATCAGTCGCCTAGAACTTAGAACTAATTAAACCTAACTAACCTAAGGACATCACACACATCCATGCCCGAGGCAGGATTCGAACCTGCGACCGTAGCGGTCACGCGGTTCCAGACTGAAGCGCCTAGAACCGCACGGCCACACCGGCCGGCTGGCACATGAGGAACTCAGTCGTTGAAGGAGTGAACATCCAGCCACAGTAAGCCAAAAAATTGTTATTCAACCATTTTAGGACCATTGCATCGTACGACAGTCAGCATGCAGTCGATCTCGGAGGTGGGGAACGTCTCTTTCCGGACCACAAGTGGTTGCAGTTAGAAAATATTTCTATATTTGTTGAAACAACTGTTGCGAGTAATATTTCTTTAGTTAAAAAGTACGTGTTTTGATATTCCAAAATTACACTTCTTCTGGTATAAAGAAGGGTATTTTCTTTTAATATGCAAAACTGGTAGAAGCTAGCAACCGTAATTTGATGGCCAAAAGCAGATGTATGACCAATTTACTTTCATAAAAAGAAATAAAAACATCTACAGCCGTCTTTATGATTTTATTTTATTTTGTCGCTACCAGTTTCGGCGCTTCATTGCGTCATCTTCAGGCTGTTTTGATGCGCTACAGGTTGATACGATCCCCATTTTAATATTTTTGTGGGATCTGAAATTTAAAAACCTCTCTCACACCGGCCTGATTTAGCTTCACTGACCAGGATAGTAGAAAAAAAAAAAAAACATGCGTATATTAAGGAAATTTTCATTCACAAAGCAGGCTTATCACATTCACACAGTTCAATACTGTTATATCCTGATTAAATTGAGCTTAACTTAAATTCCATAAGGCAGTGAAGCAATTTCGAAGTCTCGGTGCAACGAAAATTGTCATTAGATCTCCTGAAAACATTTGTAATAATTATTAACTTTCGGTGATCACATGGGGAAGACCGGAGATCTGCTGGTAAGACCGTGTTAACCCATTTATTGAAAGTAATAAACTGGATATCTTGAGCGTACAAAACGGCAGGTTCGTCCAGTCTAAATCAGACGTTCCCGACTGATCCCGTGCAACACAGCGTAGTAAGCAGACACTGTCAATAATAATCAGTTAAATAATACGCGAACACACTTACTTTACTTTAGTTCATGTATTAAATTCCTTCTCATACAGAATCTCATCAAGATGGCGACTAGCTCAACAGTACATACATATACATCTTCGTTCTTTCACGGCCAATCGGCAAGATCTGAATCATTCTTTTCATAAGAAAAAACATAGATAGCAGAGAAGCTATTCCATGGAGTAAATGCACGCTCCGAGGAATAATAGGGCTTGAAACTACTTTGCATTGATAATCATCGTATATTAAAGTTTAGGAATCGGTAAGATAAGAAGAGATATTTCGAGATATTACTGAGTTATATTAATATATAAAATTTCTGAAAATATCGCGGAGAGACCGCTGCAAGAGACATTACATCGCCCCTCGCAGCGAGCAAAGTTGATATGTATCCACTTTGCGAGCTAACTATTGGCTTAGCTAACTCGTTAGAATTCGTGGAACATACGTTCCTATAAATTTTGAAAAGTTAGTAAGATTTTTTCATTACAAGAATTGAAAAAGTTTTGGTATAGGTAACACCGATCTTCGTTACCTAGATACTTAGTTGTTGCTTTCACGTGTACTGGTGCATACCCGCATCCCACGTACACAACAAAGGTAGATGGACTTATATAGTTGTTAATCAGGTCTACCTAGTCAGGAACTGGCCTTCACAGGAAACCCTGGAAAACCTGGAGGCTTAGATCCCAACTAGGTATCACAGATTACAGGAAAGACAGAATAATTTAGAAATTTGAGAGATATTCTAGAATTCATAGGAAAGATAAAATCTGCCTCATAGCCAAAAAAAAATCTTTACACATGCAAATTTTTACAATCTTCTGAAAAATTTTTCTTCATCGATGTCTTACTGAACTGCGGAGAAACTGATCGAACAGGAACATGGGACACGGCACGGAGGACAGGCGTCGCATTGGCGTACCGGACAAGAGACGTAACGGATTTGAGAGACCAGAAGGAACCTCAGGAACAGATACTCAGGATTGTGGCATGAAACAATCGAAATTCGTCTAAGGAATGGTCAACTATTAAAGATTCCAGGAAGAGTAGGGTTAGTCGAATTTCTCCAGATTCATTTTGAACTCAAATATGGACCTGATCCATCCAATCTTCCATCTGAGGAATGGGAAAATCCATTCGTCTTATACTTTCCACACTTAGGTGTCTTAATCAATACTGTAGTTGCACAATATCACAACTCCAGATCGGAAAACAATTTTGAAAACATGGATAATTTCATCCATCTTCTTGAGTAAGCCGAAAGGTTCTAATCCTGGTTTAATTTTTTTTTTGTGTGTGTGTTTCGTTGGCTTTTCCAGGTGGAAGTGGATCTGAATCTTTCCTAATTTGGTTTCAAGTACGAATGTGGATAGGATGTCAGAAAATTAAAAACTTTATTATTTGAGACAGTTTCAAAAAAAATTATATCTTATTCATACATGATTACAATGAAATTTTGCTGAAAGAGAACGTTTAATTGAGTCTGGCGGCATGACCTCTCCAGCTGAAATTAATCTTTGTTAGTAGTGATTGACGATCAAATTTTTTTCTTTTATACTCCGATTGCCGCATTTTCTCATGAACATATATGAATGCAATATAATAATAAACAAATCCAACTGGAAAATGACACATTATTATAAATTCAATGAAGAACTTTCTTACTAACTCTAATTTTATAAACACAAAGCTAGTTAATTAAATTCTCATGAATAGAATTTAGCTCGCGCCAAAAAAAAAAAAAAAAAAAAAAAAAAAAACAGCGAGTCTTTATGTCTGTGGACAGTTGCAATCGATTCTAACTTCCTAACGCGGTCATTTGTTCTCCTGTGAACTGTCAGTTTACAAACACTAACTTCACACGCAAGCTCCGTATTCGATCATATAGTTTCAGTAAACTTATTATCACTGGAGATTAACACTCCCGGAATGTATATTATTTCACACGCACAAGCTTCTTTGGTGATCATCGCGTAGATAGATAACCCCTAAGTCTTTACAGCAGCAATAGCTAAGTTCCACTTACTTTTCTAAATATTCCTATACTATCACAGAAGCAATCGCTTACTGTTCATGAAACTATCACAGATGCTTGACATGCTGTCATTTAACCTATCACAATAGCTGAGGCATACTGTCCTTCGCACTTCAATTTTTTTTCAACACCCAAATGCTTCATACAGACTTTTCATTTTATTTTACACACTTTCCTTAAAAGTACCTCTTTAGGTCTGCATGGGGAAATAATCCTTTTATTCTTCCAGAATCCGGATATGCTAATAAATACGCACCAGGATTCGGTATACCAATTATTATACATGGACCTGTATAAATTAGATTCCATTTTCTGATGGTCTTCTTCTACCTTGATGACTTGATGTGTCTTCTTAAAAGAATTTTCTGTCCGATATTGGAAGTCTGAATGCGTTTGATGTTTCTATCATGGATTTTCTTTCGCTGTCTTGCTTTCTCCGTAATATTAATGAGAGCATTGCGAATTTTTTCTTCCCTTGACATTTTGGTGTCCTCGAGTTTAGGCAAGTTATCTACCCAAAAATTTCTTTCGTTATCTGTGAACATCAGTTCATTCGGGGTAAAGTTTTTAGAACTATGTGGTAAATTATTATAAATCTGCTCAAATTCGGTCAAATAGTTTATCCAAGTAGTTTGTTTATCATGACAGTACGTTCTCATGAATCTGTTTAGTTCTCGGAAAACCAGTTCAATTACATTCCCTTGTGGATGATAGCAAGATGTAAATATCTGTTTTATTCCTAGTTGTGATACTAATTTTCTCCGTAAATATCCAGTAAATATCTTCGCATTGTCAGAGATTATCGATTTTGGAATCCCTGCATGAGGAATGTAGTCATTTACTGCGGCAGCTCTTGTAGTTGCTGATTTTATAGGACATAATTTAACATATTTTGTAAACACATCACAGAATCCAATAATGTACTTAACACCACCTCTGGCTCTAGGAAGTGGTCCACAAATATCACATGATATAAGTGATCTTGGTGCTACAGGTATTATTGAGTGAAGCGCAATTTTATTTCCCTTGTTGTCGGGCTTAGCCTTTTGACAGAAAACACATTTCTGTATGACTTTGTGCACTTTTCGCCTTATATTTGGGAAGTAACAATAATATCTAATCTTATTAGCACACTTTACAACACCAACATGACCCCAGGTCAAATGTGTAAACCAAATTAATTGTTCTTCTATTCTTCGGGTATGCAGACACACCACTTTGGATTCTCAGTCTTCCCAGATTTAAAAAATAAAATATTATTCACAAGCCGGTAGTATTCCAAACTGACCGTAGGATTTTGTTGATTGAATTGTCGTATTATAGCATTCCATCGCCGATCCTTCTTCTGAAGCTGAGCCATTGTCTTACATAAATGAATATAACTTGTAATTACTTTCTTGAAGAAGAAGCACTGGAAATTCTGCCTTATTTTTTACATCCATTTCAGGTGTTATTCCTTCTGGAGATCTTGACACGTGTCAGCTATAATATTTTCTTTTCCGGCTACATGAATCATTTGAAACTGATATTCTTGCAGCGCCAGCGTCCACCTTGACAAGCAAGGATGCAGCAACTTACAAGTTTGTAAAAAGGTTAGTGATTGGTGGTCACAATAAACGGTTATCCTTGAGCCATATACATAATAATTAAACATTTTCAAGGACCAAATAACTGCTAAAGCTTCCAATTCCGTAGTGGTATATGCTCTATCACAGGTGGATAAAATTCTGCTAGCAAATGCTATTGGACAAAAGGTTTTTACACCATCGATATACCTAATTTGAAATAAACAAGATCCTAATGCCACATCTGATGAATCAGTGGCTAAACAGAATCAGACATTCATATCAAGGTAGTATAATAACGGAGGATTTATCCGTTGATCCTTAAATTCACAAAAAGCCTTTTGACAATCATTAGACCATTGCCATGGTACATCTTTCCTCAGGAGCCGGTTTAGTGCTTCACAGTTCATTGCTTGAGTTTTAATAAATCGACGGAAAAATGAAGCCAAGCCTATAAAGCCTTTGAGTTGTCTTCGCGAAACGCCAATGCTGCAGGTTTCCGGATTGGTCGCCTTAAACGAAACATCATTCTCCTGATTTAGAAGAGATTGGCAGACGATATTTCTGACGCCTTGAGCTGAAGGAATAATGGAAGAGACCGAAAGATATACCCCTTCACGTCTTGCGTTGAGAGGCACCGTTCCGTTGTTGCTCTTGGAGCGAGGAACAAGTCTCCCCTCAGTGCTTCACTGGGAGAGCACCTCTGTCGAGAGCGAATCGAAGTGCTACTCTATATTGAGTCCTTGCGATTAAGCGTTGTTCACTGTGTTGGCTGACACACTTATTGTGTTGTGTGAATGGACAGAGTTATAGTTAAACACCTCCGAGCGAATTTTGAGTGGCATCACGGTGGACTGGTTATCTGACCAGTGTACCATGCCAATAGTTAGACTAGGGGCGAATAGGAATCCTTGACTTCATCAAGGCATAGGGAGAGTTTGATTCGCGAAGGTCAATCCAGATAGAACAAGAGTTATTTGTTAGCAGCGAGCGGCACAGACAGCAGTCATCGCAGCTTATGGTATTGTGCGCTACAGCTATTGCGAGCCCCATATTTCCTCCACAACAGTACACTTCACTGCATTTCACACGCAACAGCCTCGACCGTACCTAGCAACATTCTAAAGGATCATTATTCAAGTTGAGTAGGCGCGCCTCTCAGCCATTCTGCCAAGTCAACAACCATCTTAAACTTTGTTTAGAAATTTCATTAGCGAATCCTATCCTTGAGAGGTAACTTCTGATTCCAAAAAGAACCAGGATATAACTTGTTTATTTCATAACTAAAAGTGCCATTGTGATTTCTCAGAATTTTTGCGTAATAAATAATAACTTTCTTTAGTTTCATGTTTTTCTTACACTAACTAGCACTACTCCTGTACCCAAGTATCCCACTAGTTACGTAAGAAAATATGTAAATTTTTGTGTCATTTCCTTACAGCGGACAACTCCAGAAGATATTTACTGCTGAACGTTTTTCAGGCATTTCTCTTTAGAACGTTAGGAGCGTCTGTCTGACACGGGGGTGGAAATTGCATCTTGCAGGAGCAACAGGATAAAGGGTACATCTCATATTAATCCGTTGCGCAGAATAAAGGATCAACCCCACACCTCAGAAAATGGCGACCCTGCCAGGATAGGTAAAATAGCTGAGCTACCAAGATAGGAAAGTGTCAGGATAGTTTGGTACGGCAGGTCACAGCAGTAGCACTTTGAAGAACTTTCTTTCATGTATTAAGTAACTATTTGCAAAGATTAGGATCTGAATAGACACAGGTAGTGAAGAAAGTAGTATTGTAGGGAAAAGAGCGTGTGTTATTGTGTTGGAAAATTTAGAATTTTTTTACTATTTTTGTATAGCTGTTAGGGCATAGAATTTTCAGGCGATAGACACAGACGCAGAGTGACGCAGAGACGCAGTGTGACGCAGCATCATATAAATCAGAATTAAGAATTAAAATTTTTCTCCGTTTGCAAGCGCACAGGTAGAGATTGGAGACTGTAGCAGAGCAGACAGACCATTAGCCGAGAAGTCAGGACGTTGATGTTGTTGTTGGTTCAACCAACTGGTAAGTGGTTGTACAGTTTTGTAGATAGGGTTGTGGTGTGTTTGCCGGCCGAAGTGGCCGTGCAGTTAAAGGTGCTGTAGTCTGGAACCGCAAGACCGCTACGGTCGCAGGTTCGAATCCTGCCTCGGGCATGGATGTTTGTGATGTCCTTAGGTTAGTTAGGTTTAACTAGTTCTAAGTTCTAGGGGCCTAATGACCTCAGCAGTTGAGTCCCATAGTGCTCAGAGCCATTTGAACCATTTTTTTTTGTGGTGTGTTGAAAGAATTTCCATGCTAACGAGGGCACAAGCCAAAAGGTTACGTGAGAGACAGCAAGTAGACAAGATGGGGGAGAATCAACCAGATAGACAGCAAGTAAAGCAGCTTATTGAGAACAAGACAGAAGGTGAATCTGAAAATAGGACAGACGGTGAATCGGAGAATAGGACAGTCGGGGAGCTGCAGAATCAGCAGGCTCAGTTAGACTGGGATAAAATTGAGACGCATCAGACAGATGGGAATAGAAGGGATGAGAACATCGAATTTCCAGAATATGAAATTCCAGGTAGGGCACATTCTGAGCCACGTAGGAAATGGCAAAGAGTAGAAGCGAAACGAGCACAGGATACGCGTTTGTTTGCCGCATATTCAGGGACAGAATACGCGTCAATACAGTCAATGAACCGGCAGTTAGCTAACGTTCAAAGAGAAGTAGTCAGTGAGGAAGAGGGGAAACATTTGGAATACGTCGAAACTATCGTACACATTCTAAATATGCCCCAACAACAGACACAGAATTTTGCGGAGTTACGAGCGAAACGAAAAGATTCCGTAACAGACGCAACTGTACCTGCAAACACAAGACATACACAACAGAGAAGGCAGAATGCGGAGTTGTTTGCGCCACGTAATGGTTCAATGACAAACGCAACTAGTCCTCAACACAGACAGCACGGGTTATTTCAGTTATCAAACTTAGAAACGCCACAGCATAGCCAAGTAAACGACGTAACAGACCGAGTAGAAAACAATAGATCGAGAATACATAGTTCAGCAGAAGGTAGTGTTACAGGACAGGACGCGATCATGGAGATGTTACAAAAAATGAACGCTAGTATAACGAAACAGAATACACAGATAACAAAACAGTATCAGGAATTGAAACAAGATAATCAGGAATTGAAACAGGACAATCAGGCTATTAAGACACGGATCGAACAGTTTAAAATCCAGATGGAAGAAGGGATCGCCAGAATTGATAGTCAGATCTTTCAGATAAACAAAGACGCGAAAGAATCTAGAGAAAGAATTCAGGTACTAAAACCAGGTCAGTAGCAATTACGCACTGACGTGGACGAGGTCCAATTAGACGTCGTGAACGTTGACAAGAAGGTGGAACGTTTTACGAAGAAAGTCACTCGAGTAGCAATACAAATTTCGGAAGAACAAGCAATTCAAAGCAAGGTCGCAAAGGTTGCACTGAAAAAGTATGATCAGCGGATTAATAAAATAGAACTTAAAACAAAGATCAGTTTGAAAAGCATAGAGTTGATACAAACTATCGAAGAAAAGATCGATGCCGATTACATCCGTAGCGAAACAACAGACGCGTCAAACATTAACTGAGTACTCGAACACGCGCCGTGTAAGAAAGTTCAAGTAGAACCAAGGCTAGACGTAACACTCGCACAGAAGTCGAAACAGAAAACCCAGATAAAAGTAATACATGACGTGCTACAAGATCAGGCACAGTACCCAGAAAAACGGAACACATACATTCAGCCGATATCAATCGAAAGACAGGCAACTGAACCAGTAAATCCAATGACACAACATAATAGCAACACAGGTGCTATAACACGAACGACGAGAGGAGAAAGACACGAACAACACTTTTGTTCACCAATGATACGATATGACGCGGGTATGAGTCAGGAAATTCAGAATAGGCAGACAAGCAGTAGATTACCAGAGAATAAACAATGACACAAGCAGTGGCAGATTATTTGAGTCCATGAATCAGCCACAAACCGGATTTATCAGTAGATGTGATACATACCACTTCCTTATAGTTAGAAAATTTCAACATTTCAAGGAAGAAGGCGGTAGTTTGCAACCACGCACATTCATCGACCAGTTTCAAGTAGGCTTACCAAACCACTGGAGCGTAGGTAACAAACTTGACTTCATTTGTGCACACATGTCAGGGACAGTAGCAGAGATGATGCAAAAGATCGCGGCTACCTGTACGTCTTACCTACAGTTCAGAACAGCATTTCTCGAAAGATATTGGTCCAAGGAGGCGCACAACAAAATTAAATACGAGTTACTTCAGATGACACCATATGAAAACTCAGGAGAGAAAAGCGTGGTAAAATTCTTTGATACAATGGACAAAAAGAATCAATGCCTAGACAAACCATACAGTAACGAAGAGCTGATACGTCTGTGTAGAATGAAATTACCGGTAAAGTATCAACAGGCAACAGTAGGAAAAAATGAAAATACCGAAGAATTCAATGAGGTTTTAAGGGAACTTGAATTTATGTTTAAAGAAGACGAGGTGAAAAAAAAGAAAGGAAAGGGAACAGCAAAAGGAGAGGACTAGGAACGAATATTCCAGTAATAATAATAATCGTAATCCTAACACCAATAATGTCAGGCAATTTAACAGACAAGGACAGTGGCACAATAAAGTCAATTGGCATAGAAACGATAACCAGAATAATTGGTATCGAAATAGTAACGGTAATGGACACTCATACAGTGGCGGATATGGAAATTATGGTCCACAGAGACAAGAACAACACAGCAAAGAGAAACCAGATGTAGAAGTTCGGCCACCGAATACTGCAAAACGTAAAGATTGAATTGAAAAATGCGGAAGAGGTTAGGCAAACTAACCTACACCCTATCTTGTACTAACCACTAAATAAAAAAATAAATTAAGAATCAACAAAATACAATAATTAAAAGAAAAAGAGACACAATACACACTAACAATATCTTGTAGTATCAAGTACACTACAAAATGCACAATGAATGGTACACAACAATTAAAAGAATGAAGAAGTGGTAGGACATAATTAGAATAAAGAAAAGATATCATGTATATACAATAATTTTTGCCACTATCAGAAAATTTTTGCATTATATAAAATCAGAGTTTTTTTTGTAAATAACAAATATATGTAAAACAGAAATTGTAAATATTTCTACACGTCAGAGAGACATCGCCACGAACGCCAATCACCAGCTCCCTTAACACCAGATGCTTCGAGATAGCGACGGAGAGGGTACAGACATGTTGAGAAAGCACTTAGGGCAATAACAACAACATGAAGACCAACGTCACACTGGAAATGCAGGTCGCAACCAGGTTGGACTTCAGGAGGACAACGTTCAGCATGGACATTTCATATGTCAGGACACTGCTACACAACAGAAGAGTGTGGGGAGAATCACAATATGACGAGACGATAATGAAGGTACAAAAAATTACTAGGATCTAAAAACTTATCAAGTAACAGTAGGAAAGGCAGTCAGATCCGACAAATCTTATATCACTCCTACACTAAGATTCACATATTCCTAGCCCAAGAAGAACAGAAGAATGCAAGAAAGAAGAGAAGAACAGAAGGTGCAAGATGAAGAAGGGCAGAAGACAGCAAGATACCTTTCTCTCCTATCCTACAAAGCAAACGGTCACAGAAGCTTTTAGTTCGGGAGAGAAACCGCACAACGGGACGCCGGTCCCTTCAGAGGATGACCCAGCCTATGTTGGCCGGTGACCGCCCGTGTAGCAGACAGCGTGGGCCCGAGTGAAAAGGGGGAACGACCCCGTGTTTGGCTTAAAAGCAAATTCCGCTACATTGTGTGGGAATGGCCAGCCTGCGCATTCTTTACACATAGCACGCAATTTCAGAGATTTTCACAGGGAGACAGCAAACGCTGGGAATTTCGTAGACGTCCGAATCCGTTAGAAAGGAAACTTTATTTTTCAATTTTGTATTTTTACATTATCTGTGTCCTTTATTTTTATTCCTAATAGTTTGTTAAAGAGCTACACTAACCGCTTCAATATGGTTCAAATGGCTCTGAGCACTACGGGTCTTAACTTCTAAGGTCATCAGTCACCTAGAACTTAGAACTACTTAAACCTAACTAACCTAAGGACATCACTCACATGCATGCCCGAGGCAGGATTCGAATCTGCGACCGTAGCGGTCGCGCGGTTCCAGACTGTAGCACCTTGAACCGATCGCCCACCCAGGCCGGCCATGCCCCTTCATTTCTTTTGTTCAGATGTCCGGCTGCTAAGATGTTGTGCTACGTCACCATGGCATGAATATTCGCCCACAGTTTTCGTATACACTTTTCGTATATTCTTATCTGTCTTCCTACATCGAAACTTCTTTATATCACTATGACCAAAGAACTTTTTTTCTAATTCTTGACATCAAGCTGTCACTTCTCAAACATTTATTCAAGTAATCTTTAGTAGCGGCATTCCATACGACTTTTCGTTGCCTGTAATTATCTATAAATATAAGCATCCTCCCTTTGAAGTCAGTACGCTTCATAGCATAACCTAAAACACTACACTATGAAACGTACTGGAGCGTAACGTAAGGCCACCATTTCTAGGAAATTACGCGTTCACTAATGCACATGATTAGTTGTGCTGTTGGAAATATATACATATGCGCTAGGATGAATAGCAAAAAAAGCATCGTGTTGACGCCCTTTACTCCATCACCGATCTGTTCACCGATTTGGTTGTGCGTGTTGGATCACTCTCGCGCTTCGAGAAGGGTGGCGCTTTATTTAACATACTGGACTCGCATTTGGGAGGATAAGGATCAATTCGGCGGCGGACAATCTTGATTTAGGTTTTCCGTGATTTCCCGAAATCTCTCCAGGGGAGTACTAGCCTGGCTCTATCGAAAGGGCAAGGTAGATATCCTTTGCACATACTTGATTAGCTCCGAGCTTGTGCTCCGTCTCTAATGACATCGATGTCGATGGGACGTTAAGCTCTAATCTTCCTTCCTTGTTTCCTTCGCGCTCACACCACAGCAGAAGCAACTGGCCAGCTCACGGCGGCAAACGGTAGGTGGACGGGTTGTGGTTTGGGGGGATGGGGGGAGGAATGGGAAGTATGAGGAATCGCTGAAGAAGGCAGCTTCGTACGAGAAGCCTGTCAACGAATGTGTTCTATAGCCGCTAACGTCGGTTCTACGGAGGTGTACCGCATCACGATGGCTAATGTCTTTCGTGGCAAATTTATTTCCTGCGTCTCTTCTAATGGTGAAAAATGACCATTTTTAACCAGAAAACATGGTGGAGCTAAGAATGAAACATAATATTTCTTCCGATCGATGCATGCTTAGATGATTGTCGTTTTCGGAATAAGTTTAAACTGACATCAACTTGCATTTCGTGACCATTTAAGGGGCTCCGGAAAGGCTCAAAATCATGAATAGTTCAATTTTTACTTTTTTGCGTTTTCTGAATCTGAAGACTATTACCTTTTAATAGATATATAATTTATTCAATTCCGAAGACTACAACTATTTTTAAATTTTTTTTGAAATGTGTTCTACATGGGCGTGACCCACTGTGGCGCTTTTAAACTGCTGTCAAATGGTGTTATTATTAACGTCCGTGTTCATCAGGTACATTTTAGTGATGTGAGATAAAGTATGTGTTGTGGCTAACCTGTGATGGTTCAATATATATCGCTGGCGTGATTGTCGATTGTTTCATGTTTATTTACTCTGTCGTTATCTCGAAAATATTCGTAATTAATTCTGTTTCTTGAGTCTCTGTTTTGTTGAAGTATAATAATGAGTAAAAGAAAAGTTATTAGAAATCCTCTGAAGGCTTTTAAGAAAAGGAGAAATGTTGGAGAGCCAAAGGTATGTGTTATTACTGTAAACAATAAAGACGATAACCAAGTAAGTGAACCTAACCTCTCAAGTACACCTGCCCATAGCAGTCAAAGTGGGAAAGAAAATACTTCACAGAAGAAGCTTGGTTAAATGAGTGAAAACTATGAATGTTTTATGGGCGAATCGGATGTGAATGAAATATTTGATATGTCTGTTCTCAAAGGAATTTTTTCAAACTGCACTAAAAAGTTAATCCAATCTTTGTCGCTCGATTCCCAAAACTTTTATTTTCTCATACTAATTACATGTTTTCTAAGGATCTTCCAAACATATTTGTTTCAAACTTTCAGTAAATGTTACACAGTACCTTCTGCATAATTTAACACAGCCTTTTTCCAAAAAACTGTATATTTTTGAATATATAAATAAAAAATTGCAAAAAAATGTTGTGAATTTTCATTACAATTGAAAAAAAAATCATCTTTAATAACTGAACTAAAATTTTGTAAAATCCCTGTGTTAAGTTGTAGCCCATATTCCAATAAATAATCTGTAAAAAGTTCAACTTCCTACCTCAAATACTTTGTGAGGAAAGATGTAATTTATAAGCGTTATTTTAACATTGCAAGTATAGGGCGTTCCGGAGCCCCTTAATACCACTTTCTGAACACGACAAATTCTAAGACAAGCTTTTAAGGTGAAGTCTGTCGCTGAGCCTCTGTGGGTGGATTTCGTTCTGTTCTTGAGGAACAAAACGTAACTCGCACAAGTATGTAGGTCCAAACGTGTACATAATCCTGGCTGCAGACTTGAAAAGTTGGATATTTTTTTAAGGATAATTTACATGCAAGTCTACTTGACAGGTTTAATTATTAGACTTGCACACAACTGCTTCTCACATAGTGGTTGTGTTAAGTTCTGACAATAGCTGACCTTCCTACACTGACACCTGCAAATTCATGTTTGTCTCTCTGCTTCGAAGTCCCTAGCCCAGCTATCATGCTGCTTTACATCGATATATAATGGGATATTCTCCATTGTAATCATTATGACGTAATCATGCAGTCGTGGGAAAAAAAATTGATATACGGTTGTTCATGTAGAATAACTTTAATTATTAGAACTGAAGAGCACAACCTGAAAAGTATTTGGTAAATTAACAGTATGAGGTTTCCTACCTAATTTGTACATATAAAAGTAATAACTAAATTATCCTACTGTAAAAAGAAAATAAAAACTCTTTATCGACTGTCTTCTCACAGTGGGGAAAAAGTTATTCATACATCGGCAGAAATGTAAGCACAGAAACGACTAACGAACCGCTTGCAGCAAGAAACGCCTTCAGTGGCACGCTGCCATACGTGTATATTGGTTCTAATACGCGGTGAATGCCGTAAAACAGCAAGATAGTTCGCAAAGGGAAGTGAACAACTGCGGACGAAAGGTAAATAATTATCTTCTAATATGAGAAGAGAAATCATTTTCAGAAATAGTTGATACTATTGGAATAAATTAGAAAATTGGGCAGCCCATAACACAGCGATTTAGAAAAAGAAATGCTCTCATTAATAGCGAAGGAAAAGCTGACCACAGATGCTAACGCTAAGAGAACGAGATATGTTAATAAAGATGGTCAGAAAAGATCCTAAACTGACAGTTTCTGAATTGTCTGCGCTTGTTAATGATCAATTTGGGAAGGAAATTACACCAAGGTCTTTTCGCTGTATCTTACGTAGTGCAGGTTATAGAAGAAAACCATACATTAGCAAGAAGATCAGGAAATTGAGACTTCAATTTTCTCGGGAGCACATAAACAAAACACAAGTTTCTAGGACAAGATACTGCTCACAGATCAAAGTAAATTTAACATATTTGTAAATTATGACAGAAGTTTGTGTGGAGACGACCAGTTACCGAGCTGGATCCCAAACACATTCAACCCACAGTAAAGCAGGCCGGTGGAGGAATAATGGTATGGTGATGTGGGCTGCAACTGGTGCTGGGCAACTAATTCTTGTTCAGCGTAACGAGGACAGGTTTCAGTGTTTAAGTATCCTGAAGGATAACCTGCAAACAAATGTTGATAGTTTGGGTTTAGACGCATACTACTTTCAACAAGACGGTGACACCAAGCATACAGCGGAATTTGGCCGTCTGTGGTTGATGTACAACACTTCCCGTGTTCTCAGGTTCCCACCAAAGAGGGCAGACCTTAATCCAACTGGACATCTTTGGAGTACGATTCAAACAATGGTCAGGAAACATGAGATACCAGATAAGAGTGCTCTGAACTAATCTCAACAACCAGAATGCCAACTCAGAGACTACGAAAGAACTGGTTTATTCCATGCCAAAGAGGTTGACAGAAGTGATACATAGTACATAAATACAAGCATACATAGCATAGCGCAAAGTACTAACATTACCTTTATATTTATGTACGCTTTAATTTTCTTTGTATGAATGGGTACAATTTTCCCCACTGCGTGAAGGTAGCTGGTACAAAAATTTTATATACTTCTTGCACAAGGTAGTTAATCCTCTTACATGTACAGATTAGGACGGAATCCTCATACTGTCAGGTTACCAAATAACATGTTTAATTCTGATAAATAACATTAATGCACACGAACAACTGTGTATGAAAACTTTTCCGACTGTGTATGGTTGTAAGGCTACGGTGAACTTGAAATTCCTCTGAAGGCAGCGCATTGTTTGCCCGTGCTATCAGTTGGATAACGACGTCTAACCGCCTCTTTTTACCGCGAGTGCTCACTTCCGTAGCGATATCTCTTGAACAACCTTGGCGTCTTGTCGTCGTCCGTCCGCTTTGTTTATCTAGAGGTTAGATCTGGCTGGTGAACAAAAGTGTTGCTCTCCCTGTTTCGATGAAAAGATAGCCGTTAATTATTTAAGTTCTGGTAGGTATTTTATTCCTGAAGTGAACAGAAGTCCTTGTACCTTTTCTAATTTTACATGAAAGGTTTCCAGATGTATTTGTTGAAGCAAGAGCTGCAGTTCCGGGTTTTGTAACTGAATCATAGCCAATACACAGCCCTCACGCTATTCCTGGGCTACAGAATTTGATCGTTGTTTTCCAGTAAGCGATTTAATCAAGAGTGACATATTTTGCAAAAGATATAAATCTCGTATAGCTCGACAATGAAGTGTGTGCCTGGAACGACAATGATGTATTGTCGAAGTAGAGCTAGTTGCGTTTCCTGCACGAGTATGTCGTGTAGAATAGTTGAAGGGGTCGCCGGAAGAAAGTGCTAACCCACAACAACATATTTTGAGATGTCCCGTGTTATACGTTTGGTTAAATTGAAAAATAGCTCTTTCTAGCAGCACAATTCAAAGATAGCTCTTCTAACAGCACATGGGGAAAAACGTGTTGCCAACATGTGGTGCATTCGGAAGTACGACATAATAGTGTAATCAGACATCCTTACTTCTTTGATGGTTAGCAGTTTCTTTCGCCGACCGCTTCATTTATGAGCTCTGTGCATATGACAGAACAAACAGGAAGCGTCATCATGATCATTCATAATTTTTTCTGCTCTCTAAAGTATTTATCTAACCATTATTTCTTCATTCGTTCTACGTAGTTCCTTCCGTTTTCGGCTTAACTACTGAGCAATATCTTTAGAATTCTGACACTACCCGTTCCAGGCAAATATTCCTTTCATTTCCTTCTGCATTTTACTATTTTTTCATGTAGGTTAAATGTCTTCAGTTTTCAACGTCTTCATTTTTTCCTATACAGTGGGATATGGCCCATTACGCTTCTAAGGTACCTTATTTCTGCACTTTGTACTCTTCTGATCTCTTGTTACGTTAGTGCCAGTCCAGAATTCATTGTCAGATGTAATAACTTGTTGACATCCTGTACCGTTTTGTTATTATTAACTTTATTGGCACGGATTGGCTCACTTCCTCTGAATGCTATCACTAGGGTCTTTGATATAAAGATATTCAAATTATATTCCTATGCTACTTACATAAGTATCTGCAGCCTTCGTTGGAGATTGTCTTCTGAGTCCATTAAAATCTCTTGGCCAACGACAAAGAGCATTGTGTTTCCAGTGATGTTGTTAATATAAAATGAAATAGTGTAGATGACACATGCCATTGTCTAAGACAATGAATGAGTTGTCACTGCTTGTGTGGTGACATCTATAACTCTGATATTCGTTTTCAACAACAGACCTTCTATTGTTATTTCTAGATGTGAGAGATTAGTTCATAGCTTACTGTGTTTACTCTTTCTATCGCGTTTTCATGATCAATGAAAGCAATGGACATCGGTAAATTTTATTATCTGTGTTTCTCTATTAGCTGTGTCAAAGTGCGTAGACATTCAGTCCACAATCTGCCATGTGAACAGTGTTTTTGAGAGCTTCCAGTTACCTTTGCGTAAAGGAACCAGAATTAAATATTTTTTAATATTACTGTATACATATCATATTTCCTTATCAGTATGTCGTTTTCTATAATGCCAAGACGCCTTTGTTACAAATTTGTATTCCCTCTCCGCCTTTGTGCATAATACTGACTTTTCTATTTTTCGTTTTCACTGAGTTCTCGACTAGCTGTTTCTTTCTCTCGCCGCCACAGAGCAGAGAACTGTCCTGCCTCCTGGCACAAACTTCACTTGGTAACGCTGTAATCCTATTTCCATCCATATACCTCTTGCAAAATCGTCTATGAGTATTGCCTATGAGATGAAGAGGGAGAGCAGCCTTTCCGAAACGTCTTGCTCACACTGCATTCTTATACGGCAAGAAACTCGTGAAATTTTATTAATGTTATTCCAGAAGAATGGAAAAGAGAATTCATGATCTGTTATATGACGATCAGTTCGCCCTTAGGAAAGGTAAAGGCACCAGAGAAGCACTTTTGATGTTGCGGTTGATAATGGAAGCATGACTGACGAAAAATAGATACGCTCGTAGCATCTGTCAACCTTCGAAAAGCGTTCTACTTAGCGCAGCCACTCGTTTCGGAAGAACTGCGTGTGGTCAGATGGTTGTTGAAGCTGGAAAGTCTTCGCGTCTACAAGAAGGTCTTTAGAGACGGAGAGCAAGTTCAGATTGGGGAAGGATGGGGAAGAAAATCGGGCGTGTGCTTTTAAAGGAGCCATCCCAGAATTTGCCTCAAGCTGCTCATAGAGGTCATGCAAATCTGGATGGCCGGAAGGTGTCTGAACCACCGTCCTTTCAAGTGCGAGTCTAGTGTGCTGACAACTGTACGATCTTGCTTGGTCTTACATCTGTAGACGATGAGGAGAAGACGAAAGTGCCGAAGCAAAAGGTGACGAAAAGCGCAAGAAAAGGTTTCCAGTCAAGTATGTGTCTCTGTGTTGCGGAAGCAAGTAGCCAACACAGGTGTATGATTTGTGACGCAGGCACAATAATCGTTGCAAGCATTTAGGGTGAAGAAATTTCTTATATGAATGTAACAGCCGTCATTTCTTAGAAAATTATCATCACATAAAGAGCGCAAATACACTGCTGGCCACCGTAAATGCAACACCAAGAAAGACAAGAGGTAGCACAACAAGATTTATTTTGTGGATAACATGTTGACCAAGTATCAAATGATTACGTTTACAGACGTCTGTGACATGTCGTTCCTGCCAGAATCAGTAGCCAGAGTAGCCGCCATTGTTGGAGATCACCGCTGCCACACGTCTCGGCATTGAGTCAAAGAGACGTTGGATGTGTTCCTGGGGTACAGCAGCCCAAGCAGCTTCCACACGTTGCCAAAGATCATCTGGTGTGGCAGCTGGGGATGTAATCTGGGTCACTCGTTGAGCAACCATGGGCCACATGTTTTCTATCGGCGAAAGATCCGGAGACAGAGCCGGCGAGGGAAGCAATTCAATCTGGTTATTGACGAAGAACCTTTGGACAATGCGTGCCACGTGTGGTCGCGCATTATCCTGTTGAAATATGGCTGTGGCCGAGCCCTGAAGGTAAGGAAGGACAACTGGCTCCAGCACCTCGGATATGTAGCGCCGGCTATTTAAAGTACCGGCAATGCGTACTAGAGGCGTGCGAGAGTAATATCCAATACCGCCCCATACCATAATACCCGGTGCAAGACCAGTGTGGCGGTGCATAATGCAGCTGTCCAGCATCCTCTCTCCACGGTGTCTCCACACTCGAATCCGACCATCGTGGTGCTGCAGACAGAAGCGTGCCTCGTCAGTAAAGACAACGTAATTCCATTCTGCCGTCCACATCCGTCTGTCATCACACCATTGGCGATGGAGACGTCTGTGGTTCTGCGTCAGTGGTAGATGAAGCAATGGACGTCTTGCGGACAGACCACTCTGCTGTAAACGGCGTCGAATGGTACGCTCAGACACTGGATGATGCGTTACAGACGCTATGTGCTGTGCTATGGTTCGGGATGTCACTGAGCGATCCGTCACTGCCATGCCCACAATTTGCCTATCAGCACGTGCAGTGGTGCACCGAGGTGAATGCGACCGACCACGTCGGTCCGTCGTACCCTCCTGCATCCAACGGTCACATATCCGCATTACAGTTGTTTGGTTACGTCCAACACGACTAGCGATTTCTCTGTATGATAATCCACAATCTCGGTAAGCCACTATCCTTCCTCTGTCGAACTCGGATACTTGATCGCTGTTGTCTACGAGGCATAACTGATCGTCTTGTGAAACAACGACAAGGTAAACACACGTGCCGAACGTACACTCGTCGAAATCGCCAAGCCTTAAATGGCGCTATGAGGTGGCGCCACAGGCGCGCGTGATGTGCGTCTGCGCTGAAATTCTAATCAGTTGCATATCTCATCGCTGCCAACCCATGGTGTAAATTTCACTTGATTCGGATGCTTCCTTCCGGGTGTTGCATTTACGGTGGCCAGCAGTGTATTTACTGTAATCAATGTCGGGCTAGTGGCATCGTTTGCGGTTGATGCCACGACGCATTACAGAGATAGACATTACTCGCAGACAACGCACACCTTGACCAACAATTGCACGCTTGCACCGCATTCGAAATGCCAGTTCCGTTTCAGGCCAAAGAGCGCTTATTCTGAATAATGAGCAGCGAATAAACGGCACATTTCCTGCTGAACTCGCCTTTGGTACACGGTGTCACTTGTACACATTGTCGAGTAACACTATATGCTGTTATTACTCTGCTTTATCTCTTTCTCAGCTGCAAATACGTCTTTGCTGTCATCCTCGTCAGATTTAACACTTACTTAGACGGATAATGCTCTTTAGCGTATACGCTGTTCTTACCCAGACATAATAAGTTCCTGTGTTAGTGTTGTGTTTCTGTCTTCTTGCCCATGCACCCATCACACTCAAGTGTGTCTGACCAGGAGCACAATTTACTTATAGGACATGAACTTTGAGTCTTCTAACTACACTCCTGGAAATTGAAATAAGAACACCGTGAATTCATTGTCCCAGGAAGGGGAAACTTTATTGACACATTCCTGGGGTCAGATACATCACATGATCACACTGACAGAACCACAGGCACATAGACACAGGCAACAGAGCATGCACAATGTCGGCACTAGTACAGTGTATATCCACCTTTCGCAGCAATGCAGGCTGCTATTCTCCCATGGAGACGATCGTAGAGATGCTGGATGTAGTCCTGTGGAACGGCTTGCCATGCCATTTCCACCTGGCGCCTCAGTTGGACCAGCGTTCGTGCTGGACGTGCAGACCGCATGAGACGACGCTTCATCCAGTCCCAAACATGCTCAATGGGGGACAGATCCGGAGATCTTGCTGGCCAGGGTAGTTGACTTACACCTTCTAGAGCACGTTGGGTGGCACGGGATACATGCGGACGTGCATTGTCCTGTTGGAACAGCAAGTTCCCTTGCCGGTCTAGGAATGGTAGAACGATGGGTTCGATGACGGTTTGGATGTACCGTGCACTATTCAGTGTCCCCTCGACGATCACCAGTGGTGTACGGCCAGTGTAGGAGATCGCTCCCCACACCATGATGCCGGGTGTTGGCCCTGTGTGCCTCGGTCGTATGCAGTCCTGATTGTGGCGCTCACCTGCACGGCGCCAAACACGCATACGACCATCATTGGCACCAAGGCAGAAGCGACTCTCATCGCTGAAGACGACACGTCTCCATCCGTCCCTCCATTCACGCCTGTCGCGACACAACTGGAGGCGGGCTGCACGATGTTGGGGCGTGAGCGGAAGACGGCCTAACGGTGTGCGGGACCGTAGCCCAGCTTCATGGAGATGGTTGCGAATGGTCCTCGCCGATACCCCAGGAGCAACAGTGTCCCTAATTTGCTGGGAAGTGGCGGTGCGGTCCCCTACGGCACTGCGTAGGATCCTACGGTCTTGGCGTGCATCCGTGCGTCGCTGCGGTCCGGTCCCAGGTCGACGGGCACGTGCACCTTCCGCCGACCACTGGCGACAACATCGATGTACTGTGGAGACCTCACGCCCCACGTGTTGAGCAATTCGGCGGTACGTCCACCCGGCCTCCCGCATGCCCACTATACGCCCTCGCTCAAAGTCCGTCAACTGCACATACGGTTCACGTCCACGCTGTCGCGGCATGCTACCAGTGTTAAAGACTGCGATGGAGCTCCGTATGCCACGGCAAACTGGCTGACACTGACGGCGGCGGTGCACAAATGCTGCGCAGCTAGCGCCATTCGACGGCCAACACCGCGGTTCCTGGTGTGTCCGCTGTGCCGTGCGTGTGATCATTGCTTGTACAGCCCTCTCGCAGTGTCCGGAGCAAGTATGGTGGGTCTGACACACCGGTGTCAATGTGTTCTTTTTTCCATTTCCAGGAGTGTATATTCAACATCGTCATTTCTACAGGGCCTACATTTTTCGTTGGGTTCAGAGCTGGCGGTATGGGGGAGCCAGCACAGGAACTGGAACTCACCGCTGTGTTCCTCGAACCACTCACATTCCTGGTCTTATGACATGGCGCATTATCTTGTTGAAAAATCCCACTGCCCTCAGGAAACATGATCTTCTTGAAAGGGTGTTCGTGTTCTGTAACCAGTGTACGATACTCATTGGGCGTCATCGTGCCTTGCACAAGCTCCGTTGCACCCATGGATGCCCACTTGAACGTTCCTCAGAGCATAATGGGGTCGCCAACAGCTTGTCTCCGTCCCGAAATCCAGGTGTCAAGGAGCTGTTCCCGCGAAAGACGACGAATTCGCGTACTCCCATTTGCATGATGAGGAAGGTAACGGGATTCATTCAGACCATGCAACGCTCTGTCACTGTGCCAGCGTCCAGTGTCTATAGTCAATTGGCCATTTCAGTTGCAGTTGTCAATGTAGTGTTAACATTGGCACATGCGTGGGTCGTCGGATGCGAAGGCACATCGTTACGAGTGCTCAGACACGCTTGTACTCTGCCCAGCATTAAAGTCTGATGTTGTATTGTATTGTATGTTAACCAGGGGCCTAGAAACGACAGAGAGGCTCCGTCCCCGCCGCAGCCGCAGTGGTCCACAACCCCACGACGGCTACCGCAATCCACGTCACCCCTCCGCCGTCCCACACCCAACCCAGGGTTACTGTGCGGTTCGGGGTTCGGGGCCCCCGGTGGACCCCCCCCCCCCCCCCCCGCAGGGAACGTCTCACACCAGACGAGTTTAACCCCTATGTTTGCGTGGTAGAGTAATGGTGGTGTACGCGTACGTGGAGAACTTCTTAGCGCAGCAATCGCCGACATAGTGTAGCTGAGGCGGAATAAGGGAAACCAGCCCGCATTCGCGTGGCAGATGGAAAACCACCTGAAAACCATCCACAGACTAGCCGGCTCACCGGACCTCGACCCAAGACCGCCAGGCGGATTCGTGCCGGGGACCAGGGGCTCCTTCCCGCCCGGAAAGCCGTTCGTTAGACCGCGCTGCCAACTGATCGGGCAAAGTCTGATGTTAGTTCCACCACAGTTCACCGCCTGTCCTTTCTTACCATTCTGCCCAGTCTATGGCGCCCGACCTCTGTAATGAGGGGTGACCGTTCAGTACCGCGAGGTCTGGACGTGGTTTCATCTTCGTTTCGCCACGTGTTGTAGACACTCACCACAGTTTCAGAAATGCTCATGCTGAGCCTCCAGGACACCACAATCTGCCGTCTGTCAACCTCAAACAGACTGTGCACCTTCCCCGTTCTACACACGGAGAGCACATTCACTGATACTATACGCACCGTCCGTGTGTCTGACCAGCAGTCATTCCTCAGCAGGTTATGCTGCTGTCGCCTGGACTGGTTTACGTCGGGAGTAGGTCGGTGGTCATATTGTTCTGTATGGAAGTATGGATGTATGTTCGACGTCACACCCTAAACCACTGGGCCAGTTCCAACCAACTTGGTACACAAATCACTTGATATCACTTACTGTCTGGAAAGAATCTCTGTGGTGATAAGAACCACCTACCCACCAAAGGGATAGGAGTGCGAATGAGAACGCAGTATAGCCCATGATGCGCTAAAACCCATATTTTCTTCATCCAGTTTTTGAGACGATAGCAGTTAGTGAGTTGTAACAAACTTTACACATAATTTCAAATCTTAAGAAACTTTTTCTAGCTGCCAACTACAAGAACGAATAAAGGGAAAAATTCATCGCTTACTAAATTTTCGGTTTTCATGTCAATAAAACTGCCACATGGCATACGATCTTTTAATTTATTACTATGAACAGTATCCGGGACACATTTTGCAGACAGTATTCATACAAATTACTGAATGTACCAGCAAAATCATGTCATTGTCGAGACATAGTTCAGGAGATGTGACGTCGTAAACACTAACAAGGGAAACTCCCCAACATACCTCCCTCAGATTGAGTGGATAAAACGGCCTCAAAAGCCGAACACAGATCAGGCACGAAAACAGGAATAAGGTGTACTGAACTGTAAAAAAAGAAGCCAAATAGAAGCAATGAACAGTCCAAGCTTAAGATGTGCAATATCGAGCAACTTGCAATATCCACAGCTTCGTGGTTGTGTAGTCACGGTGTTGGAGTACAAAGTAAGAAATCCGTGTCCAGATCTCCCTCGTGCCACATTTTATTTCACAAGGTTCTGAACTTTTCGTCCTGTCATTGATCTTGGCAACTGTCTTATTACAAACTGGATCTATATAATATGAGTCATGTGATAAGAATATGTTACCATCAAAAGTAAATGTGATGAATAGAGAGAGCAGGCGAGATGCCGCATAGACCTCTCACAACTGAACGGGTGTGCACTACACTATGTATCAAAGTATCCTAACACCTGGCTGAAAATGACTTACAAGTTCGGGGCGCCCTTCATAGGTAACGCTGGAATTCAATATGGTGTTGGCCCGCCCTTAGCCCCTGATGACAATTTTCACTCTTTCAGGCATACGTTCAATTAGATGCTGGAACGCTTCTTGGGGATGGCAGCCCATTCTTCACGGAGTGCTGCACTGAGGAGAACTATCGATGTCGGTCGGTGAGGCCTGGCACGAAGTCTGCGTTCCAATACATCCAATGACGTCCTATAGGATTCAGGTCACGACTCTGTGCAGGCCAGTCCATTACAGGGAAATTATTGTCGTGTAACCACTCCGCTACAGGCGGTGCGTTATGAACAGGTGCTGGATCGTGTTGAAAGATGCAGTCGCCATCTCCCAATTGCTCGTCAACACTGGGAAGCAAGAACGTGCTCAAAATATCAACGTAGGCTTCTGCTGGGGTAGTGCCACGCAAAACAACAAGGGGTGCAAGCCCCCTCCACGAAAAACACGACCACACCATAACACCACCGCCTCCGAATTTTACTGTTGGCACTACGCACCCTGCAGATGACGTTCACCGGCATTCGTTATAATCACCTCCTGCCATCGGATCGCCACATTGTGTACCGTGATTCGTTTTTCCACTGTTCAGTGGTCCAATGTTTACGCTCCTTACACCAAGCGAGGTGTCGCTTGGCATTTACAGGCGTGATGTGTGGCTTATGAGCAGCCGCTCCACCACGAAATTCAAGTTTTCTCACCTTCCGTCTGTCATAATACTTGCAGTGGATCCTGATGCAGTTAGGAATTCCTGTGTGATGGTCTGGATAGATGTCTGCCTATTACACATTACTTCCCTCTTCAGCTGTCGGCCGTCTCTCTCAGTCAACAGACGTGGTCGGCCTGTATGCTTTTGTGCTGTACGTGTCCCTTCACGCTTCCACTTCACTATCTAATCAGAAACAATGGACCTAGGAATGTTTCGTAGTGTGGAAATCTTGCTTACAAAGTAATGATACAAGTGACACCTAAATCACCTGACCACGTTGAAGTCCATGATTTCCGCGGAGCGCCCCATTCTGTTCTCTCACGATGTCTAATGACTACAGAGGTTGCTGATACGGAGTAGCTGGCAGCACAATGCATCTAATACGAAAAGCGTATGAATTTGTGGGTGTCCGGATACTTTTGATCAGATAGTGTATGTTGCGACAAAGGAATTCAAGAGCCTAAGCTCCAAAACGGAGCGCAAGAGACATAACGTTAGGTACTTGTGTAGATCAAGGAGGAGGTTCGTACGTCTGGAGATACCCTTACACCTCTTTCTTGCAAACGGACGTTATACCAAGATAAAGACATAAACTTAAATACAGCGAAGGGAGACGTTAATGATCAGACGGACGGTTCATAATTTTGTGAAAAAAGAGGGCACGAGGGACCTCTGAACACGGATCTACCCCTTCGCAGTCCATCATCGTGCCCACATAACCACGACGGCGTGGTTGTTCAAATTTGCTCGATATCGCACATTTGACCTTGGACCGTCCACTGATTATATTTTTTTTCCACAGTTTATTGCATCTTCTTCTTGTTTTCGTGCCTGATCTGTGTTCAGCGTTTTACGGATTACCTGCTGCGCCATCTTACCACTGAATCTTTGGGGTGGGGAGTGTGCGACTGTGAGTTTCCCTTGCAAGATGCGTGAAAAACTAGAGCATCATGTATGAGTTTAATTTTATTACGTCTTTGTTACTCACTCTATTCGCAACCCATTTCATAGACAGTATCCATATTTGCCGTTGAATGAACCTTGTAAGAGGTCCGAGCAGATTTAATTTTTATGTATTGCTCATGCGCTGCCTGCGATATGCAAGGTATAAGAGAATCTCTGACCAGAGAGCAGTGTTGACTGCAGTAGGAACTGTGTAGCTGTAGCAGTAAGTTGTTGCTACTCTGCAGTCTGCTCTGGTCTGGTCTGGTGTATCATGTTGGGTGGCCCGGTCGCGGTGCAGCGATGTCGGAGCCTGAGTATTATTGTATAAGGTAAAAAGCAGCCTCGTGCATGTGTTGTAATGTTATCTCAAGTCCCATGTAAATGTTTTAAAAATGTCCTAATAATAATCTTTCTCATATAAAGTAATTTTTTAACAACCATTCATTTCAATTTAAAGAATTTACTAATTTCTCCAATCCATCCATGATCATCCCGATTATTGTAAAAGAAAAATCAGTTGTTACCCTTTCATAAATGACAAATCTATCGGCCAGCATTGCACAGGGCTGTGCCAGAAAAATTTATTGTAAGAGCAGATATATATGCGGTATCCGGCGACTTCACTGAGGTAAGAATTTTTCTCCTTTTTATTCAGAATGATCTTTCAGGGCCGGCCGAAGTGGCCGTGCGGTTAAAGGCGCTGCAGTCTGGAACCGCGAGACCGCTACGGTCGCAGGTTCGAATCCTGCCTCGGGCATGGATGTTTGTGATGTCCTTAGGTTAGTTAGGTTTAACTAGTTCTAAGTTCTAGGGGACTAATGACCTCAGCAGTTGAGTACCATAGTGCTCAGAGCCATTTGAACCATTTTTTTTTATCTTTCAGGGCCATGATGCAGCACTGCTGACGTCCAAAATTTACCAGGTTAAATTCATAGTCAATTATTAAAAAGTCATAAGTGAGCGACAATTTAATTGAGAGGTTAGTTACGTTGTATTATTACCAGGTTACTGAATTTATTTTTTATTGGGACGTTACACTGAATGTGAACGACATAATTATAATTTTTACTGTTGAGAGGTTTAGGAATTTTTCTGTTTTGTGGTTACACTAAATGTGAATGAATTTTGTGAGGAGGTTAAATGTGAATGAAATTTTTGTAGGGAAGTTATAAAATGGGAAAAGAAATTTTGTGGGGAGTTTACAGTTGTCGACAACCTGCCAGGATCGTATTTTTGTGAATTTCTGAGAGGTAGTCAGTTATATATCTGCTCTTATTTACTTAAATGTAGTTTGCATCTCGCGCAACGCATTTAATAATTTGTCACTCTTTCTTTCATAGATCATCGGCAATTTATTGCTCTTTGTTGTAATTGTGTTTGTTCAATTTTTGCTTTGTCCTTGTTTCATTTTGTGCTTAATTTTGATTTGTGAAAAATGCCGCGAAAAACTGTTAACAGTACATCGCGATGTGCAATGAGTGAAATAGCCGACTCGAATAATTTGACCGATAATACCTGCAACAATCAGTGTAATAGCGATAATCCTCTAATTACTGCGTACCGACCACTAGCAATGATTTTAATTCTAAAGATGAGCAAACAAATTCAATTATGTTCACAGTAAATGTAACAATTGATGACGCGGCACGTTCTGATACAATGAACGCTGCCCAGTTTCACATACCCGGTTTGCAAAATTTGCATTGTGAAAATATAAATTTTTCCGACGAAGATGAACAATGTAGTCAGAATACGTCAGATTTATTTGATTCCGATGTAGTGGCCAACAGTGCACATCCGATTGGAAAACCTTTTCAAGAATCACAGAATGACCAAATGGTTATACAAAACGTGACACATACAGATACATCATCACACAGCACAGAGAATACAGCAGCTAATTTTGGCACGGATCGAGTTATAGCATTCATGCTACAACTTAATGAAAATCTCAAACAACAAATTAATGAAAATAATGAAAATCTCAAACAACAATTTAATGAAAAACAAGACAACAATTTCAAACAACTTAGTGAACAGATTACAGCCGTTGCCGCGCAATGTCATGATACTAAAGAACAATTACGTGAGGAAATTAAGGCTTCCGCTACGAACACCACCTACACAACAGTGAAACGCGTTACAGTAAATTTATACAGGAACAGAATAAAGTAAAGCAACAAGTCATGGAAACAATTACTGCACAAAGACAGGAAGATAAGCGTAAATTGTTTACGAAAGCAAAAACGTACGTAGACAACAATATTGCTACAGTATCAGACGAAATCAAACAGTTGAACACCGAATTGCGTGATGAAATCTCCAATCTTAAAACAAAAACAGACACACACACATTAGACTTTCAGACAATGACCAACAGACTTGAAAAGTTGGAATTAATACAGGATCCAGATGCCATCAAAGCAGACGTTAAGAAATCGAACAAAACCACACGTAAAATACAAAAAAAAATTAATGCTTGTGATACTAAAAACGATGATCAGGTAAAGCACTGGCTGAAAAATATGATGAATTGGCCAGTCGTATTGACGTTATCGAAAGTAATAATGACACCAAATCAGACGATACGTCACCAGTTTCGTTTAATCAAACACCCGAATTCCAAAATTTACAGCAGACGATCAGTGAGATAGGTTCGTCCAATAATACATTACTTAGAAAATTGTCAACTTTACAGCACGAATTGACGGAGATGAAAAATACTTCAGCCTCTAACACGGCACAGCATGCGCCACATTCCGAATATTTCTCACACTCACACAGCCAGTGTATCTTAGGTGACTTAGAGAGAGTACATGACTTAGAAGATTCCGAACAGACACAGACAAATAGAGTCTCATGCAATCCTGAACCTGCACAGACACTCAGAGACGATAATTTTAATTACAAACAGTCTCTATCGCTGAGAAAATTTAAGGTATGTAAGAATGACAGAACACAGATACATCCTTTGGACTGGATACGACAATTTGCTTTTGTATTTTCCCAGCTTGGCCTGTAATGCAGAAACTAGAATTGGCCTGGATACAACAATTTGCTTTTGAATTTTCACCGCCATTGCCTGTAACGCAGAAACTAAAATTTATTTGCAGCGCGTAATAGATCTCAGAGGATTCATTACGCTTCATTGAATATGTGCCGTAACGTGCACAGGGCCTCGAGCCGTAGTAGTGCTATTTCATGTTTAGTTTTCTGCACTGCTGCTTTCTCTTTTACTATCCTTTATACCTATCAAAACAGCTCTTCAACTATCGTTCTATCCAGAATTAGGAATGAGTAAAGAAAACCTGATATGACAAATTTTACCGAAAGTGACAGTTTTCTTTAGACACTCCCGAAATAACAACTACCGCCGTAATTTTAATAACAGATAAAATTGTAATCATCAGTATGTACAACATTTTCAGCAATCGTCAAAATTATCAGCAACAGCATTTTGGTAACAATAGAGGCTTTTCTCCGCAACAGCATCAAAGCCAGCCGGTTAGCATACTTAACCAACAATGTGGTTTGCAAGGTCAACCAAGCTTTAATGTTTCGCCGCCTACACGTATAGCGTCGGCTCTACCAAATAGTAACGCACAGCAACAAGGAAATCACTACGTACAGAAAACACACCATTTCAACTCATATCGCAATGCACCGTATACAAATGACTATCATGACAGACGTAAAAGTAATGAGCACAATTTCCTGCGTACGTTTAATAACAGTCGGTCTTACCAGCAGCAAAATCATCCGCAGCAACAGATTATTATGAATGAACCAGACAGTTGGTATCATCCCGAACATAATACGTCAGGAAGAAATAACAGAATAGTACAGATAGTTGAAATACCACAGCATCCTCCCGCGAATAACCGCACGTCAGAAAGAATTTGACTAGATACAGTACAGGTTGCATCTTCCAGCAACGCAAGCAATACTTTTGACACACAGAATCTTGTTCACGAAAATGTTATTACTTTTGACGACATCCGAGACACTCTTTTGCAGGAAAAACCAGCTATTCAAAAAACCATTTCACACCCTGTCATTGAAGTAAAGATTGGATCAAACAAATTTTCAGCAGTAATCGATTCTGGATCACCTATGTCAGTTATAAATGAAGAAACTTTCAACGAATGTAACAAAAAGAATACCTATCCTACATTACCATTGGGCAAAACTAAAGTAAAAGGAGCAGTATCCGATAAAGGAGTAGACGTAAAGTTACAGACACACTTATCATTTTGTATTGCAGGTCATACGTTTCACTCAAATTTTTGGATTGTTCCCTTATTGACAACAGACGTTATTTTAGGTACGAATTTTCTGATACAACACGACGCAATTATTGACTTTCAAAATTCCTATTTAATGTTAAAGGATGAAAATGTACAACTGGCATTAGAATTTCAGCACTCTCTATCTGCAGAAGAACAAACAATTAATCGGACAGAGGTCATTTCTGTATCACGTAACACGGACTGTCATTCCACATTGTTCACAGATACGTATGTTCACAACTATTATACACCAGACGAAGCCGACTATGACGTTATACAGATGATTTCTGATAAAGATAAACAGAGCAATGCAAATACAGACGACGGACGTACTCAACTACACAAAATTCTTTTACAGCAAGATCCAGTTTTTGATATAGTCCCTGGTACTATGTCCGGATTTATGTATGAATTTCAAGTTAAACAGCACGACACGTTTACAGCCAAACATTATCCCATTCCGTATATTCACAGAAATCAAGTTAAGAAAGAATTGCAAGCTATGCTTGACCAAGGAATTATTGAACCGGCAGTTAGTCCGTACATAAACCCGCTCCATATTGTTAAGAAAAAGGATGGTTCACTTCGCCTCGTACTTGATTCGCGTCACATCAATGACATTATTATTAATGAAACAGATCGCCCACAGACACTAGAAGAACTTCTACAGAAATTTCATGGTACTGCTATTTATTCCACATTAGATTTGAAATCGGGATTTTGGCAAATTGAGCTCCATACGAACTGCAGAAAGTACACAGCTTTTCTCTGTTTTGGTGACTGTTACCAGTTTTGCAAATTTATGTTCGGTTTAACTATTTCTTCAGCAGCATTTATTCGCGGTTTGAATACTATACTTCAGACAGAACTAAAAGACAGAATCACAACGTATGTAGACGACATTCTTATGGCAGAAGCTAACTGGTCTGAACACAATTTGTTTCTTGAACAACTGTTACAAACTTTTCGTGCACAAGGACTCACAGTTAATCTTAGCAAATCGTACTTTTGTAAAACTTCTATAAAATTTCTTGGACATGTAATTTCAGCAGAAGGCATTGCGCCTGACCCGGAAAAACTTCAAGCTCTACGTGATATTACTGTACCTACGACGAAGAAACAACTACGCAGCTTTTTGGGTTTAATTAACTTTTTTCGTAAATTTATTCATTACTCTGGTTTAGACACCCCTAGATTATGTCAATTGATAGGTAAAAACACTATTTGGTCCTGGGATATCCAAGCGCAGTCTCAATTTGTCAATCTGAAACAAGCTTTGTTGAATGAACCACTTTTATCACATCCAGATCTTACTAGAAATTTTTCCATTGCCACCGACAGTTCTAACACCACTTTAGGCGTACACATTTTTCAGGAAATTGAAGAAGATGGTTCTACAGTAATTAAAAACATCACCTTTGCGAGTCGCATTCTGTCACCTGCTGAACGCAATTATTCTGTTACAGAACTTGAAACATTATGTGTTGTATGGTCATTTACGAGATTTCGGCATTTTCTTTGTGGAAGACATACGACCGTTTACACAGACCATAGAGCTATCCAGTTTTTACATTCAGCAAAATTTACACACGACAGATTAAGCAAATGGAAACTTTATTTACAGGAATTTAATTTTACAATTGTTCACATTCCCGGTACACAAAATATTGTAGCAGACGCACTATCCCGTTCTCTCAGCAACAATCGGCAATACATCGCAACCAACTTCTGCAAAGTAAATTTCAGCGTCATGTATATCCAAGAAGTTGCATTTGAAAATTTCATTTCGGCGTCATTACGAGATATAGCACAAGAGCAGAGTAAAGACAACGTATGGAAAGAAATTAAACACCTTTGGCAAGATAGGAATAATGTTACCATCAGAAACCATTACACTGTACGCAATTACATTCTGTTTCGCCGCTCTCACCCTGACAGCAACAACTGGTTACTATGCATTCCTGACGAACTGGTTAACAAATTAATTTGGTATACTCATTTAAGTTACGCACATTACGGAGCCAGAAAATGTTTTCCTATACTGAGACAGAACTGTTATTTTGCCAACATGGAGAAACGTATTCGACGAGTATTAGCGTCATGTAAAATCTGCCAGAAATATAAGTCAGACACGACTTCACATATTCCTCCGTTACATCCCATTGTACCTGTGAAATTGAGACACATGGCCGCTGTAGACATTTTGGTCCGATTCACAGAATAAAGGTTTTTGTTACATCTTTGTCGCTGTTGAACTCACTTCGAAATTTGTAACCTTCACACCGTTACGCAAAGCTACTGCTAAAACTATTTCGAATGCATTTATAAAACATTTTCTATTTCATGTAGGACATGTATTGAAAGTAATTTCCGACAATGGACCACAGTTTCGATCTGCTATATGGACACGTATGTTACGAACAAGAAACATTTCTCCGATCTATACATCCAAGTATCACGCTTCTTCGAACCCTTGTGAACGACCAATGAAAGAAATTGGTAAACTATGTAGAATATACTGCCAGAAAAAACATATTGAATGGGATACACACATACTCTCATTCCAGGATGTAATTAATTCCATTCCAAATGAATCTACTATGCTATCTCCGACCGTTATACTGAAAAATGTTGAACCACCTAATAAAATTAAAGAATTAGTATCCTTTCGTACATCTCGTCGACTACGACACCATGAAATAATTGACATTGCGCTGAACAACATCAAACGTGCCGCAGAGCGCCGGAGAAGACAGCAAAAACAGGTTTGTACACGCCGTGACTTTCACGTTGGCCAGAAGATATTAGTACGCACACATTATTTATCCAACAGAGGAAGGAGTAGATGCAGTAAATTTGAGCTTTTATACGCAGGTCCATATCGAATTCGCAGCATTCCTCACCCCAATGTAGTACACGTCGAAACTTTGAGAACCAGAAAAAGCAGGGGCAATCACCATGTCTCCAATATTAAACCCTTTATTGAATGAACATACTTTATGATTTATCACACTGTAATGCCATTTCCTGATTTTTATATGACCACTTATGCAATTATATTTATATGACTACTTACTGCTGATTATCATATTTTTTCTTGGCAAGTTCCCGGCAAGGTAAGGTTAGCAGGTCGGTTTTCTTGTCGTTACACCTCAGACCGTGCACATTTTTCCAGATAAACTTACATATTTTATGACCACTTATGCAATTCTATGTATGTGACTACTTACTGATGATTATCATATTTTTTCTTGGCAAGTGCCCGGCAAGGTAAGGTTAGCAGGTCGCTTTTCTTGTCGTTATATATCAGACCTTGCACATTTTCCATTTTTCGTGTATGTATGATTGTTTTCCTGTTTTGTTTGTATGCACTACGAAATCTGTAAGATATAACAAACACCATCTGACTTTGACATTTTTCCTTATGATATCACAATATCTTGACTATTCTACACTTTTGGCTACTGCATTATGAGACTGTGTGTACATTTTTGCACCTGAACACTCTATGTTTTTGACATAATACGTTTTCGGTCATGCTATGCTGTATGCTTAATTGTATCACTAGAAACAAGTTCTTATTTAATGGGTATATGATTGAAATGCAAGATATTAATCCTTATTCATCATTTTCAGAAAGCAATAACGCGTAAAAGAAATAACGTAAACAAGCCACAGTGGATTACTATGAAATGGGAATTTCACCTTCGGAATGAACGAAAGAAAATGCAATACCTCGTCATGAAGAGTAAATGGATCATAATTAACAGGCATTAATAGGAATATACTTTACACGTCGTATGATAGCAGTCTTAACTAATTATTTTTGTTTCAGAATACGAGGCGATTGACGCAGGCTGTCAGACAGAACTACACATCTTAGTTTTACAGATGAAATATGCTAGAATTAAGAAACTCTATACTATGAATAGTTGTATGAAGTAAATGGTAATATGAATAATGAATAATGAAGTGTCTTTTTTGCAGATGATAATGAATGATGATGAATAGTTATATGAAGAATATGCTAATATGAATAATGAAGTTTTTCTTGGCAGGAGATGATAGTAATGAAGTTATGGTAATATGAATAATGAAGTTTTTCTTTGCAGATGAGGATAATGATGAAGTTTATATATTTACTGTTAGTTAAGAAATGCTATGTAGTTATTTAAGTATTTGTTGCAGTTCCTTTTGACAGTATGTCTTATGTCGCATGGTACAATGACTGAATGTTTTGGAAAGGACAGCTAGAGTACATACATATTGAGTACACGTCTCATTACCTGTTACTTCGAAGTTCACTACTTTTCAGCATAATATGCGTTTCTTCTTTCAGCTCAATAATCCAGTTTGTATTTTTTCCAGGAGAAGCTATTCATGAAATTAATGTGCTATAAGCAGTTAGTCATTAAACCTGTTTTAGTACTTGCATTTTTTTTTACCCATTTTTGTGTGTGTCATTCATGAATGTGATCACATATACTCTACTTGTTCATAACCTTGCTACAGCTGACTTATGACGAATGACGTTATTAACCGTTATTTGCAGCAATAAGTCAAAAGCAAATATTTTCATGCTCCAGCAATTAATTATCGATCCCAACGCAATGCACTGCTAGCACAAAAAAATGGATTACCAGTCCCAAATAATGCTACTAGTTTAAGAGATATTTCTAGTACTAAATATAATGCAAATTTCTCAGATGTATTGAATCCATTATATCTATGTATTATTGGACCACAGACCTTGAGTAATAGTTACAGTGTGTTACATTTTAAATATGTCCTATGTCACTTGAATGATGAGTCCAGAGTAATACTGAATGATGTTTTCTAACCACAGACCTTGAGTAATAGTTATAGTGTGTTACATTTTAAATATGTCCTATGTCACTTGAATGATGAGTTCTGAGTAATACATAATGATGTTTTGTAATAATGCATAATTAATTTCTGTAAATAATATTTTTGTTATACTCTATAAATGGTATGCCAATAATTAACTCTCATTTTGAATGATGACTTCTGAATAATACTGAATAATGTTTTATAAAACTATATGAATACTTTGTAACTGGCCAATGAATGCCGCTGTTTCTTATATTTTAAATTTGTCTTATGTCACTTACATGCTATTATATATGAATACCAGTAGCTTGATGCTACACTTATTAATTCATGTTTTGAGTGATGACTTCTGAATAATGCGTAAAAATGGTTTGTAACTGGCCAATGAGTGCCAATGATTACTATAACTAGATGAATTATGTAAATGCTATGCCATTAATTAACTCTTGCTTTGAATGATCACTTCTGAATAATGCATAAAAATGGTTTGTAACTGGCCAATGAGTCCCAATATTTACTGTAATTAGATGACTTATGAATAATGTTCTGTAATACTCCATACATAGACAGAAATGTTTAGTAACTAGGCAATGAGTGACAACAGTTACTTAAATCGGTTGATAGACTAGTGTAATTCTCAATGATGACTAGCATAAGACTTAATGTCCTTCACCTTCTAACCTAATTACCAGAAATTACTGCAATATCCGTTTGTCCTGTCCATCCTCATGATCATGGAGCACTATATTTGGATTTTGCACTAATTCTACGTTGGTGAAAGAGTATGGGTTCTACAAGAGTGTGGTGTTGACACATCATGCTGTCCACCACCTTGGACGATGGAGATGTTATTATGGTCCCACTGTTTGGTGTACCTAATGTACTACCAAAATGATAACATTGAATATTAATACAACATTTCAGTGTCTTGGCTACACTGATTAATACTTCAGGGAAGAGAACTTCAGATTGTCTCACTTGGTGTTGTGCTTCTGTAGAAAGATATGGACTTTCAGTGCAGCTACGTGCAACCTACTGTGCTACAACCATGATGCAATCCTTCCCTTTCCTTTCCTAGTTCTGGTAAAATGGTAAAAAAATATATACAGTGCATGTGCACTTATTTGTTAATATGTTTTGTACTCATTGCGTATCCTAGTTCTTGTAAAATGGTAAAAGTATATACAGCTCGTGTGCACTTTATGTCATTTGTTAATATGTTTTGTACTCATTGCTAAACATTTTGTCATTTCTTGATATGTTCTCTACTCAGTGCATGTGCACTCTGTTTCATTTTATGTTCAGCATTTATATATATATATGTATATACTCTGTGACTGTTAACTTAGTTAATTAAGTAGATTATAGAAAAATTTGTTGCTCATGGCAAGTCCAATTGACTCACCATCGCTGCCAAATTCCCCCCCCCCCTCCCCCACTCCCAGTGGAGGGTTATGTAAGAGGTCCGAGCAGATGTAATTTCGATGTATTGCTCATTCGCTGCCTGCGATATGCAAGGTATAAGAGAATCTCTGACCAGAGAGCAGTGTTGACTGCAGTAGGAACTGTGTAGCTGTAGCAGTAAGTTGTTGCTAGTCTGCAGTCTGCTCTGGTCTGGTCTGGTGTATCGTGTTGGGTGGCCCGGTCGCGGTGCAGCGATGTCGGAGCCTGAGTATTATTGTATAAGGTAAAAAGCAGCCTCGTGCATGTGTTGTAATGTTATCTCGAGTCCCATGTAAATGTTTTAAAAATGTCCTAATAATAATCTTTCTCATATAAAGTAATTTTTTAACAACCATTCATTTCAATTTAAAGAATTTACTAATTTCTCCAATCCATGATCATCCCGATTATTGCAAAAGAAAAATCTGTTGTTTCCCTTTCATAAATGACAAATGTATCGGCCAGCATTGCACAGGGCGGTGCCAGAAAAATTTATTGTAAGAGCAGATATATATGCGTTATCCGGCGACTTCACTGAGGTAAGAATTTTTCTCTTTTTTATTCAGATTGATCTTTCAGGGCCATGATGCAGCACTGCTGACGTCCAAAATTTACCAGGTTAAATTCATAGTCAATTATTGAAAAGTCATAAGTGAGCGGCAATTTAATTGAGAGGTTAGTTACGTTGTATTATTACCAGGTTACTGAATTTATTTTTTATTGGGACGTTACACTGAATGTGAACGACATAATTATAATTTTTACCGTTGAGAGGATTAGGAATTTTTATGTTTTGAGGTTACACTAAATGTGAATGAATTTTGTGAGGAGGTTAAATGTGAATGAAATTTTTGTAGGGAAGTTATAAAATGGGAAAAGAAATTTTGTGGGGAGGTTACAACCTGCAGCAATATCTCACTGAAAGACACATAAATCATAAGATATGATGTATGACTATACTGTAATGCGTTACAAACGGTCGCATCATGGATAACGTTTCGATGTATCACTTCTTTACTCTTAACTCAATTAACGACACATTTCGCTGACAGTAGATAAGTATACCACTGGATGTACCTTCAAAATTACGTCATTCAATGACATACATTTCAAGAGATTGATGTTATAAACGTATAAACGTTGAGTTGTGTGAAAATGAAATTCCAGATCGAAATTCGCTAGAGAGACAGGTGAGATATGTCTATAAATATGTGCGAAATACGTTAAATATGTTTGAAATACATTTTAAATGTTCGTACGAAGGCAAAACCATGGGTAAAAGTCTCATCCTAAAGACATGGAAAGATTCCAACCAATTTTGCCACACACATTAGACACGATCTGGAAAGAAATACTGTGGGGTAAGAACCACCAGCCTCGTGGGAGTAGAAGGGCGTAGAGTAGATGGAGAGACATCGAGGGAAAGAAGGAGATGGACAAAGAGAGCTGGACTAATAGAAGATTGGGAAAAAAAGCATACTCGGGCAACACTGAGTACACAACAAACATCGAAATGAAGTGAACTGTATTTGAAATAGAGGAACAAACGTGTTAATATTCATCCTTAGTCCCTCTTCCAGAGCCGGCCGGAGTGGCCGAGCGGTTAAAGGCGCTACAGTCTGGAACCGCACGACCGCTACGGTCGCAGGTTCGAATCCTGCCTCGGGCATGGATGTGTGTGATGTCCTTAGGTTAGTTAGGTTTAAGTAGTTCTAAGTTCTAGGGGACTTATGACCACAGCAGTTGAGTCCCATAGTGCTCAGAGCCATTTTTTGAACCCTCTTCCTGACGTATGTGTTAGACTCTCCAGCAGCGCACTTTTTAGGTACAAGAAATTGCAAACAAGACAAAATTTCATCAAACTATGTTAGCTGCGTGGATATACGAATAGTCACTTTTTCATTTCTAATATAAATTAGTTCTTTTCAGAAATGGGACCAGAAAGGCTTATTGGAAATCAGTTTTGAAAAACCAGAAAACTGAAAGAAGGGATAGCAAAAAACTACCATCAGCGCTTGAAAAATGGATTCTGTATAAGCAACAAGTTGAAGCAAATCTGCTACAAGCAGATCGAAATGACTGTCTCAGGCGGAGGTGGGCGCTAAATCTAAGAAGGAAATGAATCAGAGCTCAGGTGTTCCACAATTACTAGCAGTTCTGCAGGTGCTGGAGAATCCTCCACATCTAACGTAAATTTTACATGTAATTCAATTAATACGGGAATGGAAATAATCTGTGACGATCCCAAAAAAGGCAGGAAAATTTTCGATCCGGCAGAGTTCGTTATTTAGTTGTTGAACGTTGCCTAAAAACGACTGTCTCCAATAACTATACTTTTAGCTACAGAGATGACAAAAGGACCTCTGACTCAAACCCTTAAATGGTTATCTAAAATTCTGCCAAACGAAAGACACGTTATTTGGTTTCCCTTGCCTCATTTTCTAGAAAACTGCAAATATTCTTTTTATGATTTCGGAAAGTGGTTCAGTGATTGGAAACACATGAATCTCTTCGATCACGTTCACAAAACATCGCCAGGTAAAGAAAACTCATACGTAAGGCGGAAAGAATTAGAAACTGGAATGGAAACGGGTACTTATATTGCCGCTCACTTCCGAAAGGGCATACTAGCTGTGTCCTCAAATGCATTGAACACGGAATTCTCCGTTTTTCCAGGAACAACTTGCCTTTAATGTTGAGTGCATTCGAACTTATTAGTCGCCTTCCTAAGTTGTTTGACCACATTGAAAATGTTAAAAGCGGAAAATTTCTCCCAAGCTATTTTTCTCAAAAGATTCAGAAGTAGGTTATAGAGACTTTATGAAGTAAGTTTAAATTTGAAATAATGTGTGATGTTATTCCTAAGTACCCACCTATTGTACTATAGACACGGCGCATTTAGGGTAGATGACTCAGTTCACCAGGCATGTCTGCATCAAGGACGGGAAAAGTTCAATACAAGATTTTTTTTTTTTGATTTCGTGGTAAAAATTGGAAGAAACATTGGAGAAGCGGAGCAGTGATGGCACGGACAGTTAACACTACCGTGGCTCAGAGTTTCAGTAATCGTTGGAGGATGGTAGGAAAACATAAAGCCGTCCAAGCGCATATATGCCAAAATAACGACCTTCCTCTGCAGGCCACAGTCTAAATCTTGTTGTTGTACACGCCGTCGATGTGTCAGTCCTAATGGCCACTTTTTGTGGAGAACTGCTGCAGTTTTTCAACTATTTCAGCAGCTCTGCTTTGAGTTGGGAGGCTTTACTTGACTGTTTTAAAACGACTCTCAAGAGACACTGCCATAGAAGATGGTCTTTCAGGTCAAGCTGTGACAGCTCTTCAGAAGAATTTAGGATCAGAAAACAAGGTGTTACCGGATATGACCCACAGTTGGACCTCTGAGGCAGCAATAGCTGCTACGGCCATTCTTAAGGAAGCTGATTACGGATTTGTGTCACCTGTAGAGGTCTGGTCTGATGTATTAATAAATCTAGACAGTACTATCAAATTGCTCCAAGGAAAAATTGCTGCCCGTGACGTTTCATCAATTTTGCTATTAGGTTTGGCAGAAAACACTAAAATATACAGGAAGAAGGGTGTGCAGGAATATACTGTCAATGCCAAAGACGTTAGTAATTCCAAATCGATCCAAAGCAATTATACTGTTAAGACGTTGAGAATGACCCAGAGGATGGCCCGAAAGAAGGTTGAATGCGAGGCACACTTGACCTGTGCTGAGAAACTGTTTTTGACAGAATGCTTCGAAGTGTATGATACATTAACAAGTAAAATGCACACATATATAACCCAATTTCATCTGACTTTAATTTCCTGGCAGGCAGCGCATTAAATAAACGCTCTGTATCTTGTGTAGAAATACGTTCACTTTGTTTCGGTCTTAAATATAATAGGGATATTGACATCGCAGAGCTGATTAGCAAACTATCAGCTTCCAAGTTCCAGATCAAAGAGCTGATTAAGGACACTGATTCCCGTTTAGACATTTTGAGGGTCTTTTTCTAAATATGGTTTACGAATTGCTTATCCTAAGAGTGGAATTACTTTAAGGATATTTTTGATAACTTCAGTGAGTACAGCATGCTGTGACCGCATTTTCTGCGAGTTAAAGATAATAAAAGCCAGTTTAAGTGACAGTATCGGTGGAAGCAGGCTATTAAATTTAGCTATATGTTCGACAGAATGCGAGACAGCTGCTACACTTGACTAAACTAAGGCAGTAAACGAGTTTGCTTCGCTCAAAGCTAGGAAATGCCGAAGAAATGTAATATTGCAATAAAAATAAAATTCCTGAAGAAGCATTTTCTGAACTCAAATCACAATTTATCGACTCTGAACAACGTAGGAGGAGCAGATCACATACAGGATACCTCACAATTTATGTTACATACTTATAGGCATTTTAGAGGCGAGTTACGATAGTACACCAAGTTTTACATAGAAACTCATGTCCGGAAATGCCATCCAGCTATGCTACAGAGAATCAATGTTACAGGTGCCGGCGGGTGTAAATGTATGTATATACAGGGTGATTTCGTGACGACGTTACAAAGTTTCAAGGATAATGGAGACGGATAAATGTATCAACCTGAGGTAAGGGTCTCAGGTGCGGAAACGTACGAATCGAAAGTTACAAACGAAAACTATTCTGATGCCTCTGGTAGTGGAATACATATACCGTAAATGTCGTTGCTAAGACTATAGGGTAGGCAACTTTCGGAGGAGATACTATGGACCAAGAAAACAAAAAAGTCTGGTAAAATTTGGCTGTAAGATGCATGCCTGAGGAGCTATGAGCACTTGTTGATATGACTGATATACGGAACGTAAACTGGAAAAATGTTTATTGATATTATGTTAAATGCGTGCTTTTCTGAGAGCTTAGCTAAATATTAACACTACAGAAAAATGCTTCCTGAGGCGTCTCCCAAAGCTAATCAGTTAACTCCATAGAAATTAAATACTTCTTCAGAAAATTTACTGTGGCAAGAAGAGCTATTTCTGAACACTGTTGTAAAGAACAGTTTTACAATACGTCAATAATTGGAAGCCAAATATTCAAGTCTGTTGCTGGGCGATATGACTGGTAGAACAATAGTTAACGATCCGGCAAACGTCTATGGAGCACACTCGTCATGAACGCTAACTCAGTGCCAAGAACAATTAGTGAAAAAGTTAATGTTCCTAGATAGAACCACTGAACGATGACCAAGTCCAGGCGTACGGAGCTGGCAGAGTCCAGTTCCCTGGTTGAAGAGTGGCGTTGGACGGTGGACTGGACAGTGCAACAGTGAAGGTGACTCTTGTGAAATTCATCGGTTCTCAGCTGGCGAGGTCACTGCTTTATGTATCCTTGACGTGAGTTAAATCCTCGATGTGTGGTGTATTACATCTTTCTGACTGGCTGCTAGGCTGGGTTGTGGAAGCAGAACATACAGTTGACTGGCGCACACTAAGGCTAGCTGCATGCTACGCTTGAGATTTTGGCTTGGCTGTTGGCAACACCCTCTGATGGTCTACTCGCTGACTTCTTGGTCCTGCAGTAGTTTAATTAGACTCACAGGCGTTTGAATTGTGTGTCCTGCAGATGTTTGGCCACCAGCACTTCGTGGTAGGTGCGCCACAGCAGTGACCTTTCTTAACGTAATTTTTTATTAACAAATTGACACAGCCCGATCTTCTCCCCATGCTGCACAGATCCATTGCGGACCCTACCAATTCGGAGAAAAGTTGTCTAATAATATGTAAAATTGGAAAAATATGAAATTGATGAAAAATATGTAAAATGGAGAAGATACGAAAAATGCGCAAAATATGGACACATATGTAAAGCTGTTGAAGAATGAGAGAGAGATCGCACACATCTGTCAGGGTATGGTCCCTGCTGTTGTCTCGAATGATGTAATACTAAATTTTTACTGAAAAATAAACATTGGTGATATGATTTATTGTAATTTGGTATTAACAAATAGACATGGACTGCAATCTCACTTATGCTGCTCAACTCTGTAGTGAAACCCTGCCATTCAAGTGTCCCAGTTATAAAGATTAAGATGGGGAGAGGAAGGTGGGTATGCTTGAGCCTCATTGGTCCAGGGGAATGAGAGGGGTCTTCCACCATTTAATTTTGCTTCCATTGGCTGAGAAAGATTGCGAAGGCTTCCTGCTAGTTTCATATCACGTCATTACCATGAATATCACTCACATAAGTCAGTAAGAAGTGTTCCCTTTCTTACCGTGAACAATTTCTGGTTTTGCCCAAGGGGAAGGCAGTGGTGGACCCCAGTGAGCCCAACTGGGCAACCTGACACCCTGTGTGCAACCTGTCTCAATATGTGATAAGATTGTTTGATCGTTGTCTACATCCACATTCTTCTTGATGATCTACTTCTGTTGTATGTTTGCAGTAGTCAATGGCACTGATTGCATATACTCAATGATATAAAATTTCAATTCCGCTGCTTCTTGCAATGAAATGTATGCATATTATCCACTCTGTCTTACATTGTGGTCAAGAGAAATTGGTGTATTGTTGTAAACAGATAGGAATTTTTGATTCAAAGAGGTCATTTTGTGAACATGTGTCAGAAAAAATAAATTCGTGACGTGGAGATAACTGTTTATGAAACAGATTGTCTTTTATTGTTATGTAGCAAGGCAATCTCTTTAAATTCAACGATTTTCGGAATATTATGTGAACTATTTAGTATGTGGTGCAGCTATGACTTAGCTGGCTGATGGTGGAGCATATTATAGCTTGCAGTGTTTGGGACAGTTATTTTAATTGACAATTTAGAGAAAACTAAATAATAATAGTAGCTGTGAGCTCAAATGTGTATCATGCATTGCAGGCCACATGCATAAATTTTCAACCACACAAAGAAGGGAAAAGAGAAAAAGTAAGAAAAATTAAAAATTGTACTTGAGCTATAAGATGTCAGTCAGTTATAAATTTTCACAAATAAAAGTATTTCTCCCATTTAAAAGATAACATATTAAAGTTACCTCGGCATCTAAACAGCAAACTGCAGTTGCGTTACATATACTACTTGAATTTGGAGCCGACTAGTTATATGGTTGTTAGGAGAAGCGAATAGAGATGGGATGAAATGTTTCGTGTGTAATAGGTCCATACATGACAGAGCACAGTACCAAATCGTTTGGCGCGCGAATTGTAAATTTCTTAAAGTCTTTTCGAAGCTGTAGAGGTCAGCTTGACTGATGTGTTAATCATGTAGGCAGCCTGTCAGTATGGCCGACAAAATGTCAAAACTACCTGGCCAGATGGGGTTTGCAACACCAGTAAGGGTCAGTGATGTGGAATGGAAAGAAGACAGGGATTCTTGGGCAGATGAGTACAGGGTAATATCAACAGCAGCAGAAAAATGTTCAATGGGAGTACGATTCGTTATGAAATGGAAGATACGGCAATGAATGTGTCACCACGACTAACGCCGCAACCCAGCGGAGTGACAATGCAGAGCCCCTGCAGGCTGCAGAGAATCTCACGTGATGCACTTTCAACTAGGACTAGGATCCTGTGCTTATAACAGAGAGAGTTAGTGAAAGCTGAGAAGGCGGATAATTTGAAGCAAAACTACTCGCCCCACCCCCAGTAGGACTATGTCAGATGTGTAGCTGTAAGGGTATAAATAATCTAGCTTAAGTGCTTGAAGCATTCAGTCATGATGCCATTCCGTCTGCATCTTTAGTCAGAGAGAATGAGAAGCATTTGAGTTCCTTCGTGATAATGTTCTGCTGGTTGCCTGCGTACAGACTAGCTCATCAAGTTCCAGCATGAAGCTCTCCATATCTGTTGCAGGGTAGCTGTGGGACTTGGGAAATTCCACCAACGTGAGGGACTGTGTGAGGCCAGCTGCTGCACACTGAGGAAATTTGTCCAATAGACTGTCTACAATCCAGCAGCAGCATGTGCACCCTAATGGTCTAGTCATCCAGATATCTTGAGCCACCATCCTCGTCTAGCCCTGGTGTGACTGGGGCACTGAAATTGGCATCAGGACATCTAGTGTCGGCTATGGCACCCAAGCTCAAGACATGGGGACTATCAGTACACCTGGGGTGAACACCTGATGCAACCCTGGAGGGGTCTCGATAGGCCATACTCATTCTTCGTCCACTGACCACACACATGGCGCCACAGAAGCTGCTGGTAGCGACTCCGGACATCAGTCGTCACAGGCACCATTAGGGCGTCAGTGCATTCTGCAATGCGTTCCGGTTAGCAAAGTCACTCGCGCCGGTCGTCTGCTGCCATAGCCCATTAACGCCACATTTAGCTACACTGTCCTAACCGATAAGAATGCCGTACGTCACACATTGATTTCTGCGGTTATTTCAAGCAGTGCTGCTTGTCTGTTGGCACTGACAATTTTACGTAAACGCCGCTTCTCTCTGTAGTCAAGTGAAGGCCGGCGGCCACCGTGTTGTCCATTATAAGGAGTAATGCCTAAACTTTGGAAATATGGCAATCTCGGCACACTTTTGACACTGTAAATCTAAGAATATGGAATTCAAAACTGATTTCCGAAATGAAATGTGCCATGCCTCTAGCTCAAACTACAATTTCTCATTAAAAGTTTATTTAAGTCCCATCGCGCGGCCATGTTGTTGCTGTTGTGGTCTTCAGTCCTGAGACTGGTTTGATGCAGCTCTCCATGCTACTCTATTCTGTGCAAGCTTCTTCATCTCCCAGTACATACTGCAGCCTACATCCTTATAAATCTGCTTAGTGTATTCATCTCTTGGTCTCCCTCTACGACTTTTACCCTCCACGCTGCCCTCCAGTATCAAATTGGTGATCCCTTGATGCCTCAGAACATGTCCTAGTCAAGTTGTGCCACAAACTACTCTTCTCCCCAATTCTATTCAATACCTCCTCATTAGTTATGTGATCTACCCATCAAATCTTCAGCATTCTTCTGTAGCAGCACATTTCGAAAGCTTCTATTCTCCTCACGTCTAAACAATTTATCGTCCATATTTCACTTCCATACATGGCTACACTCCATACAAATACAGGGTGATTCAAAAAGAATACCACAACTTTAGGAATTTAAAACTCTGCAACGACAAAAGGCAGAGCTAAGCACTATCTGTCGGCGAATTAAGGGAGCTATAAAGTTTCATTTAGTTGTACATTTGTTCGCTTGAGGCGCTGTTGACTAGGCGTCAGCGTCAGTTAATGCTAAGATGGCGACCGCCCAACAGAGACCTTTTTGTGTTATTGAGTACGGCAGAAGTGAATCGACGACAGTTGTTCAGCGTGCATTTCGAACGAAGTATGGTGTTAAACCTCCTGATAGGTGGTGTATTAAACGTTGGTATAAACAGTTTACAGAGAATGGGTGTTTGTGCAAAGGGAAAAGCCGCCAGGCAGCCCGTGACAGAGCACTTCATCATTGGCCTCCAAGAAGCCCTGATCTTACCCCCTGCGATTTTTTCTTATGGGGGTATGTTAAGGATATGGTGTTTCGGCCACCTCTCCCAGCCACCATTGATGATTTGAAACGAGAAATAACAGCAGCTATCCAAACTGTTACGCCTGATATGCTACAGAGAGTGTGGAACGAGTTGGAGTATCGGGTTGATATTGCTCGAGTGTCTGGAGGGGGGCATATTGAACATCTCTGAACTTGTTTTTGAGTGAAAAAAAACCTTTTTAAATACTCTTTGTAATGATGTATAACAGAAGGTTATATTATGTTTCTTTCATTAAATACACATTTTTAAAGTTGTGGTATTCTTTTTGAATCACCCTGTGCTTTCAGAAACGACTTCCTGACACTTAAATCTATATTCGATGTTAACAAATTTCTCTTCTTCAGAAACGCGGCCATAATCACGTCGGAAACCCTTTCAATGGAATCGTCTGAGTAAAAATGACAGCTCCGCCAATGCCATGCCCTTTTATACCATGTGTACGCGGTACTACCGCTATCTGTATATGTGCAAATCGCTGACCTATGAATTTTGTCACGTCAGTCTTGCTTGCAGACTAGTTGGTCATTTGGGTCGAGTTTGTTCAGAGAGTAGATGGGTGATAAGAAGCAGAGAGCAAGAATTTGTAGAGTTTTGCGAGTACTGAATGTATTACTCATATATTTATGTTTATGGAATTACGGTAAGAGGTAAAGTACACAAAATGGTAGGAAAATGTGCTGCTACTAGGACAGAGTCTGTTACTGCTCTAACAGGGGAAGTTCTTGGGTTAACAAATGAAAATTCTCAGCAAAAGCAGAAGCATCAGGAACTCTTTTTTTATTTCAGGTTTTGGAAGCCATGTTCAATCACATCGCGAGTCATCTGGAAAGAAGGCTGAGCTGTGGTTAGCTTCATTTCCTTTTTCCCGGCTGTAGCTGCAGTTATTAGTCACCTTTTCAGTTAAACAACGGAAAATGTGACGATTGTGATTAATGATGTTATTGCAGTTGCTGCAATGAGCAGTTGGTCACACGAAGTAACCCTTCTTGAGGCAAACTTCCATTTAGCAATGGAAGCCAATATATATCTGCTGTCCCGTGAGACCCTCAGTTTAGGGGACGTGGACATGAACGGCCTGTGTTTCCATGCTGCGCGTTACCTGTGACCTGCAACGCGGAAGAAGTAGCGGTTTTGTACCAACACTTAATGACTTTACCTGAAGCTGTACGTGGAAATCTACTAAATTGTCAGTTATTGTTTCAGAATTACAACATTATATCTAATAGATGGTTTTATAGCACTCGTTTCATTTCTGGTACTATTTTCTGGAGCATCATCAATAATGGTTCAAATGGCTCTGAGCACTATGGGACTTAACATCTTAGGTCATCAGTCCCCTAGAACTTAGAACTACTTAAACCTAACTAACCTAAGGACATCACACAACACCCAGCCATCACGAGGCAGAGAAAATCCCTGACCCCGCCGGGAATCGAATCCGGGAACCCGGGCGTGGGAAGCGAGAACGCTACCGCACGACCACGAGATGCGGGGAGCATCATCAGTCTAACAGCATTCGTACTGTAGCATGCTGCTGTCAACATTCTTAGGACACATTATGCCTTTCGTTTTGTAGTTTGTAGTCCACTTGAGGAAACAGAAAAATCATTATTATACCACATAATTCGTTATGAATAGGAAGGTAGGGCAGAGGGTGTGTTACTGTGAACAGTTCAGTGAGCGGGTTGTTCTAATCAGAGTCGACAGCAGACCAACACCGACAACGATAGTTCAGGTATACGTGCCGACGTCGCAAGCTGAAGATGAACAGATAGAGGATGTGTATGAGGATATTGAAAGGGTAATGCAGTATGTAAAGGGGGACGAAAATCTAATAGTCATGGGCGACTGGAATGCAGTTGTAGGGGAAGGAGTAGAGGAAAGGATTACAGGAGAATATGGGCTTGGGACAAGGAATGAAAGAGGAGAAAGACTAATTGAGTTCTGTAACAAGTTACAGCTAGTAATAGCGAATACCCTGTTCAAGAATCACAAGAGGAGGAGGTATACTTGGAAAAGGCCGGGAGATACGGGAAGATTTCAATTAGATTACATCATGGTCAGATAGAGATTCCGAAATCAGATACTGGATTGTAAGGCGTACCCAGGAGCAGATATAGACTCAGATCACAATATAGTAGCGATGAAGAGTAGGCTGAAGTTCAAGACATTAGTCAGGAAGAATCAATACGCAAAGAAGTGGGATACGGAAGTACGAAGGAATGACGAGATACGTTTGAAGTTCTCTAACGCTATAGATACAGCAATAAGGAATAGCGCAGTAGGCGGTACAATTGAAGAGGCATGGACATCTCTAAAAAGGGCCATCACAGAAGTTGGGAAGGAAAACATAGGTACAAAGAAGGTAGCTGCGAAGAAACCATGGGTAACAGAAGAAATACTTCAGTTGATTGATAAAAGGAGGAAGTACAAACATGTTCCGGGAAAATCAGGAATACAGAAATACAAGTCACTGAGGAATGAAATAAATAGGAAGTGCAGGGAAGCTGAGACGAAATGGCTGCAGGAAAAATGTGAAGACATCGAAAAAGATATGATTGTCAGAAGGACAGACTCAGCATACAGGAAAGCCAAAACAACCTTTGGTGACATTAAAAGCAACGGTGGTAACATTAGGAGTGCAACGGGAATTCCACTGTTAAATGCAGAGGAGAGAGCAGATAGGTGGAAAGAATACATTGAAAGCCTCTATGAGGCTGAAGACTTGTCTGATGTGATAGAAGAAGAAACAGGAGTCGATTTTGAAGAGATAGGGGATCCAGTATTAGAATCGGAATTTAAAAGAGCTTTGGAGGAGTTACGGTCAAATAAGGCAGAAGGGATAGATAACATTCCATCAGAATTTATAAAATCTTGGGGGAAGTGGCAACAAAACGACTATTCACGTTGGTTTGTAGAATATATGAGTCTGGCGACATACCATCTGACTTTCGGAATAGCATCATCCACACAATTCCGAAGACGGCAAGAGCTGACAAGTGCGAGAATTATCGCACAATCAGCTTAACAGCTCATGCATCGAAGCTGCTTACAAGAATAATATACAGAAGAATGGAAAAGAAAATTGAGAATGCGCTAGTTGACGATCAGTTTGGCTTTAGGAAAAGTAAAGGGACGAGAGAGGCAATTCTGAAGTAACGGCCAATAATGGAAGCAAGGCTAAAGAAAAATCAAGACACGTTCATAGGATTTGCCGACCTGGAAAAAGCGTTCGACAATATAAAATGCTGCAAGCTGTTCGAATTCTGAAAAAAGTAGGGGTAAGCTATAGGGAGAGACGGGTCATATACAATATGTACAACAACCAAGAGGGAATAATAAGAGTGGACGATCAAGAACGAAGTGCTCGTATTAAGAAGGGTGTAAGACAAGGCTGTAGCATTTCGCCTCTACTCTTCAATCTGTACATCGAGGAAGCAATGATGGAAATAAAAGAAAGGTTCAGGAGTGGAATTAAAATACAAGGTGAAATGATATCAGTGATACGATTCGCTGATGACATTTCTATCCTGAGTGAAAGTGAAGAAGAATTAAATGATCTGCTGAATAGAATGAACAGTCTAATGAGTACACAGTATGGTTTGAGAGTAAATCGGAGAAAGACGAAGGTAATGAGAAGTAGTAAAAATGAGAACAGCAAGAAACTTAACTGCAGGATTGATGGTCACGAAGTCAGTGAAGTTAAGGAATTCTGCTACCTAGGCAGTAAAATAACCAATGACGGACGGAGCAAGGAGGACATCAAAAGCAGACTCGCTATGACAAAAAAGGCATTTCTGGCCAAGAGGTCTACTAATATCAAATACCGGCCTTAATCTGAGGAAGAAATTTCTGAGGATGTACGTCTGGAGTACAGCATTGTATGGTAGTGAGACATGGACTGTGGGAAAACCGGAACAGAAGAGAATCGAAGCATTTGAGATGTGGTGCTATAGACGAATGTTGAAAATTAGGTGGACTGATAAGGTAAGGAATGAGGAGGTTCTACGCAGAATCGAAGAGGAAAGGAATATGTGCAAAACGCTGATAAGGAGAAGGGACAGGATGTTAGGACATCTGCTAAGACATGTGGGAATGACTTCCATGGTACTAGAGGGAGCTGTAGAGGGCAAAAATTGTAGAGGAAGACAGAGATTGGAATACGTCAAGCAAATAATTGAGGACGTAGGTTGCAAGTGCTACTCTGAGATGAAGAGGTTAGCACAGGAAAGGAATTCGTGGCGGGCCGCATCAAACCAGTCAGTAGACTGATGACCAAAATAAAAAAAAACCACATAACTATTTTGCTCAATAATTACCGCTAAAATTATATGCAGAATGGCAAACATAGACATTTTCTGCAATGTATTAGGCATAATACAATGAGACTATACCATTCTTCACCTGGGAGAAATTTAGTGAACATAGCTCAAACCATAGTGAAGATGTATGTACCTATAGCTCGGAAAATGTAGTTTCGAGAAAATGTGAAAAGACTGTTTGCAGTGCTTTTGACTCGCCGAATGCCTCTTTCAGAACATTCCAGCAGCATATTCTCGCTGACCAGCAGTTTCTTTATCCTCTACACTTTTTCAGGAGTCCTTTCCTTACTCTGAACTCTTCAGTGGTGGCCTCCGCAGCCTTTCAGCTTCAACTGCTCGCTGACGATCTGTGGCAGTCGGAGGATTATCATACTATTTCCTGCTTAGATGACCAATTTGTCTGTTATTTTTGTCCTGCTAATTGCTCCATCATTGAAACAGATGACAGCATCCATCATACCTATTTTGCGTAACGTCCTTCCAACAAACACTGTTTTTGGTACTTGTTGCCACACACAACTGTTGAAACTGTTATTATGTCTCTGTGTGTGGCGATGGAGACATCTGCTAAATATTTTTCTATCTGCAAAGTCCCTGTGTGTTGACTTTATTGTTTGCATGACTGTGGCAGTGCGACAGTGAACTGAAAGGAGACGTGGCTGGCGTACAGACTTTTGTTCAAAGAGCGTTTAAGAACTAATAAACAATTTGAAAGTTTATAATGCACATATTTTAGGAAACGAGAGAAATTTGTCTTTCAGATGGAGGTAATTTTTTTTACTGTTATTCGGTCATTTTCACGTCCAAATCCCCTTAAACACAGTCGTCTCAGCAGTTTGTCGCTCGACAGTGCCGGCGTTAGCAAAAACACAAAATAGCTCACAGTTTTTCGTGAGGGGCTCAGTACCCTGTCGTTGAAACGTAATGAGTCAGTGAAAGTATTTTCGGGAAGGATTCGTAAAGTCAGTGCGGAAGACTATATGCCTACACATAATGCTGAGGCAAAAGAAGTGTTACGTCAGGAAGCGAAAACAGAACGGTGAAGGTGTTCTTGCTAGGAATACCTGTGAAAATATCATGAAGAGTACGCACTGAGAATCCTAATAATTTAACAGCAGCTCTTAAAATTACGGTGCAGTTAGAGGAGATTGATTCTGCCATGAAGCAACTGGTAGATCATCGTCTATTCGCTTCGGAGGTCAAATGTTATAGGTGTATACGTGTCATATGCAGGATCACTGTGGGAACCAGAGTGTTACTCGTATGGGGAAGTGGGCCACTGAGCATCGGGTTGCCGAAATGGGAAGCATGTGAAGCACTGTCGAGAGATGCGACCATTAAAGTCAACCGGGTATACTCAGAGCGTCGGAAAGCAGGCCCAATAGTCCATAACACTACACATGTTAGTGCAGAGGCGGAATGCTGCTTGGTGGGCTTCATGGGTGGTGTGGAACAGAGGTTTCTTGTGGACACAGAAGTGAATTTGGTGAACAGGAAGATACTTGGGTCATGAAAATACAAGTTACTTGGGGTTGGCTATAATAATGTTGAGTCGGTGGGTACGATGGTACCTGTGTTTACTGTTGGGTAAGCTAAACTGGACGTTTTTCCATATGTGGGTGAGGATATTCAGTGATTCTCGGGCTATATTTTGTCGACAAACATTGTACGACTATTGACCTCTGGCAATGCGTGGTTGAGCTCAGTGGAACATTGATCCAACTGGATGGTGCAGTCGCAAAAGAAGCCATGCCTCAGTGCTCACCTGAAAATGAGGCCAGATAAACTGCAGAAGGGTTCATTAAAGATTGAGAAAAAGATAGGGGTAATTTAGTGTGTTTCAGTGAGTAAAAACCTACCGTGTGGGACTGCCGATTTGGTTGAGCCACTCTCAAGCAACGAAGAATTAGGACGTTTACATAGTGTTGCGCAAATAATGTTAAAGGAAAATATATGGTTCTTGTAAGCATAGGTAGCTGTAGCAGAGATGACGTTGGTCTCTCGAAAGGTATTAGAAGAAAAAGACTTAGATGGTTCGAATGTGGACATAAGTTATAAGCAAATCATCAACGCAGCAGCGTTATGCGAAAATGTGGGTCACTTTGAGGGCAGTGATAGCACAGCTGCAGGAGAAGTATTGTTGAGGTTCAGAGACTTGTTTTGTACAGATTGGTGGTTACCAGAAACTCCAGTATCTCAGCACTACATAACGACAGGAGACAGTACACCAAATGATTGGAAACTATAAAGCCTAGTGAGACATTTACAGCTGTTTATTGTCAACGAGCATTATATGGGATCAGAGAATCTAGAAACAGTTTGTGGAGCACAAATAAAGTCATTGTCCCTAAGAAATCATTGGATGGAAAGAAGAAATATAGTTCATCTCAACAGAAACAGCAACTGTACCAATATTTTAAATAATTCTTATTTATTGTTCATTCGTAGTTCCTCATTTTTTAATTACATGACATGTTTTGCCCACTTTTGATCATTTTTAGATCTAAAACCAACAAGAATTAAAGAAGTACCATCTCATAATTTACAACAAGCAGAAAAAATAATTGCACAGAAATGTAGCATTTAAAGAAGCAGTTGCACTGGCATGCTGTATTGTCTATTCAGAATCTCATTTCAAAGTACTGTGTTTTGCAGCTGTGGTCCATATATTAAACAGATATCTAGTGAAGGTAGGCTATAGGAGAGGGGAAAGGGGAAATAGAAAGAGGGAGGAGAAAGGTCAAATGAAGTTATGGTGGTTGGAAAAAGGGAATGGAAGCAGGGAGGGATTTGGTGAAAATGCTACGATTTTAACTACAGGTCTCTTGCTAGAACTATAAACAGTACAACTGTGTTCTGATTCTCGATAAAATAGTAATATTGTAGGGCAATGGGTATTTAAAATGTAAATTGCATAAAATAGTAAAAGACTAAGAAGAGGGAAAGAAGGCAAGGGATGGTGGTTGGATGGGTAGTGGCAGGGAACCTGTGGGTTTAACAAGACAGGGTTTTGTACTAAATATATACTGTCCCTGCCACTACACCAATCTTCCCCCTCTCACTTGTCTTCTTCGCCCACCCTCAATCACTCACTCCATTTTACAGCTTTATTGTTTTGTATCATTTAGATTTCGCACATCTACTGTTCTACACCATTAATATTTTAATAAGAATCTGTACATAACTACAATTTTATAGTTGTACAAAACCCTTTTCGATAAAGTCATTACACTCCCACCACTGACTCTTCGTACTTCCAGTTCCCTTCTTCAATAACAGTTACCCCATTTTCCTCCTGCCTCTCCCCCTGTGTTCTTCCCTTCACCCCTTCCTATCCCTATCCCCACTAGGCAACTATTTAAAAAAAATCGCTTCTGACTATACAAGGTGGACTTCGAATGCACAATTCCTTTTCATGCTTATTGTAAAACATTAGACAGTACATATTTAGTTTTTCTTTGTTTCAGATCTCAGGCTTATCCAGAGTCACCAATGGGTGCCATAAAATTAAAAATGAGCATCTCAGATTGCACGATAACAATAGGGGTTATGATTTTATCTTGGAACTCTTCCATTTTCGTCCGTGTTTGCATAGGAAAACAGTAATATCAGAAACTGAGTCCGCCTTGATGCAAATACCTTGTTATTCGTTTATTTCTTTATTATCCGAAACTAGTTTCGGCGACAAATATCACCATCATCAGTGGGGTTTTTAAATCTAAAACATGCAGAAAATAGCATGGTTATACGAATACAGTAAAGCATTATTACATTTTTGCTATTAGTCTTTTGAAATATAGTTTTCTATGGATATTTTCATACTACCTTATTTATTGTCTGTTACAGCATGTTTTAAGCAATTATTCGCGCTGTTTGCGACGTGTTTTCTGTGCTCTTTTTTTCTGTTGCCGTCTTTTACTTAGCGAACATCATGTCTGTCATCTGCAACCATGTGAGCGGCTGTTAGTAAACACGTACTAAAAGGTGAACTTCGTATGTCAGCAATATATACTTGGGGTTATGGTGGCGTTGTGCAAACTAGTTATTTGGTGTGTACTGAGCTGTTACTTAGCTATACTTGTACTCACGTTCGTTGGATGGTATCTGGCTGCTTTTATACGCAGAAAAACAAAACTTTCGCACTTTGTTTCTGATCCAGACTGTTACGCCATCTTGCTGTTCGCGTGTGTCGCGAGAGATGTACCGCATATGTCGAGAAAGGCTATGAAAACTGTAGCGCGAATTTCGACGACTTCTGCTCATTATTTATGTCTCTGTGTGTAATGGGGAAGTTGTTCTTTTGCGTGTGTGTGCTTTCTGTTCTGTGTCCTTGGTCAGTTCTCTCAGAGCGGTAAAGAGTGTGTTGTTGCAAAGTGTTGTGTTTTCATTTATTACATTTTTCCCTTCGACTATAGCTTTTTGTATGTAGTAATTTTCTTCTATTGTTAGTTGTCGGTATAGACTGTTGCTGTTTCTCAGAATGTGTAGATCGTTTTCGATATTAGTGGGGTTATGGTTTTCGTTCATTGGATGCTCTGCAAAAGTTGAATGTGTGCTGTCACTTTTTAGAGCTCTCATGTGCTCTGTGTATCTCGTTCCGAAATTTCTGCTTGTTTTTCCTATGTATTGGGCCTAACAGGAGTTGCTAGTGAGTTGATATGTTCCAGCGTTGCTGAAATTTGTCTGAGGTTTTTCTGACTGTATTGTTTGTTCTGAATGTTATTGGGATCCCTTGCTTTTTCAAGACGTTTCCTATTCTATGTGCTATAGGTTATTCTGTGACTACAGGTTTCTTAAGCCACAGACGATAACAGCTGCTTACCCAATCCCTAATATTACGGAAACCTTGGATAATTTAGGTTAGTATCGTTACTTTACTACAATGGCTTTCAAATGCGGGTTGTCATCAGTTACAAGCAGCACTTAAGGATAGACCAAAGACAGTATTTACGGCACAGTATGGTCTTTATCAACTTAAGTGTAACCACGAAGTTTAAAAAAAGTGTACCTCCTACTTTTCTTTTGTTACTGGATGGAGTTTTTAGGTAGTTAAAGCTAAAATATGTAAGGTGTATTTAGAAGACATTATAGTTACTCAAAGGTTACACCATAATATGTGAATCATTTGAAAGATGGATTTCGTAGATTATGGACGGCTCATCTGACACTGAGAATGGACAAGTTCCATTTTGCACAAATGCATGTTAAGTGTCTGGGACACATAATTAGTGAACGTGGTGTGCTGACTGATCCTCGCCACAGGTAAGGAATTCAAAATTTTCCAACACTGTGGACAACCAAACAGAAATAGTTGTTGTTGGTTGTGTAACTTTTACCACAAATTTGTAGAGGATTCTGTAAAAATGTTAGAACGTTTGAACAAGTTATTCGAAAAGGGTGTAAAGTTTCAGTGGACTCAGGAATGACACGTACCATCCGAGAATTTGATGGACGCATTGATTTCGGATCGATTATTGATTTTTTGGATTCTGAAAAGGAAGTTTATTTGCTCATATAATGCTTCTAATGAAGCAAGAAGCTGTATTATGCGTCAGATGGCTATCAGGAGGATTTGATATGAGACATTTAAAAAAGGCAGAATGTAGATACTTGACGCCTGAGAAGGAAATGTTAATGGTCATATATTTTACGTATGGTGTTACTTGTATGGTAAAAGATTGAAGATGGTGACTGATCAGGTTTCGTTGAAATGATTGCTTGGTCTGGAAGACCCACTGAGTCATTTAACGCGTTGAGCTCTAAAGTTTAGTGAATCTGATTATGAAATAACCCCCAAGCCAGGTAGGAAACACATGAACATTGACATGTTAAGTCACAAAGTGGCCATGATGAGCACACTAACAAGTGTGTATTCGAATGGTGCTAGCACAGGCAGAGGCTTTTAAGTCAAAGCTGCATTTTATCGTACATTAGGATTTGTTGTGCAATGTCAGGACATGCAGGCCACGTGTTGTGGTCCTGGCAGTTTTTCAAAAGGGGGTGTTGCAACAGGCTCACTATCATGTATTTTCAGGCAATAGTGGGCAATGATCAACAGATAGGCATGTTGCTCAATAGTTTTGGTGGAAAAATAAAAGTGTGACATGGATTGGTATGTCAGAAACAGTGTACTACGTCCACAATGAGCAGATTTATGCATCATACAATCTCTTTACAGATGTTACTAGAGGCATTGAGGTCATTTGAAATGCTGGACTGAACAACTGAGGAACACTCAGCAGAACATCTACAGAGAATAGGTATGTGTTGACGATCATCAGCCATTTTTCGTGGTTTCTAGTAATGATAGCAATTTCAAATCAACATGTCAGTTTTGTGGCACAGGCATTAGATAACAGTAGTATACTGAAATTCTGTGTGTCTGATACCTTAGTCACGGATCAGTGTACAAACTTCGTTTCAGAACTGATGAAACAATTAGGCTTTGTGTTACGTATTCAGAAGTTACGAACAAGCGATTACAAACCAATGGTAAGAAGGAGCATGTCCATAAGATCATGTTGATGATGTTTTGCTTCTACGTGAATGCTAGACACGATGACTGGGATCCTATCTTCCATATGTGGTCGGTGAGTACAGCTCGAAAGCTCATATGGGAACAGGAATGCCATTATTTGAGGTGGTGTACAGGACGAAGATGCCGTCCCCTTTGACCTTTAGAGGCCTAAATTGTGGTTGGCTTGCGAATCAGAAAAGAAGTTTGCAATAAGAATATGGGAAGTATGGGCAAAGGTGCAAAAGGCAAACGCAAAGGCTCTGCAATACCAGGAACAGATGAATAAGTGCATAGGCAAGCTATCACATTATCGTAAAGGGCAGCGGGCGTTGGTCACTGTTACCTATTCACCGAAGGGAAAGATAAAGAAGTTGTTGACTAAATACCATGGACTATACCAAGTAATAGAAACGATCTCTCCAGTTAATGTAAAGATACGATTCCCAACCAAAACATCTATCGTTCGCGTCAGTCTGGCAAAACAAGTTAAAGGTATGGGGAACACGTTACTACAGTTAGCGGCGACTAACTCAGCACGCAGAGGTGCGGAATGCAGAAAGAAAGAAACTCTAGTGGTTACACAACACAAGATACATGACATGCTTTGAGGTAAATAGTTTTGTTGTTAGACTATTTTCAGTGTTTAGTTGGTGTTAGATTTACTCTTGGTATTTGAGTTTGTGGTTATGTTTAACATTTCGTTGTATGCATGCAGTTTTAGTGTTTCCATATCATCACCAAGTATGTTGCTGTACGGTTATTGTCACGTTTCTTTAGCGTTATTTCTTGATTCATTTGTGTGATTAGTTACTCGTTTCGAAAAGAGGGAGGAGATGATTGATGGTTCCTTTCCTCCTTGGTATTTGAGTTTGTGGTTATGTTTAACAGTTCGTTGAGTGCATGCGGTTTTAGTGTTCCCATATCATCACCAAGTATATTGCTGTACGGTTATTGTCACGTTTCTTTAGCGTTATTTCTTGATTCATTTTTGTGATTAGTTACTCGTTTCGAAAACAGGGAGGAGATGATTGATGGTTCCTTTCCTCAGGAGATGAGTTCGTGGGGACATCGTGGGTGATAGGGAAATGAATACAGAACGCAAGAGGCTTTGTTAATTTCAGATAACTGGGAGATTCATATAGGTAAGTCGTTCGCAGGTTTGGAAACGTGCACTCAAGGGAATACTGTAATCTATCCATACAGTCCAATATGAGACATTAGTGTGGTTTTGGGGACGACAAATCAGATAAGTTGCGAAAACGAAATCTTGCCCACAGAGTCTTACTTCCGAAAGGTGGAGATCTGTCTTCTCGCCAGAAACTGTGTCGACATACGGCTATGACAGGGGAAACTTTATGGGTTGACTAAATCAGAGTAGCAGCAAAGCAGTGTGATAGCTGACGGTACAGCTTGTGAGATCAGGATGGTTTCCCGGTTTCTGGCTACACTCACAGGTATGACCGTTGTCGCATTGACCCGTTTAATTCCCCAGAAGGCTTATGATGGTGATCAGCCTCCCACAACTGAACTTACCTGAATGCCACCATCAACCCTGAACTTGTGCATTCCTTACAGAAATTTGTCGAATCACAGGAAAGGAAAATATCAATGGTGCATATGATATATATCTTCAAAATTTTCAAGGAAGTTGTCAGCAAAAGATTATATTGATAAGTACTTTGAGTAAAGATTAAAATATGATAAACCTCAATAAAACACTTATTTACAATGGTTACTGGTTTCACTAAGTATATGACCATCTTCATACCATTTATACTGAGAGAGGAACTCAGAATGAATTTAGACAGATGTCTGATTTTGTAGTTATGCATAACATACATGATATACAACAAAAATTGAAAGAAAAAGTCATGGTAGGTAGTAGTCGTAAAAGGATCAGGCGTTGTGACTCCAAGAATTGCTAAGCAGAGCAACGTAGTTGTTTAAATACGCGATGCTCCGCCCACTGCATACCGAATTACGTCGGCGATAGTCGGTCAGGCATGCTGGACGTAAGACAGTTGTTACAACAAAGAGCATACAGAATACGTACACAAAAGTTAATAACAAATGATGAAATAGGTACATTACGTAAAGTAACTGCTATAAATAGCATTTCGTCAGTCCTTACGCAGTCAATTTACAACATTGAAATTCCTGACAATGGAAGATTTGTCTAATTAGACACTACGAACCAGCACGAGCCATTATTAAAAACAATTTACTTCGAAATGAGGTGGTGAGGACAGGAAAAACAACAGTATTCGTTGAGTTACTTGAAAATCATCCAGTTTTCAATTACTTTTCATTTAACGGCAAAATCTGTTTCCAAAAGGACGGATTAGTAACAAGCAATTCACTAGCAGGTATCGCAGCTAACATCTTCGATAATCATGTAGAATTACAATTTTTCAAAAACAATCCACGGATTAAGAGCAAAATTTTATATTGTAAGAGACACGTTGATGATACTTCGTTGCTATAGAAAGATACAAGAAACGAGGTTGTTCACATTGTAAATAACATTCATTGCAATCTTGTTTCTACAGTACAACACGAAAACAACAATAGTATTAACTTTATAGATCTAACCATTTCACATTGCACAAGTAATCATTGTTTCACCATTTACAGGAAGCTGACTGCCATTGATGTAATTATTAATGTAGAGTCATATAAAATGCCAAATACAAAAAAGCCTTTTTCAAATCTATGATTCATAGAATGCTTTAACTACATCTAGAATTGGATATAATCAAAAAAGAACTAAACATTGCAAGGATAATGGCCAAAGCTAACTGTTTTAACCCTAATGAAGTGAATTGTTTGCTTTGTAAACTGCAACGATCTGTCGATAATCTCACAACTCCTAATAGCAACTTTACCTAAAAGATATACGTTTGCTTAATTTCTGGCAAAGTTAATAATAAATTCAAGAACACCGACTTGGTAATAGTCTTTACCACTAATAACTATTTGCAGAATAGGCTGAAAATTCAACTGAAAATTGCAATAATATCTATCTAAATTCCAATGTTTATAAAAATAATTTGTGAAGATTGCGGCGAACGGAAGTTTGGCGAGACAGATAGGAACTTCATTACTCGTTATAAGGAACGCACTTCGGATACATCTCGTAATAAATCAGTATTTTTCCAACACCTGACAGGTTATAACCACTCGGAAGCGTCTATAACGAGTAACTTAGGAGTTCTCCACAGTGCACCTAGTGGGTTGTTGCAGAAGACACAGGAAGAGACATAAATGTATTCTCGCTACAAAAAGAAATCGTTGTCCATACTCAATGAGCAATTAGACTTCAGATAAGAGTATTTTTGAAGACGTACTGCAGAGTGTGCCTGCTTTTCTGTTCCTCTTTTATTCTTTATTTTAATTTTGCGGAATGTCTCCGCGATTGTAAACAGTTTTGTTCACTTTATTTTAACCTTTTGGCTGCTTACGATTTTCTTACTTTTTATTCATTACTACCTTAATATGTCCAGTTCGTTTTATGACAATTACTGTGCAGTGCCTCTCTTGATGTAATCTGATGATCTTGCTCTAGGCAACTAGAGAATGCTATTTCACTTCTGTTCATTTTTATTCGACTTTTTATTTCTTAAATAATAATTATAACTTCGTGTCTATTGCTATTTTATGGACGGTTTACGACAGTAAGCAACTATGTTCACAGTATCTTTTAACTTTTGACAACTTATGCGTTTTTTCGTATCTGGAAGCCTCTATTGTAGAGATGTGACCTATATTTTCGAACATCTGATATTGTGTACGGCTGTTTCATGGAATTTCGTGGAATATTCATGACTGTGAACAACTATTTTCTCAATATCTTTTACATTTCAATTGGGTAAGCTCGTTCTTTTATGTCTTTGACTACCTCAAGGGATCAATGGTTATTTCGTGCCTTAGTAACCTATTTTTCCATGGTTTAGGTATTGCGTACACTATTTTACTTGTTCTCTTGTTGGTTACTTGGTCACTGTCACCTGGGGGATCTGACATAACATTACGGCAGTTGTCGTTCTTGCATGCCAGTATTCTGTAACACCAGACGGAGTTGCAGATTTGAATCCGTCTTCTGCTGAAACGTGCACATTGACACCTACACGACGCTTCCACAGTAAATAATGGCGTCGCTCAACCAGTATTTTCACTGTTACTACGACATCGGAGCAATCTACAATACTTTGCATTCGTTTCTGTACGTCTGCCTGAATGCCTGGACGTATTTATCATCCAGTCGCTGTCGCAGTTATGATATCATCTTCTGCTCGATGGTGCGTATCGATACGACATCGGCGTCTACATGAGAACCATTGGTGTCATTTAATCACTATCTTTGCCAGAATAAGAGCTACGAGTTCTGGGCCACTTACCATAGCTGGTTATCGGTGTTCTTACAACCGATTACAGTTGGTTATCTCTTCTATACAGATTTTTATCATATTTTGACGAAATGCTGTTTATAGCAATTATTTTATACAATGAAATGTGCCTTTTTCTTCATCTCTTATTAGACTTTGTGTAACAGTTCTTTATATACCTCATTGTGACAACTGTTTTACGTCATGTGTGACTGACTGGCTATCACTGGTGTAATCCAGTAGGCAGTGCGCTGAGTATCGCGTACTTAAGAAACAACTATCTTGCTCTCCTCAGCAGCCGACGTTAATGGAATCACAACACGTACTCCGTTCACTGCCACCGCCTACTATCATGTGTAAAATTTATTCTTTTAGTTTTTGTTGTATATCAAGTAGTTCATATGTTACTGTAAATCCATTGCATGTTCGTACTTCAGTACAAATGGTCTGAAGATAGTTATACTCTGACCGAAGCCGGTAACAGTGGTTAATAAATGTTTCATAGTGGTCGACACTGTTTTAAATCCACTTTTAAAGTACATTGAAGCGCCAAATAAACTGGTATATGCAACCGTATTCAAATGCAGAGATAAGTAAACAGGTAGAATATAGCGTAGTGGACGGCAACGCCTACATAAGACAACAAGTTCCTGGTGCATTTGTTAGATCGCTGCTACAACGGCAGGTTATCAAGATGTAAGTGAGTTTAAACGTTGTGTTATAGTCGGCGCACGAGCGATGGGACACAGCATGTCCGAGGTAGGGGAGATTTTCCCGTACGACTATTTCACGAGAGTAGGCCTACCGTGAATATCAGGAATAGTTCAATGTGACAGAAGTGCCACTTCTCCGCAAATCATCGATGTGGGCTTTCAGAGCCGTAGGCCCACTCGAGTACCCTTGATGACTGCACGATACAAACGTTTACGCCTCGCTTGGCCCCGTCAACGCCGACATTGTCTGTTGAGGATTGGAAACATGTTGCCTTATCGGATGAGTCTCGTTTCAGATTGCATCGAGCGGATCGATGCCTACTGGTATGGAGACGACCTCATAAATCAATGGACCCTGCATGTCGGCAGGGGACTGGTCAGTCTGGTGGAGGCTCTGTAATGTATGAGGCGTGTGCAGTTGGAGTGATATGCAACGACTCTGATGGGTGACACGTACGTAAGCATCCTGTATGATCACCTGCATCCATTCATGTCCATTGTGTTTCCGTCGGACTTTGGCAATTCCAGCAGGACAACGTGACACCTTAAAAGTCCAAAATTGCTACAGAGCGGCTCCAGAAACGCTCTTACGGGTTTAAGCACTTCTGCTGGCCACCAGACTCCCCAGACGTTAACATCATTCAGCATATCTGGGATGCCTTGCGACGTGCTTTTCATAAGAGATCTCCATTTCCTCTTACTCTTCCGAATTTTTTGAACAGCCCTGCAGGATTCATAGTGTCAGTTCCCTCAAGGATTACTTCAGACATTAGTCGTGTCCATGTCTCATCGTATTGCGGCACTTCTGCATCTTCGCTGGGACCCTGCACAATATTACGTGCACCAGTTTCTTTGGCTCTTCAGTGTATATTTAGCCAGACCGCAAGTTCTCCATGAGAAATTTTCAGAATAATTGCTATATCGACAAGCATATCAGTTACCGGCTGTGGTGTGTATCTAACAGGCATATTTTATTTCCGTAATAAACGCAGACCTGGTCCGTCTAAGGATCCACTGATGCATCAGCTGCCAGCTGAGTAAATGGCTGGCATGAGCCGAGGAAACGATCGATAGAAAACCACCGTATTTAAGTAGCATAAACATTAAGGACTGCATTGTAATATGGTTCTGGAAACCGCACTTAAAGCATTAGTTCCTGTAACAGTGGATAACGGTGAAACGTATGTGGGTCGGATCATGGCTAGATACTTTTTATTAAGGGTAGTTTTAAGGGGAGACTAATCCTCGGGGCTAATCGTTCGAAACAAGGGCGGCGTGCTACTCCCCAAAAAAGTTCTTGCTTGAATTTCAAATTTTTTAATGGTTTTTCCAACCACGGCCAGGTAGTAGAGGGCATTGCGGCCGATGTGATAAGCAAGTAAGCCACCGGATAGTGTTGTTGACATAACGCCAAAACGCTGTCTCCAGACAGTTTTTGCGACACTTGTCGGGAATGAGGTGCTAAGGCTGAGGTGCTAACGCTGCAACATAGTGTGACCGAGAGTAAAGTGACATTTCGTAACTCCGAGCACTTGCGGGCTACCGAGAAACTTAAACACAATCAGTTTAACTGCGCCTAGCATCCCGTGCTCAGCGCAGAGTAAACTAGAAAAAGCAGACTGGGCGAGTAATATGAAACAAACCGACTTCCACCCCCTCCCCCTTCCGTCCAGTTGGACTACATCAAAAACGTGGCTATAAGGGTACAAATAATCGAGCTTAGGGGTTCAAGGCCTGCAGTTGTGCCGCAATTCTGCTCCGTCTCCACCAGGAGACAATGACGGGCTTTTGAGTTTCAGAAAAACCACGGATAATCCTTGGTGATGAAGATATGATGGCTGCCTGTACGGTGATTAAATAATCAAGTTCTGGCACAAGGCTCTCCATACCTGTTGCAGGACGGCTGTGGGGCTTCGGAAATTTTACAGATGCGCGGTACTGGTGTGGACCTACCGCCGCCCTGTGAGGAATTTCGTCTGATAGATTGCAAGCTCTGTACGATACGGCAGGGAAAGGTGTCATTACCCATGACTGTGATCGAGGCTTTTAGTGTTACTGTACCTACGCACGTAACACAGGCTCGTAGTATGCGGTATGAGGCTTAAAACAGGCGGATGTGTTCTCGTTTAAAATACTTAGGGAAATTGGGAAACGGCTACATCAGTCCTTATTCCAACTTCCTCCCTAAAAATTATTCGATGCCCGAACACATTCGCGCATCCATGTGCTGAAAGAGAGTAGCAAAGAAACAGTGACGGTGGTCTTCAAATCAATGTTCGTTGTTCAGAGATAATCATGCAGTTCACATAACTGTCGTGGTTTTCAATCGAGAAACAAAATATGTCTCATTTAATTAAATATTTGAGAAAATCAAGTTTCATATAAACATAAACTTAGAGAAATATATATTTTTCACTATACGCCCTAGAGGCCTGTCGCATTTGGTTTAACTCGTTGTTATGCCTAAGGAAGGTGTAAGAGATATGTTGAGAAGAAAAGCACGCATTACTTACTCCCGCCTCTTACCTGTCAACCTCCTGCTTTATGGCCCTCGAGACGAGTAAAACCAAAACCAAAGGAGGTGTAAAGGAGCTTCAGTTCAACCACTTTTACTAAAGAGACAGCAACCATATGAAAGTTAATTTTGTGAAGAATGTGAGCGATGCAGTGTGTGTTGGCGTTGCTTATTGGATATTGTTTGGCATGTACACACGCTATCACTAACGGTTTACAGTCAAACGAAGCCTCAAATTTTTATGTAGTTAGTAATGTTGCACAGATTTGAGGATTAACATATTGTACCTAAGTACATAGTAAGTGAGTGAATATTGCGAAAATATAACCAGTCTATTACAATTAAAAAGCATTATCAATCTTTTTATTTACGAAGATAATAATTTTATTTATGTCTAATGTACTTAAATTTTCCTTTCCAATTTAGAGTATGAAGATACATTCTTGCTATTGGTATTTTAGCTGCTGTATCGTCACAGACCTATTATAGACTTCAAAATATCACGATAATTTGATAATTTACAAGGAAGGAAAACATAATCGTAGTAATGAAGATAGGCATAAACTATAAACACAAATGTCCCGGTTTTTTCTATTGTAAATCTAATCTCCCTCGACACAGCACCTGTGGAGGTGTGTGTGTGTGTGTGTGTGTGCGGCTTAAAAGGTAAAGAGAGGTGTATGGAGAGAGAAGTAGTGAAACCAAAAGAAAGAGGAGCCGTTGGAAATTAAAACTATAAGTATAGACCGTACATGGATTTCAAGGTCTACACTCTCCGAGAGCGACGAACTTTAAATCGTAGTTATATGTGAGAGAGATATTGCCCCGAATTCTTAAATACGTTGCTATAGGGAAAAAAGTAAGTTGAACCCCCAGAATTTTTGAGCTGCTAAGATATAAAGGAGACAGTGGCAACGTTGTAGAAAGAGAGAAGGTGATAGTGTGAGTGAGAGAGGAGACAGTGACAGTGAGATGTACTGTAAATCAATGGGAGTAAGAGGTGATAGTGAGAGAGACATATGTGGGGCGATTAAAATTTTTCCGTTTGAATACATTATTGTGTGTTGTAAATGCAAAATCAAATAGGGGTGAAGCAGCAAGAGTTTTAATAATGTATAAAAAATAGGAATGCGAACAAAATACAATGAACAGCATAGTGAACGCATTATTATAGTCAAGATAGACACGAAGCCCATACCCACAATAGTAGTACAAGGTTATATCCCAACTAGTTTCGTAGATGATGAATAGATTGAAGAAATGTATGATAAGATAAGAGAAATTATTCACATAGTTAAGGGAGACGAAGCGTTAATAGTCATGTGGGTCTGGAATTCAATAGTAGGAGAAAGAGGAGAAGGAAGAATAGTAGGTGAATTTAGACAGGGGGAAAGGAAAGAGGAAGCCGCCTGGCAGAATTCTGAGCAGAGCATAACGTATTCATAGCTAAAAGTTGGTTTAAGAATCACGAGGAAAGGCTGTATATGTGGAAGAGACCTGGAGACATCGGAACGTTTCAGACCGGTTATGTAACGGTAAGACAGATTTAGGAAATTCTTCAGAATAATTGTGTGTGTGTGTGTGTGTATGTAAATATATTTGGATCTCTTCAAGAATATTCATTAGTGGTCTTTTCGGCAGTGCTTAAATCCTTGACACTTTGTTCTGTATCATCCTTCAAATTTGCTCTACATAGAATTTATCACATGCCTTACATTGAATTTTATATACGTCCGTATTCGAATATATGGCTGGTTTTGGTTGTCCGGAGTGTATCAGTATTCCAATATATATATATATATATATATATATATATATATATATATATATATATATATATATATGGTAACTCTCTTGTCAACGTTACTTCCTTCAATATCGTGGAGATTGTGTCTGTGGTACGAAAGAAATTTATTTAAGAAAAGTCCCTTATTAAGCCTCTGATGCTGCATCTCAAGGATACATCATCTGTGTGAATATTAAATTGACCATCGAGCTGAAAGTAATTTTTTTTCGGTACTAAGTTTAATGCCTGGACGATCCCATTGATGCCTTTTACGCTGATTGCCCTGTAACATAGTAAATTGTGTTCATTAAGGCAATTTTTCGTCAGTTCTAAAATTTGTAAAGAGATATGTGATATCAAATGAGACAAATCTGCTGTTTTTCCGGATTTTGATATCTTTGTCCGCAGCTCGTGGTCGTGCGGTAGAGTTCTCGCTTCCCGGGCCCGGGTTCCCGGGTTCGATTCCCGGCGGGGTCAGGGATTTTCCTGCCTCGTGATGACTGGGTGTTGTGTGATGTCCTTAGGTTAGTTAGGTATAAGTAGTTCTAAGTTCTTGGGGACTGATGACCATAGATGTTAAGTCCCATAGTGCTCAGAGCCATTTGAACCATTTGAACCATTTTTGAACCATTGATATCTTTTATTTTTTGTCCGAGTAACCTAGAAATTTTCATCGTGTATTGTTTTTTAAATATGTATGGTTTCCTTATAATGCTGTAGAGTTTTTTGCTAATTAAGTATGTGTGATGATTTACACTGTCGATTACTGGACGTATAGGGACTGATATTTTGTGAATTTTCGGATGTCAAGACAATTTAGGTGTTGAAGGATTTATTACTAAACATAACCTTTCTGTAGTCATAGAGAATAGCATTACACTGATCATTTTCTTTGTTTTTGCTGCATGTTTTTTGTTGGACCTCTAATGATTTATGTGATGTTATTTAGTGTGAGAAAGTAATTTACTTTTTGTATATAGTCATTTAGTTTCACTAGAACTAAACAGTAACCTTTGTCTGACAGTACCTGTTAGTACTGTTATCGTGTTATTAGCTTTTAGTCTATCGTTAATTTGGCCTAATATCATATAGACTTTTTATCGGTTTTCGTGATTATTCATGCTTCCTTTTTCTGTTGCATTGACTGTCTAAATAGTGATTTCGTTTGCTGGTACATAGGAAATCTATCTGCGTCAGTTGCTATTTAAATTTTGCTGTAAATTGTCCTCTGATAGTGTGGAAGGATCTGGGTTCATGTTTATATTTTAAACCCTTATCTAACAGATTTTCTTCGTCCTTTGTAAATACTATGTCAGGTTTCCCGTTCTATTATAAAACTGAAAGGGAGGAGTTGGTCTTTGTGGTCAACCTTCCGGAAGGTATTGCATTTTTATAAGGTTTTGAATTTTCTTGTCTTGCGTAAATTGTACTTTTTGGCTAATAATATGTACCTATTGACCTAAAAGTTAGAAACAAGTGACTGATACTAAGGTCAAAGTGTGCATGATATAAATGTCGGTTGGCAGATAATTTGTGATCGATTTTTTGCTTCATTTCTTACTGAATAAACCGATTGGCCGCATATTCCACGACGGCTAGAATAATTGCAGATTTAGCGACGTTCTTAATGGCCACGTATGCAAGAATAATTTTCTTGCTTTATGGATAACTTGTTAAATTTAATTTCTTCAGGTAATTCAAAAACTTTTCTCTTCAGTCGGATAAATTGTGAGAATTTCCCCATTACATTGTACGAAATTAAAGTAAACAATTTGTTTCCATCAGGGCGTGTTGCTTACGAAGACAGTACTGAGTTCGATTATGTGTTTTACTATACTAGGCATATTTCGGCATGATTCCATCTTCAGTTTCTCTGTGGAAACACATAGTTTGGTAGAATATTTTAGATTTTGAAGTGCTTAACGTATTATAGGATTATGCTTCCCTACATACATCAGGTGATCTTCATATCCATATGATAACTGCTGTCTTCATTGCTGTCACTATTGTATAAGTTTTCTCGTTGTGGGCGGAGCTGTAGTAGGTGTTAAACAGTAGCTTGAGCAGTTATTTCTGAAGATGTCGAATTGCGAAAGTTTACATCATCATGATGTTACTTGACATCTTATTGACAGCTGAGTCTGCGATGTTATATAGTTACAGGCTGTTTGTTTCGATGACATATCTTAGGTCATATCTTTGTTCTCACCAGCTGTCTTATATTGCTTATATTATTCGTGTTTAAGTGGTTCTACGCTTATATGTAATTTAATCCAACTGCATTTTTTGTTGATTTGGTTATGTTAGATTGTGTTCTAGTGTGCGAGGAATGTATGTTTTCCAGTGGATATAGTATATATTAGTAAATATTCTTCAAGAGATCGAAACATATATTCACACAACCAAAACTAATCCCAAGAAATTCTAAATGGATAGATGTATTGAAACTCGAACTTGATGTAGAAAATGTTATTCAAAGTATCCTCCTAAACACGAGATGAGTAGAGAAACAAAATCTACAAACATAGCGGAGATATGTGAAGTATACCATTGAGGATGAACCAACATCGAGAAATAGTCATAAATATCGCACACTACAACGTCATATGGCATAATTAGTTCCAAAAAATCTGTGGAATTAAATTACAGATTGAGGTAGAACCACATAAACACGAATCATATAAGGAATGTGATATACCTGATAGGAAGAAAGATATGACCTACAGAATACCATACAAACAAACCTCCTGTAACCATATAACATCGCTAACCCAACTGTTAGTACGTCTGTCAGGTAACGTCATTGTGAAATAAACTTTCATAATGCGATATCTCAGAAATAACAGCTCCATACTGTAGCTCCACCATCGCCAAAGGAGCAAACTTATACAGTAGTGAATATCAAAACTGGCTGATTCATGTAACAAAGTATAATTCTATAGTATGTTATATTATCTACTTCCAAATCTGAAGTATTGGTACCAAACCACGTATTTCCACAGATGGCATTATGGCGAAATAGGCCTGTTACAACAAAAAATGTAATAGAACGCAGAAGCGTCTTAGTCTCGTAGCATAACATATATAATGACCTTATACGGCATATACGGCGCAGGGGTCCCAGGTGAGTACAAATATACTATGCATGACAGAAATGGAAAGACTAAGACATTTTTATGACGACACCTTGTCTATGCGTGAAAAGGAATTGAGCGGCGACTATATGACTGGCAGTCTTACAGTCAAGAACGTATGTGTTCCTGAAACAACTGGAAGGAATTCGAGGCACACGAATACGTGTACCACGAATTTACTTTTTGACATTATCCGTATTTTTGTTTCCATATTTGAAGTTTGAAGGCTGAGGTTACAGAGTCATTAAATGTTAAATCTTATGTCTGAACATTATAACAAATGTAAGCTCATTGATGCAGTTCTGTTATACAAACTCATGATACATATTATCCCAGTTAGTGCACATCGATGATTTCAGAAAGAAACATATACGCTTTTGTAGATGAAACTGCTTTACTTCTGGTAGGCTGTCTTCTGTTTTACGAAGTCAACATTTTATTCAGGGCGTAGCTCACCGTACTGGAATATATGACGATAAGGGATGCTGACAAAATGAGAAACAAATTGCAAGTAACGAAAGTGTAACACCATGCGAACAGTAGATATTGCTAAACTGTGAACTGAGCGAGATGACACTGCAAATAACACGTGTAGTATAGTTACAACGTGTGAAATAGTGTGACATACTGAACACTGATAGAACGATCCATTTGGAGGGCAGATAACGTGTAATAAATTATGTACAGAATCAGTATGAAGCACGAATTGGACAAGGATATATCGATACAAGAGAGGCATTGTGCATTAACAAGAAGATTACTGTTGAGATCGTATGTTCTAGGACCACTCAGGCCACACAGTTTTTCATTCCCCATACGTCTCAGTAAATGATTACGACGAGTAAATCAGACAAATTAGAGCTCATATGGAAATTTATCGACTGCCTTTCTTCCCAGGCTCCGCTTTCAAATGGAACGGGGTAGAGGGAAAATATCGTAGCCCCAGATGTACCATCCTCCACACGCCGCAAACTGGGTTTTGGAACATAGACATAGGTCTAATTGAAGGAAATGATTATTTCCAATGAACAAAAAATTTAAATCATTTAGAACCTGCTTCGAGCTGTTAAAAATGAAGCAAACCACCTTAGAAGAGTTTTACCGTTTGTAGATGCACTGGTGAATCCTCAAGATGTACGAAATGTTGGTGCTGACACAGTTCTCGTAACAGAATGAAAAAACAATAATGCTTCACGTACTTATGAGGAAATGAAACTGTGGAACATTAATAGACAGAATTATCGCTGTTACAGTAGCTCCACATTCATAGTCGAATACGCACCTTCAAAAAAGAGGCAGCAGCTGAACAGCGTGGCTTGGGAATTGAGCTACCAGGTTGTACGCTGCCACACCAGGGAGCATTGAAACAAGAGCAGACCGTCCGGCGACAGTGATTTACGTCACAGGCTGGCAGTGCACGAAGTGTGTAGGTGCTGGCTTACGAGGTCGTAGCGGCGGTTGCGGCAGCTTCAGCACTAGCCAGCAGCTCGCGACGTGCCCCGAAAGTGTGTGCGCCTTCCCCCACTCCGCGTTGCTGCAGCGGAGGCGCACGAGCCCAGCACCGAGGGGACCTCGGTCGAGACTCCCAACCCTAGCGGCAGTGGCAGCTACGTTCGCCAGCGGCACACAGCAGCGCAGGACTCGCCGTGTGCAGGCAAATGGCTACAAAGGCGCTGAAGCCTCTCTGACGGCTCGTCAAAGTTTGGTGTCCATTGGAATACTATTGTTAGCAATACGCCAAATACCCCTCCTTCTCTAGAATAACCTAACGATTCGCTAGAAGTAGAAGCCTCTTTATGCGTTGCCCCAAGGAAGAGCGTTGTATATTATTAATGTGGCAGACAATGTTAACAGTAGCCCCAGACATTTCGCGGAAGATGCACTTGTGTATCATAAACTACTATCTGCATAAACTTGGGCGCTGCAGTCTGGAACCGCGCGACCGCTACGGTCGCAGGTTCGAATCCTGCCTCGGGCATGAATGTGTGTGATGTCCTTAGGTTAGTTAGGTTTAAGAAGTTCTCAGTTCTAGGGGACTGATGACCTCCGCAGTTTAGTCCCATAGTGCTCAGAGCCATTGGAACCATAAAGCTGGAAAAGTATTCAGTCATATTATGATAAGGTTTGAAAATGATGCGAAGATTGGAAACTCAATTTAAATGTACAGAAATGTAAAATTACCCACTACACAAAGCTGAAACAGGTAGTGTCCTATGACCATAATATCAGTGACTGACAATTATTAGAATCAGTGACTGGTAGCGGCATGGAATGGAAAAATCCAGTAGCCCCAATCTCACACGGCAGACTTCAGTTCGTTGGCAGGGTACCATGAGTTCTTACCAACTGAAATCGGGTCTCATCTGACCAGGCCAAGGTTTTGCAGTCGTCTTGTGTCCACCCAATATGGTCACTAGCGTAGGAGAGACACTGCACGCGATGTAGTGCTGTTAGCAGGTCGTCAGCTGCCATAGCCCAATAACGCCATATTTCACGCACTATTCTGACAGATACGTTCGTCCTACTCATCACTGTAGTTTCCGCAACCCCAGGAGGCTTCATGCTCTTTCGCGGGTTTGTGATTGGCTACCACGGTGCCCCAACAATTACAGCATCTTTTCTCTTCCGAGCTGCTGTTCTTTTTCCAGTCCCTTAGGAAACATGTCTGGAGGGTTTTTCGAAATGTGTTTCGTATTTTCAGTGGCTGACATGCAAACAGTCTCACCACTATGTGATTTTCACTCTGCAGCGGAGTGTGCGCTGATATGAAACTTCCTGGCAGATTAAAACTGTGTGCCGGACCGAGACTCGAACTCGGGACCTTTGTTCGCGGGAGACCGGCGGAAGTAAAGCTGTGAGGATGGGTCGTGAGTCGTGCTTGGGTAGCTCAGTTGGTAGAGCACTTGCCCGCGAGAGGCAAAGGTCCCGATTTCCAGTCTCGGTCCGGCACACAGGTTTAATCTGCCACGAAGTTTCAGTCTCACCACTGTTTTTCGTTCTTTTTCTCTTTCTTCGTTTACTTCTCCTACCCTTCTTCCGCTTCGGCATTTGAGGTTTCTCGTTTTATTCTTCCTCAGTGTGCGCTCCTGGAGGCCGGTCCACGCGTCTAACGCGTAACAGGTGGATGGGTAACGCGTATTTCCCACCTACAGGTCGACAGGTAAGATTCACTCGTACACCCTGGTACAGGCCACGCCCAGGTAGTGGTGACTGACTGAGCTGCTACCTTCCCAAATTGCCGATTGGTCCATCTGCCAGGTGTTCGGGAGGTCCCTCTGTAAGGTGTTCGGCAGGTTTGACTTGAGGCGTGAACAGGCATCTAAGATGGAAGGAGCGCACCATCGCAGATGCTCGGAATTATGGGAGATTTTCCCACAATGAGTAAATCATCATATTCATAGTCAGCGTCTACCATACGTAAACGGAATGAAGCTCCTGATTCAAAGACCTTCCCAGCTGCACCACGGTTCCTCAAGGTTTCATGTTCTGAACACAGTCGTCCTCTGCAATGGTAAATCCGTTTCTTATTCTGGAAGGTGTTGATGCAATTGCCGGCCGTGTGAAATCCTGCTGTCGTTTATGCAACGGCGCTTTGCTTCTGGAGACTGCATCTGATTCCCAAGCACAACAACTGCTTGCTACTTCACTTCTCCATGGCTGTCCTGTTTGTGTTGAGGCGCGTAGAACTCTGAATTATTCCTGTCCTGTTATTTACACTAGGTTGCTTGATGTTCTAACCGAGGCAGAAATCCTAACGTACATCTCTGATCACGGTGACACTGCAGTCCATTGTGTGATGAAAAAGGTAGATGCATCCTTAGTGGCCACATACACTCTTTTTTTTACTTTTGATAGAGTGGTGCTTCTGTCCAAAATCAAAGCAGGCTATGATATCACAGTCTGAGTGGACATTCCGAGCCCAATGCGCTGCTACCAGTGTCATCGTTTCAGCCAAACTCGTATGCCCTGTCGACACCTGGCAATGTGTAACCAGTGGTGGGGATGCCCATGAGGGCAATTGTCCCCCTCCTTGTATGCTGCCTCCTCTCGGGACTGTCTCATGTATCTCAAGGAGCAGGCTGTCCAGGATATGCGGGTAAAGGAAAAAGTGCGTTACCCAGTCACTCGCAAGTTACTGACCAGTCGCAAACCCTGTATTCTACCATATGCCACTTACAGTATTGTTCTTGCTACATCTCGCTCCATGAAGAACATGGCCACACAGCCATGCGGTCTCAAATTCAGCACTGCAGTTGTGAAAACGGCCAGTGTCATGGTAACATCGCCGTCTCCTCGTCCAGCTGTGCAACAAGCCACCAAACTTTCTCCTCACGGCGCGAGGTCACCTGCTGCACATCAGCAAGGACAAAAGCAATACTACCGCGAAGACTTCCTACGTCCCTCCAGCCAATCAACAGCCGAGTGTTCCTCTGCCAACCGGAAAGGCTCCAAGAAGTCAAACAAAGGGAAACAGTCTTCTCCTTCACTGACTCGGAGGTCCTCATCGGCGATGTCGGACTTCCGTGTCGCCGGCGTGCACGCCACCCGTTTTTGGGTGTTGGACTCTGGAGATCGGCTGAGGGAGAATGCTAAATGCTAACGCCTCTGTACATCTCATAGAGCACGATCCTACAGGCTCTGCCCCTTGTAGCAATGAGTCTTTGAAGGCTGGCGCTCGGCAGCCGCCGAGGTGACATTATTCATTTTTTTCCCTCCTCCCCTTTCCTGGTTATGGCTCCCCTTCAATGGTACGTTCGTGACCTTCGATCGAACAAAAGGGATTTATGGCTCATATGGGATAACGTTTATAGTCAACACATCTCCCTGACTACCCACCTTCAAGCTGTTGCATCGCCTTTTCCTTCCTCACTTGACCTTTTCCGTTTGTACCATTATTCGATGTCAGCAGGGCAGACTTCCTCCGATTTATTGGGCTGCTGCTCGGCGACTCTAATGTGCATAGTCCTCTTTGGTGTACTCCCAGAGAACCTGTCTGAGAGGTGCCCTTTTCGCTGACCCTCCTAGTCACCTTAACCTCCTCTGACTTAACGCAGGAGCACCCACGTTCCTTTCAGACTCCACACACACCTATTTCCATTTGGACCTATCCTTCTGCGCTGCCCAGCTTAGCCATTATCTCGAGCGGTCCGTTCTCTCTGATGCATACTCAAGCGACCATTTCCCATGTGCTCTCCGTTTCCTGACTCCTACCCCACCTACATGCGCATCCAAATGGCAGCTTACTAAGGCCAACTGGAGACTTTACCCCTCTCTGGTGACCTTCGACGAATAAGATTTCCCCAGTTGTGATAACCAGATACAACATCTTACAAACGTTATCCTTACTGCCTCAGAACGTGTCATTCCTCGCACTTCTTCTTTACCACGTCTTGTCCCGGTCCCTTGGTGGACTGAGGCGTGCTGCGACGTAGTTCGCGAGCGGGGACGTGCTCTCCATGTTTTTCATTGTCATCCCACGATGGTAAACTGCATTCATTATAGACAGCTGCATGCACAGTGTCGTTACGCTCTTCGGGATAGCAAAGAAGCTAGCTGGATTCTATTCACTTGTACTTTTAAGAGCTCCACTGCCTCTTTCGTCGAGTGGAAAAACCTCCGACGACTCTCTGGGACCAGGATTCATTCCCAAATTTCCGGTCTGACAGGATACACTAGTGTTATCTCCAATACCTTTGGTCTCCATTTTGCGGAGATTTCGAGCTCCTGCTAGTACCAACCCGCCTTCCTCCGTCGGAAACGAGTCGAGGAGGCTCGGGCGATACTCTTCTCTTCTCAGAATCGTGAGTGCTACAATGCCACCTTTACTCTGAGAGAGCTAGGTCATGCTGTCATTTCATACTGATCCTCCGCCACAGGGCCCGACGATGTTCACATTCAGATGTTGCAGCACCTTTCTTTTGCGGGCGAGCACCTTCTGCTTCATATGGGGTAAGGTGTAAAGTCAGCCGGGGCACTCCACTCGGGATCTACAGAGAAGAAAAGTCTGTGAAAAGAGGTCAGTCAATCGCACGCTGACCGACCTCCCTCCAGGACGACAACGACACACAGCGGCCCCTAGGTGAAGACGACATAAGTGCCACCCCCGACTGGTAGCGACTCACTTCGACAGTAGCTTCAACGTTAGCGACTTCGTTATCCGACTCGTCATAGCCTCTTCATTAGCATCCTCTTTGTAGCACAGTTAGAGATCAGCAGTCACTGCAGTTCAATTGACAGACTTTTGTTAGTACAGGTCGCTGGGACCAGAAGTGTTACTTTGTCTATTCAGAAGAAGAGTGATTATTTTGTATGTCACCCTTTTGCTTGCGACACACATGTGTAATTGCACTTGTTGTAATAAATTCGAGTTGTTTGACTATTTCTCTAGCAAACAGTGTATGCAGAATTCTTGGACACAAAAATATGAACAGCCACATCTGGGCAGAGGGCACGTTTGCGAGACGCTGGCGTGAACCCACTGTCATACACATACCTAAGCCTGTAAGGGCAAACACCTTCCTTCTAGCTACACCCTCATTTGTCTCACCATCTGTGTTTACAGTGCGATGGAACATATGATTTGTACACATCTGGTATGGTGGCTCGAGCCTCGAAATATCGAAATTTACTAACCACTGCACAATGTGGATTTCGCGCGCGCCATGCTGCAGTTGGCCATAACGTCTCTTTGTCCACCCATGTCACGAATGGTTTTCTGCGGAAATCCCAGATCGTGGCTATGTTTTTCAATTTCGAGTAATCCTATGACCGCTATTGGAGGACTGTTACTCTCCATACTCTCTCTACACATGGGGCTTCCATGGCTGCATGCTCTTTCAGGAATTTTTAAAAGACCGAGTTTTCAAGGTCTGTGAGGGATCTGCCTTGTAGGACACCTTTATCCAGGAAAGCAGTATGACGTCATAAGCGAGTGACTGCGTGTAAGATCGCTCTCTAAATTTTTATATATTTTTAGGTTTCAGATACATATTTTAACAGTTTTTGTGATAATGTTTGCTATATAAGTGACTTATTAGTGGTTTCTTCATTCACCTCTGCCTTTCTTGTGCTGTGACCTGATATTTGTGAGTGTTTCGTATCGAGCAACGTAACCTCTTACCTGTCTTTACATTCCGCGCTGACCAGTTGCAGCTGTAGCGGCTCATCGAAAACTAAGTACTAATTAATTGTTTGTGTATAGTGGTTTATTTAGGAACTTTAGTAGTCTTCTACCGGTGTTTTTTGTGTTTTCTGGTGAAATAGTTTCAGAAGAACCTTTTGGGAACTGTTTTCAGCTTCGTTACTGTGTCATTAGACGTTTGATTCTATTTCTGTATTAGTCTTTTGTTATACTCACATTTGTTGTTTATTAATACTGTTAATAATAGTAGTTACTTCCCTTGTAGAGTAAGTTTGTGATTATTGTAGTCAGGTTTTTAACATCTTCTTATTGTAGTAGCCGGAACTTAGAAAAAGTAAAATTTTACCATGAGTGAGAAGTGTGGGCTTTGCCGTAGGTTCGTGAGTAATGGATTGCTGCGTGAGACTTGTTCGAAGTATTTTCACTGGGGGGAATGCAGTGGGGAAGCCAGTGGGCATTCTGGTGAGATCCTCTCCTGGAACTGCAGGTTATGTAGCAAGAGTAAGTTGATAGAGGAGCAGGAGCGTAAGATCTGTGCCCTTCAGGTGCAGTTGAAAAACGCACAGGAGGAGTTAGATAGGATGAGGAGGGAGAAGGGAGTTGGGGATTGGGAGCTTGCGTTGGCAAGAGATCTACTAGGAGAAGAAGATTTTCAGATAGTTTTACTATTGGTGTTTACAATAGATATGACCAACTGTCAGAGTCTAGTGGAGAGGAATCTCTAGTAGCTGTAGATGTAGGATGTATGCAGCAGACCTCAGTAGTTACGGTGACTAGAACAGTTGCAAAGTCGAAGAGGAAGAAGAAGGTTCTGCTGTTAGGTAGTTCTCATGGCAGAGGTGTAGGCCAGCAGTTGCCGGAAGTGCTGGGGAGTGAGTACCAGGTCACCAGCATTGTGAAGCCTAATGCAGGATTGGCTCAGGTGACCGTTAACATAGGAGGGTTATGTAGGGATTTTACTAAAGAGGGTCAGGTAGTGATTGTGGGTGGGGCTGGTAATAGTATTGATACGGATGGGGAGTATGACATGGATGGTGACCTGGAAAAGATAGCCACTCAGACTGGCAACACGAATGTGCACTTTGTGGAACTGTTTCAGCGTCACGATCGGCCTTATCTTAATACAGCCGTCAGGCGTAATAACATGAGACTTGGGGGTGCGCTGATGACAGAAAGCATGGGTCACATTTCAGTGGTGTCGGTGGAGTCTATCAGCAGGACGGGTTTCGCTAGACATGGCCTGCACCTCAACAGGTATGGGAAGGGAAGGTTGGCAAAGCTTATAGGTGACAGCATAGGTGGGGTTGGTGGGATCACTCATGGGAAAATTCCTGCAGTAGTGGGTGTTAGAGCTGCACCTTTTTTAGAATGAAGTCAGCTGATAGGTATTCCTGCTTAAGGGAAGTCTCTCTAACAAAAGAACCACTTTTGACAAAGCTTAGGTAACCGAGTAATGAGGGAATTAGTATATTTCATCAAAATATACAAGGTATTAGAGATAAAGTTAGTGAACTGCTTATAGATGTTGACTCTGAAATTATTGGTATATCTGAACACTTCTTAAATAAGGAGATAATTCAGAGGCTTCCTTTATCAGGATACATGCTAGCTGGCAGCTTTTCGAGGAGCTCTTTGCGATGTGGGGGAGTAGCCATGTATGTGAAAAACGGCATCTCATTTGAGTCAACTGATGTTTCAAAGTACTGCACTGAAAAGGTGTTTGAATGTTGTGTAGGTGTGGTTAAATTTAATGGAGCTAAACTTCTAACTGTTGTTATTTATAGATCCCCAGACTCCGATTTCACAACATTTTTGCTAAAGCTAGAGGAGGTTCTTGGTTCACTTTATAGGAAATACAAAAAGTTAGTTATATGTAGTGACTTCAATATTAATTGTATAAGTGATTGTGCAAGGAAGAGGATGCTGGTAGACCTCCTTAATTCATATAATTTTATGCAAACCGTATTCTTTCCAACGAGAGTGCAGGAAACAGTAGAACAACCATAGACAACATTTTTGTTCATTCCTCATTACTAGAAGGGCATTTTGTTAGCAAAAATGTTGTAACCTACCCACAAAATTTTTATTCACATTTAGTGTAACCCCAAAACAGAAAAATTCCTAACTTCTCAACAGTAAAAAATTATAATTATGTCGTTCACATTCAGTGTAACGTCCCAACAAAAAAATAAATTCAGTAACCTGGTGATAATACAATGTAACTAACCTCTCAATTAAATTGTCGCTCACTTATAACTTTTCAATAATTGACTGTGAATTTAACCTGGTAAATTTTGGACGTCAGCAGTGCTGCATCATGGCCCTGAAAGATGATTCTGAACAAAAAAAAGAAAAATTATTACCTCAATGAAGTCGCCGGATAACGCATATACATCTGCTCTTACAATAAATTTTTCTGGCACAGCCCTGTGCAATGCTGGCCGATAGATTTGTCATTTATGAGAGGAAACAACTGATTTTTCTTTTGCAATAATCGGGATGATCATGGATTGAAGAAATTAGTAAATTCATTAAATTGAAATGAATGGTTGTTAAAAGTTATTTTTTATGAGAAAGATTATTATTAGGAGATTTTTAAAACATTTACAAGGGACTTGAGATAACAATACTACATATGCGCGAGGCTGCTTTTTACCTTATACAATAAAGCTCAGGCTCCGGCATCGCTGCACCGTGACCGGCCCAGCCAACACGATACACCAGACCAGACCAGAGAAGACTGCTCACTAGCAACAACTTACTGCTACAGCTACACAGTTCCTACTGCAGTCAACACTTCTCTATGGTCAGAGATTCTCTTATACCTTGCATATCGCAGGCAGCGCATGAGCAATACATCGAAATTACATCTGCTCGGACCTCTTACACAACCCTCCACTGGTGGGGGGGGGGGGGGGGGGGGAGCGGCAAAAATTTTGCAGCGATGGTGAGTCAATTGGACTTGCCATGAGCAACAAATTTTTCTATAATCTACTTAGTTAACTAAGTCTACAGTCACAGAGGACATACATATATATATAAGTGCAGAATATGAAATGAAATAGAGGGCATATGCACTGAGTACAGAATATATCAAGAAATGACAAAATGTATACGCAATGAGTACAAAACATATTAACAAATAACATAAAGTGCACACGCAGTGTATATATATTTACAATTTTACAAGAACTAGGAAAGGAAAGCGAAGGATTGCATCATAGTTGTAGCCAGTAGGTTGCACGTAACTGCACTGAAATTCCATATCTTTCTACAGAAGCACAACACCAAGTGAGACAATTTGAAGATCTCTTCCCTGAAGTATTAATCAGTGTAGCCAAGACACTGAAATGTTGTATTAATATTCAATGTTATCATTTTGGTAGTACATTAGGTACACCAAACAGTAGGACCATAATAACATCTCCATCGTTCAAGGTGGTGGACAGCATGATGTGTGCCGGCCGAAGTGGCCGTGCGGTTAAAGGCGCTGCAGTCTGGAACCGCAAGACCGCTACGGTCGCAGGTTCGAATCCTGCCTCGGGCATGGATGTTTGTGATGTCCTTAGGTTAGTTAGGTTTAACTAGTTCTAAGTTCCAGGGGACTAATGACCTCAGCAGTTGAGTCCCATAGTGCTCAGAGCCAGCCAGCATGATGTGTCAACACCACATTCTTGTAGAATCCATACCCTTTCACCAACGTAGAATTAGTGCAAAAACCAAATATAGTGCTCCATGATCATGAGGATGGACAGGACAAACGGACATTGCAGTAATTTCTGGTAATTAGGTCAGAAGGTGAAGGACATTAAGTCTTATGCTAGTCATCTTTGAGAATTACACTAGTCTGTCAACCGATTTGAGTAATTGTTGGCACTCATTGCCTAGTTACTAAACATTTCTGTACTATGTATGGAGTATTACAGAACATTATTCATAGGTCATCTGATTACAGCAAATATTGTCACTCACTGGCCAGTTACAAACCATTTTTATGCATTATTCAGAAGTGATCATTCAAAGCAAGCGTTAATTAATGGCATAGCATTTGCCGGGCACTTACCAAGAAAAAATATGATAATCATCAGTAAGTAGTCACATATATAGAATTGCATAATTGGTCATAAAATATGTAAGTTTATGTGGAAAAATGTGCACGGTCTGATGTGTAACGACAAGAAAAGCGACCTGCTAACCTTACCTTGCTGGGCACTTGCCAAGAAAAAATACACTCCTGGAAATGGAAAAAAGAACACATTGACACCGGTGTGTCAGACCCACCATACTTGCTCCGGACACTGCGAGAGAGCTGTACAAGCAATGATCACACGCACGGCACAGCGGACACACCAGGAACCGCGGTGTTGGCCGTCGAATGGCGCTAGCTGCGCAGCATTTGTGCACCGCCGCCGTCAGTGTCAGCCAGTTTGCCGTGGCATACGGAGCTCCATCGCAGTCTTTAACACTGGTAGCATGCCGCGACAGCGTGGACGTGAACCGTATGTGCAGTTGACGGACTTTGAGCGAGGGCGTATAGTGGGCATGCGGGAGGCCGGGTGGACGTACCGCCGAATTGCTCAACACGTGGGGCGTGAGGTCTCCACAGTACATCGATGTTGTCGCCAGTGGTCGGCGGAAGGTGCACGTGCCCGTCGACCTGGGACCGGACCGCAGCGACGCACGGATGCACGCCAAGACCGTAGGATCCTACGCAGTGCCGTAGGGGACCGCACCGCCACTTCCCAGCAAAGTAGGGACACTGTTGCTCCTGGGGTATCGGCGAGGACCATTCGCAACCGTCTCCATGAAGCTGGGCTACGGTCCCGCACACCGTTAGGCCGTCTTCCGCTCACGCCCCAACATCGTGCACCCCGCCTCCAGTGGTGTCGCGACAGGCGTGAATGGAGGGACGAATGGAGACGTGTCGTCTTCAGCGATGAGAGTCGCTTCTGCCTTGGTGCCAATGATGGTCGTATGCGTGTTTGGCGCCGTGCAGGTGAGCGCCACAATCAGGACTGCATACGACCGAGGCACACAGGGCCAACACCCGGCATCATGGTGTGGGGAGCCACTGGTGATCGTCGAGGGGACACTGAATAGTGCACGGTACATCCAAACCGTCATCGAACCCATCGTTCTACCATTCCTAGACCGGCAAGGGAACTTGCTGTTGCAACAGGACAATGCACGTCCGCATGTATCCCGTGCCACCCAACGTGCTCTAGAAGGTGTAAGTCAACTACCCTGGCCAGCAAGATCTCTGGATCTGTCCCCCATTGAGCATGTTTGGGACTGGATGAAGCGTCGTCTCACGCGGTCTGCACGTCCAGCACGAACGCTGGTCCAACTGAGGCGCCAGGTGGAAATGGCATGGCAAGCCGTTCCACAGGACTACATCCAGCATCTTTACGATAGTCTCCATGGGAGAATAGCAGCCTGCATTGCTGCGAAAGGTGGATATACACTGTACTAGTGCCGACATTGTGCATGCTCTGTTGCCTGTGTCTATGTGCCTGTGGTTCTGTCAGTGTGATCATGTGATGTATCTGACCCCAGGAATGTGTCAATAAAGTTTCCCCTTCCTGGGACAATGAATTCACGGTGTTCTTATTTCAATTTCCAGGAGTGTATGATAATCATCAGCAAGTGTTCATATAAATATCATTGCATAAGTGGTCATATAAAAATCCGGAAATGGCATTACAGTGTGATAAATCATAAAGTATGTTCAATCAATAAAGGGTTTAATATTTGAGATATGGTGATTGCCTTTGCTTTTTCTGGTTCTCAAAGTTTCGACGTGTACTACATTGGTTTGAGGAATGCTGCGAATTCGATATGGACCTGCGTATAGAAGCTCAAATTTACTGCATCTACTCTTTCCTCTGTTGGATAAATAGTGTGTACGTACTAATGTCTTCTGTCCAATGTGAAAGTCACGGCGTGTGCAAACCTGTTTTTGCTGTCTTCTCCGGCGCTCTGCGGCACGTTTGATGTTATTCAGCGCAATGTAAATTATTTCGTGGTGTCGTAGTCGACGAGATGTAGGAAAGGATACTAATTCTTTAATTTTGTTAGGTGGTTCAACATTTTTCAGTATAACAGTCGGAGATAGCATAGTAGATTCATTTGGTATGGAATTAATTACATCCTGGAATGAGAGTATGTGTGTGTCCCAATCAATATGGTTTTTTATGGTAGTATATTCTACATAGTTTACCAATTTCTTTCATTACTCGTTCACAAGGGTTCGAAGAAGCGTGATACTTCGATATATAAATCGGAGAAATGTTTCTTGTTCGTAACATACGTGTCCATATCGCAGATCGAAACTGTGGTCCATTGTCGGAAATTACTTTCAATACATGCCCTACATGAAATAAAAAATGTTTTACAAATGCATTCGAAACAGATTTAGCAGTAGCTTTGCGTAACGGAGTGAAAGGTTACAAATTTTGAAGTGAGTTCAACAGTGACAAAGAAGTAGCAAAAACCTCTATTAGTTCTGGGAATCGGACCAAAAATGTCTACAGCGGCCATTTGTCTCAATTTAACAGGTACAATGGAATGTAACGGAGGAATATGTGAAGTCGTGTCTGACTTAGCTTTCTGGCAGATTTTACATGACGCTAATACTCGTCGATTACGTTTCTCCATGTTAGCAAAATAACAGTTCTGTCTCAGTATAAGAAAACATTTTCTGGCTCCATAATGTGCGTATCTTAAATGAGTATACCAAATTAATTTGTTAACAAGCTCGTCAGGAATACATAGTAACCAATTGTTGCTGTCAGGGCGAGAGCGGCGAAACAGAATGTTATCGCGTACAGTGTAATGGTTTCTGATGGTAACATTATTCCTATCTTGCCAAAGGTGTTTAATTTCTCTCCATACGTTGTCCTTGCTGTGCTCCTGTGCTATGTCTCGTAATGATGCCGAAATAAAATTTTTGAATGCAACTTGTTGTATATACATGACGCTAGAATTTGCTTGGCAGAAGTTGGTTGCGATGTCTTGCTGATTGTTACTGAGAGAACGGGATAGTGCGTCGGCTACAATATTTTGTGTACCGGGAATGTGAACAATTGTAAAATTAAATTCCTGTAAATAAAGTTTCCATCTGCTTAATCTGTCGTGTGTAAATTTTGCTGAAAGTAAAATCTGGATAGCTCTATGGTCTGTGTAAACTGTCGTATGTCTTCCATAGAGAAAATGCCGAAATCTCGTAATTGACCATACAACACATAATGTTTCAAGTTCTGTAACAGAATAATTGCGTTCAGCAGGTGACAGAATGTGACTCGCAAAGGCGATGTTTTTAATTACTGTAGTACCATCTTCTTCAATTTCCTGAAAAATGTGTACGCCTAAAGCGGTGTTAGAACTGTCGGTGGCAACTGAAAAATTTCTAGTTACATCTGGGTGTGATAAAAGTGGTGCGTTCAACAAAGCTTGTTTCAGATTGTCAAATTCAGAATGTGCTTGGCTATTCCATGACCAAATAGTGCTTTTACCTGTCAATTGACATAATCTAGGGATGTCTAAAGCAGACTAATGAATAAATTTACGAAAAAAGTTAATTATACCCAAAAAGCTGCGTAGTTGTTTCTTCGCCGTAGGAACAGTAATGTAACGTAAAGCTTGAAGTTTTTCCGGGTCAGGCGCAATGCCTTCTGCTGAAATTACATGTCCAAGAAATTGTATAGAAGTTTTGCGAAAATGTAATTTGCTAAGATTAACTGTGAGTCCCTGTGCACGAAAGGTTTGCAACAGTTGTTCAAGAATCAGATTGTGTTCAGACCAATTAGCTTCTGCAATAAGAATGTCGTCTACATACGTTGTGATTCGGTCTTTAAGTTATGTCGGAAGTATAGTATTCAAACCGCGAATAAACGCTGCTGAAGAAATTGTTAAACCGAACGGTAATTTACAAAATTGATAACAGTCACCAAAACAGAGAAAAGCTGTGTACTTTCTGCAGTTCGGATGGAGCTGAATTTGCCAAAATCCCGATTTCAAATCTAACGTGGAATACATAGCAGTACCATGAAATTCCTGTAGAAGTTCTTCTAGTGTCTGTGGGCGAGGCGAAGTGAACCATCCTTTTTCTTAACAATATGGAGCGGGTTTATGTACGGACTAACTGCCGGTTCAATAATTCCTTGGTCAAGCATAGCTTGCAATTCTTTTTTAACTTGATCTCTGTGAATGTATGGAATGGGATAATGTTTGGCTTTAAATGTATCGTGCTGTTTAACTTGAAATTCATACATAAAACCGGACATAGTACCAGGGATGTTGTCAAAAACTGGAGCTTGCTGTAAAAGAATTTTGCGTAGCTGCGTGCGTTCGTCGTCTGTATTTGCACTGCTCTGTTTAACTTTATCAGAAATCATCTGTATAACGTCATAGTCGGCTTCGTCTGGTGTATAATAGTTGTGAACATACGTATCTGTGAACAATGTGGAATGACAGTCCGTGTAACGTGATGCAGAAATGACCTCTGTCCGATTAATTGTTTGTTCTTCTGCAGATAGAGAGTGCTGAAATTCTAATGCCAGTTGTACATTTTCATCCTTTAACATTAAATAGGAATTTTGAAAGTCAGTAATTGCGTCGTGTTGTATCAGAAAATTCGTACCTAAAATAACGTCTGTTGTCAATAAGGGAACAATCCAAAAATTTGAGTGAAACGTATGACCTGCAATACAAAATGATAAGTGTGTCTGTAACTTTACATCTACTCCTTTACCAGATACTGCTCCATTTACTTTAGTTTTGCCTAATGGTAACGTAGGATAGGTATTCTCTTTGTTACATTCGTTGAAAGTTTCTTCATTTATAACTGACATAGGTGATTCAGAATCTATTACTGCTGAAAATTTTGATGATCCAATCTTTACTTCAATGACAGGGTGGGAAAAGGTTTTTGGAATAGCTGGTTTTTCCTGCAAAAGAGTGTCTCGGATGTCTTCAAAAGTAATAACATTTTCGTGAACAAGATTCTCTGTGTCAAAAGTATTGCTTGCGTTGCTGGAAGATGCAACCTGTACTGTATCTAGTCAAATTCTATCTGACGTGCTATTATTTACGGGAGGATGCTGTGGCATTTCTACTATTTGTACTGTTCTGTTATTTCTTCCTGACGTATTACGTTCGGGATGATATCGACTGTCTGGTTCATCCATGATTATCTGTTGTTGTGATTGATTCTACTGATGGAAAGACCGACTGTTATTAAACGTACGCTGAAAATTGTGCTCATTACTGTTACGTCTGTCATGATAGTCATTCCTATACGGCGCATTGCGATATGAGTTGAAATGGTGTGATTGATGTACGTAGTGATTTCCTTTCTGCTGTGCGTTACTATTTGGTGTGGCCGACGCTATACGTGCAGGCGGCGAAACATTAAAGCTTGGTTGACCTTGCAGACTACATTGTTGGTTAGGTATGCTAACCGGCTGGTTTGGTTGTTGTTGTTGGGAAAAACCTCTATTGTTACCAAATTATGTTTGCGATTGCTGATAATTTTGTACATAATGATGATTAAAATTTTGTCTGTTATTAAAATTATGCTGGTAGTTCTTGTCGCTTCGGGAGTGTCACTTTCGGTAAAGTTTGTCATATCACGTTTTCTTTACACATTTCTAATCCTAGATAGATCAATAGTTGAAGAGCTGTTTTGATAGATACACTCCTGGAAATGGAAAAAAGAACACATTGACACCGGTGTGTCAGACCCACCATACTTGCTCCGGACACTGCGAGAGAGCTGTACAAGCAATGATCACACGCACGGCACAGCGGACACACCAGGAACCGCGGTGTTGGCCGTCGAATGGCGCTAGCTGCGCAGCATTTGTGCACCGCCGCCGTCAGTGTCAGCCAGTTTGCCGTGGCATACGGAGCTCCATCGCAGTCTTTAACACTGGTAGCATGCCGCCACAGCGTGGACGTGAACCGTATGTGCAGTTGACGGACTTTGAGCGAGGGCGTATAGTGGGCATGCGGGAGGCCGGGTGGACGTACCGCCGAATTGCTCAACACGTGGGGCGTGAGGTCTCCACAGTACATCGATGTTGTCGCCAGTGGTCGGCGGAAGGTGCACGTGCCCGTCGACCTGGGACCGGACCGCAGCGACGCACGGATGCACGCCAAGACCGTAGGATCCTACGCAGTGCCGTAGGGGACCTCACCGCCACTTCCCAGCAAAGTAGGGACACTGTTGCTCCTGGGGTATCGGCGAGGACCATTCGCAACCGTCTCCATGAAGCTGGGCTACGGTTCCGCACACCGTTAGGCCGTCTTCCGCTCACGCCCCAACATCGTGCAGCCCGCCTCCAGTGGTGTCGCGACAGGCGTGAATGGAGGGACGAATGGAGACGTGTCGTCTTCAGCGATGAGAGTCGCTTCTGCCTTGGTGCCAGTGATGGTCGTATGCGTGTTTGGCGCCGTGCAGGTGAGCGCCACAATCAGGACTGCATACGACCGAGGCACACAGTGCCAACACCCGGCATCATGGTGTGGGGAGCGATCTCCTACACTGGCAGTACACCACTGGTGATCGTCGAGGGGACACTGAATAGTGCACGGTACATCCAAACCGTCATCGAACCCATCGTTCTACCATTCCTAGACCGGCAAGGGAACTTGCTGTTGCAACAGGACAATGCACGTCCGCATGTATCCCGTGCCACCCAACGTGCTCTAGAAGGTGTAAGTCAACTACCCTGGCCAGAAAGATCTCCGGATCTGTCCCCCATTGAGCATGTTTGGGACTGGATGAAGCGTCGTCTCACGCCGTCTGCACGTCCAGCATGAACGCTGGTCCAACTGAGGCGCCAGGTGGAAATGGCATGGCAAGCCGTTCCACAGGACTACATCCAGCATCTCTACGATCGTCTCCATGGGAGAATAGCAGCCTGCATTGCTGCGAAAGGTGGATATACACTGTACTAGTGCCGACATTGTGCATGCTCTGTTGCCTGTGTCTATGTGCCTGTGGTTATGTCAGTGTGATCATGTGATGTATCTGACCCCAGGAATGTGTCAATAAAGTTTCCCCTTCCTGGGACAATGAATTCACGGTGTTTTTATTTCAATTTCCAGGAGTGTGTAAAGGATAGTAGAAGAGAAGGCAGCAGTGCAGAAAACTAAAGATGAAATAGACTACTACGGCTCAGGGTCCTGTGCACGCTACGGCACCTATTCACTGAAGTGTAATGAATCCCCTGAGGTCTATTGCGTGCTGCAAATAAATTTTAGTTTCTGCGTTACAGACCAAGCTGGAGAAAATACAAAAGCAAATTGTCGTATCCAGTCCAAAGCGTGACTCTGTGTTCTGTCATTATTAAGTACCTTAAATTTCTTCACGGTTAGAAAGTGCTTATAATCAAAATTGTCTTCTCTGAATGTCTGAACTGGTTCAGGATTGTATTATAATCCATTTTTCTGTGACTGTTCGGAATCTAACTCACGTACTCTCTGTAAATTACCTAAATTATACTGGCTGTGTGAGTCTGACAAATGTTTGGAGAGTGGCGTATGCTGTGATGTGTTAAAGGCTGAAATATTTTTCATCTCCGTCACTTCTTGCTGTAAAGATGACAATTTTCTACGTAATGTATTATTGGACGAACATATCTCACTGGTTGTCTGCTGTAAATTTTGGAATTCTGGTGTTTGATTAAACGAAACTGGTGACGTATCGTCTGATTTGGTGTCATTATTACTTTCGATAACGTCAATACGACTGGCCAATTCATCATATTTTTCAGTCAGTGCTTTTACGTGATCGTCGTTTTTAGTGTCACAAGCATTAATTTGTTTTTGTATTTTACGTGTGGTTTTGTTACATTTCTTAACATCTGCTTTGACGGCATCGGGATCCTGTATTAGTTCCAACTTTTCAAGTCTGTTGGTCATTGTCTGAAAGTCTAATGTATGTGTGTCTGTTTTTGTTTTAAGATAGAAGATTTCATCATGCAATTCGGTGTTCAACTGTTTGATTTCGTCTGATACTGTAGCAATATTGTTGTCTACGTACGTTTTTGCTTTCGTAAACAATTTACGCTTATCTTCCTGTCTTTGTGCAGTAATTGTTTCCATGACTTGTTGTTTTACTTTATTCTGTTCCTGTATAAATTTACGGTAACGCGTTTCACTGTTTTGTAGGTGGTGATTAAAACGTTCGTCAATTTGGCTGTTCTGTTGGTCAAATTTCTTGTCTACTTTCGCATCCAGTGTGCTTGAAAGTTCTGATGACATTAATTTAAACTCGTCGCGTAACTGTGCAGAGCATTGTTTAGCGATTGCACTAATTTCATCTCTAAGTAATTTAGTTGTGGCTGCATGTGTATTACTTAATTCTTGTGCCACAAATCTAATTTCTTCACTACTCTTCCTAGCATAAGCCTTAATTTCCTCACGTAATTGTTCTTTAGTATCATGACATTGCACGGCAACGGCTGAAATCTGCTCACTAAGTTGTTTGTTCTGTTCATTAAGTTGTTTGAAATTGTTATCTTGCTTACCATTCGACTATTTGAGACTTTCATTAATTTGTTGTTTGAGATTTTCATTAAGTTGTTTGTTCGATTCATTGAGTCTTTTGTAATTGTCGTCTTGTTCTTTCTTCGACTGTTTGGAATTGTTGTCTATTTTTTCATCAAGTTGTAGCAATACTGCCATAACTTGATCCATGCTAAAAGTAGTGACTCTGTTTTCTATGCTGTGTGTTGGTGTATCTGCATTTGACACGTTTTGAATAACCATTTTGTCATTGTCTGACTCTTGAAAAGGTTCGCCAATTGGATGTGCACTGTTAGTCACTACCTCGGAATCAAATAAATCTGACGTATTTTGACTACATTGTTCATCTTCGTGAGAAAAATTTATCTGTTCACTATGCAAATTTTGCAAATCAGGCTTGTTAAACTGGGCAGCGTTCATTGTATCGGAACGTGCCGCGGCATCAATTGTTAAATTTACTGTGGACATAATTGAATTTGTTTGCCCATCATTAGGATTTAACTCAATACTAGTGATCGGCAGGCACTGATTATCTGTAATTAGAGGATTATCACTATTACACTGAGGGTCGCAAGTATTATAGATCAAATTATTCTAGTCGGCTATATCACTCATTGCACATCGCGGTGTACTGTTAACAGTTTTTCGCGGCATTTTTCACAAATCAAAATTAAGCACAAAGTGAAACAAAGACGAAGCAAAAATGAAACAAACACAATTACAACAAAGAGCAATAAATTGCCGATGATCGGTGAAAGAAAGAGTGACAAATTAGTAAATGCATTGCGCCAGATGCAAACTACATTTTAGTAAATAAGACCAGATATATGACTAGTTCTCAGAAATTCACAAAGAAAATACGATCCTGGCCGGTTGTCGCCAAGTGTAGCCTCCCTACAAAATTTTTATTCACATTTAGTGTAACCTCAAAACAGAAAAATTCCTAAACTTCTCAACAGTAAAAAATTATAATTATGTCGTTCACATTCAGTGTAACGCCCCAACAAAAAAATAAATTCAGTAACCTGGTGATAATACAATGTAACTAACCTCTCAATTAAATTGTCGCTCACTTATAACTTTTCAATAATTGACTGTGAATTTAACCTGGTAAATTTTGGACGTCAGCAGTGCTGCGTCATGGCCCTGAAAGATCATTCTGAACAAAAAAAAAGAAAAATTCTTACCTCAACGAAGTCGCCGGATAGCGCATATATATCTGCTCTTACAATAAATTTTTCTGGCAGAGCCCTGTGCAATGCTGGCCAATAGATTTGTCATTTATGAAAGGAAACAACTGATTTTTCTTTTGCAATAATCGGGATGATCATGGATTGAAGAAATTAGTAAATTCTTTAAATTGAAATGAATGGTTGTTAAAAGTTATTTTTTATGAGAAAGATTATTATTAGGAGATTTTTAAAACATTTACATGGGACTTGAGATAACAATACTACATATGCACGAGGCTGCTTTTTACCTTATACAATAATGCTCAGGCTCCGGCATCGCTGCACCGCGACCGGCCCAGCCAACACGATACACCAGACCAGACCAGAGCATACTGCTCACTAGCAACAACTTAATGCTACAGCTACACAGTTCCTACTGCGGTCAACACTGCTCTCTGGTGAGAGATTCTCTTATACCTTGCATATCGCAGGCAGCGCATGAGCAATACATCGAAATTACATCTGCTCGGACCTCTTACAAGGTGAATGGCCTTTCAGATCTTGATGCACAAATTTTAACTCTAAAAAGATTTTTCTGCTGCAACACGTGTTAAATATAGTCATCAGCTGTTTAGGAAAACTGATCCAGTTGCTGTAGAGACCTTTGTAAACCTTATCAAGGCACAAGATTGGCAAGATGTTTATAGCGCTGATACAGTAGACGATAAATATAATTCTTTTCTCAAGACTTTTCTTGTGCTCTTTGAAAGTTGCTTTCCGTTAGAACGTTCAAAACAGGGTACTAGCACAAACAGGCAGCCTGGGTGGCTGACTAGAGGGATAAGAATATCTTGTAGAACAAAGTGGCAATTATATCAAAACGTTAGAAACAGTCAAAATCTAAATGCAGCAGCCCATTACAAACAGTATTGTAATGTGCTTAAAAATGTTATTAGGAAGGCAAAAAGTATGTGGTACGCAGATAGAACAGCTAAGTCTCAGGATAAAATTAAAACCATATGGTCAGTCATAAAGAAAGTGCCTGGTCTGCAGAGACAGGTCGAGGATATAGAATCAGTGCGTAGTGGGAATGTCCGTGTTACTGATAAGTCGCATATATGTACAGTATTTAATTATCACTTTCTGAATATAGCAGGTGAACTAAATAGAAACCTAGTTCCAACAGGGAATCATATAGAGCTCTTAGAAAAAGTGTTCCGAGACTGTTACCTGAAATTCTCCTCCATGATACTGACAAGAGGGAGATTGAGTTAATAATTAAATCACCAAAGACCAAGAACTCTCATGGATATGACGGGGTATCTGGCAGAATACTGAAGTATTGTTCTATGTATGTTAGCCCAGTACTTAGCCATATCTACCACATTTCCTTTAGGAGTGGTCGGTTTCCTGACCGATTAAAGTACTCGGTAGTGAAACCACTTTATAAAAAGGTAGACATTGATAATGTTGACAATTTTAGACCTATTTCTATGCCATCGGCGTTCGCTAAAGTTATCGAGAAGGTTGTATATACAAGGTTACTGGAGCATTTAAATTCACATAATTTGCTGTCAAATGTTCAGATTGGTTTTAGAAATGGTTTAACAACTGAAAATGCTATATTCTCTTTTCTCTGTGAGGTTTTGGACGGATTAAATAAAAGGTTGCGAACGCTAGGTGTTTTCTTTGATTTAACGAAGGCTTTTGACTGTGTTGACCACAAAATATTACTGCAGAAGTTGGACCATTATGGAGTAAGGGGAGTAGCTTACAATTGGTTCGCCTCTTACTTTAAAAACAGGAAGTAGAAGGTAATTCTCCGCAATATTGAGAGTGGTAGTGATGTTCAGTCCCAATGGGGCACTGTTAAGTGGGGCGTTCCCCAAGGGTCGGTGCTGGGGCCACTGCTGTTTCTTATTTATGTAAATGATATGCCTTCTAGTATTACAGGTGATTCAAAAATATTTCTGTTTGCTGGTGACACCAGCTTGATAGTGAAGGATCTTGTGTGTAATATTGAAACAGTAACAAATAATGTGGTTCATGAAATAAGTTCGTGGCTTGTGGAAAATAATTTGATGCTAAATCACAGTAAGATTCAGTTTTTACAGTTTCTAACTCACAATTCAACAAGAACCGATATTTTGATCAGACAGAATGGGCATATTATAAGCGAGACGGAAAGTTCAAGTTCCTAGGCGTTCGGATAGATAGTAAGCTGTTGTGGAAAGCCCACGTCCAGGATCTTGGTCAGAAACTAAATGCTGATTTATTTACCATTAGAACAGTATCAGAAATAAGTGACGCTTCAACACGAAAAGTAGTCTACTTTGCATAATTTAATACGCTTATGTCGTATGGTATTATGTTTTGGGGTAATTCTTCTGATTAAAAAAGGGTATTTTTGGCTCAAAAACGGGCCGTTCGAGCTATATCTGGTGTAGGTTCGACAAGCTCTTGTCGACCTCTATTCAATAGTCTGGGAATTCTGACATTGCCCTCACAGTATATATTTTCTTTAATGTCGTTTGTTGTTAGCAATATTAGCCTATTCCCAAGAGTTAGCAGCTTTCACTCAGTTAATAGTAGGCAGAAATCCAATCTGCATGTGGAATGCATTTTTTTTGACTCTTGTGCAGAAAGGAGTGCAGTATTCTGCTGCATCCATTTTCAATAAGCTACCACAAGAACTCAAAAATCTTAGCAGTAGCCCAAACACTTTTAAGTCTAGACTGAAGAGTTTCCTCATGGCTCACTCCTTCTATTCTGTCGAGATCCTGGAAGAGCTAAAAAATTAAGCAAATTCCAGTGTTACATTGTTGATTTTCTTTATTTAAACTTACGACTTGTCACCTGAATATGTTTTTTTTTTATATTTCATTTTATCTGTTTCTAATATCGTGTTATAATGTCATGTATTGACTCGTTCCGTGACCATGGAGACTTCTCCTTAATTTGGTCCCACGGAACAATAAATAAATAAATAAATAAATAATAAACTGGAAACGAGACCACTGGCGCTGCTGTTAAGGCTGCAGTCCTTGTACTTTAGCCCACTAGTCCTTAAATTACCTCCCATCATATCTGTGTTGCTGTCTGTTAGCAGGTTGTGTCACTTTAGCATCACCACTGGTCCTCCCTTCATGGGAAGAAGCTCCAGTTTATTAGGCCTCTTCCAGTGACTTGGACAACTTCCTCTCGACCCTGTCGCCTAGAGGAAATGTTTCTAGCCAGTTTGCATATCGGTTACTGTCTTTTAGCCGTCCCCATTTGTTAAATGGTGCTTCCCCATCAGTTGTGCTCATTGCGCTCAACCTTTAACGGTCCGCCATTTCCTGACCGAATGCCATTTTTTTAACCACTTAGTTTTCGTTTGTGTTTGCTGTCTGAGTTATCGGTCGTTTTAGCGACCGAAGCGCGTTCTGTGGACCGCGTTTTACTTTTTATCCGTCGTAGCCATATGGCGAAGGACATTTAACTTTTAGTTCTGAATCTCTGATCCTCTATGGCGTATTCGATAGATATTTCTCTATGTCCCTGATTTTAGCTGTCATCTCTTTCGTCGATTGGGATTAATGTGTAGTCTTATTTAACTCCTCTCTCTGTCTTCGTGTTTTACAGTTCTGACACGGGCGCGTATGACCCTAGTTGTTTCTGCACCCTAAAAAAAAAAAAAACAAACAGCGGTTTCCGCGGAAATTTCAGAGGGTTGCTTGTCTGTTAGCAACGACAACTAGACGCAAACGCCACTGCTCTAGGTCGTTAGGTGAAGGCCGTCGGCCACTGCGTCGTCCGTGGTGTGAGATAATGCCTGAAATTTTATATCCCCAGCAAATTATTGACATTGTGGATCTCGGAATATTCAGTTCCCAAACGATTCGCTAAATGGAATGTCCCATGCGTCTAGTTGCAACTACCATTCCGATTTAAAAGTCCGTTAATTGCCATCGAGTGGCCATAATCCTGTCGAAAATCTTTTCATATGGGAAACCTGTTTAAAATTACAGCTCCTCCAATGCACTACCCTTGAGTACACGATACTACCACCATCTGTATATGTGCATGTCACTATCCCATCAGACCAGTTACCTCAGTGTAAAATTACGAACAGATTCCTGAAAGTGAGTGCTCTGCGTATTCTTGGTTAGCTCTCCACGCACACACACTCGTACGGCATAATGTAACATCTCTGGAAATGCAGTACTGTATCGTCTGTCATATTTCATGTAATGAAATATTTCCTGCCTCTCGTTCCGTCTCTATGTTGTCATTAAATTTCATCCTACGTATGCGTGTAGATAAAATTATTTCCGAATCTGTCATTTAAACAGTAAATTGCACTCCACCTTCTCCCCCCCCCCCCTCTCTCTCTCTTTCCATCCTTGCCTCATATCACTTATGTGTGTGCACAAAAATATTTCCAAATCTGCCGCATCATTAACATAGAGGGAATTAATGCTGTAGATAGAAATTTTGTCATGAAAAATCTTCACCTTCAACTTTGACATTTTATGTTGTCACACACAGTAGAAACATAAATTTTCATATATATTATCCATCATCTTTCGCACGTTTTAGAGTGTCATTAGCAGCAAACAGTAAGTCGTTATAATCTCAATATGATATTACTCCATTAAATAGACAACTTCTGCCTAATCTATTTGCCTCAATAAATGGAAATCGCACTGTGTTTGCATTTTGCGGGAAAACTGTATACAGTACGAACAACGTACACTTCATGTAAGAATCAGTCAGTTTGTTACGCTGGAAGAAGGACCGTTGAGTATGAAAGATAGATTCGTGATTATCGTACGCTTCAAAAACCAGAAAGTGTTCAGAAATTGTAAGGCATTACGTCTTAAGGCAATCTTTCCTTTACACACAGCAGTTCGGGTGGTCCGTTGCCAGTATTAACACCCGAGCGTAAAAGACACGCCGTTTGGTTAGCGCACCAGAGACATCTGTGCATTTTATTGCAATAATAACGGAGGACGTACTGCGGTTAATCATGAATTTATCCTCGTAATGCATGTAGATGGTTCATTAGAAATTCGTCATCTTTCTACATCCGTGAAGCACTAATGGGATTTTCGGTGTATTATAAACCTTTCAAGAGGTTTCGCAGTGGCAGACTCGTGATCGTGATTCTATAGGCTAACTAAGTAAACAAGTTATTAAATGCCAAACTACTTGGAAAATATTCTATAAACAGTGAGCTGCCCAGTGGGTTCTATTGATGTGCCGTGCAAATACATTATAGATGTGGACACCTAAGAACTGCAACATGAATGGGAAAGCGCAAATGTCACTGAAGTGCAGAAAAGGGTTGGTGGTGAACTCCAGAAGTCAGTGTCTTTCATTCTGACTTTCAGATTAGCGAAGTTGCCTGAATATATTGTGACCGGGTCCTCCACCTTAAGGTTAGGCTCTAAGCACCTAACATAATACGCTACATTAAATGTCAAGACTTTGGTGATACTACCATGGCCTGCAGTGTGTAACATGCAGCCCATTAACCCTGTACTGATGTACTGCACCTCCCATGTGTGTCAGTCGCTCCCAAGTCCATCCTGTTTTGACCAAAGGCTGTTCGGTCTTCGCACAAGAGAAAAAATCCCAACCGATTAAGATGACAACACCAATCTTGCTCCGACTCGAAAAAGACGTTTAAGTCCTCACAGCAGTGCCGTTTGTCTTAGCGTTTATGCAGACTGGGTAGACATTTAGTGTTGGAACGCAGATCTTGACAGCTGATCAGGGCACCTCCGCCTGCACTTGTAAATGCAACTGCAACACTGTGTCGATAGTCCGATAACCAAACCTACCCCACACGGCAATAATGGTAGCGACTGAATGTAATATCACAAGTGACAACGACCCTTGCAGCAAGTGGCAAAAGAGGCCCTGTCCGTGGTTACTGGTAAACCAGCCTTGCCACCGTCCCAGAAATACAAGCTAGCAACGAAAACTATGACGCCAAAGTGGTGAGGTCAAAAGCTCGGGTCCAAAGGGGAGATGCAGAGGAAGCCCTCGCCATTAAGATGGTTTCTGTACTACAGTGCAGCTTCAATTGTTTCACGAAACATGTGGAGGAATTATGTGTTTTAACCCAGGATAGACTAATGTGTCTCTGTCTTCAAGAAACACATTTTAAATTCTCTGATGTTATTGAGCTATGTGATACATTCTCCATAAGAACGACAACCTGAGAAGAGAGACAGCTAAAGGAGGAAGGGGTACTTTTACAAACAGTGCCTACCACTCCTCGCTTCTCTCCCTCACAACCAGCCTACAGATAGTAGCGTGTATCGGTATATCTGCATCGTATGATATGTTCACTTCACCTGCTTCCACAGGAGGTGCTATAGAGGTGCTTATGACATCCTTCAGCTCTCCCACCTCTTCAACCTGCGTGGTGCTAGATTGCACAACAGCCCCTGCCCCAGGGGTAGAACAGTTGAGAGACTCCTCTAGTCCTCATATGCTTCTTTGTTGTACGTGGAGCAGAGGACACGTATCAACACTGTTTAGTAACTTTCACTGCTATCAGAGTCGTAGTTGCTCTCCAGCCCTCAAACACAGCGCTCAGTGGGAAGTGATCGATGACCTGAACTCAGGTGATCACTTCCCACACTCTATTCACCTGTGAGACAGAGACGTGCCCAAACCTCATCTGTCACAACGGATGCTTTGTAGGACAGTGTCGACACTTTGCAGCCAACTTGCTGTGAATAAACTCTGTGACAGCATCAAGGAACATGTAGGTCATATTACCGAAATTATCGACAAAGCTGTTGAAGCATCCAATCTGCAGTCTTCAGGGAAGTTGGAAAGGTAATATATTGCTCCGTGGAGCGACGAATGCCGTTCTGCTTTCAGTTCTAGGCGGTCATCTCAGTGTAGGTTCAAGTGCCAGCCAACTGGAGAGAACCTTGCAGCCTTTCAAGTAGCGAGTACGAAATGTCACGCAATAATTAGGAAGAGGAAGAAGATATCGTGGTTACTGTTCCTGTTCAACATCGCAGTTCAACTAAGAGCACTGTTGTATGGGAGGCGATCAGGAGGATTAATGTAAGAGGTGAGACATGCCCAGTGGTTGCTGTAATGAGGAGTGAGACTCTCCAGACTACTTTGCGACACATTGCCCAGACTGTGGTGGCCTAATTTGTCACAGTTACTGCCACTGACACCCAGAATTCAACTTCTGGTGCTACAGAATGGCTGCCTGCCCTTCTCCAGGTGGAAACTGTATTTTGCTTTAGCTGCAGCACGCAACATGTCAACTGTTCATGATACGTGCTTATAGCATGTTACGACAGTACTAGGGCAAAGTCAGCATCACCCCATTCTGCATTGTTGCCACATTTATTCAAGAAGGCGGATCAAAGATGGCAGCCATAGATGTGGCAATGTTGCAGTGACATCATTGTGGAAGGTTCAAATTTTGGTGGGAAAATAGGTCAATTCAACTACCTCCACTAACCTGACCACCTCTCCCCTCCCCCTCCCTCCCCCCTCCCACCCCTGCCTCCCTATGTGGAAATTAGGAGGAAAAAATTTGTCTGTGCTGAGCTGCCACATATGACAGATGTAAGCGTGAACTGTTTATTTTAAAAATTTGAATTGTCATAGGCAGTAGCTCCATCTAGTGTGTTCACATTGAGGTCTGGAGTCCACCTAACCTAGTTCACAATATCGCCACCAGACGGCGCTATCGTCCCTTCCCCTTCCCTCTCTAATAACGTGATCCAAGATGGCGGTCTGGAGAAAAATGTTGGGAAAAGGACTCAATCTGTGTTTAGCTACTGGACTGGGAGGACAGACGTAATCTTTGCTGTGTTCAATGGACGAGATGTCCGTGCTTGGAAATGGGGAGTATATCAGCATCTGAGGACTGTGCTAATAGCAATGTTATTTAGTGAAGACGAATACACTTCTTCAAATAAGGAATACGTGGCTAAGTTATGCTTCCCACTCGTGCTGATAAATGCTTGTGCCGTAACTGTAGATCAAAGTCCAGTCAGTCAGTCTTCTGAAGCACAAGAGGCAAGACGTTCACCCCAGAGTCTCTGCACCAAACTGGAAGAGAAGCAATGTGCCAGCGTACGACGTGGTCAGGGAGTGCACGAGCTTATCGCACGATCATATGGTAGTTGCTAAGCACTCCTGTCATGTTGGACATACTCGCGACCTTCCTCCTTCCTATGCAAGATTCACAGATACCCTTTGTCACTGAACATCAATTGCTTCAGGAGTTATTACATCGGATGTTACGGAGTATTGTATCATACATAACTTTAATGTATCAAAGGAACTAAATATATCACTGCACAAAGAGAGAGAGAGAGAGAGAGAGAGAGAGACAGAGCTTGGCTGGTGAAGCAAGAATAGTTAAACAATTAAACGTTTTATTCTGAGGATTCCCAACACTGCCACACTTGATCACTGACTCTAGAAGGAAAAGATCACTGCATACTTGTGAAACCTCCCTGAGACACTTCACACACTTTTGAGGGAAACGAAGTCCGGAACCGATATCAGCTGTAACATGTGATTTTACACTTCAAAGTTGGAATAAATATCCCTGTAACTCTAAATAGGACGCTCACCACTCTTGAAGTTTTAATTGCTAGGTTTTTTTATGCCATTTTGTTCGCTTTCGTTCTTTGTATCTGCTCGGGGCGGACGTCGTAAGACACCCGTTTTAGTTCGTTGTTAATCGATGAACTCAGTTTTTTTCGTTACAGAGGGCGGCTATTCGAAGGCAGAGAGAGAGAAAACTTTCTCAGTCCTACAGCTGCTGTAGTGTTCATCGTTTTTCTGCAACAGTGAGTGGGCTTAGGCTTATATTTGCTGCTGCTGCTGGAGTCAGGGATGTTATTTTCCTCACATCCCGAAGCACTGTCTAAGCACAGACGGGAAAATCGGAACAATTACGCAAACAGAATTCGAGGCACTGTCCTATAGAAAAGAAAAATTACTGGAATTTTCGGTGAATTTTCAATGACATACGGCTGCTTGTCTGAAGATGTTCTAAAACCACAATGGCGGGTGAGGAGCAGCATCTCACTAGAGGTGGGTGGACTGGTTGGACGTGTGTCTGAACACTCAAATAAACAAAATATCACGTTACTCTCAGATGTCACAGAACATTCCGTAGGTACCCTTCCCTAATCTTTTTTGAACCAGTCTGTAGAGTCTATACGTCCCACACAAAGGATATCTTGCGGATGGAGCATTCTGGTTGGCTCTTACTGAATTTACCCGCCAAACTGCAGCTACTGCCGGTGTGGGAGTACTCTCCACCATTTTCCGCAGGTCAGGGATTCAGTGGAAGAGCTATTTAGTACAGATCGAAAAGAAAAAACATGCAGCAGCCATTGTGCCCTCGCAGTTAAGTCCTGCAAAAGTGGTCTACAGATCGTAAAACACAGAAAGACAGTTCCTCAGCTACACAGCTACATCTACATCTACATTTATACTCCGCAAGCCACCCAACGGTGTGTGGCGGAGGGCACTTGATGTGCCACTGTCATTACCTCCCTTTCCTGTTCCAGTCACGTATGGTTCGCGGGAAGAACGACTGACGGAAAGCCTCCGTGGGCGCTCGAATCTCTCTAATTTTACATTCGTGATCTCCTCGGGAGATATAAGTAGGGGGAAGCAATATATTCGATACCTCTTCCAGAAATGCACCCTCTCGAAACCTGGACAGCAAGCTACACCGCGATGCAGAGCGCCTCTCTTGCAGTCTTCCACTTGAGTTTGCTAAACATCTCCGTAACGCTATCACACTTACTAAATAACCCTGTGACGAAACGCGCCGCTCTTCTTTGGATCTTCTCTATCACCTCTGTCAACCCGACCTGGTACGGATCCCACACTGAAGAGCAATACTCAAGTATAGGTCGAACGAGTGTTTTGTAAGTCACCTCCGTTGCTGATGGACTACATTTTCTAAGGACTCTCCCAATGAATCTCAACTTGGCACCCGCCTTACCAACAATTAATTTTACATGATCATTCCACTTCAAATCGTTCCGTACGCATACTTCCAGATATTTTACAGAAGTAACTGCTACCAGTGTTTGTTCCGCTATCATATAATCGTACAATAAAGGATCCTCCTTTCTATGTATTCCCAATACATTACATTTGTTTATGTTGAGGGTCAGTTGCCGCTCCTTGCACCAAGTGCCTATCCGCTGCAGATCTTCCTGCATTTCGCTGCAATTTTCTAATGCTGCAACTTCTCTGTATACTACAGCATCATCCGCGAAAAGCCGCATGGAACTTTCGACACTATCTACTAGGTCATTTATATATATTGTGAAAAGCAATGGTCCCATAACACTCCCCTGTGGCACGCCAGAGGTTACTTTAACGTCTGTAGACGTCTCTCCATTGAGAACAACATGCTGGTTCTGTTTGCTAAAAACTCTTCAATCCAGCCACACAGCTTGTCTGATATTCCGTAGGCTCTTACTTTGTTTATCAAGCGACAGTGCGGAACTGTATCGAACGGCCGGCCGGTGTGGCCGAGCGGTTCTAGGCGCTTCAGTCTGGAACCGTGCAACCGATACGGTCGCAGGTTCGAATCCTGCCTCGGGCATGGCTCTGTGTGATGTCCTTAGGTTAGTTAGGTTTCAGTAGTTCTAACAAGGGAACCTCCTCATCGCACCCCGCTCAGATTTAGTTATAATTTAGCACAGTGGATAGGCCTTGAAAAACTGAACACAGATCAATCGAGAATACAGGAAGAAGTTGTGTGGAACTATGAAAAAATAAGCAAAATATATAAACTGAGTAGTCCATGGACAACATAGCCAATATCAAGAAGGTTATCAGCACAGGAGCGCCGTGGTCCCGTGGTTAGCGTGAGCAGCTGCGGAGCGAAAGGTCCTCGGTTCAAGTCTTCCCTCGTGCGAAAAGTTTACGTACTTTATTTTTGCAAAGTTATGATCTGTCCGTTCATTGACGTCTCTGTTCACTGTAATAAGTTTAGTGTCTGTGTTTTGCGACTGCACCGCAAAACCGTGCGATTAGTAGACGAAAGGACGTGCCTCTCCAATGAGAACCGAAAACATTTGATCTAGGAAAACACGTTTGATATATTCTATACGACACTGGTGACAGCATGTGCGTCACATGACAGGAATATGTTGTCGACCCACTTAACTTGTACACTTGGCGAATGGGTAAAAAGATTCTTCTACCTTGCCTGATGTAGGTTTTCGTGTGGATGTGATAATCACTCCCAAAAAAGTGATGAAAACATAAGAGTGTGTCACATAAACTGCAACAAATTAATGCAACAGTTTCACAGTCGCACAGCTTTCTCTGTGCTCTGTCAAAACATATGTCTTTAACGTTTTCAAATTTTTCCGTGTGTAGACCGTCAAATCCTGCATACGTCCAAGCAAATCTGAACAGGTTTTGGAATTTTTGAGAGCGAAGTTGATTATTTGTGAATGCCTGAACGCTGATAATTGTCTGAAAATAAAAATTTAAACTTTTCACTCGAGGGAAGACTTGAACCAAGGACCTCTCGTTCCGCAGCTGCTCACGCTAACCACGGGACCACGGCGTTCTTGAGCTCACATCATCCTTGATGTGGCTTATGTTGCCCATGGACTACTCAGTTTGTATATTTTGCTTGTTTTTTCATAGTTCGACAAAACTTCTTCCTGTTTTCTCGATTGATCTGTGTTCAGTTTTTCAAGGCCTATCCACTGTGCCAACTTATAACTAAATCTGAGGGGGGTGCGATGGGGAGGTTCCTTTGTAAGTCTAGGGGACGGATGACCTCAGATGTTATGTCCCATAGTGCTCAGAGCCTTTTGAACCATTTTTGTATCGAACGCCTTCCGGAAGTCAAGGAAAATGGCATCTACCTGGGAGCCTGTATCTAATATTTTCTGGGTCTCATGAACAAATAAAGCGAGTTGGGTCTCACACGATCGCTGTTTCCGGAATCCATGTTGATTCCTACAGAGTAGATTCTGGGTTTCCAGAAATGACATGATACGCGAGCAAAAAACATGTTCTAAAATTCTACAACAGATCGATGTCAGAGATATATGCCTATAGTTTTGCGCATCTGCTCGACGACCCTTCTTGAAGACAGGGACTACCTTGAATTGGTATCCCGTCATGTCCAGTGGACTTTCCTCTGTTGAGTGATTTCAGTTGCTTTTCTATTCCTTGGACACTTATTTCGTTGTCAGCCATGTTTTCGTTTGTGCGAGGATTTAGAGAAGTAACTGCAGTGCGGTCTTCCTCTGTGAAACAGCTTTGGAAAAAGGTGTTTAGTATTTCAGCTTTACGCGTGTCATCCTCTGTTTCAATGCCATCATCGTCCCGGAGTGTCTGGATATGCTGTTTCGAGCCACTTACTGATTTAACGTAAGACCAGAACTTCCTAGGATTTTCTGTCAAGTCGGTATATAGAATTTTACTTTCGAATTTACTGAACGCTTCACGCATAGCCCTCCTTACGCTAACTTTAACATCGTTAAGCTTCTGTCTGTCTGAGAGGTTTTGGCTGCGTTTAAACTTGCAGTGAAGCTCTCTTTGCTTTCGCAGTAGTTTCCTAACTTTGTTGTTGAACCACGGTGGGTTTTTCCCGTCCCTCGCAGTTTTATTCGGCACGTACCTGTCTAAAACGCATTTTACGATTGCCTTGAACTTTATGTCAGAGTCAGAACAGAAATTGTCGTTTTGATCTGTTAGGTAGTCTGAAATCTGCCTCCCATTTCTCTTGCTAAACAGATAAACCTTCCTCCATTTTTTTATATTCCTGTTTACATCCATATTCAGGGATGCTCCAAAGGCCTTATGATCACTGATTCCCTGTTCTGCGCTTACAGAGTCGAAAAGTTCGGGTCTGTTTGTTATCAGTAGGTCCAAGATGTTATCTCCACGAGTCGGTTGTCTGTTTAATTGCTGGAGGTAATTTTCGGATAATGCACTCAGTATAATTTCACTCGATGCTCTGTCGCTACCACCCGTCCTAAACATCTGAGTGTCCCAGTCTATATCTGGTAAATTGAAATCTCCACCTAAGACTATAACATGCTGAGAAAATTTATGTGAAATATATTCCAGATTTTCTTTCAGTTGTTCTGCCACTAATGCTGCTAAGTCGGGAGGTCGGTAAAAGGAGCCAATTATTAACCTAACTCGGTTGTTGAGTATAACCTCCACCCATAATAATTCGCAGGAACTATCCACTTCTGCTTCACTACAGGATAAACTACTACTAACAGCGACAAACACGCCACCACCGGTTGTATGCAATCTATCCTTTCTAAACACTGTCTGTGCCTTTGTAAAAATTTCGGAAGATTGTATCTCTGGCTTCTGCCAGCTTTCCGTACCTATAACGATTTCGGCTTCGGTGCTTTCTATCAGCGGTTGAAGTTCCGGTACTTTACCAACGCAGCTTCGACAGTTTACAATTACAATACCGATTGCTGCTTGGTGACCGCATGTCCTGACTTTGCCCCACACCCTTTGAGGCTGTTGCCCTTTCAGTACTTGCCCGAGACCATCTAACCTAAAAAACCACCCAGTCCACGCCACACAACCCCTGCTACCCGTGTAGCCGCCTGCTGTGTGTAGTGGACTCCTGATTTATCCAGTGGAACCCGAAACCCCACCACCCTATGGCGCAAGTTGAGGAATCAGCAGCCCACTCGGTCGCAGAACCGTCTCAGCCTCTGATTCAGACCCTCCACAGTCAGTCCTGTCGACGATGCTGCAGATGGTGAGCTCTGCTTTCATCCCACTAGCGAGACTGGCAGTCTTCACCAAATCAGATAGCCGCCAGAAGCCAGAGAGGATTTCCTCGAATCCATAGCGACACTGATGCTGACATGAGCGACCACCTGCAGATGGGTGCACCCTGTACCCTTCATGGCATCCGGAAAGACCCTTTCCACATCTGGAATGACTCCCCCCGGTATGCACACGGAGTGCACATTGGTTGCTGTCATATCCCTAAGGGCCCCCATTACGCGCCTGACGTTGGAGCTCCCAACTACCAGTAACCCCGCTCTCTGCGACCGCCTGGATCTTGCAGACTGAGGGGCAACCTCTGGAACAGGACAAGCAGCCATGTCCGGCCAAAGATTAGTATCAGCCGGAGGCAGATCCTGAAACCGGTTCGTCAGACAAACTGGAGAGGCCTTCCGTTGAGCCCTCCGGAATGTCTTTCGGTCTTTCGCCCCCTGCCACACCGCGAGACGATCTCCCTCTCTACCACGGGTGAGGGGTCAGCCTCAATGTGGGCAGTATCCCGGGCAGCCACAGCCGTAGTCCGATCGGGGGATGCGTGGGACGATCTGGCCGTTCCCGACAAACCCCCATCCGCAACCCCACAGTTATGCCCATTGGTAACAGCCTCAAGCAGTGTGACCGAAGCCAACACTGCCTGAAGCTGGGAGCGAAGGGATGCCAACTCTGTCCGCAACGAACACAGCAGTCGCAGTCCCTATCCATGCTAAATACTGTTGTGCAAAGAACGTCTGAACTAATCTACAGAGAGCACAAAGAATTCGACACAAAACTTAAACGGTTATTAAAATACAAGATTGCCTAGTAAATGCAGTAATGCTGCTACTTGCGCACTGCTGACACACTGCTCAGTGGCAAGAGACTACGCGATTTTACACTATTCAGGTACTAAAACGCGATGCTACAACTCTCAAATACTATAATACGCCCGAAATCTATTAATTAAACAATGCAAGTACCAAAAAACACGCAAAGAAATTAAGAATTAAACTATGTAATAAATAAGTGAGCTAAGAGTATACGACTTGCTGCTGGCAGCTGGCAGCTGCTCTGCTACTGTCGAGGAAAACCTGATTTTTTCAGCGTGAAACCAAACGTTCAACTTCACCACATACCACATCGATGTGATAAACGCACAATCCGTCTCCTACACCATACAAAATCATCACTTCTGCACCCTGCATATGGCTGTGGACCACCAGACCAAAACGACAGACAGACCTCAAAGAAGAAAAGAATAAAATGAAATAAAAGAATGTAATCAAATATAGTTCTCATAGCTCTACATATTTCCCGCAAATTCGGTCTGTCATCTAGCACAGCCAACGATCACGAGTCAACTGCCCCGCACACAAGCTAGGCCAATATGGGAGCAGAGTGCCCTCAGCAGATCACAGACAAACTATTGTACAAAGGCTTGGCTGGTTCCCCCGGCGCAAAGGCTTTTCTGTTTCACAGCCCTGACCTGCTTGCTTGTTTGCTTTCTACACTCACCTTCATACCTTTAGATTAATAGAACACACTTAATTTCACATGGTTTTCCAGAATATCATACCATTTACGCGATAGTTCTCGATATCAAGCACATAGCAACATCGCTTGCACAGCAGTGTCGCTTGCACATTATAATTCCGAAGATAAAGAGTGGAATTTATTTCTCTAGAAACCCGAAACTTCAGCGAGGTGCTGCGAGGTGAAACGTACCCTCAACCACTAAGTAACTAGAAATGTAGGAAACTGATAATTCCACTCGTGAATAGCAATGTTAGTTATATAACACATTCCACATCATCCATCTTACAAAGTCAAGTAAGGTATTTCTCATTTGTAGCTGCCTTTCACCATCTCGATGTACACAATACACACACTACAGTTGACATTCTCTCAGCCAAATAAAGATTGGAAACATGTAGAAGCAGCCAATCAGACAATCTACGTGGGAGAGAATAACTACCCAGCGCAAACACACGTACACATTGAATTTTCTCGAATTTCCCCAGAGAGTCCACACAGTCACAAAGGCTGCCCAACACATACTTTAAGTTCGCCATTCACCCGCCTATAGGGTCACCAGGTTAGGTCAGCTACATTACTGTACCCCAGCTGGGCTGTCCAGTCGGGACGGCTCCCGCCGTAAGCCGGAAAAATCAATGGTTCCGGCTACAGGTCCAGACAGGCCCTGATACAATCTTCCTAGGAAATCAGCCACATATATTTTATCTCTGTACTTACAATTGAATATTATGATTAAAATTTAAATCTGATGACATTTGACAGCAAGCGAAGTATCGGAAATACCCCCTCCTGATGTCTGGAAATATAAACATCTCACCATTCTTATAACTGGACATAATTTTCCACGTCAAATCCATATCTTCCCTTACGACGGGCCAAAGCCATTTTCTTTGCACATATCAGAACACTCACTCACTGTATGAGCCTACTAATCACAGTGAATCTATCACACATCACCTATGACAAAGTGTAATACTTTGCTAATAACTGAATGCTGGCGATACCAAGCAATACTGAGCGAAAATCAGCGATGGGTGGATATGTCACATAAGTTTTTCTTGCGAGTGCTACCAGTGTGTCTCAGAAAGAGAGAGAGTGGTCGTCTTACAAGTCACCAAATGTTTAAAACACGATCGAACCTCTATGTTACGATCAGAAGCGGTCTTGGTTCTAGAGGCGTGCATGAATACCTATGTTAAAAACTATAGAAGCCTTATAAATCGAGGTATGGCAATTACCTCAGGATGAAGTGGCTTTCCACACAAAAATACTGCGACATTGAATACTGACGGTGATCACCGGGCTGTGTATTAACAGACTGACAGTACGGGTACATGTCGCCGGCAGTGTAAGCTCGTAATAGGATCACCGAATTTAGATAGTTATTCGGCTAAGGAATATGATGTGAAGCTGGTATTAGCAACTTCCTCATGTCGGTGCTAGATATTTCTTCAGTATTTGTCTGCATTCTATCTCGATGCCATGTCAGAGGTTCTGCAAAAAAATCCACTGGGTTATAGGCAATAGTTGATTGAGAATGATCACAAATACTACATCGTGCGCTACTTGATGAATAACTTGAAAAAATGAGACACTACATTGAGTCGTAAGAAATGTACAAAATAAACTGGCTTTTCAGATTTACAATGTTACGCTTTCCGGTAGAAATGCTGTCTGCAGTTTGAAATCAAGTCTTTCCATCAACCACATACCTGTGGTGGATCCTATGGGGATGTCTTTCGGTGATGACAGCAGCTAGACAATCATATTCGTGGCAGTCTCTAACCTCTAAACCACTCACTATTTTCGAAACTATCTTCTACAGTAAATTTCCAATGTGCTTTTAGACCATACCTACGCATCTTGTAACTTTTCCTCAGACACTCTCCCGCCATCCCTGTAGCTTTGCGCATGTGTTCGTTCCAATTTAAATTGGAATGAGCCGAAATCAGAGTGTCCCATATCTATCTTGTGCTACCCATGCAGAAATAGTGTGAACTGAGTTAATGTGACAGGACCGTGTTTTGACCACTAAGTGGAAATGGGAAAATATTGTAGTAACTCCACCAACTGTGTACGATGTGCTAGGTCAGCGCTAAAGGAAGCCTGGTGGTACAAGACGAGGTAGTATAAAAGACCGTACAAACAGTTATGGGAACTGGGAGAAGGACGAGGGTTTTGTGGCTGCATCGCAGGGTATCTCCAATCTACATACAGGTACTGCAGTCCGAAGGAGATCTGGGTATCTGAGGGTGCATCCACATCTCTCACACAAACATTCTCTCTGTCCTGTAGCACCCAACAGAAATAAATAAACTATAAAAGCCCCGTTAACTTCGTCTGACAGAGAACTCGATATATATATTGAAAACAAATACTGTGTGCTAGCATCAAGCATATACGTCAATCACCATTAAATAAACAGGTACTGATCCACTCAATCGCCTGCACAGACCAGTGAAAAGTGTCATCGCCTGTACTGTAGGAGGAGGAACATATACAACAAACTATACTATGAGTCAAGAGAAAGTTCCTTGGTTGCAATTTGAAACATATTCCTCTGTTTTGGCAGTTTCCTCTAGACAAACGAAGATTTATGCGGCGTACCCAATTCCTCTGCTGCATCTTAGGCATAAAATCGAGTCTTCAGTTCGATAACTATGGTGATTCTAAGTTAACTACAGGTGTTTGTGAGGTATCACAAACCTTACGAAAACATCTGCTTGATAGATGTCCTGTTTACAGAGTTAGTGATGGCATGACATATAATTTAACATGTAAAACATCACTGATATGCTTTGGTCTGTTTCCTTGTAAGAGGCTTTCTCTGTTACTAATGATCATTTTGTAGAAGTGATGTAAGCATAGTATAAATTCTGAACCATGATCGGATATGAACAGTGGGCGGTATACACCTCTGTCCCTGTATAAAAAAAATCGATGTTTTAAGGAAGAAGTTTTTTCGTTTTACTGTCATCATAGTTTATCGTACACAAAGCTGCAAAGAGAACACATGTCATGTGCTGGAAATATAGTTCTTACGTTGTAATATTAACAGCGTTGCATTCCACATGACTAACAGGTTGGAAACTGGACAACTCTAACATTATAGCATTTATTAAGTGCAGAATCATGTAGCCTTAGGAGTGCATACGTTTATGTTCTCTCTTACCAATATCTTCTTGGTAGCGATTCCAGACACTACAACAGCACTTTAGAATTGATACCGCAGTTGATTTATGTAAAATGCTTCAAACTTCGTCCATCAGGAACTCCATCACACATAAAAATAACCCAGTTCTTCTTCTTCTTAACCATCTGCTATTACATCGCAGCAGTTTCACATTTACTACTGTACACCGCTAAGTTGTGCTAACCTCCTGGACATGCCCATATCTGGAGAAATCTTGCACACTTGGATAGATACCGTGAGCAAGATTGGTGTGGAACAGCAGTTATGGATTCGGTTCGCTCTGTTTCATCACAAGATGCAGAATATATTGGTCTACTTCTGCTCAGCTGCACATTAAATCTGTGACGTTGCCGCAGGGAAGGATGGTCAAAAACAATGGGAGGAGATACTTCAATCAGTAACTTTAGCCTAAGAATGCAAGAATGCTCTGTGACCTCCGTCCATATAGGGAAAGAACGTAAATTATGCACTATGATAGAAATGCTAGAAATATGTACATCACTGTCTTGTATACTTTGACATACACATTCGAGAATTAGCAATAAGTGTACATAATGCACAGTCATCTATCTACATTTGCCATCAAGTATATGGTCCTGACAAATTAATGGAGGGCCAGTCCAGTGATGATACATAAACTGAGAAGGATGGTCAGTGTTGCTAAAACTGATCGCACTATCACCTGTGATGCTTATTATTACCGTGCATCTGCGGTGTCTTTTCCATCCCATTTGTCCACTGGTAAGCTGTTGACTACCACATAATGACTGACTGACCTCGCTTGTTTGAATTGGAGAAAGAGTCTTGGTGGAGGGGCAGCACCTGCTGTGGATAGCTAGCACTGAAACAGTGATCACAGACATGACTGGAATATGAGGAATAAATCCAAATGGAACACCAAGTCATCAGCTATCGCATCACAGCGAAAGATGAGTTTAAATGTGGAGGCCATCAATAACCTTTGGACAGCTGTTTGAAATGCTTCACAACACCGCAGATCTCTTTCAGTTTCCACATGTTGTGACTGTCTCTTATTCAAAATCATACAGTGTTCAGTGTGGGAGCAGAAGCAACAACACAGTTTACACTGTGTGATGTCTTGCTTTCTGTGCGAGCCAATGGCTCAAAATGTGTTAATCTCAATTTAGAACCTTAGACAGACCTCAAAGTTGTGGTGGGAAAAGCAATGTATGGCGGCATACAAAGCTGTGTCATACACTTCTTAGACGTGTTACAGCAGAAAAGAATGTTTCAAACAACACAGGGACACAGGGACCTTCTCTTGCGATTGATACTAGAGACTGTAGGATATGGTCCTGCTCCTACACTAAAGGCAATGACATTTTATACTGGTCTCTACAAGAGACTGAATGGGTATCGGCACATATGCTTGATGCAAGCACACAGACGGTATTTCTTTTCGATATATATACAGGGTGGTCCATTGATCGTGACCGGGCCAAATATCTCACGAAATAAGCATCAAACGAAAAAACTACAAAGGACGAAACTTGTCTAGCTTGAAGGGGGAAACCAGATGGAGCTTTGGTTGGCCTGCTAGATGGCGCTGCCATCGGTCAAACGGATATCAATTGCGTGTTTCTAAACAGGAACCCCAATTTTTTTACATATTCGTGTAATACGTAAATAAATATGAATGTTTTAATGGGACCACTTTTTTCGCTTTGTGATAGATGGCGCTGTAATAGTCACAAACATATGGCTCACAATTTTAGACGAACGGTTGGTAACACGTAGGTTTTTTAAATTAAAGTACTGAGCTTAGGCACGTTTGAACATTTTATTTCGGTTGATCCAATGCGGTACATGTACCTTTGTGAACTTTTCATTTCTGAGAACGCATGCTGTTACAGCGTGGTTATCTGTAAATACCACATTAATCCAATAAATGCTCAAAACGATGTCCATCAACCTCAATGTAATTGGAAATACGTGAAACGACATTCCTCTCAACAGCGAGTAGTTCGTCTTCCGTAATGTTCGCACATGCATTGACAATGCGCTGACGCATGTTGTCAGGCGTTGTCGGTGGATCACGATGGCAAATATCCTTCAACTTTCCCCACGTCAGATCAGGTGAACGTGCGCGTGCTTCGACGACCAATCCACCTGTCATGAAATATGCTATTCAATACCACCTCAGTTGCACGCGAGCTATGTGCCGGACATCCATCATGTTGGAAGTACATCGCCATTCTGTCATACAGTGAAACATCTTGTAGTAACATGGGTAGAACATTACATAGGAAATCAGCGTACATTGCACCATTTAGATTGCCATCGATAAAATTATCCTTCCTCCCATATTGCCGCACCATACATTAACCCGCCAAGGTCGCTGATGTTCCACTTGTCGCAGCCATAGCGGATTTTCCGTTGCCCAATAGTGCATATTATGCCGGTTTACGTTACCGCTGTTGGTGAAAGACACTTCCTGTTTCCTTAAATAACGTAACTGTCTGGCGAAAGGTCCGGACACTTGGACGATGTCGTCCAGGATACCGAAGAGCATACACAGCACACGCCCGTTAGGCATTTTGATCACAATAGCCATACATCAACACAATATCGACCTTTTCCGCAATTGGTAAACGGTCCATTGTAACACGGGTAATATAGCACGAGGGCCTCTCGTGGTCGTGCGGTAGCGTTCTCGCTTCCCACGCCCGGGTTCCCGGGTTCGATTCCCGGCGGGGTCAGGGATTTTCTCTGCCTCGTGATGGCTGGGTGTTGTGTGCTGTCCTTAGGTTAGTTAGGTTTAAGTAGTTCTAAGTTCTAGGGGACTTATGACCACAGCAGTTGAGTCCCATAGTGCTCAGAGCCATTTGAACCAATATAGCACGAGGCAAATACCGTTCGCACTGGTGGAATGTTGCGTGATACCACGTACTTATACGTTTGCGACTATTACAGCGCCATCTATCACAAAGCGAAAAAAGTGGTCCAACTAATTCATATTTGCTTACGTACTACACGAATATGTAATAAAAAATGGGGGTTCCTACTTTAAAAAAACGCAGTTGACATCCGTTTGACCTATGGCAGCGCCGTCTAGCGGGACAACCATAGCGCCATCTGATTTCTCCCTTCATACTAGACCAGTTTCGTTCTTTGTAGTTTTTTCGTTTGATGCTTATTTAGTGAGATATTAGACCCGGTCACTATCAATGGACCACCCTTTATATATATACGAGGGTCGGTCAAAAAGTAATGCCTCCCATTTTTTTTCTACTTAAAGAAATTAAGTTAAGTGAAAAATTTGAATTTGGCGCCATTCCTCAAACCTTCTTCTGCAATCCACTGCAGTAGTAACTTTCTGTGTCAACAGGTGGCAGCACAGCAGAAGTTTGTGAGATGGCCGACATCGATGTTCGTTTGAGACAGCGTTGTGTGATTGAATTCTTGAATGCAGAAGGTGAAACGCCCATACGCATTCATGAAAGACTGAAGAAGGTGTATGGTGTTGTGACAGTGGATGTCAGCACTGTTAGACGATGGGTTCGTCGTTGTAAGGAAGCTGAAGGGCAAACACCGTTGACTGACGAAAAGCGGAGCGGCAGGCCGGTGAGTGCAGTGACTCCACACAACATTCAGAAAGTTGATGACATCATTCGTGGTGACCGTCGGGTGACTGCAGATGAAGTGTGTCGCATTATTTCTCTTAGTAAAGGCAGTGTGATCACGATTATTAAACAATTGGGGTACTCAAAAGTTTGTGCACGGTGGGTTCCAAGAATGTTAACCGATCAGAATAAAGAGGCAAGGAAAACAATAGCCTCCCAACACTTGCAGCGCTTCCGTTTGGAGGGAGATGAGTTTCTGAAAAAAATTGTGACCGGGGACGAAACATGGGTGCATTTTTTTGAACCCGAATCAAAGAGGCAGTCAATGGAGTGGCGTCACACAAGCTCGCCGAGGAAGAAAAAATTCAAAACTGTGCGATCGGCAGGGAAAGTTATGGCAACAGTTTTCTGGGATACAGAGGGTGTGATTCTGGTTGATTTTTTGGAGCAGGGATGCACAATAAATTCTGTTCAATACGTCACAACCCTCAAAAAACTTAAAGCACGTCTTCAGCGAGTTCGCCCAACAAAATCAATGGCAGATGTTCTTCTTTTGCATGACAATGCAAGACCACACACCAGTCGTCACACCTCTGATGAGATTGTCAAAATTGGATGGGAAGTTTTGCCTCATCCCCCATACAGCCCTGACCTGGCACCATCAGACTTCCATCTGTTCGGGCCACTAAAAGAAGCTCATCGTGGGATTCATTTTGAAGATGAGGAGGCCGTCAAAACATCCGTGCGTCAACGGCTTAGGAAGCAGAGCTGTGATTTTTACCGTGCTGGGATACATGCCCTTGTTCAAAGATGGACCAAAACTGTAGAGATGGGCGGAGATTACATTGAAAAATGACAAAATGATCCTCAATGTTGTGGTTTTCAACCTACGTAATTGCATTTAAATTTCCTGACAATTAAACGTAGAAAAAAAAATAGGAGGCATTACTTTTTGACTGACCCTCGTATATATATATATATATATATATATATATATATATATATATATATATGTGTGTGTGTGTGTGTGGGTGGGTGGGTGGGTGGGTATGTACCAGGCTGATCTTATATGTTGTACACGGTTGGTGGAGTTACATCAACATGTTCCCATTTCCACCTACCGATCAAAAACAGTCCTGTTGCATTAGCTCAGTTTACCCTATTTCTGCACAGGCTGCACAAGGTGTTAGGTATAGCACTGTCTTACTTCCGCTCAATTCCGATTTAAATTGGAACAATCACACGCCCAAAGCTGCAGGGATGATAGGCACAGCCTGAGGAACACTTACAAAATGCATCAGTATGGTCTAAAAGCACATTGGAATGTTACTGTAGCAGATAGTTTCGAAAATGGTAAATCGCTTCGAGATTAGAGAGTGCCACGAATATGATTCACTAGGGGCTGTAATCCTTAAAACACACCTCCATATGATCCAGTGCAGGTATGTGGTTGAATGGAAATACTAGGTTCCAAATCACAGACGACAGCATTTCTACCAGAAATCGTAACACTATAGATCTGAAAAGCAAGTGTATTTTGTACATTTCTTATGACTCAATGTACTTCGCCTTTCTTAAAGTGGTTCGTCACATAGCACACCATCTACTTTATGTGATCATTCTCAATCATCCATCACCTATAACCCAGTGGATATATCGCAGAACATCTGACATGAAACTGAAATAGAATGCGGTACAAATACTGGAGAAATATCCTGCAGCTGCCTGAGGAAGTTGAATATCGGCTTCGTACCACGCTCCTTAGACGAATAAATATCTAATTTCGGTGATTCTGTTGCGAGATTACACCACTGGTGACATGTACCCACACAGTCGGTCTGTTAATAAACACCGCGGCGATGACTGTCAGTACTCAGTGTTGCGGTATTTCTGTATGGAAAGCCACTTCATTCCGAGGTAATTGCCATACCTCTATTTATAAGGCTTCTATAGTTTTTAACATGGATACTTGTGTGCACCTGTAGAACCAAGACCGCTTTTGACAGTAACATAGCTGCTAAGATCGTGTTTTTAATATCTGGTGGCTTGTAAGATGATTATGTCTCTCTAAGACAACGTAGTACCACTCGCAAGAAAAATTTATGTGACAATCCATCCATCGCTGATTTTCGCTCAATGTTGTTTCGTATCGCCAGTATTCAGTTATTGGCGAAGTATTACACTTAGTCACAGGTGATGCGTGATAGATTTACTGTTATCAGCAGGTGCATGAAGTAAGTGTGTGCCCTGACATGTGGAAAGAAGATAGTGTCTGTGTGTTGGAAGGGAGGGTTGGATTTGACATGGAAAAGTGTGATAGCTGTAAGGGAAACGAAAGATTCTTTTATGTGGAAAATTATGTCCAGTCATAAGAATGCTGAATACATTTAAATTTCGAGAGCCACACCCGCAGTACTGAATTATGTTTGAGTAATTGTTCTCATTTTCCCGTCTGTGCTTAGACATTGCTTCGAGAAGTAACGAAAATAATGTCCCTGACTCCAGCAGCAGCAAATGTAAAACCAAGCCCACTCACCATTGCAGAGAAGTGATGAACACCACAGCAGCTGTAGGAGTCAGAAAATTTTCTCTCTCTCTATGGTAGTACCTTGAAACAAGCAGCTATAACTTCAAAAGTGGTGAGCGTCCTGTTGAGAGTTACAGAGATATTTATTTTGACGTTGGCGTGCAAAATCAGATATTGCAGTTGATATCGGTTTCGGGATCTGTTTCTCACTAAAGCGTGTGAAGTGTCTCAGGGTGTTTTCACAAGTGTGCAGCGATCTACTTAGAGTGCATGTTCAACTGTGGCAGTATACATCGCAAAATTTAAGAATACTGTTGTGCTACTATCTTTCTGAAACCGCATTTAGAAAAATTTTCAACAGGATTTTATAACTCCTGAAGTAGACCGTGATCAATGACAAGGGTATTTTCCACAGAAAACAGCGAAGTGTCTTAGGGATTGTTTCCGCGATCTTTGTAGAGTGCATCTTCAAGTTAGTGGTATTCCTCAGAATAAAGCGTATAATTGTTTAAGTATTCTTGCGTCATCTGCAAAGCTCTCTGTCTCTCTCTCTTTTTTGCAGTGGTACATTTAGTTCGTGTGCTATCTTAAACTTATGTATTTGACAGTACTCCTCTACATCAAATGTAATAACTTCTGAAGCAGTTCAGGTTCCATGACAAAGGGTATCCGTGCACCGGTGATGGGAAGGAGGAAGGCCGCAGGTATTTCCAACACGACAGGAGGTGCTTAGTGGCTACCATGGGAACGTGCCACAATCCAGCGCAATACCTTTCTTCCAAAAAGGTTCAAAGACTCTGGGATTAACGGCTTGCCTCTTGCGCTTTAGAACACTGACTGACTGGACTTTTATCGAATGATCTACAGTTACAGCACACGCATTTGTTAGCATGACTTTGGGGAGCGTAACTTAGCCCCAACTTCATTATTTTATTAAGCGTATTCGTCTTCACCGAATATATTGCTATCGACACAGTCCTCAGATGTAAATATACTCCCCTTTCTCCAGCACAGACACCTCATACATTGAACAAAATAAGCAATTACGCCCGTCCTCCCAGTACAGTATCTAGACAAAGACTGAGTACTTTTCCCTCCATTTTCCCCCAGATCCCTGTCTTCGCTTAGGTCACGGGAAGGGAGTGGAGAGGGACGATAGAGCCCTTTGGTGGCGGTGTTGTGAACTAGGTCATTTGGACTCTGGACCTCATGGTGAACACACTGGATGGTGCTATTGCATATGACAACTCTGTTTAAATAAACAATGCGTAATTATGTCCAGTCTATCTGGCAACCTAGCACAGACTGAATTCTTTTCCTACCAATTTCCTGATGCGGAAGGGGAGATGATGGGAGCAATGAATACACGATACTTACATCCATCCTATCTGGCAGCTCAGCACAGACTGAATCATTTTCCTTCCAATTTCCATATGGGTGAGGGCGACGGGGGAGAGGAGGATAATTGAGGTAGCCCAGTTGACCTATTTTTCCGCCAAAATTTGAACCCCTCCACGATGTCATTGCGACATTGCCACATCTATGGCCGCTATCTTGGATACGCCCGGCTTAAATGAATCTTGCGAAAATGCAGAGTAGGGTGATGCCCTCTTTTCTCTACTACTTACGACACCTCATGTAGTGGGGCTAAGAAGTCCTACTTGACCTTTTTAGACTTATTTGGGAGTCAGTTCACTTTCCTGATTTGTGTTGAGAGGCCATCTTACTTCTACATTTAAAACCTGGAAAGGACTGAAGATACGCAGTAAGTTACCGTAGTAGGGTCCTCATTTCTTCTGTGGGAAAGAACATGGCTGTAGAAATTATGGCCGGCCGTTGTGGCCGAGCGGCTCTAGGCGCTTCAGCCTGTAACCGCGCGACCGCTAGGTCGCAGGTTCGAATCCTGCCTCGGGCATGGATGTGTGTGATGTCCTTAGTTAGGTTTAAGTAGTTCTAAGTTCTAGGGGACTGATGACCTCAGATCTTAAGTCCCATAGTGATCAGAGCCCCCCTTGTAGAAATGATCGCCAGCAGCTGTCTTGTCTGGATGTTACAATTCTATTGTAGCTTTCCGTATACTTTTAGGAGGTATCCCTCCACTATTGATAACGAGGCCCTATAAATCATAAGAAGTGAAGGGATATTTCACTTTTCTCAGCAAAAAAAAAATATAGTTCTTGGTGACTTAGTGAGGTATATGTGTGCACATGTGAGATAAAAGCACCAGAGCAAAAATTACAGCCATGACAGCGGTTGTGCCGCACTAGCGACGTCTAATAACACGGCTGTAACGGAGGCTGGAGTAGTAGCAACAAACAGTTCTACACTGAACCTTTAAATACAGACAAACCGCCTTGTAATACTAACACGTGAACCACATAAACTCTGGCAGAAGTATACAAAATAACAACAGCCCTACCTGGTCAACACCGAGTAACTCGAACTGGTCACACCGTAACATTTCGGACTGGGAGCCACCACGGAACCGTTCGATCAGTATAGCGGAACAGCCTCCACAACATCAAGACGAGTTGAAACAACAAGAGGGGACACTATTTATTCTTCCAATGCGTGTCGCAGAATGGTGTGAAGGCAGTAGACATCGCCACAATTCTACAGTACAACGAAGGGCTTGATATACGAGATGAATTGTGTGATGACATAAGTGCGTGCAGTGAACAAATGGAGATTGATATAAGCAGCTCTGTTTGCAAAAATAGAAGGATTTCCCACTATTGTAGTGATTGATTTTGGATCTATGGCCTCTGTTATGCATAGTAACCTCGGTGACAAAATCTGTGAGATGAAGCTTACACCAACTTAATCCGTGAAGAGTTGCAAGATTTCAGGCTCTATTAGCGCTGAGTCACAGAATGTAAAATAGCAGGCGCAATTAACGCTAATGATAGGCGTCGTAGCCATAAGTTTCACATTCGTGATATTAAAAGGATTCAAAATGGTTCAAATGGCCCTGAGCACTATGGGACTTAGAACTTAGAACTACTTAAACCTAACTAACCTAAGGACATCACACACATCCATGCCCAAGGCAGGATTCGAACCTGCGATCGTAGTGGTCGCGTGGTTCCAGACTGTAGCGCCTAGTAAAAGGATTAACTGCGAGCTGCATAACTGGGACAGATTTAATGAGAGGAAAGAACAGTGTTACTGACCTCTGTCGTGGCGTGTAGGCTTTAAATGTGAACTTCTGTATGTTAACGCTGTACGGATTGTCTATGCAGATGAACTGTAATCATATGAAAATAACAGTACAGACGTGGAATCAAATTAGAACTGCGTATAGAACAAGGTAGCACAATCGCAATGCCTCAACGCATCGCAACAAGCTGATTTCATCAATTTAGTCCGTAAATATACGAAAGTATTCTCAGGGAAACCAGCGTTAATCACAACATACCAGTATAATATGGAAGTGTTACAGCACAATGCCTACCGTTCTTCAACATTGCCCATTCCGTGGAATAAGCGTGGGCTGATAGAAGAGAAATAACAAAATGCATAATTGAAATGTAACAGAACCATCTCTCTCCAGTACAGCAGTCCCTTACTAGCAGTAGGAAAACTTAATGGTCAAATACACCTAATGCTAGACGCATGTGAAATTAATAAAGCGATTGTATCTGTAAGATATACCGTCCCCAGTAAAATACTAAGAAAAGACTTAAAAATAGTATTTATAAAGAAGATATATTTAAAAATTGAATAATAAGTGCACACTAGCCGCTCAGCTGAACGTACATTTTTCTCATGTATCCGTATTACAGATCACAGAGTGTAATATAGCAGGCGCAGTTTACGCTAATGATAGGCAACGGAGCCATAAGTTTCACATTCGTGATAGTAAAAGGATTAACTACGAGCTCCATAATTGGGACAGATTTAATGAGAGGAAAGAACATTGTTACTGACCTTTGTCGTGGCGTGTAGGCTTTAAATGTGAACTGTTGTATGTTAACGATGTGCGGTCTGGCTATGAAGATGTTAATTTTTGAGTCGTCTTCACTTCTTCTCTTGTCTTGGTTGCGTGTAGACGGACATCTTGCGAGCGCTGGCAAATGTAAGCATATTTGTACTAATTAAGCAGATAATATATTGATTTAATATTATTGTTCACTTTTAATATGTAAGAGGTGATCCCAATTTCATGTCCGCCTTCCTTGTATTAACCTGCATTCGAGAAATTTACAGTGCAACAATCGCAGCGGCCGATGCAGCCGACGACGCCATTACGTGGCGATATTAACTTATAAAAATTAGCGGAAGCGAAAAACTCAGCCGCTATTAACATAATATACATTTTTCTCCACAGCCGCCCGACGTTGCAGAAAATACGTAGCTTTAAGATTCTTATTTTCAACACAACAGCCGAGAGCCGGAGCCAGGACTCCGACTACAATGCAATGGTTAACGGAGGTAAGAAGAAATACTCTCTCGCGTGTGTGGGCCGCAATTCTAACTCATAACTAAAGATTTTTTTTCTTTAAAATGAACTGACTAGCCGAGGAAATTAATATGAAAAGTTTATTCCATTGTTAAACTTATATGCTCATGTTTTAAGATGTAGTGAGTGTTACGTCATTAATGTAACAAATAATTTCCACTGAATATTAATATTGTAAAAAAGGAGAGAACTGCACAAAACAATTTAACTGCAAATCAAAATTGAATGAAATATCATTTTGATTAAGGCCCACCACGTAAGTCGGCAACAATCACCATTACCAATCAATTTCTGTAGTAAATAATAAATTAAATTACGAAGGCCGACGGACGCGAGATTGGCACCCAACGTGGAGCCCGATCAAAGAAAATGCGAAATTTACTAACATGATACTATTGTAATGAATGTACTTATGTATGTGCCTAATTGTTGTAAAATATTAATGCCTATATGAATTCTTTTACAAGTACAACAACAAACCCACACCCTGAGGAGATCTGCAGAAGAGAAAGTGTAGAAAAGAAAAAGGATTAGGCCTACAAGAAAGAGAAATAACAAAGGTAAGGCCTATTGTGCAAGCATCCTGTGTAGCTCTGTGAGGAATATCGAACCCATATGCACATGAGATACCTTCAGTGAAAAAATAGTAAGTAGAGTGCAAATTAAATTGTGTGTAGTTGTGTATTTGTGTGTATATTTATGGAGGGGATGATTATTCGTGTGTGTGTCAGTGTTACGGATTTGTCAGTGGCTTAAAGTGAATTTACTATGGGAAAAATAGGACAACCAAAGGGGTCTGTACCAGACGAACAAAATCTTGTTAATATGGAAAGTGAGGATCATTTGCAGAACGTGAGTGAACCCCAAGCCGCAGCCTCGGATAACATAATTTCCGGAGCGGGGGCCAGGATTTGGGGACGGCGATGGACGCTCCACAACAAAATGGGAATGTACTACCGACAACCCTAATGCATACTCAGGGGGGCCAATCGAGTCCTAGATTAAGCGGGGCACCAGTATGCTCACCGATTGCAGACCAATTTTCAGAATATCTGGGCAGGTTAGAAGAAAGAGATAGGGAGAGAGATCAGAAACTTGCTCAAATGCTCCATGAGCGTGAGCAGAAAGATAGAGAGCGAGACCAAAAACTGGAAACGAAACTAAACAGTATCCAAAGCGAACTTGCCGAGACGCGAGACGCTTGCAAAGAAATACCTGATCTTGTGCAAAGCCTAGCCGGCGAGATGAAAAACTACAGATATCGCAGGCCAGGCTAGAAGACAATGCCCAAACTTTAACCAACCTCGTGCATAATGTGGAGATCGATGCACGGAAAAGTATTGATACATATTTGGAGCTACAGTCTGGAACCGCACGACCGCTACGGTCGCAGGTTCGAATCCTGCCTCGGGCATGGATGTGTGTGATGTCCTTATGTTAGTTAGGTTTGAGTAGTTCTAAGTTCCAGGGGACTGATGACGTCAGAAGTTAAGTCGCATAGTGCTCAAAGCCATTTGAACCATTTGGACATACACTCCTGGAAATTGAAATAAGAACACCGTGAATTCATTGTCCCAGGAAGGGGAAACTTTATTGACACATTCCTGGGGTCAGATACATCACATGATCACACTGACAGAACCACAGGCACATAGACACAGGCAACAGAGCATGCACAATGTCGGCACTAGTACAGTGTATATCCACCTTTCGCAGCAATGCAGGCTGCTATTCTCCCATGGAGACGATCGTAGAGATGCTGGATGTAGTCCTGTGGAACGGCTTGCCATGCCATTTCCACCTGGCGCCTCAGTTGGACCAGCGTTCGTGCTGGACGTGCAGACCGCGTGAGACGACGCTTCATCCAGTCCCAAACATGCTCAATGGGGGACAGATCCGGAGATCTTGCTGGCCAGGGTAGTTGACTTACACCTTCTAGAGCACGTTGGGTGGCACGGGATACATGCGGACGTGCATTGTCCTGTTGGAACAGCAAGTTCCCTTGCCGGTCTAGGAATGGTAGAACGATGGGTTCGATGACGGTTTGGATGTACCGTGCACTATTCAGTGTCCCCTCGACGATCACCAGTGGTGTACGGCCAGTGTAGGAGATCGCTCCCCATACCATGATGCCGGGTGTTGGCCCTGTGTGCCTCGGTCGTATGCAGTCCTGATTGTGGCGCTCACCTGCACGGCCCCAAACACGCATACGACCATCATTGGCACCAAGGCAGAAGCGACTCTCATCGCTGGAGACGACACGTCTCCATTCGTCCCTCCATTCACGCCTGTCGCGACACCACTGGAGGCGGGCTGCACGATGTTGGGGCGTGAGCGGAAGACGGACTAACGGTGTGCGGGACCGTAGCCCAGCTTCATGGAGACGGTTGCGAATGGTCCTCGCCGATACCCCAGGAGCAACAGTGTCCCTAATTTGCTGGGAAGTGGCGGTGCGGTCCCCTACGGCACTGCGTAGGATCCTACGGTCTTGGCGTGCATCCGTGCGTCGCTGCGGTCCGGTCCCAGGTCGACGGGCACGTGCACCTTCCGCCGACCACTGGCGACAACATCGATGTACTGTGGAGACCTCACGCCCCACGTGTTGAGCAATTCGGCGGTACGTCCAGCCGGCCTCCCGCATGCCCACTATACGCCCTCGCTCAAAGTCCGTCAACTGCACATACGGTTCACGTCCACGCTGTCGCGGCATGCTACCAGTGTTAAAGACTGCGATGGAGCTCCGTATGCCACGGCAAACTGGCTGACACTGACGGTGGCGGTGCACAAATGCTGCGCAGCTAGCGCCATTCGACGGCCAACACCGCGGTTCCTGGTGTGTCCGCTGTGCCGTGCGTGTGATCATTGCTTGTACAGCCCTCTCGCAGTATCCGGAGCAAGTATGGTGGGTCTGACACACCGGTGTCAATGTGTTCTTTTTTCCATTTCCAGGAGTGTATTTTGAAGCGCAAGTTCAAAAAGTAGAAAAAGAATTTAATGAATGGCTAGAAGTAAAGGATCGCGAGATACTTACAAAGACTGAAAGGATGTAAAAACCGCTGTAGAACAAGCGACTGCGGCTGCGAGTGTGAATATTGACGTTAGTGCTGCCGCACTACACGCCGAATTAACGCAGATCAAGTCCCGTGTGCCAGTGGAGTTGCCAAATTGGCAAAGGAGGTCGCACGGAGACTGTTTGTGTTGGAAAGCAATGTAAACAGTGACGGACAGATAATAAATCCGACTCTGCGCACTGATTGCTATAATAACGCAGAATTTATGCAGGGCGCGAGTGCGCAACCGTAATCTAATCTGAATTACGGGCACGAACAATATGCGATACCGTGCAGCGCACATCACGAAGTAATGAATACCACAGAAAGTAGCAATCAGATGTGCAAAAAGCAGGACAATGTTATAAAACACTGGACATTCCAACCCTTCAATAGCTAAAAACGAAATGTCCACCCTGCGGTATAAAGAGCTTGTACTGCTCCTCGGGGGTGGTGTGTCTGCTAAATTATATTTACTGCGCTAGCCAACAACACCTGCTAAAGCGACTACTATTTAACAGTGTGTCAAACCTGGGTGGGATGGCACTGATACACAGGGATGACAAGTGTATTAAAACGCGTAGCGACACCATAGAGTTCCGCAACGCCGTGTAGTATATCAGCTATCTGCAAGTAGTTGTGAAGAAGGAAAGTTTAGCCAAATGCTTAACATTCGCATAATAGCTACCGCCGAGGATGCAAGTGGACCACCGCTAGTACAAACGGATTCTGGTTTTATCGGCTAGTGTTAGCTCCCGATTGAAAATTTTAGCTAACGCATCTGACTGTCACAAGATTTTACCGGTTCGACCAGCAAGCTAACACCAAAAGTAATCTACTAGTCGATGGAATCAAGCAGAAACTACAAGTCTGATTAGGATGCGCTACTTAAGTCAATTGAACCCAACTCACTGCGATGTGCCGCACTTCACAGCAACGTGATCGGAAACCTCGCTTACGTAACCCAACATTCCAACGCTGATACATTGGATTTATCATATCTTTTTCCCAGCTTGAAAACTATCCAACGTGGCTTTAAGCATTCATTTTAATAGAGCCACACTGAAGCAATCAATCTAGACTGAACTTCCTTAGCTACCAGTTTCAGTTAGCTTAATTTTCGTAAGAGCACGCCAGCGATATAATTTTACGTGTTGACTGAGCTTTGTTAGTCGGAGATTATTAATCCTACACAGTCACTGCATTGCAGCTCTATCCTTGCTTATTTCTTTTTACGAACAAACACAATGGATAATGCTACTAGCACTCTATCAATGATAATGGTTTATGCTACAACCTTCACAGTTTATTAATTCCCCATAACTTCTCAGATAAAAACCTCTTTCATATACTTTAAGCCGAACTTTACGTAATTGTCGTAACAAACTCTCAGTGTGACTTATCTTTGACTTTAATATTCTTTGTCCTGCTTGTACTTTACTGTTTTGATTCACTGTGTAATCTTTAACCTTTTTATTTTTTAAGATTCAAAGATTCTGCTATCGTATTTTCAAGTTATGTTATATGGGGAGAAATGATAATACGAGACACCAATTTTTCCTTTATCATACACAGGGCCTGAGCATCATTTTATTTAGCCATTTTCTTAATTTCCAGTGTCTCCACAAAGTTTCGTCAGGCGTGAGTGCTGGTGGTAAACTACTTCCCCACTAAGCGGAAAATAGAAAAAAAAATGAACAAAAAACCTAAGGCCACCGCTACTTTAAAGTACCATTAATACTCACTCAAATCGAAGCAAATCTCTCCCTCTTCTGGCGTTGACATACGCGGACCCTCTACACCAAATTCAAAACTCTCAGCGCTCACAATTTCAAAAAGACAATTATCGTGCTCTACTCAGTTAATCCCCCCCCCCATGAACCATGGACCTTGCCGTTGGTGGGGAGGCTTGCGTGCCTCAGCGATACAGATGGCCGTACCGTAGGTTCAACCACAACGGAGGGGTATCTGTTGAGAGGCCAGACAACCATGTGGTTCCTGAAGAGAGGCAGCAGCCTTTTCAGTAGTTGCAGGGGCAACAGTCTGGATGATTGACTGATCTGGCCTTGTAACATTAACCAAAACGGCCTTGCTGTGCTGGTACTGTGAACGGCTGAAAGCAAGGGGAAACTACAGCCGTAAATTTTCCCGAGGACATGCAGCTTTACTGTATGATTAAATGATGATGGTGTCCTCTTGGGTAAAATATTCCGGAGGTAAAATAGTCCCCCATTCGGATCTCCGGGCGGGGACTACTCAAGACGACGTCGTTATCAGGAGAAAGGAAACTGGCGTTCTACGGATCGGAGCGTGGAATGTCAGATCCCTTAATCGGGCAGGTAGGTTAGAAAATTTAAAAAAGGAAATGGATAGGTTAAAGTTAGATATAGTGGGAATTAGTGAAGTTCGGTGGCAGGAGGAACAAGACTTTTGGTCAGGTGATTACAGGGTTATAAATACAAATTCAAATAGGGGTAATGCAGGAGTAGGTTTAATAATGAATAAAAAAATAGGAGTGCGGGTTAGCTACTACAAACAGCATAGTGAACGCATTATTGTGGCCAAGATAGACACGAAGCCCACGCCTACTACAGTAGTACAAGTTTATATGCCAACTAGCTCTGCAGATGATGAAGAAATTGATGAAATGTATTACGAGATAAAAGAAATTATTCAGGTAGTGATGGGAGACGAAAATTTAATAGTCATGGGTGACTGGAATTCGTCAGTAGGAAAAGGGAGAGAAGGAAACATAGTAGGTGAATATGGATTGGGGGGAAGAAATGAAAGAGGAAGCCGCCTTGTAGAATTCTGCACAGAGCACAATTTAATCATAGCTAACACTTGGTTCAAGAATCATAAAAGAAAGTTGTATACCTGGAAGAATCCTGGAGATACTAAAAGGTATCAGATATATTATATAATGGTAAGACAGAGATTTAGGAACCAGGTTTTAAATTGTAAGACATTTCCAGGGGCAGATGTGGATTCTGACCACAATCTATTGGTTATGAACTGCAAATTGAAACTGAAGAAACTGCAAAAAGGTGGGAATTTAAGGAGATGGGACCTGGATAAACTGAAAAAACCAGAGGTTGTAGAGAGTTTCAGGAAGAGCATAAGGGAACAATTGACAGGAATGGGGGAAAGAAATACAGAAGAAGAAGAATGGGTAGCTCTGAGGGATGAAGTAGTGACGGCAGCAGAGGATCAAGTAGGTAAAAAGACGAGGGCTAATAGAAATCCTTGGGTAACAGAAGAAATATTGAATTTAATTGATGAAAGGAGAAAATATAAAAATGCAGTAAATGAAGCAGGCAAAAAGGAATATAAACGTCTCAAAAATGAGATCGACAGGAAGTGCAAAATGGCTAAGCAGGGATGGCTAGAGGACAAATGTAAGGATGTAGATGCTTGTCTCACTAGGGATAAGATAGATACTGCCTACAGGAAAATTAAAGAGACCTTTGGAGAGAAGAGAACGAATAGTATGAATATCAAGAGATCAGATGGCAACCCAATTCTAAGCAAAGAAGGGAAGGCAGAAAGGTGGAAGGAGTATATAGAAGGTTTATACAAGGGCGATGTATTTGAGGACAATATTATGGAAATGGAAGAGGATGTAGATGAAGATGAAATGGTAGATAAGATACTGCGTGAAGAGTTTGACAGAGCACTGAAAGACCTGAGTCGAAACAAGGCCCCGGGAGTAGACAACATTCCATTAGAACTACTGATGGCCTTGGGAGAACCAGTCATGACAAAACTCTACCATCTGGTGAGCAAGATGTATGAGACAGGCGAAATACCCACAGACTTCAAGAAGAATATAATAATTCCAATCCCAAAGAAAGCAGGTGTTGACAGATGTGAAAATTACCGAACTATCAGTTTAATAAGTCACAGCTGAAAAAAACTAACGCGAATTCTTTACAGACGAATGGAAAAACTGGTATAAGCGGACCTCGGGGAAGATCAGTTTGGATTCCGTAGAAATGTTGGAACACGTGAGGCAATACTATCCTTACGACTTAACTTAGAAGAAAGACTAAGAAAAGGCAAACCTACGTTTCTAGCATTTGTAGACTTAGAGAAAGCTTTTGACAACGTTAACTGGAATACTCTCTTTCAAATTCTGAAGGTGGCAGGGGTAAAATACAGGGAGCGAAAGGCTATTTACAATTTGTACAGAAAGCAGATGGCAGTTATAAGAGTCGAGGGGCATGAAAGGGAAGCAGTGGTTGGGAAAGGAGTGAGACAGGGTTGTAGCCTCTCACCGATGTTATTCAATCTGTATATTGAGCAAGCAGTAAAGAAAACAAAAGAAAAATTCGGAGTAGGTATTAAAATTCATGGAGAAGAAGTAAAAACTTTGAGGTTCGCCGATGACATTGTAATTCTGTCAGAGACAGCAAAGGACTTGGAAGAGCAGTTGAACAGAATGGACAGTGTCTTGAAAGGAGGATATAAGATGAACATCAACAAAAGCAAAACGAGGATAATGGAATGTAGTCAAATTAAATCGGGTGATGCTGAGGGGATTAGATTAGGAAATGAGACACTATAAGTAGTAAAGGAGTTTTGCTATTTAGGGAGTAAAATAACTGATGATGGTCGAAGTAGAGAGGAATGCTGAAGATAAGGTGGGTAGATCACGTAACTAATGAGGAGGTATTGAATAGGATTGGGGAGAAGAGAAGTTTGTGGCACAACTTGACTAGAAGAAGGGATCGGTTGGTAGGACATGTTTTGAGGCATCAGGGGATCACAAATTTAGCATTGGAGGACAGCGTTGAGGGTAAAAATCGTAGAGGGAGACCAAGAGATGAATACACTAAGCAGATTCAGAAGGATGTAGGTTGCAGTAGGTACTGGAAAATGAAGAAGCCTGCACAGGATAGAGTAGCATGGAGAGCTGCATCAAATCAGTCTCAGGACTGAAGACCACAACAACAACAACAACACTCAGTTAATAGGTCTTGATTCTGTCAGTTTCATCGAATGGAAAATTACTATTACAGCAATTCGCGCGTGTCACAAAGTATCTGACACAGGTTGGTTCTCCCGTTTACATTAATCAAACTAGGACGTCCGTTCTCTCAATAATTACATGACAACCACAGGCCACACTTCAATTTGAGAGTTCTTCCAGCCGGGGATACTTTTACCTTAGGACTTCCCCACAATTACAACCAATAAAGTCGCACACTCACGCCAAAGCTTTAACAAATCCTTATTACAGAAGCGGCAACGGCACATGTACCTTTGTGCTTACCCTTATTAAACCAATCACTAACAAAGTCTTCGCATGAAGGCGATACCAAATACACACAATGAAGACCGAAAAGAACCTCCCCTTAGCACGAGGTACGGAACGCCTGATTGCGAGTATCTCCAAGGTTAGCTCGACCAAACTTTACACTATCACTAATCGCATGAAAACGCGACAAAAACCAATCTCTTAACGTGTCTCACAACGAGTTACTCTTTTAAAGTAAACTCAAAGGACAAGGGACAAAACCAAGAACCAGAATTTTTGAACAAACAAACATGTCACGTTAATTGTCTCTTTTTCACAACTTTCTTTATTAGATGCTTTCGTTCCTTTTTAATAGCGGCCAGCTGTGCATCAGTCGATATCTTTGCCGCGCGCCACGCTGCTGCTATCGTCGCGGTTGTGTGACATCTCTGGCCGCGACAGGCTCCGCTACATATACTCTATCTACAACATAATTTTGACAACATTTTCAGAAACAAATACAAATAAAATTAACAACCCCTTTTTTATATCGAAGTTGACACTCTGATAATGATTTGAGGCGACTTACGTACGTAATGCCACATACGTATACCACTCACACTACTTTTCAATTTTGCGGCATTACAAGCTTCAAGAATGTGTTTCCCAGGACATGGACGGAAAGACAAAGAATACAGTTCGTGGTCTTCTTTATTCAAGGTGACGCGGCACTGTGGGCCACCGACGTGTCCGAAAAATGTCTAACGATGCAACAGTTTGAAGGTGCATTCTTGCAAAAGTTCTGGTCCGATAGCGTCCAAGAAAGACTACGCAAGGTGTTGTACAGTCCAGAAATATACAGTCCTAAGGTGGGAACGTCATGAAAACATTTTGAAAAGTATATAAACAAAACCAGGTACTGGGACGAGCCCACGTCCGATCCCGAAATAATTAGATTAATAAAAATGAAGCTGCCTATTGAAATTTAAAATTATTTCATCATTGTGCCGGAATATGATACAGAACAATTCCTGGAAGTAGTGGATACTGTTGACTTATTGATCGGAGACATGAAAACCGTAAACATGTGCAACCAGGCAGGCTGTAATAATAAAAAAAAGCCGATTACAATGGTAGCAACAGTAACGGTAGTAACTCAGTACCCAATGGTAACGGGAATAAGCAAGAGCAACGGCAACAGAATCGAGGCATAAACAATGACAATGGTTATAACGGGAACGGCTATAATCGTCAAAATCGGAAGAGACGTCATCATGGACGCATGACTAGTGGATATAATGGTAACGGCAATCCACGATGGCGGAACAACCGAATCCAGTAGGGTGGTTATAATGAACCGACACCACAGTGGCAACAAAACACAGCGCCACAATGGAACGCCAATCCAGGTCCATTACAGAACACGTCAGGAAGTTACAACCGACCAAGGCAAAACCAGAGCCATGCACAGTATCAAAATACACCATCGGGGAGGCAGGGATGCCAACCCAAAAGTAGCAACAACAACAACCAGTACCACAATGTGAGATTAGGGGAAATGACAGACAATTGTCAACCCACTAATGCTCATCCGTTAAACTAAAAACAGCCACAATACGCTCTCCGTTGTTGGCTGCAAGTTGGTGTAGTGAAGGCACATTCACGGATGACAGCCATAATCTTCGTATGCTGAGACAGAATGAGGGAATAAAAATAGAAAAGGAACTATTAGACATACCGCAGAAATGTAACCGAACCGCAGGCTATATTACAAGCAGATATGTACGGAGCACGAATACAGATAATAGTCGATACAGATGCGTCAACCAATGTCATGAGTGCAAATCTTTGCTAGTACTTGAGTCAAAATAATAGAATACCAGTATTGACAGTGAAGAATTGTCGTTTAATAGGTGTAATAGGTGCACAATCTCATATCATAAAGCACCGGGTGCAAGTCTAGTTTACGGTATGAAATGAAGCAATGAAGCAATGAAAAGCTCGTTCCTAGTAGTTAATGGATTGGGTGTTGCTTGCATCCTGGAGATAGAATTTTTACGCCAGAGGGACGCAAAAATTGACCTCTTGTGCGGGGAAGTAAACCTTATGAATGAGGGTAGACGTGTAATTTTGCCATTGTTCAAGACACGGGAAGTGCTCGGTAAATATTGTCGGAACTTTCAGTCTAGATTCGAAGGCATACAGGTAATTAATTTATATTCTGACTTAAGTACAAGACAAGCATATTATAAACAGTTTATTACTAAAGACAGAGAGGAAGAAAGGAAACTGATAGCCATGAAAGTCATGGCGTCAGAATATTTGAAGCGAAACGAAACGAATTGACTCAGCTACTTACAGATTATGAGAATGTGTTTTCGGAAAAACCCGGTGTTATCCAGTGCTACGCCTAAAACATCTAAGCGGTACCTCACGATACTTTCTGTAACGCAAACTACACCATCCCGTAGTCGAAGAAGGAGGCAGTTACGAATCAAATAAGAAAAGTTCTTGATTAGGGGATAATTGAACCATCTCTATCTCCGTACAGCAGTCCGCTCGTGGCAGTAGCGAAAGCGGACGGCAGTATATGTCTCGTGCTTGATGCGCGCGATATTAACAAAATAATTGTACCTGTCAGAACGCGACCAGAAAACCTGGATGATTAGATACAGAAGTTTTATGAGGTTAAATATCTGACCTCTGTCGATATGCGTTCGTCGTACTGGGAAATCTCGCTAACTGAATCATCGAGAAAGTACACGGCCTTTGTGTTTGCTGGCAGATGTTACCGATTTAAAGTTTTACCATTTGGATTAAATTTTAGTGCAGCTGTCTTCATTGCAGCACTCGATACCGTATTGGGACCAGATTTGTGTCGCAACAACCCTCATAGTCTTCAAGAACTGAAACAAACGTTTCGAAGGAGACTGCAGCAATTTCAGCAGTCCAGCTTCGATCCACCTTCAGCAACTTGCTGACCAGGGCCCAAAACTGCAAAGAGATAAATTGTGGTCACGTTCAATATCTGCTCTAGTCAGGTTAGTACTGTATTTCCATTCCTGTGCTATGTTTCTTTGTACCCTTGAACTCTGTTCTTTGGACCATTTTTATTTGCCCCACCCTGTACCACCGACTGCACGAACAGTCTTATATCATAGTTCGCAGCGTAGATCAGGAGATACGACGTCATAGTCACTTTGTTGCTTGAAATATTGAAGCGCCACAAAAGACGTTTAAATTGAATAACCTTTGAAAACATTATACAGGAAATTAACGGTGGTCCAATGGATAATTAAAATACTAACCAGACTGGATCGCAAGGACTTATTAAGCACGCTTCCAAATGGTAGTCAGTTCTGGTTTCATCAAAGATCATCTTCAGACTATATCTCACTTATCTATGGTCCGCCATCATCTCCTCTCACCACGTGATGAGACGAGGTACGAAGATGATTTTTGATTAAATCGAAACCGCTTGTTTTGATGTGTAATTTTTAGCTTTTAATAAATCATTGTGACCAAAACTGATTATTATTTTGTTTAAAATTATTATTTCATTGGTACGGAGTCTATTCACATCAACTTCCCTAGACAGAAGCCACATATGCCGCTGAACGTACCTGAGAAATATTTTATGACACACAGGTCGGGAGATATAGCGTCAAACACTGAGACACGTGAAAAACTACATCATGCATGACGTTCTAATTTATTACTTCTCTACTACTAACTCTATCTACATTATGTTCCGCAGGCAGTAGCCACATTACCCACTGAATGCACGTGTAGTTCAGGAGATATGATGTCATAAAGGTTAAACTGCGTGGAAATGAAACTGTAGGGGAAAATTTGCTAAAGAGACATGTAAAATATGTTAATTACGTTTGAACCGTGCGTATGCAAAGACATAGGCAAAATCTCACCCTACACCCCTGGAACGATTTCGACGAAGTTTGGTACACTTATTATTAGTTATGGTCTGGAAAAAAAATATTGTGAGGAAACGAACCACCAGCCTCCTTTGGAGTCAGCGTGATAATGTGGAGAACGTTAGGACAGAGGAGATGGACAGTGTGGGGGAAAGAGGAGATACAGTTCGGGGAAGAAGAGATGGATAGAGAAAGGAAAGAGTAGGAGATGGACAGGGAGAGGAGAGAAGGAGACTGACAGGGAGGGAGATTACCTTTATTGTTAGTTTTATTTAGAGTTTATCGTTTTGCTAATACTTCATATTTTCCTTTGTTGTTTGATTTTGGTTCTTATTATGGAGGGGATAGACTAAGAGAGGGGGAGGAGGATACGGAATTAGAACGATAGGAGGAGAGGGTGCAAATGGCTCTGAGCACTATGGGACTTAACTTCCGAGGTCATCAGTCCCCTAGAACTTAGAACTACTTAAACCTAACTCACCTAAGGACAGCACACACATCCATGCCGGAGGCAGGATTCGAACCTGCGACCGTAGCGGTCACGCGGTTCCAGACTGTAGCGCCTAGAACCGCTCGGCCACGCCGGCCGGCTGGAGGAGAGGGAGAGAGGAGGAAGGATCAGATGCGGATGGGGGGAGGAGTAGTTGAACTAAGAGGTAGAGGAGAAGGTGAACAAAGAGAGGGGGAAAAGGTGATGAGCGAGCGGGGGGGGGGGGGGGGGTCGAATGGAGAAGGTGCACAGACGTGGTGGAGTAGGAAATCAACAGGCAGGGGAAGAAGGAGGAGATAGATGGAGAGTGGGGAAGGAGGAGACGCAGTAAGTGATGACTGGAATAAACAGAAATCTTAGCGACGCCAGGTACTCTACTAATATATGCTGGGTATTTATAACTTAAGTTCCCGTTTCAAACGCTGTGAAAAGAGAACCGCTATTGCAAACGACGTCAAATCTGAACAGCATGTTATTGACGCAGGGGGGAACGCTGTGAAACAAAAGAATTAAAGGAAATTGTACTTTTAGATGGCGCTGTGAGCGTCGTGACGTGAACGGGAACGGCTGCAAAGGACAGATGAGGTCTACGGTTTTAGTGAAACATTACATCATTCGTGCTGCTGAAGTTCGGTTGTCAACAGTTGTGGCACCCTTAGTTAGGTACACCCATCCAACCACGGCAAGATCGTACCGCATCGAAAAAACGTCATAAAGAGCGAAATGACATTGTTTTTTTAAAACCAGAGTAAAATAAACCCAGTAAAATCCAAAGTGACATCAGTTTTTAACTATCCTTGGGCCAAAAATGGCTTAAAACGAAAAATGACAGCGTTTTATAACTGTCAGGAGACTGGCAGAAGGACATGTTCAATGTGCTACCCACGTTTTGTGATAAAAGTTGAAGCCGAGAAATAGAATGGTCCACAATAGATCGGAGTGCTCAGGTGTCATGCCCAGAATGCATTGTGCAATGAGTGCCTTCAATTCAGCTACATTCGAAATCGCAGCACTGAACGCAATGTCTTTCCGAAAACTCCATAATCACAAATCACATGGATTAAGATGACGTAAGCTGGACGTCCGGGCTGTAGGGAAATGATGGCTGATAATTCTAGAATTTCCGAAATGCCTCTGCTGGAGCCGCTTCACTGGCTGTGCAATGTGCGCAGGAGCTTCATCTTGCATCAAAACGATCCTAACCCACACATCGACGCTGTTGAAGGGTTGGAATGCGTTGGTGCGCAAGACTTCCGTAGCATTTACCAGTGAGTGCGCAGATAACAGGACCCGCAGGTATTGTTTCCTCGAAAAAACACGGCACTATGTTACACAAAGACGTCAACCCGTATCACACTGTCAGATTTGCAGAACACAGTGTTACCAGTTGATGTGTAGGTTATCCACTGCCTGTATTCTTTAACTCTGCTTACATACATGATCGTGGAGATGGAAATGATCTACGTCTGTTCATAGAACGCTCTACGCCACACTTTGCCCGCTTACATGTGAGCAAGAAAATCCAGAGCGAACGTTTGTATTACTGTCCGTTCAGCAGGAAGCAACGCTTGAGCTTCGGTCATTTTATATGGACAGCAACATAGGATGTTTCGTAGGATTTTGTGCATCGTTCTCGCAGGCATGTCCAACGTTGGGTGGTTCCCCGTGCACTGCATGTTTGCACATCTCCACTCGGTCCCTTCTGCAGTGCTTTGGCCACATCTGCGACAGAAGTCGGCTGAACTGCTTTCCTTCGTGTGCCGCACTGCACTTCAGTAGAACCAGTTTTTTCGAATTTTGTAATTTTTTCTCTAGACCCTTACCAGACATCGGACCCAAGTCTTTCTCATACCTTTGAGTGTCCAGAAGTTCTGCAGTGCTACTGGCGCACGGTCACCGTTCGTCTACAAGAACTTTACCAGCAGTGTGCTCTCTCTTTCATGGAGACAGTTCTGTTTGACGTCACGGACACAAACTGGAAGAACAGCTGTGCGTCTGTTGGTGTGCATATTCTGAAGCTTACAGCGTTAGCTATTGCTCAAAGTTTTATTACATTTTGGTACTATGACGTTCCCCCCTGCGTGCGTCTATAATTGTGTTTAGATTAGATGTAATTCTGGGCAGTTGTTCCATTTCTATATCAATTTGAAACTATGACTAATTATGGGCACCTTATATACGCGCCAAAGAACCTGGTATAGGCAGCATGCGTATTCAAATACAGAGATATGTAAACGGGCAGAATGCGGCGCTGTGGTCGGCAACGCCTGTGTAAGATAACAAGTGTCTGGCGCAGTTGTTACATCGGTTACTGCTGCTACAATGACAGGTTATCAAGAAGTAAGTATGAACGTGGTGTTATAGTCGGCGCACGAAGCGATGGGACACATCATCTCCGAGGTGGCCATTTTCCTGTACGACTATTTCATGAGGATACCGTGAATATCAAGAATCCGGTAAAATATCAAATCACCAACATCGCTGCGGCCGGAAAAGATCCTGCAAGAACGGGACCAACGACGACTGAAGAGAATGGTTCAACATCGCAGAAGTGCATCCCTCCCGAAAAACATCTGGAGATTTCACTGTTACCCCATCAACAAGCGTCAGCGTGCGAACCATTCAAAAAAACATCATCGATTAGGGTTTTTGGAGCCGAAGGCCCACGTGTGTACCCTTCATGATGGCAAGACACAAAGCTTTACGCTCTCCTGGTCCTGTCAGCACCGACATCGGGCTGTTGAAGACTGGAAACATGTTGCCTGGCCGGACGAGTCTCGTTTCAAAATTGTATCGAGCGGATGGACGTGTACGGGTGTGGAAACAACCTCATGAATCCATGGACCCTGCATGACACCAGGGGACTGTTCAAGCTGGTGGACGCTCTGTAGTGGTGTGGGGCGTGTGCAGTTGGAGTTATATGGGACCCGTGATATGTCTACATATGACTCTTGCAGGTGACACATATGTAAGCATCCTGTCTGATCACCTACATCCATTCATGTCTATTGCGCATTCCGACGGGCTTTGGTAATTCCAGCAGAACAATGCGACACCCCATACGTCCAGATTTGCTACAGAGGGGCTCCAGGAACACTCTTCTGCGTTTAAACACTTCAGCTGGCTACCAAACGCACCTGGAATGAACAATGTTGAGCATATCTGGGATGCCTTGCAACGTGCTGCTCAGAAGAGACCTCCACCTCCTCGTAGTATTGCGGATTTATGGACAACCCTGTGTAACTGATGGTCTCGATTCCCTCCAGTACTAGTTCAGACACCAGTGATCTAGGGGTAGCGTCTTTGATTCATAATCAAAAAGTCTTCGGTCCCGGGTTCGATCCCCACCACTGCCTAAATTTTGATAAATAATCAGCATTGGCGGCCGAAGATTTCCGGCATAAGAAGTCAGCCTCATTCTGCCAACGGCCTTGTCAAAGAAGGCGGAGGAGCGGCTAGAGGTTCAGGGCACTCTCTTGTCCTAGGGGTAGGAAATTGCCCCTAAAGGCGGAAGAATCAGCAATGATCAATGACATGAGGATGCAGAAGGCAATGGAAACCACTGCATTAAAGACACGTAACGTGTATCAACAGGACATGTGGCCTGTAATTGAAGAAGTGTCATGATGATCTCTCCATTGGCAAAAGATTCCGGAATAGTCCCCTATTCGGATCTCCGGGAGGGGACTGCCAAGGGGGAGGTTACCATGAGAAAAAGATTGAATAATCAACGAAAGGATAACGTTCTACGAGTCGGGGCGTGGAATGTCAGAAGCTTGAACGTGGTAGGGAAACTAGAAAATCTGAAAAGGGAAATGCAAAGACTCAATCTACATATAGTAGGGGTCAGTGAAGTGAAGTGGAAGGAAGACAAGGATTTCTGGTCAGATGAGTTTAAGGTAATATCAACAGCAGCAGAAAATGGTATAAGAGGTGTAGGATTCGTTATGAATAGGAAGGTAGTACAGAGGGTGTGTTACTGTGAACAGTTCAGTGACCGGGTTGTTCTAATCAGAACCGACAGCAGACAAACACCGACAACGATAGTTCAGGTATACATGCCGACGTCGCAAGCTGAAGATGAACAGATAGAGAAAGTGTATGAGGATGTTGAAAGGGTGATGCAGTATGTAAAGTGGGACGAAAATCTAATAGTCATGGGCGATTGAAATGCAGTTGTAGGGGAAGGAGTAGAAGAAAAGGTTACAGGAGAATATGGGCTTGGGACAAGGAATGAAAGAGGAGAAAGACTAATTGAGTTCTGTAACAGGTTTCAACTAGTAATAGCGAATACCCTGTTCAAGAATCACAAGAGGAGGAGGTATACTTGGAAAAGGCCGGGAGATACGGGAAGATTTCAATTAGATTACATCATGGTCAGACAGAGATTCCGAAATCAGATACTGGATTGTAAGGCGTACCCAGGAGCAGATAGCCGGCCGCGGTGTTCTCGCGGTTCTAGGCGCGCAGTCCAGAACCGTGCGACTGCTACGGTCGCAGGTTCGAATCCTGTCTCGGGCATGGATGTGTGTGATGTCCTTAGGTTAGTTAAGTTTAAGTAGTTCTAAGTTCTAGGGGACTGATGACCACAGCAGTTGAGTCCCATAGTGCTCAGAGCCATTTGAACCATTTGAACCAGGAGCAGATATAGACTCAGATCACAATATAGTAGCGATGAAGAGTAGGCTGAAGTTCAAGACATTACTCAGGAAGAATCAATACGCAAAGAAGTGGGGTACGGAAGTACTAAGAAATGACGAGATACGTTTGAAGTTCTCTAACGCTATTGATACAGCAATAAGGAATAGCGCAGTAGCCAGTACAGTTGAAGAGGAATGGACATCTCTAAAAAGGGCCATCACAGAAGTTGGGAAGGAAAACATAGGTACAAAGAAGGTAGCTGCGAGGAAACCATGGGTAACAGAAGAAATACTTCAGTTGATTGATGAAAGGAGGAAGTACAAACATGTTCCGGGAAAATCAGGAATACAGAAATACAAGTCGCTGAGGAATGAAATAAATAGGAAGTGCAGGGAAGCTAAGACGAAATGGCTGCAGGAAAAATGTGAAGACATCGAAAAAGATATGATTGTCGGAAGGACAGACTCAGCATACAGGAAAGTCAAAACAACCTTTGGTGATATTAAAAGCAACGGTGGTAACATTAAGAGTGCAACGGGAATTCCACTGTTAAATGCAGAAGAGAGAGCAGATAGGTGGAAATAATACATTGAAAGCCACTATGAGGGTGAAGATTTGTCTGATGTGATAGAAGAAGAAACAAGAGTCGATTTCGAAGAGATAGGGGATCCAGTATTAGAATCGGAATTTAAAAGAGCTTTGGAGGACTTACGGTCAAATAAGGCAGAAGGGATAGATAACATTCCATCAGAATTTATAAAATCATTGGGGGAATTGGCAACAAAACTACTATTCTCGTTGGTGTGTAGAATATATGAGTCTGGCGACACACCATCTGACTTTCGGAAAAGCATCATTCACACAATTCCGATGACGGCAAGAGCTGACAAGTGCGAGAATTATCACACAATCAGCTTAATAGCTCATGCATCGAAGCTGCTTACGAGAATACTATACAGAAGAATGGAAAAGAAAATTGAGAATGCGCTAGGTGACGATCAGTTTGGCTTTAGGGAAAGTAAAGGGACGAGAGAGGCAATTCTGACGTTACGGCTAATAAGGTAAGCAAGGCTAAAAAAAAATCAAGACACTTTCATAGGATTTGTCGACCTGGAAAAAGCGTTCGACAAAATAAAATGGTGCAAGCTGTTCGAGATTCTGAAAAAAGTTGGGGTAAGCTATAGGGAGAGACGGGTCATATACAATATGTACAACAACGAAGAGGGAATAATAAGAGTGGACGATCAAGAACGAAGTGCTCGTATTAAGAAGGTTTTAAGACAAGGCTGTAGCCTTTCGCCCCTACTCTTCAATCGGTACATCGAGGAAGCAATGATGGAAATAAAAGAAAGGTTCAGGAGTGGAATTAAAATACAAGGTGAAAGGATGTCAATGATACGATTCGCTTATGACATTGCTATCCTGAGTGAAAGTGAAGAAGAATTAAATGATCTGCTGAACGGAATGAACAGTCTAATGAGTACACAGTATGGTTTGAGAGTAAATCGGAGAAAGACGAAGGTAATGAGAAGTAGTAGAAATGAGAACAGCGAGAAACTTAACATCAGGATTGATGGTCACGAAGTCAATGAAGTTAAGTAATTCTGCTACCTAGGCAGTAAAATAACCAATGACGGACGGAGCAAGGTGGACATCAAAAGCAGACTCGCTATGGCAAAAAAGGCATTTCTGGCCAAGAGAAGTCTACTAATATCAAACACCGGCCTTAATTTGAGGAAGAAATTTCTGAGGATGTACGTCTGGAGTACAGCATTGTATGGTAGTGAAACATGGACTGTGGGAAAACCGGAACAGAAGAGAATCGAAGCATTTGAGATGTGGTGCTATAGACGAATGTGGAAAATTAGGCGGACTGATAAGGTAAGGAATGAGGTTCTACGCAGAATCGGAGAGGAAAGGAATATGTGGAAAAAACTGATAAGGAGAAGAGACAGGATGATAGGACGTCTGCTATGACATGTGGGAATGACTTCCATGGTACTAGAGGGAGCTGTAGAGGGCAAAAACCGTAGAGGAAGACAGAGATTGGAATACGTCAAGCAAACAATTGAGGACGTAGGTTGCAAGTGCTACTCTGAGATGAAGAGGTTAGCACAGGAAAGGAATTCGTGGCGGGCCGCATCAAACCAGTCAGTAGACTGATGACCAAAAAAAAAAAAAACTACTTCAGACAGTAGTCGAGTCCATGGCAGTTCGTGTTGCGGCTCGCGGGGCCTCTACGGGTATAACTGCAGCTATTTCTGTAGACGATTGATGACAGTTTACCGAACAACATTACTTGAGTATTTACGACATTTTCAGGCCAATAATTCCAGCTATTGCAAGCCGTAGGTTTTTGATTGGGCAGAATCTCCAAGTAGATGTGGCAAGAGCAAGTAATACAGGTTTATTTACCCTGGGCAGCAGGTCAGGCGCTGAAGTGAGTACGCGTGGACACGAAATGGGTAGTACTAAAAGGCTTCGTCCTCTTCGTGGTGCAGTTACGACCTGCGGGAAACGTTATTTCGTGAAGTCTGTGTCGTGTTTGGTGGGAAGACAGTACGATACAGGGAAAAAACAACCAACAAGCGTGTCTGTGGATATGTTGCCACGCACAAAAACATCGGCACTTATACCCGTTACACTCTGCATGTATTGTTTCCTCGGCTAGTTTTGGTAGAAAAAATGTGGAATTTGTTGTGGGGCATCATGGAAGATTCCTGCTTCATCCCCTATAGTCTAACGAATTTCAGATAAGTCACTGCGCTGTACATAGCCTTCAAAATTTCATCTGTAACGAAGGTGCGTTCCAAGCAGCTGTCAGAGTTTCTTGTGGCGGAAAATCAGATCATTGTACATATTCACAGGAGCCTGCAGAGTGGGGAGAGATGACAATGAACAAAAGCACGGTGAGTCTATGGGCGGGGCGTCTGACATCATAGCGCAATCTGTCCAATCTCCCGCGTGCCAGCCGGCCGCATCCAGCTGTTACTCCTGCGGTGTTCGAACATGTGGACATTTTAATACTAGCTGATCAGTGGATCTGGAACAAACACCTCCCTGCACAACTGGACGTCTCTGCTGGTAGTGATGACATACTCAGCAACAAGTTGGAGAACTCAAAGGAGTGGGCGCTCTTGGTTCCATCATACAGCCCGGATCTCGCACCTTCTAACGACCATCCTTTTCGCACGATGAAAGATGCACGCTATGGAAACAGTTCGTGGATGATGGGGAGGCTATGGATGTAGCAAGAGTTTGGCTCCGAGTCAGTAAAGTGATGTTACGCGGGCATACAGGTCCCCCTATTAAGGTGGCGTAAGGCGATGCGTAGAAAAAAAGATTATGTTGAAAAAGAAGGTTTTGTAGGCAAAAGAGTGGAAAGTGATATGGTATATTGGAATCCTGAATAAAACCAACCTGCTTTCAGAAAAAAATATGGTGCGTTACTTACTGAAAGCCACTCGAAGCCCAGTCACCTTCAACACATGTCACCATATTTGCATACAAGTTTCATTTCTATCTGTACGCGAATTTCGACCTGCACTTTCACCTGAATTCTAAGGAAATTCGTGATTCCGTCAGTAAATCATAGTCGTGTCGAAGAAAAAGCATCGTCCCTGCAGCTGTCCGATTCATCACTGTTTTCCACCGAGCTACACTAGAGAGAAAGTTGAATGTATCTGTGATATTTTCATGGAATTCCGCTGGTAACATTATTGGCTTACTGTGGTGCTCATTTTCACTGTCGTTGATGCACTAAACAACAAAAATAAGAGGCAGGTGGCACTTCATATTTTTAAAGTATTTAAAGACAGCTAATTGCAGGAAAGAAATGTTAAGATGCGTTTTCAAACGTCTATGCATATTAACCTGAACCAGAGCGATAGTAGAAATATCTTCCACCAGCAGTAGTTTTATACAGATAATGAGACACATACAGACCAAATTTGGCTCTTATTGTTTCAGACGTTCCTGAGTTAAGCTTTTATATACCGCCTACCTCCGCATCCTCAAATTCATCTGCCGTGGTGCTAGTGGTGCCTTATTTTCAAAGTGTATTTTTCCAAGTAGCAAGTGATACATGTCCCAGATTTGATGCGAATTCCTTCAGGCGTTACAAAAATGAGAGGATATGTCATGGTCTTTGCGCACCCTCCTCCACCAACCCCCCCAACCACAACCACCACAACCACCGCCACCACAACCGCCACCACGTCTCTGAGTGAAGTTAAATGTCATCTGGACTGTCACCAGTAAGTCTACCGACCTTGTACACTATATTTGGTAGTAATATTTGTCGTTACGAAATATTTTGTCATATCACGTGCTCTCTGAACAATTCCAATCTCTAAAGGTGGTTGGGGAATGTTATTCTCACAATATTTTTATACAAATAATTACACAAACAGTGACTCATTCATGTACTAAATTTGTCTGAAAGTGTTCCAGATGTTACTGAGTTAATCTTCTACGTCACATCATAGAAATCTTGTCGGATGTGTGCACAACCACTTATCAATGTTTCATCGTTATCGAAACTAGCTTGCGCAGGAACTCCACTATAGTAAAAAGTGCGATAACAAATTAAATCTCTACAAGAACTCTCGAGGTCACCGTACTCACTTACGTCTCCACATCTAGCAAACACAACAGTTAACCAACAGTTACGGTTGCTAGGCGGAGTAGCACCGACCTGACACAGCAAAATCAAATCTACAACCTAAAAACACACACGGTCCATCAATAAGAGCACGAGAAGCGATACCTTTAACTTCGTTCTTCGCTGTGATAACATCAGTCTTCAACTCAACGTTGTCTATAGCCTTACACACAGTCCCGCGCAAACGACAACGACAACGATAGCTACGCCCCATTGTAAGCCATTCAATGCTGTTGCACATGTACAACTCCGAGCCAGAGCCGCGAGGCTATTTATAGCCCAGCAACAGCCTCATCAACCGCAACTTCCTGCCAGTTGCTCAACCGGAAATGAATTTTTCTCCGTGCCGGGCCTAGTAATACTAGCGCCCGTGCCACGCCCTGCCTCGCCAGAAACTAAGTCCCACACCTTAACAGCGGTTGCGTTACTTAACACAGCACGTCTTTTACTCTGGCACGAGTTACGGCTCACGGACACACACACATTCACAGACACGCAGAGATACCCGCATAGAAGAGAAACAAACAAACAAATATTCATTTCCATGTATTGTACTACTGATTGGTACCTAAGAGTACACTGTTTAGCATATTTCAGAAATCAACAATGGACTGCCAAAGATGAAAATATGGATTTTGAAATCTGTTAGTCGTCCCCATGCAGTCAGATTTTATATAGTTCTTTTCTAACTAAGTAGTCGTAATGAAAAATTATAAGGGGCGTCCAAAAATAAACGAGCTAGAAGTATAATTACGAGACCAGGACCTGTATGTTAGAAGTATTGACTCTGGCTATTGAGACGTCCCACTGTGACACAAGGCTGTGAATGGCTCTCTCATAAAAATCCCGGGGCTACAATGTTAACCAGCTGGACGTCCTCAGAAAGGTTATGTTGACTTCCTCTTTTCACCAAGATGGCCCCCTTCTGATTCACTTCCTTCAGCACGGATCAACAGCGACTGCTCAGCGTTACTCGCAAACCTTGACCACCCTTCGCCAAGCGATCAAATCAAAACGACCAGGCAATCTCACCCGTGGGGTCATTCTGCTCGACGACAATGGAAAGCCTTATACGGCCAGCACAGTCGCGGCACTCCTGCAGAAATTCAAATGGGAGGTTCTCGGCCATCCTTTATACAGTCCGAACCTCTCTCCCTGTACCCCATTTTTGGTCTCCTTAAAAAGGCTGTGAGGGGCAAACGATTCGCCTCGGACGACGACGTCCAGCTGTACGTGCGGAACTGGTTAACATCGAAGCCTCGGAAATGTTATAAGGCAGCCATTCACGGTCCTGTGTCACTGTGGGACGAGTGTCTCAACAGCCAGGGCCACTCCTAACAAACAGCTACTGGTTTCTATAATTATGCCTCCTACTCGTTTCTTTTTGAACGCCCCTTATAGATTACTAAACTTTAAGTATCAAAAAATCTATTTTAAATGTTCGCTTCGAAAACAACTTCTGCTTTGTTGGCTATTTTTGTGTACTCATCTAAATCTACATCATAGTCGGCAAGCCAACCAATGGTGTGTGGGGGAGAGTACTTTCGGTACCACTCTCTGATCCCTCCAACCCTGTCCCACTCACTATTAGTGCGTGGGAAGAATGGTTGTCGGTAAGCCTCTGTATTGGCTCTAATTTCTCGAATTTTCTCCCGTGGTCGATATGCGAGATGTATGTGGGGAGAAGTAATATGTCGTCCGACTCCTCCTGAAAAATGCTGACCCGAAACTTTAATAATAAATCCCTCTGTGATGCACAACGCCGCTCTTGTAACGTCTGCCAGTGGAGTTCGTTTAGCATCTCCGTAACGCTCTTTCACCGATCCCGTGACGAAACGCGCCGCTGTTCGTTGGGACTTCTCTATATCCGCTATCAGTCCTTCCTGACAGGGATCCCTGATAGTTGAACAATAATAATCAGGCGAACAAGCGCCTTATAAGCCACTTCTTTCGTGGATGAGTTACTTTTTCTTAAGATTCTTCCGATGAATCTGATATCTGATTTTCCCACAATCTGTTTTATGTGGTCATTCCACTTAGGGTCGCTCTAAATAGTTCTGTCTCCAACTGTTTGTCATCAATAGTGTAGCTGTACAGTAGTGTATTCCTTTTCCTGTGTATGCGCAATATGTTACATTTATTTACCTTCTGGGTGAAGTGCCAGAGCCTGCACCATTCACCATATTCTAAACTAATTGGTCACACTAGAAGACAGTTCGTGTGTTTTAATGTTCAGCAACAGTAACGATTTTCAACTCCTTTTGCCTTATGCAAAGACAAAGTAACGGTAGTTTAAAAGAAAATTAAACTGTCCGTGCATTTACTTCCGTACTTTCATATACATGTGATAAACTAAAATCCCTCCATCTCGTTTCTGTGCTTGCACGTTGCGGCTAATCTCATGAACTACTGTAGGAATTTTGATAAGATCTTCGTTGATGGATCGTCTGATTCACAAGGAAGGTGTGTGTATCACTATATGTATTATAAACAAGTCATCCACCCATAGACACTTTGCGTTACCCGTGCGGAACAGGGACAGTTAGCTAGTTCAGAACTAAGACCATCGACGTAAATTTTGCAAGATGCTTGGGAAGGAATCCTCAGAACGAAAGATTTGAGTAGAGAGGAGGACAGTGAGTGACGCGGACTCGCAGTACCTCACGTTTTGCTCCGATCGTGGTAACATGACGTGTAACTCGGGTGAAGACCGTAAAGCCTACCCCGCTCTACTGCAGAAAAGGGAACCTGTTTTAGAAATGCAGTCACGCTGGCTCATTTACGATGCAGAGACGTGTTTCTCCTTAAAAGGTCAGAAGACCAGTCCGTAAATTCATGTCAGCCGCGGCGCGCTTATTGCAAAAATGGTTAAAAAGGCTCTGAGTGCTAAGGGACTTAACATATGAGGTCATTAGTCCAGCCGGAAGTTGTGGCCGAGCGGTTCTAAGCGCTTCAGTCTGGAACGGCGCGACCACTGCCGTCGCAGTTTCGAATCCTGCCTCGGGCTTCGATGAATGTGATGTCCTTAGGTTAGTTAGGTTTAAGTACTAAGTTCTAGGGGACTGATGACCTCAGATGTTAAGTCCCATAGTGCTCAGAGCCGTTTGAACCATCATCAGTCCCATAGACTTAGAACTACTTAAACCTAACTAACTTAAGGACATGACACACTTCCATGCCCGAGGCAGGATTCGTACCTGCGACCGCAGCAGCAGCACGGTTCCGGACCGAAGCGCCTAGAACCGCTCGGTCACATCGGCCAGCCGCGCTTATTTCCAACCTTGTTTTCATCAATAGCCAAGCACCTCATTCGAAACATCGAGACTGTCAAAGACGAACTTCACGCTAATGTTTGCTTCATTTCGCTGTCCGTTCTGTTTCTAAAAGTTATATGGCCATTTACACTTACCACGCTATTCATCACATCTTATAGGCTAGGGAAGAGAAACTGAAGAAACCAAAAATAAGCTGGTTTAATGCTGTGCCTGATTCGTGGTGAAAGTAGGAAAGTCAAGCGAGAGTGAAAGTTTTTTTTATGATGTCAGGTGACGACGGAGAACCGATAATTTCTGAGTTCGAATTGGATGTGGAGTACGTGCTTGAAAGTTAATAGTCAGACAACGAGGTAGAGGCACAATGCGAAGCAGAAATTGTTCATTTATAAATTTACCATCTTCTTTTTGTCTGTTATCCAGATAAAAGAACAGGCGAACTGTTGTACATAAATTGTTATAACACACAATGTTTCAATAGAGTTTCAAACGCGTTAGTCTAACTAAGCATTATGGTGTTTAATGAAAACGATCTACATAAAATACCTATTTTTTAAAAATGTTTTAAAGTTTAAAAAACTCATATTACACTTTGGCCAGGTAGTGTCTCAGGAGGGAAGGCGTTGTGAGGGATCCTCTTGTACGTGGACACCGATTTTCTAAGATATTTCATGAAAAATGACATGTAACATGTAATGGTTCTCACATGTATAAGTGGTCCCGGCGGAGGTTCGAGTCCTCCCTCGGGCATGGGTGTGTGTGTTTGACCTTAGGATAATTTAGGTTAAGTAGTGTGTAAGCTCAGGGACTGATGACCTTAGCTGTTAAGACCCATAAAGTTTCACACACATTTGAACATTTTGAACATGTATAAGAGAGTGTATCTTTGACACCACTGAACCGAAGATGTTGCCTGAGTGGCAGAATCCACTGTAAGTAGGGGCGCGCGAAGCGCAGTAGCAGTTGCCATTGCTCTCTGTTAAAGGTAGGAAGTAAGACTTTAAGCTAGTGGCTAGTTGGGAGAATTTAGCTGTTGGCCTATGGACGCAGCATAATACAGTTTTGTAACGAAACTTTGTATATTTAGTTTTAAGGATGTAGCATTGCAATGAGCATTTTTGCTAATTCTAACAGTACTGACCCTTGAGTGTAGGAAACAATAGGTCGATTAGGTATGCCCGATTTGTAATTTTGTGTGTTTTATAATCCTGATACAGTCAAGTTACATTTTAGAATCTATTTTGTTAAACGATGCTAGACTTTTTTCATGTAACAATCCAAGTGTGTTTAATTACGTCAGTAAGTGCGAATTGTAGAATAATTGTGAAGTTCACTGTCTTAACATTGTCATATTGTAAATGGAATAAAATTGTGTATTTCCATAACAAAATTGCAATGTTAAGCAATGTAATTACAGCTTACACAGTTGTTTTCAGTTATAGAATAAGAAACCACCTAACCACACCAGTAACCTTACAAATGGTGACCCTGCCAGGATGGAAATTTGTCTGCTTGGATGACAATTAGTCAAATTAGAAAGGGAAAATAAAATTTTCAAATTGAAAAAAAAAATTCTTTTTTGTTTTGTTGCTTTTGTGACGAAGTTACCCAATGTATGTAGATGTATAGTAGTCAGAATACAGTAAATGTGTTATGCAAAGTATAGAAAAGTTGTGTCAACAAGTAGGATAACGTTGGTGATTATGTAAAAGTAGCTTGTGCATGACTGCTGGCGTGTGCGAAGTTTTTCACGGCGTTGGTGAGTTGGGTTGAAATTCTACAAAGAGTGAACAGCGTTGATAATGATGTGTACATAGGCTAAGATACTTTCTGTGATATTTTGCAACGTGGTTGACGAGAGCACAAGCTCGCGCAATTCGAGAAAGACAGAGGTTAGTTAGACGATCGGAGATGGCGGAAGAACGGAGATTATCACAGATAGAGCAAACTGAAGATCTTGACAAGATAGAGATTGATGTACAACAAGAAGTATCGAGCGCGACTCAGGGAACGGAACGTAATGATGGTGCAGAGCGGGGAGGAGGGGGAGGGGAAGGGGGAGCAACAGTTTCACGATTGGTGTCATGGTCTGAGAATTCACAAAACGAAACAAATGACGGACTTAGTGGATCAGAAGTAGAATCAGAGGATGAACAACTTCAGTACGTTGAACCAAATATTGTGATTCTAAATCATACGGGACAGTTTCCAAGGGGAAGAATGTGTGTAAGTGCGTCCGCACTATGCACGGAAGTCGGTGAGACGCCACGTGAAAGACGCGAACGGCAAAATTTACATCAAATAGTGACAGGTGATGATGGCAAAGAGTCAGTGTGTTCCCAACATTGAAGCAACTCACTATGGTCCTAAAGCAGACAAATGCAGTGTTAGCAGACTTAAAACTTGAATCTAATGCAGGGTTAGCAGACTTAAGAACAGAAACAGCAATCTTAAAAACAGAAACAAATGTAGTGTTAACGGATTTAAAAACCGAAACGGCGAAGTTAAAAACTGAGACAAATGCTGCTTTAAATGGTCTCAAATGTGAAATTTATGCTGGATTCGAAGAAGTCCGCGATGATCAACAAAAACTACGAACTGAAGTTAATGAATAGTTTACTGAAATCCGGAGAGAGGCGAGAGACTCGCGCGAGCTCATAAAATCGTTAATGACTGACCAGAAAAAAAGGCGTTCTGACGTTGACCAGGTGCAGGATGCAGTGTCTAATGCTAATCAGAGAATGGATGTTAGCACGTAAGACGTCTGGTAAAACGAAACAAATCGTGGAAGAGCTCAGTGTCAGAAAACGTTGCACGTGACACGCATTAAAAAGATTCGGAACACGCGCGGAAAATATAGTCAGGAAGAAAAAGAAACAGTGTCAACACCTTCGTACAGAATTGAAACAGTGTATCGAGAGCCGTACAGAAGCTAGTAGTGTGGCAACGGAGTCGGCAGTGTCATCCGACAAAGTGATTGACAGAAATCCAGAAGCAAAGAATTCAGTTGTGCAGTCTTCCGTAGCAGTAGTGGGAACACAAAGAACGCATGAGATTCCAGTCGTATATCCACAAGACGTTGTGTCAATTATTACCGAAACGAAACAGAAGCAAATAGGAAAAGAACAGTTAACACAGGTGAACGAAGCAGATAATGTGTGGTCACACCTGACAATGGGAAGAGAAACGGTAAACGTAAGCGTGCCTACAGAGCGGCAGCCGACCCTCCGAACGTGCGCTAGTGATGCGAGAACAGAGCTAGTTGCGACGACACATGTACAAATTCCGCAATTTCCAAGTTACAGTACAACAGGTTATAGAGGGTAAGTTAACATGAATCAAATAGGAAGGCAAAACACTGAACCAGTAACGGGAAATGTAAACGAATCTTTCAGTCCGATACACGAGGAACGGTACGATTTAGATAACTGCACACCGCTGCGTAGATACGATGCTAAATGAGACATAAATATGTCATCTAAAGACCCAAATGTGGTAGAACGAATACAAGAAAACATGACACAATTGAAGGGAATGGGTAATGTTGTGAAAACACATACGCCGTATGATGGAAGAGAAAGATTTGCCTTTCTTTGACAGTCAGAAAATTCCAACATTACAAAGAAAGCGGAAACTGCTTACGTCCACGCACGTTTATAAATTAATTCCAGATCGGTTTACCAAAGCATTGGCCTCTTAGATATAAACTTGACTTCATTTGTGGGCATATGGACGGCTCAATAGCGGAAACCATGCAAAGAATAGCTGCAAACTGTCTATCATATGAGCAAATGAAATCCGCATTTTTGTAGCGATATTGGTCCACGGAAACCCAGAACAGAATAAAGTATGAATTGCTACAGAAAGAGTTATTCGAAAATTTAGGAGAAAAGAAACCAGGTCGATTTTTCGAAGAAATGACAAAAAAGAATCAGTGTTTAGATAATCCATACAGATGGGGAACTGATACGAATGTGCAAAAATGAAGTTACCGTTACGTTATCAATAGTCATTTGTTGGTAGAGCAGAAGATAATACACAAGCATTTAAAGGGATGTTAAGAGAACTGGGATTCATCTTCCGTGAAGATGACGCGGAGGAACAACGTGCAGTAAGAGAAAACAATAGTATGAGGAATAACAGCAACAGATCAGGACTTAATAATAATTACAATCGTAAAGATACCGTAGGAAAAGATAATCGTTTTGGGAGGAGTGGCAGTCACCCACGAGACAACAATACTAACTATGGTTTTGGAAACGCACACAGGACGAACAATAATCATGGTTTTGGTGGGCCGCGGAATTACAATAGTGGATTTAGTTCAAAAATGGTTCAAATGGCTCTGAGCACTATGGGACTCAACATCTTAGGTCATAAGTCCCCTAGAACTTAGAACTGCTTAAACCTAACTAACCTAAGGACATCACACACACCCATGCCCGAGGCAGGATTCGAACCTGCGACCGCAGCAGTCCCGCGGTTCCGGACTGCAGCGCCAGAACCGCTAGACCACCGCGGCCGGCGTGGATTTAGTCCTAGGAACTACGGTAGTAACAATGATGAAAGATATAATCCCCGTACAAACGAACCCGGAAGGCTTAGAGGTTTTCAACAACAAAATCCAAGTTGTTCAGGTGGAAATGGAATGGCCAGAACGCAGCAAGGTTGGGAAAATCAAGGTTCAGCAGGACAAAACACGCGAAATGAACCGGTACACGAAGTCGAGTTGAGGCCACCAAACCCAAGTAAAAGATAGAATTGACGAGATGAACGGTACCCAAGACCAGTGACAAGTGATTCAGCCGAATAATGAAGTTAATTATATTATTAAACATGTAAATAGACCTACACTACTGGCCATTACAATTGCTACACCACGAAGATGACGTGCTACAGACGCGAAATTTAACCGACAGGAAGAAGATGCTATGATATGCAAATGATTAGCTTTTCAGAGCATTCACACAAGGTTGGCGCCGGTGGCAACACCTGCAACGTGCTGACATGAGGAAAGTTTCCGACTGATTTCTCATACACAAACAGCAGCTGACCGGCGTTGCATGGTGAAACGTTGTTGTGACGCCTCGTATAAGGAGGAGAAATGCGTACAATCACGTTTCCGACTTCGATAAAGGTCGGAATGTAGCCTATCGCGATTGCGTTTTATCGTATCGCTTGATTGCTGTTCGTGTTGGTCGAGATCCAATGACTGTTAGCAGAATATGGAATCGGTGGGTTCAGGAGGGTAATACGGAACGCCGTGCTAGATCCCAACGGCCTCGTATCACTAGCAGTCGAGATGACAGGCATCTTATCCGCATGGCTGTACCAGATCGTGCAGCCACGTCTCCATCCCTAGGTCAACAGATGGGGACGTTTGCAAGACAACAACCAACTGCACGAACAGTTCGACGACGTTTTCACCAGCATGGACTATCAGCTCGGAGACCAAGGCTGCGGTTACCCTTGACGCGGCATCACAGACAGAAGCGCCTGCGATGGTGTTCTCAACGATGAACCTGGGTGCACGAATGGCAAAACGGCATTTTTTCGGATGAATCGAGGTTCTGTTTACAGCATCATGATGGTCGCATCCTTATTTGGCGACATCGCAGTGAACGCACATTGGAAGGGTGAATTCGTATTCGTCATCGTCATCCTGGCGTATCATCCGGCGTGATGGTATGGGGTGCCATTGGTTACACGTCTCGGTCACCTCTTGTTCGCACTGACGGCACTTTGAACAGTGGACGTTACATTTCAGATGTGTTACGACCCGTGGCTCTACCCTCCATTCCATCCCTGTGAAACCTAAGATTTCAGCAGGATAATGCACGACCGCATATTGCAGGTCCTATACGGGCCTTTCTGGATACAGAAGATGTTCGACTGCTGCCCTGGCCAGCACATTCTCCAGATATCTCACCAATTGAAAACGTCTGGTCAATGGTGGCCAAGCAACTGGCTCGTCGCAATACGCCAGTCTCTACTCTTGATGAACTGTGGCATCGTGTTGAAGCTGCATGGGCAGCTGTACGTGTACACGCCATCCAAGTTCTGTTTGACTCAATGCCCAGGCGTATCAAGGCCGTTATTACGGCCAGAGGTGGTTGTTTTGTGTACTGATTTCTCAGGATCTATGCACCCAAATTGCGTGAAAATGTGATCACATGGCAGTTCTAGTATAATATATATTTCCAATGAATACCCGTTTATCGTCTGAATTTCTTCCTGGAGTAGCAATTTTAATGGCCAGTAGTGTAGTTTTTATCAGCAAGATTCAGAAGTAGGTTTAGGGGGAGATCGGATACAAACACCAGCATGCTGGGATTCAGTTGACTGGGAATCGACCGATGATCAGGAACAGGAGTTATTAACGGTAAATATAGACAGTGGTACAACACTTGATGATGACCCGATTGTAAAAGATTGTAGAGAAATAGTATGCGAAGGGGATAATGTATCATAGGTTTGCACCATGTGACTCATTTATAATTATATAAAGGCTAGGCAGATGAAAAAAGAGTAACTCCACAAGAGAATTTAGTTGTATTAAATGTCCAGAAATTAAAGAAAGATAATAAAATGCACATAGATAAAACTTTTGATCTTGACTTATCTCTGTAAAATTAATTAGTAGGAAGGAAAAAGGAGACTGAAAAAATAAAAGACAGGAAAGTGAGAAATAAAGTCACTCTTCTGCAGACGAAATGTGTTATGGGGAAATAATAGAAAGTAAGGAGGAAGATACAGATCAGCATGTGGATAGTTTGAAGAAATAGTAGTAGATTCTCTCTTAAAGACGTAGTGTAAAGGAGAAGGAAGGTGATTTTTATGGACGAAAGGAGGTAAAGAAGTAGGAACAAAATGAAGGATTACGTAAGAAGGAGGTAGTCATTTCTAATTTGTTCCGTCGAGGACGGTGAACAAATAATTGAGGAGATATGAACCGAGCGACCGCTACGGTCGCAGGTTCGAATCCTGCCTCGGGTATGGATGTGTGTGTTGTCCTTAGGTTAGTTAGGATTAATTAGTTCTAAGTTCTAGGCGACTGATGACCTCAGAAGTTAAGTCGCATAGTGCTCAGAGCCGTTTGAACCATTTTGAATGGTACCACAAACTGATATTAAAATAAAAATATGAAGGAAATAAATATAAAACGTAGTTAGGAGGTAATAATTAGGGAAGAGAACTGAATTATTAAGCTAAGCAAGAAACAAGTTATTTAGTGGAAGGAGGTAAACAGTAGGAATATAGGCCAATAGAGAAAATTTTTAAAAAGGGAAAGAATAGAAAAATAAGATAAACTGTGTTTTTGAAGTTCTGTTGCAGCTAACGGCGAAAAGAAGAGATTGCTGAGTAAAAGACGCTGGAGTCGGAGTCAAGGTACGAAGTTTTCAAAATAACATAATATACTCGTAGCTAGAAAACTAATAATCGGTAATGGGAAAAATTCACTAAGTTACTAATCGTCATCACCATTAACTTCACTCTTACTATCCATCGTGATGAAGATGAGGAAACCATTGACCTTTATCTTAAGGAAGAATTAAACAAAATGGGGAGGAAAGAAAAGGATTAATAAGTAAAAATAGAGATAAGAAAAACAATTTTTGGATAGAATTAATGATACTTTTAGTAAAGTTATAAACAATTTAATGTTCGTAAAGTTTGTAATTTAACTTCAGGGAGTAAGGGTTACAATAAAACCAATATTGATATCAGAGGAAAAGGGGGAATAGGTGCGGATGTAAAGAAAGTAAGAAAATTTAATCGGAAACAAACATTGTATTAGATATAAGGTTAGCAGATAAAATCCAGCATCATAGCGGCCAGATCGACGACAGGACTGTGGAGAGCGGTTAGGCGTGAGAGGAAGGGACACTGAGCGTGAATGCCCGTTACGTCACCTTACGATATGACGAAAGAAGCCGCCTTGGTGAAAGCAACGGTCTAAGAGAATAACACCTCTGGGGGAAAAGTTTGGAAAGCTACAACGGATCCTGGATACAATCAACACGTGCCGTGAAGTGAACTTTACTCATATGTAAGCTACATACAAGCTTCATAACAAGGTTTTGCGTAAGTGTTAGATGCTTGACACTTCCATCGCGAACTGTTCAAAGCATCGGTTACCACTCCGTTACCTTCCTGCAGGGTATCACTGTTGCTAATAGTTAAGTTCAGAACTCCACCAAGGAATACTGATGGACCATGCAGGACGACTTCTGCACCTACATAGTTCTCCGTATTAATAAGCATATTGTCTATTGCTTTATACACTGTAAGGCGCGTACGCCTTCTTCTCCTATAAAATCGTGGCATCTTCTGTGTGAGCGGTCCAATGCCGTTGCTCCAGCGGCTGCACGAAGACTGGCGCCTGATGGTTGAGAATGTGACTAGCACAATAGTTTCGGCTGCAGAGAATGCGATCCCTCTCTCTTTAGGTTGCCCAAGGTGGAAGGCAGTCCCTTGGTGGTCGCTGGAAGTCGCTGAAGCAATTAAGGAGCGTCGGCTAGCTCTACAGCGGCATAAGCGGCACACTTCCCTGGAGCACCTCATAGCCTTTAAAAGGCTCCGTGGTTGTGCTTTCTACCTTATCAAACAACGGAAGAAGGAGTGTTGGGAGAGATAAGTCTCCACCATTGGGTGTCACACGTCACCTTCCCAAGTCTGGGCAAAGATCAAACGTCTTTCCGGGTACCAGGCCCCAACAGCTGTCCCCTGTGCTACCGTAAATGGCGAGTTATGTACCGACGCAAACGCGATTGCCGAGCACTTTGCTGAGCACTTTGCTCGAGCCTCTGCGTCGGAGAATTACCCCCGAGCGTTTCGCACACTCAAACGGCGGCTGGAACGGAACGTCCTCTCATTAATTACACGCTGCAGTAATCCAATAACGCCCCATTTACAGAGTGGGAGCTCCTCAATGCCCTTGCACATTGCCCCGACACAGCTCCTGGGCCTGATCGCATACACAGCCAGATGATAAAACATCTGACTACAACCGACATCTTCTCGTCATCTTCAACCGGATTTGGTGCCATGGCGTCTTTCCATCGCAATGGTTGGAGAGCACCATCATTCCGGTGCTCAAACCCGGTAAAAACCCACTTCATGTGGATAGCTGTCGGCCCATCAGCCTCACAAACGTTCTTTGTAAGTTGCTGGAACTTATGGTATGTCGGCTGTTGGGTTGGGTCCAATTCACGTGGCTTGCTGGCTCCATGTCAGGGCGCCTTCCGCCAGGGTCGCTCTACCACTGATAATCTTGTCACCATTGCCATCCGAACAGGCTTTCACAGACGGCAACACCTGATTGCCGTCTTGTTTGACTTACGTAAAGCATACGACACGACTTGGCGACATCATATCCTTGCCACATTGTATGAATGCGGTCTCAGGGGACCACTCACGATTTTTATCCAAAACTTCCTGTCGCTCCATACTTTTCAAGTTGGTGACTCCCATCGTTCCATCCATATCCAGGAGAATGGAGTCCCGCAGGGCTCTGTATTGAGTTTCTCTATATTTTTAGCGGCCATTAACGGTCTAACTGCAGCAGTCGGGCCCTCCATCTCACCTTCTCTGTATGCAGACGACTTCTGCATTTCGTACTGCTTCTCCAGTACTGTTGTTGCTCAGCGGCGCCTCCTGGGAGCCATCCACAAGGCGTAGTCATGGACTCTAGCCCACGGCTTCCAGTTTTCCGCCGCAAAGTCGTGTGTCACGCACTTCTGTCAGCGTCGTACCGTTCATGTAGAACCCACACTTTACCTTAATGACGATCCACTCACTGTAGTGGAGACATATAAATTCTTAGGACTGGTTTTCGACGCTCAATTGACTTGGCTCCCTCATCTTCACCAGCTTAAGCAGAAGTGCTCACAGCACCTCAATGCCCTCCATTGCCTGAGCAACACCAATTGACTATGGGAGTGTGGTTTATGGTTCGGCTGCGCTTTCAGCATTGCATTTACTCGACCGTGTGCACCACTGTGGGGTTCGATTAGCGACAGGAACTTTTAGGACGAGTCTGGTGACCAGTGTACTCGTGAAGGCTGGTGCCCATCCACTACAGATCAGACGTTCGCAACTGCTCGCCAGTTACGCAGTACACATTCATAGTTCCCCTGCGCATCCGAATTACCGTCTCCTTTTCCCGCCCATGGCAGTCCATCCACCGTATCGGCGGCCCAGATCGGGGCTAACGATTGCGGTTCGCGTGCGGTCCCTTCTCTCCAAACTGGAGTCCTTCCCTTTACCACCACTGCTTGCGGTCCGTTCACATACGCCTCCATGGTGTGCGCCTCGGCCGCAGCTTCGTCTGGACCTTTTGCATGGCCCAAGTACTCCGTTAACCCCGCCGCTCTCCGCTCTCATTTCCTCTCGACCCTAGACGCGTTCCGGGGCTCTGAAGTGGTTTACACCGACGGCTCAATGGCTGATGGTCACGTAGGCTTCACATAAGTTCTTGGAGGACATATTGATCATCACTCCTTCCCAGTTTGCAGCATTGTTTTCACTGCTGAACTGGCTGCCACATCTCGTGGTCTTGAGTACATCCGCTCATGCCCTGGCGAGTCATTTCTCCTGTTTTCTGACTCAGTGCTACCCTCGCCACCCTCTGGCAGCGTCCATTCAGGAGTCTATCTATGCCATGGAACAGTCCCGCCGGTCCGTGGTGTTTGTGTGGACCCCAGGACACGTCGGAATCCCCGGCAACGAACTTGCCGACAGACTGGCCAGAGTCTACGCGGAAACCGCTTCTGGAGATAGGCATCTGCGAAGCTGACCTGCGTCCTATCTTACACCGCAGGGTTTTCCGGCTTTGGGAGACAGAATCGCATAACAGCACGCATAACGAACTGCGTGTCATTAAGGAGGCTATGAATATGTGGAAGTCTTCCATGAGGGGCTCTCGCAGGGAATCAGTTGTCCTCTGCCGGCTCCGCATTGGCCATACGTGGCTAATGCATGGATGCCTACTCCGTCGCGAGGACCCACCTCAGGGTCGCTGTAGCTTCCAAATGACAGTCGTCCCCCTCTTGCTGGACTGCCCACTTTTAGCCGCTCTGTGGCAGACTTTTAACTTTCCTAGCTCCCTGCCTTCGGTGTTGGGCGACAATGCCTCCACAGCAACTTTAGTTTTACGTTTTATCGTTGAGAGTGGGTTTTATAATTCTGTATAGGTTTCAGCGCATGTCCTTTGTCCCTCTGTGTCTTCCACCCTAGTGCTTTTAGGGTGTAGGTTTCAATGTGTTGCAGAGTGGCTGGCTTTCCCTTTTTATTCTCGTGGTTGGCCAGCCACTGTCATCCGCTTTCATGTTTTACTCTCTTCTGTTTCTAGCGTCTCCCTCTTTTGTCCTCTTTTGTTCCTTTCAGCGTTCGTTGCCTTCCCTTCGTTCTTGTGGCTTTTCCTTTCTTTCTGTTTTGTGTTATATGTTTCGTCCGTTTTATTCTCAAACTTGTGGCACTGTTTTATTAGGAACAAGAGACCGATGACGTAGTTTGGTCCCTTCTCCCGCCTTTAAACCAACCGACCAATCAGTCAGCGAGAGCAGCCATGCAGACGAAATCTCATCATAGCTAAGGGAAATACCGTGTGCAGAGGCGTAAACTTGTTGATTCATCAGTCTGCGTCCACTGTAAATTCGGGCGACCATAGGTAATCAGATGATTTATCGTAGTACTGGCCAACATCATAACGTAATCATAAGAATAATTTTGTAAAGAATCTTCTAGTTAAAATTTAATGTTGTTGTATTCAGGATTCTTTAACTTTCTGAGAGTTACAATTTAATACTGTTGTGTTTAAGATTAGTTCACTTTCAGAGGCCGAGATGTGTCATTTTGACAACTGTCTTAACATTGTCACATTGTAAATTGTGTAAAAGCGTGTATTTCCGTGACTAAATTGCAATATTACACAATGTCATTACAGCTTACACAGTTGTGTTCAGTCTTAGAATAAGAAACCACCTAACCATAACCTTACACATTATTTGTATGAATCTCTTTTATGGCCAGCATTGCACATCACTGAGCCAAGACTGATTATTTGTATAGGGAACTTTATCAGTTGATTGCACACGGTCATAGACCTCGGTGCTCACGAGACTGAGTAAACTTCAGAGGGATTGATTTCGTTATAGGCATCACAAACTGGTTTTATAGATTAAGTTGTTTCATTTCTCTTTGGATTACAGTAAAACTGATTAAGCACACAATTTGCTCAACAACACATCATACAGTAAATTAGGATAACACAAAGTTATTTTTTAAAGCACGTTACACAAATATATTTTTAAAGAACGTTACAGAGTATGGTCAGTGATATGACAGAAACGATCATTCGAAGCAAAAATAGTGTGGTAAGCATGGACTCTAAACGCATGCCTTAAGAGCTGGCAGCACTTATTCTGTAGAGGAGATATGTTTCACAGTAGCTAAGATGAAACAGCCTGGAATTTTGTGAAATTTTAACATTCCCGTAGCTGGGAGTGTGATACTATAGCTCAACTTTCTGTGATCATCTAATGGAGTAACATTTTGACGATACAGCTTCATCCATGTTAGGGAAAACCTTGTATATCGTACCGATATCCAGGCGTTTCTCAGTCGTTGATTTCATAAGTTTTCTTGAAATATCTGTTTTAAACTGTTTCCTGGTGCTGCAGAGGAGGTTAGGAGGGAGCTATCTTGTGTGTTGACTGCGGCACGTTCGCCCAAGAGTAATACAACGGCAGCTGAGAGGGCTGCTTTACGTTCACTTAGAGTGGATACAGATATTGTTATTTTAGCTGCAGACAAACGCAACACTGCAGTTCTGTTGAAAAAGCAGGATTAAATTCAAAATTTGCAGCGTTTCGTGATTCAGCTAATCGCAGGATTAGTGCTGACGCAAGATAATGTGTTAAGAGACTGACTCACAACCTCCTCGTCGCAGGTGAGTAACAAGGGTCTTAAATCTTATTCTGCTGTCTGTCCTGGATATGGCCTTCCAAAGATCGACCAGAATGCAATTCCTTCGAGGGCTACTCTGAGCAACATTCGTGCTCCGACCTACCATTTAGTTTTTTTTTTTTTCTTTATTGAGTTTCGATTCGATGGTAACATGGCGTAAAATCGTGGAACTTAAAACATAGAACAAAGGGTTGATGATGCTAATAAAATACATATGAAGCAGACAGATAAAAGAAATGACAGTCAATTAAAAAAAAAAAACACGGTGACAGTCTGGTTTCTGTTCGCAGGAGATATAAAATGTACACCCAGCGAGAGTATGGTTTCTGTTCGCAACACTTGGGAAAGACGAACAACACTGAACATTCACTTGAACACTGCACTACAAAATTGACACAAAATATGATATACCACAGCTGAGGGCAGAGGGGGGAACCTGGGCAGATGACGGGAAAGGAAAAGGGGGGGAAGGAGAGGAAAAAACGGGGGAGGGGGGAAAGGAGCCGATGGAGAATGAGAACCCATAAGAAGGATGCGGGTGCTGGGCAGACGCGACAGGGACTGTGGAAAGGCAGAGGAGAGGTATACAAAAGGACTCGGGTGGGGATGGGGTGGGGAGAGTGGAGGCTGAGAGAGGTTAGGTGGGGAGAAAAATAGGATGGAAAGGGGGGGAAGAGGGAGCCCGGGGAAAGGACAGGGGAAAGGAGGGGTGGATGAGGATCAGAGTTGATAGGAGTGATAAATGGAGGGACAGAGGGCATCATCCGGGAGAGGGAGTTGACAGAAGCCACCTTGGTAAAGGAGATGAAATGTTTGGAGATGGAGGGTAGGGGGGACACATCAGTAAAGGCGTGGCAGAGGGCGAGGATTGGAGAGGAGAGGAGCAACCAGGGGATGAGGGGGATCAAGGCTACCATTAGCAAAAGTCCTTGTTAATATGTTGAATCCACTTGCATTCCGATGTGAGCACATTAATAACTCATTAGATTTGTTATGTCTCTTAGATGGATGCCTATGAATGACTCTGATATTCTGATGTGGTACCTTTTGTTTCTTCTAACAGATGCTTCACATTTGCAGTTGTTACCAAGTTCTCTTCGTATTTTGATTGAATTCGCGTTGCTCTGACTGATTCGTTACGATTAATTGGAATTCAGCTGAGGAGTGCATCCACACCTCACTGCATGAAGAATGGAACTGAGCATTAATGCTTTGAACATATGAACAGGAAGAATATGGTCCTGCAAATAAATGCTTTGCATTAAAGATGCATTACACAATGCATGGAAACATCCGACTCTGCTGGAATTGTCTGTCATTTCTAAAACCTATGTATAAGCACCCACCACACAAGAGACAACTGCTTCCAATCTACCAGACCAAAGAACTGACCTAGTTAGCGAGTTCACCACTAGAGGACGCCACGAGAGGTCATGTGATGATGCAATTCAGTTCATAGGGGCACAGCATCATCATTAGTTATGTGGTTTCCTCAGCTGCATGTGTGCCCCACCCTCCTCATCCTCGCCTGGCGGTCTGGAGAGGAAAGTTGATGGGAGGAGGAATCAGCCTGTTCCGGGCTGCTGGAGAGAGTAAGGAGCGCACTTCATTTATTTTTGCAACAATTCACGTATTTTATTTAGTATGCTGGTACTAAACACACACCCTGATGTGCTTGGGATCACAATATACAGTTTACAGACCTGGAAACTACTTGTAAATAATTCAGTTCACTGATGTACAGAGACGCAGACAACTCGTAAATCACCGAAATAATCCATTACACAGCATAGAGAAGCGCAAACTACCTGCAGATTACCGAAATAATGCATGCAAACACGCTCACAATGCTTAAACACCCGAAAGTAATTCAGTGCTCAGACACTCAGTGCACGGAAGAAACTCAACTTACCAGTGACTCATGCACTGATTCTACTGCATGTAAGGCCTTAGTGCACCCTCTAACACATGGAAACTGTCCAGATGCGTGAGGGGAAGGTTAGGTCAGTGTACTTCATTTATTTTGCTTGGGAAACTGACGCAAATATCCATCCTTGTTACGTATTTAATCACAAAGATCGGTCGTAATTACACTGTTATATGCATTGCACTGCACTAGAACGGCTTAAAATCGCAAAAATTAACTATATCATACAACAGGTCTTTTCCTGCTTGGAAAAAGAATTTCGCAATACCACTCGAAACTTACGCAAATATCAAGCCTAATAGTTAATTAATAGTGGTCATGTCTAATTACACAACTACATGCAAAGTGTTGCATAAAAGCGCTCTATGTGGCAAAAACTGACTATACCATACAAATGGCGTTATCCCGCTGGGAAAAAAATTTCGCAATACCACTCGAAACCAGAGACAGAAACACTCAAACTCCACCCTATACCTACAAGCTAGGGTGGAAAAAGTATGGGGCGTAAGGTGCAATGTTTATTCTTTTTGGTGGGAAATATGTTCAACTGTCTAGATGATGTTGGTCACAGAAGAGTTTGTAAAAGTGTATTACCTGCAAGCATATACGACGGCTATCCACAAAGTACATTACGTTTTGGAATTAAAAATGAATAAAGTATTGGAATTTTTTTTATTATATACAGATGAAAGCCACACTTAAATACTACTTTTCTACATAGTTGAAATTTAAATTAAGGCACTTATCGTAGCAGTGGACGAGCTTGGAAATTCCTTCGTCGTAAAATTCGGCCGCCTGCGCCTTCAACCACGTGGTTACCTCTTCTTGAAGCTGTGCGTCGTCATCAAAACGCTGCATAGCCAACCACTTCTTCATTGCTGGGAATAAGTGGAAGTCGCCCGGTGCCAGGTCAGGACTGTACGGCGGATGAGGAAACAACTCCCACTTAAAAGATTCGAGAACTTCAAGAGTGGCACTTGCCGTGTGGGCCCGGGCGTTGTCGTGAATCAGCAAGATCCTTTGAGTCCAACTTTCCCCTGCGCTTCTTTTGTATTGCTCTTCTGAGGTTGTGCAGAGTTTGGCAATACCTTTGAGAGTTTATTGTAGTGCCTCTTTCCAGGAAATCCACAAAAATCACGCCTTTTCTGTCCCAAAAGACAGTCGCCATCACCTTCCTTGCCGGCATTGCCTGCATGCATTTCTTGGGTTTTTGGGGAGTATTTGTGTGCCCCCACTGCATTGACTGCAATTTTGTCTCGCAGTTCACATGCTTAACCCATGTTTCGTCACCAGTAACGATGTGATCGAGTAATAAGTCGCCACCTTTCTTGTAAGCGTCAAAAACGTTAACGCTGCAGCCATTCACTGATTTTTGTGAATCTCTGTCAAGATTTTTGGTATCCATCTTGCACAAAACTTGTGGTAACCAAGCTTTTCGGTAATGATTTCGTGTAACAAACTTCGTGAAATTTGTGGAAAACTCACAGAGAGTTCCGTTATTGTGAAATTACGGTTTTCACGGACCGCGGCATCGACTTTTTCGACAAGTTCGGCAGTCACTATGCTGGGTCTTCCACTTCGCTCTTCGTCGTGAACGTTAGTTTGGCCATTTTTAAATTTTATGACCCATTGACGCACTCCACCTTCAGTGATTATGTTGTCCCCATTTACTTCACAAAGCTGCCGATAGATTTCTATCGGTGTACAGTTTTTTGCAGTCAGAAACCTTATTACAGCACGCACTTCACACTTCGCAGCATTTTCAATTAACGCTGACTTTTCAAACTGTTACAGTAACTCAACGGAGTACAGCATGAACCTCTCACTAGCACGGCAGGATGCCGACTGAGCGGCGGAATGCCATGACACCAAGATGGCCGCGCTAGCCCCGCCCCTAACGGACACAAACGAAAAGGTAATGTACTTTGTGGATAGCCCTCGTAGCATCTTTCGCTGCTTGACATCGGAGTACACTACACACACCTACTAAAATTCACCCTAAAGCCCAGATAACCGAAGCCAATACACACTATCACAGCTGATAGGAAAAATGCGTTACAGTTATAACTATACTTCGAAACTGTCGCGAAAAAACCAATGCACGTATTGAATGGGTCATATTGCATCATATGTACTGGGAAAAATCGTCGTCCTAAAAGACTGCAGTTAAACATACGTTCTCCTCCACGTACAATCACGAACTATGGGATGGTGCTACTCTGCTGTCAGCCTCGTGGCTCATGCTGGCCGCTGCCTGCCTCGATATGATCGCTCTTCGCTAACATAAAAGCAGGTATCATTTACTAGGAGACAAAAGGGTGGCTTTCCCGAAATGCATCTTAGTCATGTAAATTATAGTGCTGCAGCTGACCCTAATGGCTATGAGGCGTCGCTGTCACAGACTAGACAGGTCCCCAACGCCTCTCGTTCTGGAGTTGAGAACACTTTCCTTTAACACCACACAGGATGCTCCAGCAGGGACCGGATGAGAACCACAGTATCATAGAAATCTGACCCGCCAGTTTGCGTAGGATTATTTAACATCAACTCGACTCGAACAACAAAGCAACTATTCAAAAAGATTTGCTACCATAATAAATGTCCTCTTTCCACGAAAACCGACAGCAAATTCATTATAGTTTTTTATCGTCGACTGAGAATCTTATCCTGCCTGCAAAGACCTTTATGTAGAAACTCGAAAAAAGAAAGAAAATAATCCAATCGCGAGTACCGATGTCGATGATGAAATAGATTCCAAATAACTCCTATAATTTACAAAGTCAAATAAGGTGTTTCTCATGTCTAGAGAAACGTGTCTTCTGCCTGATAGATGCACACACCACAGTCGATGCTCTCCCAACTAAATAAAGACGTGAAATGTGAAGAAGCAGTCAGCTGAGCAATTTACATCGGAGGGAATAATGACCCAGTGCAAGCACACACCCATATTCAATCTTCTCAAATTTAGACTTGATCACGAAAGCTGTCCACCACATACTAAATATCAGTTCGCTATTCGGCCACAGGCCACCGCTACACCAAGCACGCATGGACAGAATCATCCTATGAAATCGGTCACATATATATTTGAGCACTATAATTCCAATTAAAAGTTAAGATTGTGGTTTCAGTTGAATGACTCTCGAGAATTAGCGCAGTACTGGAAATACACTTGCTGATGGTTCTGGAAATAGAAACATCTCTACTATTCTTATGACTTGACATACTCTTCATACTCTCCCCTTTGCTATCACAGTATTCCACATCAAATCCATGCCTTCCTTAGAACTGCACAGTCATGACCTCTGCACATATTGGAACACAAACACATACTTCATATACCTGATGCTCATGGAGAACCTATCACACATCCCCTACTACTGAGTATAATACGACGTCTATAAGTCATTGTTGACGATAAGAAATAATACTGATCGAAAATCAACGACTGGTGACCATGTCTCATAAGTTTTTCTTGTGAGTTGTACCACTGTGTCTTAGAAAGAGAGGCGTAATCGTTTTACAAACCGTCAGATGCTACAAAACACAACCATATCACCATCACAAGCATTTTTCTACAGGCGCATACAAGTATCCATATTAAAAGCTATACTGGCTCTATGAATCGAGAGATGATGTTACCTCTGAATGTGGTGGTTTTCCTGTCCAGGCAAATACCGTTACACTGAATATAGACAGTGATCGCTGGAGCATATAGTATCAGATCAACAGTGTGGTTACATGTCACTGACAGTGCAACCTCATAATAAAAGTACCCAATTTAGAAAGTGATTCAGCTAAGGAACGTGGTATGAAACCGGTATTTGCAACTCCCTCATGCCTCTGCCACTAGATGTTTCTCCAGTATTTGTAAGACATTCTACCTCAATGCCATGTCAAACGTTCGGTGTTATATCGACTGGGCTATAGACGATGGTTGATTGAGGAGGATCCAAACAGTAGATAGTGTGCTGATTGAGGTCGTAAGAAACGTACACCAGCTAGTCAAATCTGTAGTGCTACGCTATTCGCTAGAAATGCTGTCTGGGACTTGGGATCAAGTCACCATTCTAGCACATACCTACTTTGGATCCTATCGAGAAGTCCTTTAATCATTACAGCCGCTAGTGAATCATATTTCTGGCAATCTCATATCTCGAAAAGAGTCACCTTTCTCAAACCTGCTACAGTCAAATTCCAGCCTCGTTTTAGGTAGTCCCTATGCATCCTGCCACATCCCCTCACACTCTTCGCTACCATCCCTGCCGCTTTGCGCATGTGATTGTTCCAATGTAATTCGGAATTGAGTAGAAGCCTGAGGAAACTATATCTACCACCTTCCGCACCACGTGTTGAAACAGGCTAAGCTGTGCTACTGCGACTGGACTGTGTTTTGACTATTCGATGGAAACAGGAACTGGGAGAAACAGGAGGATTTTGTTACTGCACTGTGATGTGCTTCTGAGTACACACAAGTATTACAGATCTTGATCCATTCACATCTATCTCCACAACACGCTACCTTCGTTATTGTGCTCCATCAAACAAAGAAAAATAACGAACTATAAAAGCTTCATCCGATAGAGAACTCTATAAGATTTTTACCGCATCTCTCTCCTCCCATATATCGAAAACAAACACTGCATGCATACCAGCATCGAGCACATGTGACGATCCTATTAAATATACGGGTACTGATCAACTGCACAGACCAGTATAAAGTTTCATTACCTGTAATTTAGGAGGATGATAGTATCCCACCGAATATACTGTAAGTCGCCAGAGACGCTCCCTGTCTCATTGTTGGAAACATTGTTTTTTTCCTGCTCTAACACACTTTGTACATTGCCATAATTTTGTTTTTCCACCACAGCTTCGAGGTCTGCGTCAGTTTCTAAACTAACATTACCACTTTCTGATACATGGCCTCTTGCACAAAACAAGATGTCGCATAGAGTAAGTCATTTTGTACTTCTGCTACCATAAAACACCACACACACTGGATGATTTAAAGAAAAGTCAGTTACAACATAAGGAAACTGGAAGAGTTCTGCAGCATTGTGGAGAGTTTACAAACTAGAGTCCGAAGGTGATTCACGAGCTCTACATTCAAACTCATCTGTTACAGTGATGGAATATCTGATGGCTCAGTGTTCCATTTTGATTGATTCCTCATACAGCAGTCATGTATGTCATCAGTGTTTCGGTGCTAGCCATTCCTGGAAGCATTCTCAGTCAGTCATTATGTGGTAACCTACAACATGCAAGTGGATGAATCGGATGGAAAAAGACACCACCAATGTACTGAAATAATAAGCATCACAGTTGACAGTGCAAACAATTAATGCAATTTTACAAGAATTTCAACGCCAAGAAAAGATGTGGCAGCATGTTTCCCAGTATCAGTATCATAGCTAAATCACCACTTCTCCACTTTGCGAGTATCATTGCGAATGTAAATAGATGACTGTGCAGGACATCCATTCATTGTTAATTCTCGAACACATACATCATTAAAGTATACCAGACAGCGCTGTATATATTTCTAACACCTCGAGCATAGTGCTTAATTTACGATCTCTGTCTATGCTGGTAGGAGTCACAGAGCATTCTCGCAGTCTTAGGTTAAAATAGAGACTGAGATACTCCCCTCTCACAGTCATAGCCCAACCAACCCTGCAACACCGTTACCGATGTAACCTGCAAGAGTCGAGAAGATGCATACATCTGGAGACGGTTAGAACTCCTTATCGACATATAATAACAGATTTGAATGTGTTATGATGTAATAGCAGACGGTTAAGTAGAACAAGAAACGGGTGATTTTTATGCATGATGGAGCTTCAGATGGATGGAGTTTGAAGCCTTTTTACCTAAATCAATCAAGCTACCAAATTTGAAGTATTATTCCAGAGTCTTGGATCATACCTGGAAGGTACTGGTAAGAGAGAACGTAGAGACATGCACTCCTTAGGCATCAATGCTCTGCATTGAAAATTGACTATAATGTCACATTGCTTGAGTTTCTGACCAATTAGTCAGTGTTTCCTAGAAAAAGGAAATGGTCAACTTGTTCCAAGGTGTATCAGAAATGCATATACTGAAATCAGAAGGGAAGATCCAGGAGCTGGCTGCACGAGCACCTTTGCCTTTTAAATGTTCATGGAAAGACCGAATCATTTGTAAGACTTTCTGAGACAATTAAGACTGCTGCATCTCAGGAGGTGAATGAGCTGGAGAGGCATTGTTGCATCTCAGTTATATGAGCATCATATCCTTATAAATAAAATAAATAAGTTGGTGAGACATTAGGACTTTTTAAATTGTTAATTATAGTTATTACATAATGGTTTTATACATTTTCCAATCAAATGATCATGAAAGGAACTTTTTTACTATTTTTAGTACACATTGTTTTACACAAAACAAATTTACGATATATTGTCTATTGATTGTTCTTCAGAAGTTAAATGTTTCAATTTGTCAATTTCAGAATCCACTTCCCCAATTTCTTCACCTTTCTTAAAATGTTCCATACATTTTGATTGAAATTTAGTAATCTGTGAGTAAGTGGATTTTTATAATTCACTTTGTTTTTTGATAACTCTCGAAATATGTGTTAGTAACAAAAGGATATTTTCGTAATTTTATAATTTTTAAATTTTGTGTTGATCTAGGGTGGTCATCTGATTTTTCTTTATTGTTAAAATGCTGTAAACAACAATGATACATAAAGCTTTTGTGCTCATTTTTATTAATTTGACATGACACAAGTTATATATCTCTTTTCTCCAACAGTAGTATGAAATGTTTTCTTATTTAAAATATAGTAAATTAATGTTCTTCTTATTTACCTATTGTAATTTTTAATGTATATACTTGTGCTTTTATCGAAAGAATATAAATTAATAGTCATTAATTTTAGTCTCAGGTTTTTGAATACTATACATTTCAAAAAGAAACCAAATATTACATACTTCAAACACTTCAACAAATTCTTCATAAGTACTTACTGTACCTGAAATTTTAATTTCTTTTGGTAAACTGCATGTAATGTGAAACTGTACACCACAGAAAAAGTTTTCATCATTATTTTTTACATTAATACAGGCTCTTTTTTCCTTTTTTTAGGGTACTTAGTATAAGATGAACCTCTCAAAGCAACATATGTGTTAAGAGCTAAGTATATTTTAATAATTTTACTTAATGTCCAACCAGAACCATGAGCTTTCAAATCAGCCATTTTTAATTAAATATCAGTTTTTTATTTCTTAAAACTTCTATATATATCTTTTTCTGTAGTAATCCTAACATTTTAGGTTTGATGTCAGTCTTCAATAACTTTATTATTTATCTGCATTACACAATTGCAAAGAAAATGTAAAATAATTTTCAGACCGTTCAATAATTTCATTTTTTAACAGCTCTCATAATTTTTTGTTTCATTACATTTAAGAAATGATTACAATCAACTAAGAGTATATTATTTTCGAAATCTACAATTTTTATTCTTTCTGAAATTGTTTTTCTATTGAGTAACATTCAACCATTTTTATGAAAACAGACAAGACGTTATGGTAATGAATGCTCCAAACCAGCTGCAGTAAGGTAATACTTGTATTTAATAATTTACACAAGAGGCCTGTTTCAGCTTATTGCCAGTATCAAGAGACCTGTGAAATACCTTTAGTAAGAGTATCTGTGCACCTTTAGTAAGAGTATCTGTGCAGAAACTGTGCCTGTCTTACATTTACATTTGAGCTGGTACTTATGTCTACTTGAAAGTGACAAATATTTTGCATCCATGGTAAAGTCTTTCTGTCATGTCACTATATGTGTAATAGTTCCTGTAGTTATCGAAATGTAAAAATACGTTTTTATCAGATATTTTGACAGTACTTTATTATTATGCTATGTGTTTCCAAAGTAAATACAGCTTACCAGAGATAATGTTGCCTGTTGTTCTTATTTTCCTTTAAACTTTATCTAGGCTCTATGTAAGTTTTGTTTATAATTTGAGTGTGTCTTTTCATGTTCTATTATGTCCATAAAATTTTGTAGGTAGTATTTATGTTTAAAATCTGTGTGTTCATTTAGAATTTTATGTATGAACTTCCTTGTTTGAATATAAATTTACAGTTGTATGAATATAAATGACCATAGTAAGTCCTTTTGATATTCTATAAGTATAATCGTTCTTGTAGTTTTTAGAAATGCGTTCTTGTCAGATGTTTTGACAGTTCAGTTTCGACTGTACTTTATTATGATGCACTATGTTTACAAAGTATATACAGCTTACCAGAGATGATATTACCTGTTATTGTTCTTATTTTTCTGTAAGTTATTTGAATGGTTTGAATTATTTAAATTTGTTGCTATAAAAAAAGTAATATTTTCTCAAGAATAGAACATCATTGCTTTTAATCAATTTTAGTAAGTTTAACTTAATCCCATTCTGATAAAATTTGTAAGGGGGGATATATACTTCAGTACTACAGTACTACAGTAAAAAAGTGAAGAACTTTATCGTTTGTTATGGCTGTTTTCTTAAAGATTATAAAGAAACTATGTGGGAAGGAGGTTTGACTGTAGTTTTGCTTCACATTCTAATGCTGCAGATGGTATTCCTAGAGGTGTTGATAAAAATGAAGCTGGTGTCGAAATAAAAGATGTAGTACTAAACAAAGGAAAAACTGGTTTTGAAAATATAGAAATTAGAGCACCTATTATTAGATATAATCCTAATATATAAACTACAACTAGAACAAGTAAGATTAAAAAATTCTAAAGTACCAGTGTCTTTCTTTGAATTACAAAGTATAGAAATTGCCGGATTGAGTAATATATGTGTTTTTAAGATATAGGTAACAAATCATCATTATATAGCAGAGTTTGATATGCATTATTTCATTTTTGTTTTTTTGAAACAAGAGAAAGAACAATCAATTGGTTGATTCTTCATTTTCTGATAACATTAAGTTACTGAATATCTAAAACTGGCAGAAACAAAATCTGGGATTTAGGTGTGCCAAACAGTTTTCAAAGCTTACTATACATTTCATGATTTTAAATGACTAACACAATAAAAAAGGATCCAGAATGAGATTTTCACTCTGCAGCGGAGTGTGCGCTGATATGAAACTTCCTGGCAGATTAAAAGTGTGTGCCTGACCGAGACTCAAATTCGGTACCCAGTTTTAATCTGCCAGGAAGTTTAATGAAAAAAGATGTTTAATAATGTACATAAAGTTTAATTACAGATTATCTTATTTCTGATATAACTTTGTCTCAAAGACAAAATATTGTAGCAAATGAAAAGGCAACTATGAAATTACATGCTACGTTTAGTGATCACATTCCTAATGATAATTTAGCTTATATAAGTTTTTATAGAAAAGAGAATTTACTTTCTGAATTTAAGTATGGTATATAATTTGAGAATTTTTAAAATATCTATATTTTTCTGGTTACTGAATGAGAAGTCTTCGAAAAGTAATATGTAAACAAAAAATAATGTAATATTTGTGGTAAATTATTATGTTCTTTTAGTATTTCATCAAAAATAAAATAAAATTTATGATCAATATGTCTATTTATGTAATTCTAAATTTTTTTAAAGTTATAAAAAGGAGGAATGGTGATTTTTATACTTCTTCCCATACTTCTATCGTATTTTTAATGTCACTAAGGAATTCAAATTCATGTATATCATCATAGTATTCTTTACTATTACCTATAGCATCAGTATCTTCTGTACTTTTCAAATGTTCCCTACTTAAAATTGGTTTAAAATAATATTTTCATATTCTCTCTTGGCTTATCATTTTCTTTAGTAATTTTTTTTGCTAAATTCATATTTGTTCCAGATATTATTTGTTATAATTTATTAAATTTTTAAAAATGGAATAATAAATTGAATACTAGATTTCGAAGAGCTAATTATAAGATTTTTTGTATAAGTTATAAAAAATTAGGTTTTAAAAAATGATAAGAACAACATATCAGATTTTAAAAATAGACATTTTATTACCATTTTACAAATGAAAAATAACGAACATTTATTAAATTTAAAAATGAGGATTGAAAAAATTATCAGATTTAAAAAAAATGAAAAATAAAAGAAATTATTAAATGTGTGAGGTTATTAAATGTTACAATCATTTTTATATTGAATTAAAATTTGTTTCCTGATTTTTTATTTCATGATATTGTGATACATTTAGTTAATAGATTCAGTTGAATGGCCCCATTTCTTTACCCAAAAGATTTGGCTGTAGTAGATGAAAACTGCTGACCGCCCAAAAACGTGGGGCATATTAGTAATTTCATCTCCTAAAACAAAACGATAGGTTAGGGAAGGCCAGCCAGAATGAGTGTATAAGCTATAGCTCTTTTCAGCCATGTGAATTCTTTATGAGTATTTACATCCTCTTTCCCTTGTAGTCCCTAACTTTACAATGTCGGGTCGAATTCCATCATGAGAAATTAAATGTTCTAGAAAGACAATCTCCATCTTTATGAAACTATACTTCCGAAAATTTAAGGTCTGTCAGACTCTGTGCAGCACCTGCAGCAACTTCTGCGAATAATATCTGTGCTACTTCCAGAACTCAACAGCATACGTAATTTCATCAGATTATACGGTGACCAAACTGACTCATTCCTCATTGATTTCCATGTCTAGAGACCAAATGAACATGAGGGCCCCCACGAGCACCCAGAAGTACCACAACACGACGTGGCATGATTACGTCCAATGTCTGAAGCAGTACTGGAGGTAACTGACTCTATGAATTCTGCAGAGCCGTTCGTAAATCCATAAGAGTACAAGAGGGTGGGGATCTCTTAAGAACAGTACGTTGAAACGTATTCCACATATGCTCAATAGTGCTCATGTCTGGGTAGCTTGGTGGTCAGTGGAAGTACTGAGACTCAGAAAAGTGTTCCTAGAGCCAATGTCGACATACCAAAGTGTGATTTCTTAACATGTTAACATATTCCATAGTATGAAAACGCAGTTTATCGCCGATAACTGGTGACCAGTACAACATGCCCTTTTTGTGACTACGAAGAGTGTGCTTTTTTCCTGTAATTCCTTGTTCCAACATCTCCTAAACTGCTCTTTACAGCTCTATGGAAAACTATACGGCTTGTTGAACTTCCGCATGTTCTGTCTGTATGATTGAGAGTTCCTCCCGGCTCTCAGAAACCTTGTGGTCAATAATGAAGACAGTTTCACCAAGCCCCAAAACTTTTGCCTCAGGCTTGTCATGGGATGACACTTTTGTGTCATGAATAACTACCTGAAACACCGTGATTATAAACAGCGTACGGAAGTAACACAGTTTGTCTCCATTGTACTGAAGTGGAGAGCGGTTTTTTGCTCTGCTATGGCTTGGGAAATTTTCCTCCTGCCTAAATCAATAAAGTATAATGATGTCGCAAAAAGCCTACCCCAGTACGACTTTCGTCATCAAATCTGCGATTATGAAGTCATATGTGACAAGCCACACACTGACATATGAACGAAAACCTCCCTTGTTTTTCTCGCTTCAGCAGTCTTGCCCATAACTATTCCCTTGCCCGTGTTCTTTGCAGTGATAAAGCTACTTGCTCACTGGCTAATAATATGGCTTCTTAAATCTCATGTAAATAACTACCTGTGTCCAGCTCAGTGGAAAGCTCTTGTGCAACAATTTTAACAGATGTGATGGGGCGCACAGCTTCATGAGCACCTCCCATTGCAGCCAAAATGTCGCTGACCTCATCATATTTCATCTTGGCCAGAGTGTAGACTTGGCGCCCATCTACCCTCATTATCTGCATAATGTGAAGTCACGCTTCCACTCTTTCCACTCCTCCGTTTTTAATCTACCTCTAATGTCCTGCTGTGGTCTCCTGTCGAAGTTCCTGTATCTCTGATTTTGCCAACTAGGTCTCTGATTTTGAAGCCAGCTTTTCTTGATGCTTTCTCCCAAGTTTCTGTTCGTATGCTCGTGTCCCATGACTTTTTCACACTCACACTTTTCCACTACAACCCTCTGATGCGCTGTCCCTGTCTTGCCACGATCTATGCATCTCACTATGCTGTCATTAATTAAGGTATTAATGACGCTGTGACTCGTGGTCGCTTAATCTCTCTCCACAAAAACTCCACGTCACGTTTGAGTGAAAATCCTCAGATTCAGTGAGCTGAACTGATTTTGTAACTACAGACACGGATCGCCCAGGAGCCTGCATGTTTTCAAACACGGAATAGATGGTTTTCTTTGTTTGCGTCTTCCGAGAGAGTGAGCTGTTTATTGCCTCAAATTATTTCACGCTGGTGGCATTGCTGTCCATCATTTCTGTAACCTTACCTAGCTGTTTGTACACTTACTTCATTCAGGAACCGATTTTTATATCTAGATTTGTCGTCTTTGCACGAAATTTTTTTCTATCGTTTTCGGTATTTTTTCTCCCATGCTTCTTTTTTATAGACTTCGGCTTTCGTGTCTCGCTCCCCTTTGTTTTTCTCTGCCTCGCATTTGTTTCCTGTCCTCTTCTGCTTGGTTTCCGTTTGCTTTGACTTCCCTGTCCCTCTCTTGAATTTCGTTCCTATCTGATCCCACCTTTGCAGCATTTGTTTTATTCAAAGTGGTGTATTCCAATATTTGCGAGATTCTAACTGTTTCATGCAATGGTCGGCTCTGTTTCGAAGACTTTGTTGGTTTCTGATACTGACCCACACCACAAATAAAATTCTGACTTGACTTCTTCCGATGCCATTGAATCCTCCTGGTTGAGAATTCACCTTGTCTCCGTAGACCGTGCTAGACTAACTCTATCCATTTACAAAAGATATGAAACAAGAATTCATTAGACAACGCTCTATTTCTACTACAAATTTGACATCAGAGAATGATCCTTAGCAAAGACAACGCTCCCGACACAATAAGGAAAACCCTCACACTGAATAAATATTTTCTTTAACACAGTCTCCCAGACTGCAGGTGCATTCATACACACAAAAGCGAATTATAAGTAACAAATAGTTCACATTCATCGTACAAGCATAAGCTCGATATGCAGACTAATGTACACACACACAGGACAAAAGTAATTGCCACAACTTTTTGCATCCGCAAGATCTGTCATTGACTAATAGAATGATATCATAAGATACAAAAGTGAAATCACTTGGTAATGGTCGACATTCCTGCTAGGTCCCTGTTCTGAATCGTAGTCAAGATGACTGAGTACACACACGTTCTGAATTTTTAGTGTAACATCATTTTCATTGGCGACTGTGCACAATGAAAACTCAGTCACAGTCTGAACAACATCAATATTATGCACCAGGGTGTAATAATAATTAGTGTATCTCTAACCATGGAAATGTGCAAAACAATGTGAAGCATCCAGGAATATAAGTCAACACTATTAACCGATGTTTACACTCTAAGTCAAAAGAAAAAAACGACGCACTACGAAGGAGTTAACTGAACAGGACGGATATTTGTGGATGTGATATACTATCACGCGCAAAAGTATCCGAACGACATGATTTGTTATATGCCAGATTTTCATGCAACCAGCATAGTGTAGCTGTCTGGCGGGTCCTCTAATCGCCTTGCAGTGCAGTCGATGGACTATACAGAATGAGTACCACGAGAGACCACTAGACAACACTGTTCTTTATGGGAATCAGTATAATGTAACTCAACACCATGATATTGCAAAAACTAGAAAAACACCTAGTTAGAGATGAGTTAGTCCCTAACGCTTGTGCAGGTTACAATGATTTTCAAAAGCGTTACCATCTCATCACAATTTGAAACAACTAAGTATGGCACAAAAACTATATAGCAATCCTTAAACAAAGTAAATGTTTGCATGAGCAAGATATTCTGAGACAATGTCTGGAGTAATAAAGGTCTATGACAGTTCCAAGTATTTTTCCTCTGTATAAGATTATCCCGCATATGCTAAATGTCCCAGTCATGATTGGTTTTTGCATAAACTGGTCGTTAAAGGAATTAATTAATGAAAACCCAATCAACAGCGGTAAACTCTCTATAGAAACCACAATATTAATGGAGTATAATCAGTAACGTCACTGTACTAATTATTCATGAAGAATTATTTGCCCATATATTTGAACTATAAATGATATGATGAAATTTTTTGATCTGATCAAAAATGGCTCTGAGCACTATGGGACTTAACTTCTGAGGTCATCAGTCCCCTAAAACTTAGTACTACTTAAACCTAACTAACCTAAGGACATCACTCACATCCATGGTCGAGGCAGGAGTCGAACCAGCGAACGTAGAGGTCGCGCGTTTCCAGACTGTAGCACCTCGAACCACTTTGCCACTCAGGCCGGATTTTTGTTCGGGATCTGGACAGAAACCCATCAGACGTAGCCACTACTAACTAAAATACACTTTCGTACCTGCCTGGGACTTGATCAAGCCAACGATCATCAATACTGACAAGTCGTAAAGAAATGTGAAATATAAAGGTTTGTTAACACATCTGAACTTGAAACGAAATTATTTCTACTACATCAAAACCATTATCGCCCTGTTTATTAACCACAAAAGACGTCTAATATACTCTCCTTCACAAGTAACCAAGTACGCATGTGCTGAAAATTGTAATGCTACGAATTAAAATGTTGTGACGAGATTTTCTACCCAGCACGTTATCCGATTGTTAACTAAGAAAAATCTGATATTAGAAATCGAATGTATTTACCAGCAGTGAGCTGTATCAATATGAGATGAGGGTACTGTTTGTTTGCCTTGACCGGGAATCGAACCCGGAACGTACTGTCGCTGTTTCCCATCCATAAATAGACGTTAAGTATCAACTGCTTTCTCACCAGTAGTGACATCCTCGCATGTTTCACTAGAAATAACGGTACCTATCGTTATTGTTGACTACTCATGAACAGACATTAAATATGCAAATTATTTTTCGGTGGTAGGTCAGTGTGCACATGCTAGGGCGTAAAATGAAATTACGAATATGTCTGTGCTGGACGAGGATTGCAACCCAGATACGTTCCAGTCCTAGAGATCCGAATTCGAATTCCAGTCGAGGACCAAAAACTGAAACTTCATAAGTTCAAATTAAATATGAACACTGTGAACAAAATAACCATTCATAAATTAAATGAAATAAACTTAATAGTGCCAGTTTACTGGCGACAGAGTTTGTGCCTTTTTTTTTCTTTTGTGGAAACGTGCTTCTTCTGAACGACAAATTAAGTATGCCCCTTCTGTTGCCTTTGTTTGCAACACAGCTTGAATAAAAATATATGTAAATTCCACTGAGAAGGCAGTCACATAGTTGTTATGGAAATGCAACTGCATCTATAAATTTCGTTCTCCGTGCGTGGAAAATCGGAAAGAAGCAAACTCATTATTGCTGATAAGTAAAATTTTCTTCTTCAGAAGGTAATGAAGTAAAGTAGACTTCTGCTGCTTTATTTTACACATAATTAACATAATTATGTCTTCCTGTGAAAAGAAAAGGAAAGAAAGACAGAAACTAAACAAAGGGTATATACCAGTTTCATCACTGTGCTTCCCGAAAAACAAAGTAAAATATACACATAGGCTTAACTGGTCTATACTGATGATCTTTTCTGATTACTTTCTGTTGAAAATCCTCCTCCTGCTAAGTGAAGTACAAACTTTAACCAAAAATCATTCGTCTAATATAAGAAATGCTTGGACGTGTAATGTAAATTACGCACTTCTATTCGTTACAGTATTGTTTTAGTTAAAAAATTTGCGTAATTTTCTTTGTATTTTTTAGTACACATCAACTTGTGATGCTCAGCTGTAAGGTATACCCAGAAGTCCTCCCTATTTCTTGATTCATTCGTTAGGATGTAATGCATCATTTGGCCTTTCCACCAGTTAATTGCGTTTCTTATTGATTTAGGGTAAAGTATACTGTCAGGGTTTAAAAATTCAGCAGGTGTAACGGCGTTGGGCGTAGTTCTGCTGACGCTTGCTATCTTTTGTATTATGTAGAGCAATATGTCTTTTACCCTGTCACACAGCAATCTATGCTCTTCGGTATCTGGTATATTACATAATTTACACAGCGGTGACTCGGCCAATCGAATAGAGTGAAGTTTAGAGTTCGTCGTAATTTTTCTGTTTACAGCAAAGTACCAGGTCGATTTAACATACGTTGGCAGGTTCGGGCAGTGAATATTTTCCCATATTGTTTCCCAGTAAAAATGTTCAAATGTGTGTGAAATCTTATGGGACTTAACTGCTGAGGTCATCAGTCCCTAAGCTTACACACTAAGTAACCTAAATTATCCTAAGGAGAAACACACACACCCATGCCCGAGGGATGAGTCGAACCTCCGCCGGGACCAGCCGCACAGTCCATGATTGCAGCGCCTAAGACCGCTCCGCTAATCCTGCACGGCTGTTTCCCACTAACAAGGATACTTTTGTTCTACGTCGTTTCTGGGTTTGTCTTTCATCAAGTTATTGTAATGTTCTTTTACTTTAATGATGTATTTTTCAGGGGTCCTTGCCTGTACGTAGCTGTATTCCACTAAAAAGTATTTCAAGTGGTATAGTCCGTTGGGTATGTGTTGGACATTTATAGGTGCACTGACGGCGGCAGGAGCTATTTCGTTTAACAAATGTGCAGCAAGGGAACCACTTGGCTCTTTCCATTGTTTGTAGGTGGTAGAAAGGTATAAGCCTTGCGCTTTTTTGATCACATCGGTGAGATTTAACCCACCACATTTCGTAGGGAGCATCAGAATGTCATATTTGACTTTGAAAATACGTCCGAGGCTCACAAAATGTCCTAGCGCAGATGCCATGCTTTTCGACAAAGTCGCAGGTGGTGGCAGAACTTGTGCTACGTTATTAACTTTGGATGTAATGTATACATTTGCACTGTTACTTTTTGAAGTTCATCGAGTTTCCTAACACTATATGCTTGCACAGAGGCGCGTATGCTATTAAGTAATTTTCGATAATTTGCAACAATAGTGTGCTTGATGTTTCTTTTAAAATCTATGCAAAGACATTTCATGGTTACAAGCTCGCGTAACAGACCCTGCGTTTGTGTCCCAATTCTACGACCGATGTTGAAAATCCACGACTTTGTTCTGTTAAGTTTTGCACCTGACGCCTGTTCATATTTTGTTACTGTTTGTAGTGCGCTCTGTACTTCAGCGCCATTCACGACTAGGCAGCCAACATCATCAGCGTACGCCTTGCACACGATCTTTTCTCCATGTATTTGTAGTCCTTGTAGATGTTTCATAAGGGAGGCAAGCAGGGATTCGATGGCGATGGCGAAGAGTGCCATTGACATTGGACACCCTTGCCTAATGGAGCTGGTGACGTCAATCGGGAGGCTACTGCAATGAATATATGGGGGAAGTCCATTGCGCCCATGGTCCGAAGGAGAAGACTATGATTAACCCTGTAGAAGGCTTTATAAAAGTCGAGTGAGATGAGTGCACATTTTATTTTGCAAACGTCGGCCGTTGAGGTTAGGTACCTGTAATCACAGAGGGTCTGGAGAATTCTCCTATCTTGGCCCACATTTGTTTGATAAGGGCCAGTGACGCTGGTCATTGTGGTTTTCAGCCTGCGAGCGAGGATGCGGCCAAAGATTTTGTAATCGCTGTTTAAAAGCGTAATTGGCCTCAGAGCTATTACAGTTTTCGTGTTGGTAGTTTTTGGCACTAACACTACGAGTCTCTCACGAAATTCTTTCTGGATGTCATTTTCGGGGTTTAGTAGTTCGTTGCAGATGAGAGTAAACTTGGCTCTTACGAGGCCACTGAATCTGCGATAAAATTCTGCCGGAATTCCGTCTGCCCCTGGAGCCTTATTTTACATGCTTCCATATATAGCTTCTTCGCCGTCTTCTTCAGTCACTTCCGAGATGAGAGTTGGTGCTTCCGCGTGGCATACTTTGCCCTGGAGGTTGATCATTAACTCGTCTTGAAGCTGTTCGTCAACCGGTTGACTAGACATTAAGGATTCAAAATGCTGTACGATTGCCTCTTTAATCTCTCTTTGCTTCGTCAGCTTCCTTCCATCATCAGCTGTTATTTCAGATAATATCTTGCGAGACGCCCTTTTGCTTTCACGAACGACATGATAAATGGAAGTGACCTCGTGTTGTGCTATATACTGGGCACGCGACCTTATTTGGTAGCCTTCCAGTTGTTTACGCCGTAGTGGTAAAATTTTTGCTTTAATTTTGTTAATTCTTTCGTAGTTGTCCGCAACTGTTGCATCGGACATGTAAAAATCCCTTAGACATTGAAAGTAAAATTCTATAGTTGATTTGTACCAAAAGTTTTTGTCTTTGGAGTAGTTTATGAAAAACCTCCGTATTTTAGGTTTAGCAAGTTTCAGCCACCAGTCAGTGCCAGAGTTGTACGAGCTAAATTTTCTTTCACACTCTCTCCATACCTTGTAAAATGCCTCCTGACAAGCATGGTCTTCCAGATGTGACACGTTGAGCTTCCATGTGCCTCTACCTCGGAAGGTCCCTTGTTTTATCAGATTGATTGTGCATATGTATGCAGCATGATCCGAAAAAACGGTAGGCCATACTTCGGACTGCAAAATGAGGTGTTTCAAATTGTGCGTTACATATATCCTGTCGAGACGGCTCGCCGAGTGACTTGTGGCGTGAGTGAAACCAGGGGCTGCACCGTGCATATGTTCCCATGAGTCTATTAGTCTTAAGTCATTAACTATACGTTCCAGTCCAGTACACTTGTTGAAATTGGGAGTTTGGTCTTTGGCATGCAAAACACAGTTAAAATCTTCTCCCAGGATAAGGTGTTCACATCAAGTTCCAAATAGTGGGACAGTTTCTTCTTTAAAGAACTCCATTCTGCGGTGCCTGTTACTGGATCTTGAAGGGGCATACACGTTAATGAGTCGTATTTTGTTTATTGTGACCGCTATGCCTTCACTGTTTGGTAGTTTTATTACATCTTGGACTACTATGCCCTCCTTTGTGAGCAGAGCTATGCCCATTTCCGTTCCATGCCCTGGGTTTGTAATGGCGTTGAAGCCAGGTACGTTACCAAGCTCAATGTCTGTCACTTCTTGTAAAATGTCACTGTCAGAAGCATTTATAAAATCTTTTAAGTTCTGTAGTTTAAAGGAACTATGAATCTTATTAAGGTTTACTGTCGCGATTTTGTATGCTTGTATGTCAGACATTCTTCGTTCTACTTGATCAATCTTTAAAAAACATTCTTCCGTTTTGTCTCGCAAGCGTCAGCTTTACAACGCATTTTAATAATATTCACAGGTAGCAAATGTTTCAGTGGTGTGTCCTTGTTCTTTAGAGTGTTTGTTCACGGAGACGTCTTCATTGAAGAAATCAGCCACCTTTGGGGCTGGCGTACAGTCTCTCTTAGTTTCTGAAACGTCTGTCATGTGTTCATCCGCATTGTTAAGGTCGCTTTCGTCTGCCCTGCTGGTTGAGTTTGTCGTCGTGGGTGGGACAAGTGAATCTTCAGGAGAGTGGCTCTTTTCTTGGAGATGGGTGGATGCTTTCTTTGTTAGCTTCCCATGTACGTCTCGTTTTCCCAGCGCAAAAGGGCATCGCTCCTCAGAAACTGGTGTCGCTTTCGTGTCGCTATAGATCTGTTGGCTTAAGGTACTACCTATTTCCTTCGCTTTTTGTCGGAGTGTGGGAGCTGTCTCCTCTGCAACTTTGCGCGCCAGCCGGCGTTTCTTATTTTTCTTTGGAGAATTGCCTCTCGACGGACTTTCTCCAGTATCCAAGTTAGTGTCGCTTTCCTGCAAAGCGTATCGGTCTTCAACTTCTGGCGGATCTGCTCGACACCCCCGGGATAACAAGGCCGTCCAGCAGTGTTAGTGACGTCACACTAAGGGGCCCATAGCCGACGCAGCAGTCCACGGACACCTCCGTACAGGCGCGCCTGATGCTATCGATTTTCTGTCCGTCATACAGAAAGGAGCGAACTATAATTCGAACCAAAGACCAAATTAGATATATTCTTGTAAACAGCATAAAGGTTCATAACGAAATACCGATTACATATACGGGCAGGAATAGGTTCTAGAACTCCTCTGAAAAATGTTTATCTTCAGTACCAGAATGAACATCAAATTGTCAGGTTTTCTAAATAGAAAAGCACTTTGTTAGTAACAGACAGCAATAATGAGACTTGCAGTTGGTGATTTCTACGTGGAAAAACTGTAGAGAGATTGAAAATGGTAAGTAAAGAGAGCCTCAACCTTTTGCTCACATTCTTACATGTAATGCACTTGGTTGTTTCTCATTTCCTTACCTTTCATAACATTTTTAATATTGTTTCAAGAAATGTATCTTCAATAGCAGAGTGAACTTCAAATTGTCAGGCTTTTCTTAAAGGACAGAGCAGCCCCTTAGTATCACAGTGCAAGACAGAATCTTGTGTTCAGTGATGTCTATGTTAAAAGGAAAATATTTGATATCTACCTTTTGTTTCCATTCTTTGTTACTGGGGATACACTTGTAAAAATTCTTGAAAAGAGCTGTCACCATGAACATATGAGTAAATTCACAATAGTCATGTGTTTTATGAGATAAAGCGAACTCTTGTTACCTTATTGTAGACGAAAGTTGTGAGGGTTTTGCTATGTATGACAGTGTTTAAGATAATTTACTTTCAGTGTAATAGCTTGAACATGTTAAGTCCTGCTGTCAGTTGGCATTTGTCAACACCTGTATGCGAGTTTCAAAGCTAAATAGTGTTCTGAGAATTATAAAATAGTGGCAAAGTTCCTCAATCGATTAAACTTATTCCTGCCCGTATATGTAATCGGTATTTCGTTATGAACCTTTATGCTGTTTACAAGAATATATCTAATTTGGTCTTTGGTTCGAATTATAGTTCGCTCCTTTCTGTATGACGGACAGAAGATCGTTAGCATCAGGCGCGTCTGTACGGAGGTGTCCGTGGACTGCTGCGTCGGCTATGGGCCGCTTAGTGTGACGTCACTAGCACTGCTGGACGGCCTTGTTATCCCGGGGGTGTCGATCTGCTGCCTTTAAGTTGCAGGTGCCTGTTTCGGTGGAACTTCAACTGTTTTCGTAGATTGGTGGGACTCTTGTAGGTCGTCAGCTATGACGTCACTGACATCCATCGGAATTTCAGTGTCTGGAGAATTTGTATTTGCACACGATTCAGAAGCTGAGGAAGCAGTCGGCCGTTCGCGTGCCACGGCGGCGTAAGTTCCCGGCAGTGTTGTCATCGCCGGTGGCCTGGCGGCCTCGCCGGCCGGCAGCTGTGCAACGCGCCGCTGTATACATTCAGCGCGAACGTGCCCAGGCTTGTTACAGGCGGCACAGGTTCGCGGTTGGTCGTCATAAACTACAATCCCTCTATATACGCAGACACTGATGTACGACGGGATGTGCTTTCGTAACTCTACTTGAAGCTGCCGTACTCCAATTAGTACTGGGAATTTATGGGCGCTTGACCGTTTCTCAGCAAAGTTGCTGAGCACTTTCCCGAAGGGTGAAATTACGGCATTAATTTGGTCTGTTGTAATCTCAAAAGGCAACTCGAAGATTCGAACTGTGCGAATGCAGAAAACAGCATGTGCAACGGTGACTTCACCAACGTTTCCATCTGAGTGCTTAAATTTCATGACACCTCCGGAAGACTCAACTATTTTCTCGCATAACTCGGAACTACACATTTTAACAAACACGACACAGGCTACAATCGACAGGTGGATCCCTATTATATCATTAAAGGAGAGCTTCACATCTTCTTCTAACCAATTCTCTACTTCAAACGATTTGGGTCTGGCATATCGAGGATCAAAGGTAAGTTTCAACGTATCTTTTCGACTTGGTTGAGCCATCACTGCATACTGCTTATTACTTCTCGAAGTGTTCTATAAACAGAGAGGCCGGCCGAAGTGGCCGCGCGGTTCTGGCGCTGCAGTCTGGAACCGCGAGACCGCTACGGTCGCAGGTTCGAGTCCTGCCTCAGGCATGGATGTGTGTGATGTCCTTAGGTTAGTTAGGTTTAACTAGTTCTAAGTTCTAGGGGACTAATGACCTCAGCAGTTGAGTCCCATAGTGCTCAGAACCATTTGAACCATTTTTATAAACAGAGATTTAAGCTGCAGCAAGAGCAAGACTTACCACGCGGAAGCACAGAGGGCGCAGCGCCGGCGAACTGCATGCCTTTGTTGTGGCGCCGTTTTAAACAGGCTCTGATGCTGTTGGTAGTGAAGGGATTTTGTGTTTAATGCGGTTTCTGAACCTCTGTGTGACCTAACATTCTGGACTTGGCGTTACCATAGGTGAATTAGATCTTTTCGTTAATGTTAAAAATGGACGCCATGTGTGAGAATCGAACGTATACCACGCAATTATCAAACTACGATCAACCCAGCAGATCACTGCAACCCACAATTGGCAACTGCCTGATTGTTCTGCTGTGTCCGACGAAGCGCCTAGAAGCTGTGAAAAAATCCGGCTCTCTCGATTAACTGGTTTATTTACCTGCTAGTTGCTAATGTGGGTATTGTCCTAATCTCATGACTGCGTGATATAAAGGACCATTCTACTCTTCATAGCTCCGATTTGGTGCCAATATGAAATTTTTTCTATGACAAAAAATACTTTATTTCGAGAAATCCAATTGCAGCGTGTGAGGTTACCAGATAATTCGATGATTACTGTCATGATTGCTATTATTATCTTCATGATGCTGCTACTACACATGTGATTGAAGGAAAGGTATATGCACTTTGATCATTTTTAGAACCATCTGCCCGAATATAGTAATTATGTAGTTCCTTCCATGTATAGGGAATACTTTTCGATTTAATGTCGGAAATCTCCAATTCTTCGTTAATCGCATTAAAATTAAATTAATTGCTGAAACCTTTATTTGAGAGTAGAAATCGTGTTGCTTTTCTTTATTTATTTCTGCTTAGCAACGATGCTTGTAAAATGCGAAATCTGGAGGTAAAACACTATTCAAAATCCAGGGATGTTAATGTCTGCCATTAAATATCAAGAGCATGATTTACAGATGACTTGGTCAGATTGTTGTGAATCGTATAGGAGTTACATTGCTGATGGTTAATATCTCCCTCATTTCTGTGTGTCGTGTTTGAAAACTACCGAAAAGACCATATGCAGTGTGCAATGTAGTAATAAGTATTGATTACAACTTATCATGATAATGGTACAAAAAAGTAGGCCTTTTTAAGGCAAAATACCCCAAATCATTACGAAATAGCAAGAGAAAGTTAAAAAACCATTCAGTAGGTCACTTGAGTCAGTATTATTGATGGAAGGAGAAAAACAGGGATTAACATATGTGCAATTCTGCAAATGTTGTATCTATACATCCACATACTAGAGAAAAGAGATAGCGATATAATGGCAGAGAGGTTTTCATTCGGTTTCTTTACTGATTGTTGATCTGCCTTTGAGATTCTATTTTATAGAGGAGGAAAACGTACTGTCGCCACCAGCATTTGAACCGACAGCAAGCGCAGTTTGCAATTTCATTTCCAAACACTTTACTCAGGATATTTAATGAGAATGATAAGATATTAGTGAGTGAATTTAGAAAGAAAATGTATGCTGCAAAGTTGCTAATTCTCCATTAGTCTGGTGATAGGCAGAAGATGCCTGCAAACGCAAAAAGTCTCTTCAGCTTGTAACCATAGGACAAGCTCGCTCAACACAGATGTGGCAGGGCCGGCGTTGGCCCTAGCGCCGGTTGCTACCACTACGACGGGAACTTGAATTAACAAACGAAAGGGCCAATTAGCTACCGACTGCATCTTGAACATCAGATATAAATATCTGGGGAATAATTTACGGGGCTCTCCTTTTAAGTAGCTGTCATTGCAATTTTTGTTATTATGTCGTATAAGAACTGTAAACTAAAGAAAATGATACTCCAGAAGCGATTAGGTTCTGTAGTATCACCTGACGCCGTTAGCAGAGTGAGTAAATAATATTCTTTTTGTTGTTAAATACGTGAAAATAATTTTTATTACGTAGGATTTCTTTGGCACTATTGCTGACACACAATAAAACAGATGAAACTACAACCTGACACTGATAAAAAATGCGAACATCAAGAAAGACATTTTATAAACTGCGAATAACACATTATTTCATCTACATCTATATTTCACAAGCCACATTAAGGTGTGTGATACAGGGCACTATACAGGGTGAGTCACCTAACGTTACCGCTGGATATATTTCGTAAACCACATCAAATACTGACGAACCGATTCCACAGACCGAACGTGAGGAGAGGGGCTAGTGTAATTGTTTAATACAAACCATACAAAAATGCACGGAAGTATGTTTTTTAACACAAACCTACGTTTTTTTAAATGGAACCACGTTAGTTTTGTTAGCACACCTGAACATATAAACAAATACGTAATTAGTGCCGTTTTGATTTGTAAAATGTTAATTACATCCGGAGATATTGTAACCTAAAGTTGACACTTGAAACCTCCGACGTTCAGTTGCGTGTTGTAACAAACACGGGCCATGGTCGGCGAGCAGCATCTGCAGGGACACGTTTACGATGACGACCGTGTTTGCGAGTGTGGCTGTAGTGCACTGTTGTGGTTTGGTCTAGCTGTCGCAGTGTCCGCATGTAGCGCTTGCTGCTATTGTTATTCTGCATTCGTCTCCGCACGCAGACCAACTGTAGTACACCGTTTTACCAGACGTCTGTGATAGTGCAGTGTTGTAGGAACTGTGACCATGGTGTATTCGAGCTCTGAAAAGGCGGAGATGATACTCATCTATGGCGAGTGTCGACGAAATGCAGCTGAAGCCTGCAGGGTGTATGCAGAACGGTACCCGGACAGAGAGCATCCAACGTGCCGCACATTGCAAAACATCTACCGCTAACTGTATGAAACAGGTATGGTCGTAGCACGCAAACGGGTCCGTAACAGGCCCGTCACAGGACAAGCGGGCGCTGTTGGTGTGTTAGCTGCTGTTGCCATGAACCCACACATGAGTACGCGGGACATTGCGAGAGCCGGTGGACTGAGTCAAAGTAGTGTCATGCGCATTCTGCATCGTCACCGCTTTCACCCGTTTCATGTGTCGCTACATCAGCAATTACATGGTGATGACTTTAATCATCGAGTGCAATTCTGTCAATGTTAACAGAGAATGCGTGGCAGTTCTACCTGTTTACCGATGAAGCGTGTCTCACAAACCACGGGGCAGTGAATCTACGGAACATGCATTACTGGTCCGTGGACAATCCTCGCTGGCTCAGACAGGTAGAGCGACAGCGACCGTGGACTGTAAATGTATGGTGCGGAATCTTTGGCGACCATCTCATTGGTCCTCACTTCATTGCAGAGGCCCAAACAACTGCAACATACATCACGTTTCTACAGAATGATCTGCCAACGTTGCTCGAAAATGTCCCGCTGGAAACGCGTCGACGTATGTGGTATCAACATGATGGTGCACCTGGACATTCCGCAATTAACACTAGGCTGACCCTTGACAGGATGTTCGGCGGGCGTTTCATAGGACGTGGAGGACGTATAAATTGGCCAGCCTGTTCTCCTGATCTTACACCTCTGGACTTCTTTCTGTGGGGTACGTTAAAGGAGAATGTGTACCGTGATGTGCCTACAACCCCAGAGGATATGAAACAACGTATTGTGGCAGCCTGCGGCGACATTACACCAGATGTACTGCGGCGTGTACGACATTCATTACGCTAGAGATTGCAATTGCGTGCAGCAAATGATGGCCACCACATTGAACATCTATTGGCCTGACATGTCGGGACACACTCTATTCCACACCGTAATTGAAAACGGAAATCACGTGTGTACGTGTACCCCACCCTCATGGTAATGTACATGTGCGTCAGTGAAAAAGACCAATAAAAAGGTGTTAGCATGTGGACGTAATGTGATGCTCCAGTCTCTTCTGTACCTAAGGTCCATCACCGTTCCCTTAGGATCCCTACGTAATTCGGTGCTCTCCGATACACACGATCGAACAGCGGAGGAATGGTACTCAAGCGTCAACTTTAGGTTACAATATCTCCGGATGTAATTAACATTTTACAATGCAACAAACGGCACTGATTACGTATTTGTTTATATGTTCAGATGTGCTAACAAAACTAACGTGGTTCCATTTAAAAAACGTAGGTTTGTGTTAAAAAACAAACTTCCGTGCATTTTTTTATGGTTTATATTAACCAGTTACACTAGCCCCTCTCCTCACGTTCGGTCTGTGGAATCGATTCGTCAGTATTTGATGTGGTTTACGAAATATATCCAGCGGTAATGTTAGGTGACTCACCCTGTATATACCACTATTACTTCCCAATTTGTTTACTCCAGGCGCGAATATTTCGTAGCAAGAACGATTGCTAGTAGACCTCTGTGTGCGCAAGAATCTCTCTAATTTTATCCCCATGGTCTTTTCGCGTGATGTAAATAGGAGGAATCCATATATTAGCTGACTATTCATGTGTTGTAAGCTCTCGGTATTACACAGCTGTGCATACCGCCATGTGGGATCCCTTTGATGTAGCATATGCAACTGAAAGTGAGTAAGCATCTCTCTTAAGCTTTTGTGCTTACTAAATAACCGTGTAACTAACGGTGTTGCTCTTGTTTGGCTTTTAGAATGGTGAGTTGCTTTCAGGTATTTGTCAAACGATTGATTTGGAAGCTATCAGTTAGCACACCTGAACTTGAAACTAAACGACGAAATTATTTGTGCTAAATGAAGACCATTATCTCCCTGTTAACTAACCACGAAAGACGTTTAATATGCTTTCCTTCACAAGTAACCACATGAGAACGTGTTGAAAATTGCAATGGTGTGATGTAAAATTTTGTGAAAGGGTTTTGTACCAGAAATGGCTCTGAGCACTGTGGGACTTAACATCTGAGGTCATCAGTCCACTAGAACTTAGAACTACTTAAACCTAACTAACCTAAGGACATCACACACATCCATGCCCGAGGCAGGATTCGAGCCTGCAACCGTACCGGTCACGCGGTTCCAGACTGAAGCGCCTAGAACCGCTCGGCCACAGCGGCCGGCGGTTTTGTACCCAGCGCGTTATCGGATGGGCAACTAAGTAAAATTAAATGTTAAATATATAATGCACCAGCGCCGAGATTTATCGATGTGTAGTAACGATACACTAATTTTCTGCCCAGGAAACGAACCCGGCCCCCACTGTCGCCCTTATCCATCCATAAACAGATATAAACTATTAACTGCTTGCTCTCCAGTAGTAAGATGCTCACATATTTGACTAGAAATAATGGCAGCTACCGTTATTGTTGACAATTCATGAAGGGATTCTTGAGTTTCTCCCGGCGTATTTGATAATCAAAATATCCACGGGTGTACGGCCGGTCTACAGTGCCCGTTGGACACTGTATACCGGCAGTAAACCCGTGGATATTTTGAATTCATGAAGGGACATTAAAAGTGAAAATTATTTTTCACTGATACTTCGGTGGTACACACTATGGCTTACAAGGAAGTTATAAATATTTTTTTACTGGACCAGGATTCCAGCCCAGATACGTTCCATTCATAGAGAACCGAATTCGAACTCCACTCCATCACCAAAGCTTTCTACGTCTCAAATTTACATTGAATATGAGCCCTGTGAACGTAATGCCCATTGGTTCATTAAATAAGAAAAAATTTTCTTGCATGTTTACCCCAACACAATTTCTGTCTCCTGTGACTACCGCCTTTCTTGTGGCACAATTTAAACAGGCTCTGACCCTGTTGCTGGCGAAGGGATATGGTGTTTATGCGGATTCTGAACTATGATGTGACATAATGTTTTTCACTTGGCGTTACCAGAGATGCAGTAGATCTGGTAGTAAGTGTTAAAATGAGCAACCTATGTGAGAATCGAACCCACAGCACGCAATTATCAAACTAGGATCCACAACTATACCGTAACAGTAATTTCGTGTGCAATGGATACATACAGATTGCAGAATTTAAGAATTTATTGCTCTGCATCAATTTCGGTTCAGGTAGTGCAACATCGTACACCAGCAGCGTGCTCGTGATGGCAACTGCATTATTCTTTTCACTTGATTCTCTAATCACTGAAATAAAATCACATAACCTTGTAACCTCCCCCTCACTTATCGACCTTAATGACAGTGAAAAATTAAACCGCGTGTACCTAATGGAAATTTGGGAAAAGCAATCGTCACCGACGTTAATTTGTCGGTAAAGAGGGAGGAAAGGGTTACATCTTAATGAAAGGAAAAATGCTAATGAAACTGGTGGAAATTAATTTTGAAATAGGGGTAAAGTTAATAAATAAAGTAAATGTGCGGCCGTTACGTTAACAATTAACTAGCGGTAATTAGATATTTGAGATTTGCGGGACATTACGGTCGCCAGTCCTAAGGACAATTACTACAGTAACTGAAAAAGAAAGGTTATTACATATATAATTAGCACTAGAAGCGTGGCAACTGGAGGTTGACACGTGTAGTGTGAAAACTGAAAGTTTGTCAGAAGTAATAAATTTCACTACACTCTGACTTAATTTAGCAAAAGAATTAACAAAACTGGAAAATCGAAAGTTAATTTAGTGACTGGAGTTAATAGTGAGCTTTCTTTCTGAAGCACATCGAAATTCAGTAAAATACGGTTAGTCTTGGACTACCTCAACAATCATTTCAAAAGCTACTTGAATCTACGCAATTTAGAAATAAGAGATTTAACTTTGAACTTGAATTAAACGATTCTGAACAATTAACAATAGTAAAATTTAGTACGTACCAAGCTGAGCTGCAGTCACAGGTAAGCTAAAATATGGTAACAGAACTAGCACTCTTAATTTGTGCTTGTGTAATCTAAGTATTGTAGCCAGCTATGAATACTTTAACTGAACTTTGAAATTAAAGTAGTGAATTGGAATTATGCTGGCGTTTGAATTTCAACGACACTCGGGTTCATTTCGGAAAAGGAAGGGACCCTGCTTGGTAATGCAATTGGGACAATGAGCAACAAAGGTTCATGCTAAGTAGCTGTAATTTTGTGATGCAACAATTTTAAAAGTTTGAAAAGCTGAGGTCTGCCATACAGTTCTAAAACTTTACGTGCTTCCAGTCTTCCTTGTTGGTTGATTGAAGGTTTGAAGCCGTCGATCGAGGATGTGGCGACAGTCACTCATTGTCGGCCGTCGCTGTTGCAGAAGCTGGATGTTGGCGCGCCTTCTTCTCGACACGGTCACCAGACGAAACGGGCTCTTGATGTGCGCCAGCTAATGCTTCCCGTCCGCGACACCATGTCAGAAACTATCATCGCAAGTCGAGCGCAATTACATGCTGCCAAACCCCGAAAGCGCGGCAACTCGCGGGAGCTTCACACCACACACCTGCTCCACTCGCTACTCCAGCCAGACTCTCTCATGCTCTGCCCGCGCTCCACGCGGCAGAGTTAACACTACCGAAGATCCTAAACACTTTGGTTCTCCACACGACCTATCGATGTATTCGTTCGATAGCATAGTTTTCCCTAGGCCAGACCCAGCGTAAAAATACAAATAATCTTTACACAACAAACCAATTATACATCGACATCAATGCATATATATACAAATAGTAAAACAATTACAATATACAAAGACACAGAAACGTCACATATTCAGGTAACAAAATAAGGAAAAAAATTATAGTACAATAGATGGAAATACGATGATATGCATTTCCGGCGTTACACGTGCCCCACATTGTCTGAGGACGTTCGTGTAACCTAAACAGACTCAGAAAATGTCCCAAAAAAGAAACAGCGGAAATGCATATGCTCAAAACTTCAACAAAATTTAGCATTAGGCTAATTAACCATAAATCAATTTTTAGACCATAATAATTGAGTGGAGACACTCCTAATCTTATTCCACTCTGTCATCTTGCACAAAAATAAAACAGGTTGACAACATATTAAAATTCGTAACACTATAAGAAATGAAATGCTATTTGCAAAATTAATTAGAGTGCATGGTCATAAAAACAGGTAGATCAAAATACGCAAATAAATAATTAAATAGACTACACATTTTGTATAACCTTTTCATAATTAATATTGTCGTCACGAGAATCTATTTAACGCTAAACAAGAAAATAATGTACAGCAGATCGACAAAAACATAAATATTAACAGCAGAATTCTTTCACATCAGCTGTCCGGAAAAAAAAAAACAACTCCACCTTCCGTACTCGCAAGTACAAAGAATGCCGACAGCGGCACAAGAGCCAACAGCGGCACAAGAGCCGACAGCGGCTCCGCCTTGCGAGTATTGTTGCGCCCGCCTGTGCGGCACGCTTGATCTCACTCGCCCTTGTAACGGCGTTTCCAGAACGTCCGTTTCACTGAATTCTTTCGGAAAAACTCACTCCCGAGTAATCTCAAGGAGTCCATAAACACTATCACAGTGGATAACTCAACACTGTCCATCATCACACGCATGTACTAGCCTGAAACTTAAAACAGCGTCTAAGTACATCGGCAATGACTAGTAAATCACATATTTATGAAATCTTACAGCTATTTACAAAATCATATTTACATTCCTTAATCTACTGTGACTCAGCTGAAAACTTAAACTAGCAGCTTGGAGTTTTCAGTTGATTAGATCATGATTAAATTGATTAAAATAAAATTGATTAATCAAAATTAATTACTTATTAATTACAACTTCTTTAATGACGTCAGTCAAAAGCATGGCAATCTAACAAATCGTTAAATCTTACACTCTATTTTACATACTGTGCAAATTACCCATTGTGTGGTATTAATCGATCCTAGGTTGGTACAATTTCAAGTCTACAATGTTCTGTATACCTAATAGTTTTCCAGAGCTTGGATACTCTAAGCAATAAGCATTTGTGTGAGGTATTCCAATGACTTTATATGGTCCTTTATAAACAAACTTAAATTTAGAGATTTCATGGTCTATCTCGCTCGATTTCTCATGAGCTTTTACAAGTACTAAGTCTCCGATTGCAAACTTAGCAAAACGCGCTTTAGCGTCATGACGACGTATGCGAGCATCGGCTTTTAGCTTCATTACTTCTCGCAAACGATCTTTTTTCACACCAATACTAATGTTAATCCGTGGAGGGAATTTGATTATCTCTTCCACTAAACTTTTACTTCTGTCATCCAACAGGATTTCCTCTGGAGAAAATCCCGTCGATTCATGTCTCAAGGTGTTCATAATTCTCTCAAATACTGCTACATATTTGCCCCATGCCCTATGGTTGCCATGGCAATGGGTACGGCAAAGTCGGCCTAGCTCACGCATATACCTCTCAGCGGGATTTCCAGCCGGACAGTAAGCTGAAATATGGATCACATTGACCCCATTACTTTCCATGCCTTCATTCCACAACTTAGAAGTAAATTTTGCCCTATTGTCTGATAGAATCGCCTTGGGCTTACCAATATGAACAAAATAATCGTTCACAAGCTTGCTATAGACCGTTTTGGCTGTAGCTTTCCTAATCGGGTATAGTTTGATGAACTTGGAAAAAGCTTCTAGCACTACTAAAATGTAGGCAAAGTTTCCTGATGACTTGGGCAAAGGTCCGTACAAGTCCACGCACAGTAATTCAAAGGTGTCGTTAGGCCTTATACTTTGCATAGGACCACGACTCGTACAGTTGGTAACCTTCACCTTCTGACATAAATCGCAAGTTTTCACTCAGCTTTTCCGTACATTTCTTAGGTCCACAGTGACCATACGCCAAATGGTAGTAGTCTATTATTTCCGTGACGTATTTGGTGGGCCAGCATACCCGCCAAATATTACTATCTTCACCCTTACGCATGTACAAGATCTGATCGTATATCTTGTAATACTTCCTTAATTTCTCTCCTTCTGGACTCCTTTCGTCATATCGGGTTTTCACCATATTTAAACAACCGTCCTCGTTCTGATGACGACGTAGATTCTTACAGACGTTCATTATTAATTTACGTCCCTCAACTTCTTTAAAATAGTATAATTTGACCACTCCATCTGACTCATGTTTCAATATCTCTTGATTAGACTCGGGCAACCGCGACAGCGCATCCGCTACGCAATTGTCGGTCCCGTTTACGTAACAGATGACATAGTTAAATTGCTGTAAATACAGCGACCACCTAGTCAGTCTTTCGTGAAGTAGTTTACAATCCTTCAGGTAAGTGAGCGCCTTATGGTCCGTATGAATAATCACCTAACGGTCCCAAAGGTAGCCCTTGAACTTCTTGAATCCCCACACGATAGCGAGACACTCTTTCTCAGAAATCGTGTAGTTTCGCTCACTTTTTGATAAAGTTCGACTCGCGAACGCTATCGTCCGGTGTTCCTTATCCTCTCCTTTCTCAACCTCTTGGAACAGTTCTACCCCCACCCCGTAATTCGACGAATCCGTTCCCAGATGGAAGGGTAGCGATAAATCAGGATGAAATAGTATGTTAGATCTTAACAACTCGTCTTTTAATCTCTCAAAAGCGGCCTGACACCCGTCAGTCCACAGAAACGGAACGTTTTTGCGTAAGAGGTTATTGAAATTTTCATCATTAAACACTTGTCCTTTTACAAATTTATGGTAAAATCCTGATAACCCTAGAAAACTTTTTGACTGTTTCCTAGACTTGGGTGGAGGACAATTCCTTATTGCCTCTAGTTTCTCTGGGTCCTTCGTAATACCAGCAGTGGTAATTACATGCCCTAAAAATTTCAGTTCCTGCTTCACAAATTCGCATTTCTTTAGCTTTAGAGTCATTCCGCCACGGCGCAATGCTCTAAAAACTTCATCTAACAGGTCACAATGGTCATGCCAAGTGGCATTGGCCAACAATAGGTCGTCAACATATACAGTTCATCTTGAACTCAAAGCCGGTCCTAGAACTTTATCTAGGGCCCTGATGAATACGGACACAGATATATTAAGTCCAAACGGCAGTACTCTATACTGATAACACCTGCCCGCAAACAAGAAGGCGGTGTATGGCCTAGATTCTTCTTCGAGTTCTATTTGCCAGTAATTAGCCGTCAGATCGAGGCTAGTCATGAACTTAACGTCATGAAAACGTTGCGAAATCTCCTCCATACTCTCTGGTCTGTCTGTTTCACGTTGAACGACCCTATTCAACGTGCGTGCGTCAATCACAATACGCACACTACCATCCCGTTTTGCTACAATGACCAAACCGTTATTGTATGGACTCGTACTTCTTTCAATCACTCCCCATTCGATCATCTTATCTATCTCCCGTTGCACTGCTTCCTTTTTGGACAGCGGTATAGCATACGGTCTCACGAAGAATGGTTCGTGCGGAATTACATGCAGCTTGCATTTATATCCTTCCACAAGTCCCGGTTTGTCTGAAAACACACTCTTATTCCTCATTATCACTTCATACAGGCCTCGTCTTTGTTCGTGTGTTACGTTTGACACACCGTCTACAATACTTTCCAATTCACTTTCTACACTATTGTCAATGCCGAGATTCCTCACATTACTGTAGTTCAAATTCATACCTACATCAATACCATCCGGCCAGTTAACAATGTGTATAGGCTGGTATTGCCTATGCACACCGTTTCCTGCCTCGTCAAAGCTAACTACTATTGTTTTATGTTGTGACGTACATGTCAAAATTTTGCTTTCGCAATTAATCACTGCATGGTACTTTAATAGCCAATCTAACCCGATAATTACTTCCGCAGTTAAGTCTGGCACGACGAAAACTCTTGTTCAAATCGTGCCCCACATATCTCGAAGTTGACAAAAATCTGTTTTGTGACCGGTTTACTGGCCTTCCCAGTAGCACCGATAATTTTCACTCCTGTTACTGGCATAACTACGATGCCGGGTCTGTCTTTCAGTAACCCAAATATTTTCCCAGATACAGCACTCAGTTCTGCACCGGTGTCAATCAACACGTTTAGTTGTAGGTCGTGCATATTAACAGACACTACTATCTGTCTACACTTGTCCTCGACTGTTTCTTTATTTTCCCACAGTAAATCCTCGTCTATATCCAGGTCATTCCAGAAAAAACCATCCGGATTTGATCCTAAATCCGGTTTATCTGGCGGCTTTTTCAGCCTCTGTTCACATACAGTTTTAATTTCAACACGTTTGTCCTTAGGCTTAGTCTGTAGCTTCGCCTCCAATACCGAAACCTTTTCCTGTAACTCCTCAACTATTGAGTGTTGCTTTGCTATCAATTCATTGTCACCTTCGTTGATTCCTCTTTGGTCAGATTGATCTCATCTGCCAATCTACCTGGAGGAATGTGCCCAGTAGTATCTGCAATTACTTCCTCTGGATCTGCGCAACCCACACTGCTACCGTCCGACCGTATAACGTCAGCTCTAACCTCATACACGCTGTAATCTACGTGCTTTTCTGCCAATCGTGTCCGGCTATCACTAAAATTTTCGTAATCTTTCTCCTTAATACTTTCGCAGTTTTTAAACTGGGGTTTTGCGTCGGATGGGTGGGCCACTTCTACCACTATAACTTTCGGTAAAGTCTGCCGGTCAGGGCGAGAACTTTCCGTTACTACTTCGACATCTAACTCCTGCGGGACGAAACACGACGAATCTTGCTCGTGCTCCCCATTAACATCAACTGTTTCCGGTAAAGTCTGCCGGTTAGGGCCAGAACTTTCTATCATTTCACAAACACTATCTTCCTGCGGGACGAGACGCGGCAAATCCTGCACGCGCTCCCCATAAACACTTCTCCCATACAGACCCCTATAATCTCTTAGTTCGTCGTATAAGCGCCCGAACTGCCTTAACCAGACCTCATCCCTCTCTGCATCCCCTCGCTCGATGACGGACGTTTTATCCGACATCTGATCTTCTCTCAACAATTGCGAATCATTCTTAAACTCAATCTCCAGTTCCGCTGTGGGTATTACAGCTGGCACCTTATAATCGATTTCCGGAACACTACTTAAATTGTTCTCACTGACAGTGAATGTACCTTCTACTGCCGTGTATACAGCTGATCTACTACTTGTGGGCGCACTCCTTTCTCTTAACACTGGCACACTGGCACACTCTCCCGCCGTTGATTATTCCATACGGAATTTTCATAACGACGACACCTCGGTTTTCTACTGTTATTGGGCCGCCAAAATTTCTCCACGCCCGGTCGGCCCCTCACCAGCGCGGCTAATGGTTTCCCTGTCTCGTCCCAGCAGATACTCCCCGGATGCTGCTGAGGCGGCTGATCACACCCTCTGGCGTTATTACTATTCTGCGAAGCCCGTATCACGCTAGTATGATACTGGTTTCCGTCATTCCTGTTATTATTTGCATTGTATCGATTGTCATTACGGCCCGAACCACTATTGTTATTGCTGCCAAGATTGCGGTATGCATTATTCCCATAGTTGTCGTTGTGGTTGCTGTGGTACCCGTTGTTGTTACCACGGCCTCTACCACTGTCGCGATTAGTGCGCCAATTGTCCTCGTCCTCCACTCTTTCCCGGAAATCATTTATTGTCCTGTAATTGCTTCCTACGTAGCGTTTTGTATCATCTGGAAGCTTTTTGTAGAGTTCCCAGACTATTTCGGATTCCGTGCGGGGATCACGCAAATATTCCAACTTGCGGATCCAGCCCTCACAAAACTCCTTCATCGAACCGCGCGAATTCGCATCGAAAGGCCTCGATACGACAAATTCGCGTCAGACACTTTGCTGTTTTTGCTCTGACCAGTATTCAGCCAGAAACAAATTTTTAAATTCGTCAAAAGTCAGGTTCGTAATGTTGAGGTTTAAGCCCCAACGCTTGGCATCACCAGCCAACACATCAATAATCGCATTAATTTTTCTCTCATCATTCCATGATCTGGGTAAAACTCTTTCACAATTCTTAATGAAATCCGTCGCGTGTATACCGCCTTTTTTCAAGGGGTCGAACCGCTCCTCTTTCGTCAACAATTCCGAACTACGTGCATAGATTGGCACAAAGCTCTGTTTTTCGTCAAGTTTCTTTTCTAATTCCGACACTCTCGTAATTACTTGGCAAGTGGTTGTCGCAAGCGTTTCTACTTCCCTTTTTTTTCTCTTCGCAGGTATTAGCCTGGTTCGTCACTTTGGTATCTACTTCGGATACTAAAGCCTTTAAAGTTTCCACCTTCTTTTGATCCTCTTTTTTCACTAATTGAATTTGTTCCGTCACCTTATTCTCGATGATCGGAGCAACTGATTCTCCTACACTTTTCTCGATTCTGCTAATTTCGGAATAAAAACGAGTATTTATGCTCGCAATTTCCGCCTGAACGCCTATCATTTCCTGTTTAAGATTACCGATTTCGGTATTAATTACAACAATATCTTCTTTGATTTTATCAACTTTTGTGTTAACAACTCCAACATTGTTGTTAACAACGTTAATAGCTTTGTTCTGATTGTCTAGCATCCGTTCAATTTTTCAGACTGAGCTTCATGCTTGGCAGCCTGAGGTTCTTGCTTGGCAGCCTGAGGTTCTTGCTTGGCAGCCTGAGCTTCTTGCTTGGCAGCCTGATCTTCTTGCTTGGCTGATTGACTCTTGATTTCGTTAATCAAAACATTCAGTAAATCAGTTAAATTCCCGGAAAAAACCGGTTTTACTTCCGTAGCGGCTTCCTCTTTAATTGTCCCCCCGTATTCGTCATCAAGGGATTCAGATTTGATTTTCACTTCCGATTCCGAAACATTTTATAAAGTTTGGAATTCCATTTCTGCTCTTTGTTGCGTTTCGGCGGTCGCGTCTTTCATGCTCGCCGCCTGCCCCTGAACAATGGGTAACGCGATGCGCGTTTCCCACTGTTCGACCGATTGTTCCGTATCCAAGTCTACCAAATTTTGGTAATTGTTGCCTTCACTCATTTTAATAATTTTCAATATAAATGCCAAATCTCAAGTATAATTAGGGTTACTCCTACTACTTATTCTCGCTGACGTAACGGCCTGCACGTAACCAGTACTTAGTTACGAGATTTGCACCATACAAAATTCGTGTCCAGAACAACCTCAAATCCGAAGATTGTCGTGTCACCAGGTCGCCACGTGTAACCTCCCCCTCACTTATCGACCTTAATGATAGTGAAAAATTAAACCGCGTGTACCTAATGGAAATTTGGGAAAGCAATCGCCACCGAAGTTAATCTGTCGGTAAAGAGGGAGGAAAGGGTTACATCTTAATGAAAGGAAAAATGCTAATGAAACTGGTGGAAATTAATTTTGAAATAGGGGTAAAGTTAATAAATAAAGTAAATGTGCGGCAGTTACGTTAACAATTAACTAGCGGTAATTAGATATTTGAGATTTGGGGGAAATTACGGTCGCCAGTCCTAAGGACAATTACTACAGTAACTGAAAAAGAAAGGTTATTACATATATAATTAGCACTAGAAGCGTGGCAACTGGAGGTTGACACGTGTAGTGTGAAAACTGAAAGTTTGTCAGAAGTAATAAATTTCGCTACACTCTGACTTAATTTAGCAAAAAAATTAACAAAACCGGAAAATCGAAAGTTAATTTAGTGACTGGAGTTAATAGTGAGCTTTCTTTCTGAAGCACATCGAAATTCAGTAAAATACGGTTAGTCTTGGACTACCTCAACAATCATTTCAAAAGCTACTTGAATCTACGCAATTTAGAAATAAGAGATTTAACTTTGAACTTGAATTAAACGATTCTGAACAATTAACAATAGTAAAATTTAGTACGTACCAAGCTGAGCTGCAGTCACAGGTAAGCTAAAATATGGCAACAGAACTAGCACTCTTAATTTGTGCTTGTGTAATCTAAGTATTGTAGCCAGCTATGAATACTTTAACTGAACTTTGAAATTAAAGTAGTGAATTGGAATTATGCTGGCGTTTGAATTTCAACGACACTCGGGTTCATTTCGGAAAAGGAAGGGACCCTGCTTGGTAATGCAATTGGGACAATGAGCAACAAAGGTTCATGCTAAGTAGCTGTAATTTTGTGATGCAACAATTTTAAAAGTTTGAAAAGCTGAGGTCTGCCATACAGTTCTAAAACTTTACGTGCTTCCAGTCTTCCTTGTTGGTTGATTGAAGGTTTGAAGCCGTCGATCGAGGATGTGGCGACAGTCACTCATTGTCGGCCGTCGCTGTTGCAGAAGCTGGATGTTGGCGCGCCTTCTTCTCGACACGGTCACCAGACGAAACGGGCTCTTGATGTGCGCCAGCTAATGCTTCCCGTCCGCGACACCATGTCAGAAACTATCATCGCAAGTCGAGCGCAATTACATGCTGCCAAACCCCGAAAGCGCGGCAACTCGCGGGAGCTTCACACCACACACCTGCTCCACTCGCTACTCCAGCCAGACTCTCTCATGCTCTGCCCGCGCTCCACGCGGCAGAGTTAACACTACCGAAGATCCTAAACACTTTGGTTCTCCACACGACCTATCGATGTATTCGTTCGATAGCATAGTTTTCCCTAGGCCAGACCCAGCGTAAAAATACAAATAATCTTTACACAACAAACCAATTATACATCGACATCAATGCATATATATACAAATAGTAAAACAATTACAATATACAAAGACACAGAAACGTCATATATTCAGGTAACAAAATAAGGAAAAAAAATATAGTACAATAGATGGAAATACGAGGATATGCATTTCCGGCGTTACAACCTCCCAACAAGAGAGGTTAATTTCGTTCCTCCATTCCTCCTGTGAGATTTGTTTTCTTATTGATCAGCTCTTTTTCTTCCTGCCAGCGAAATGTGACAAAATGTGGTCTGTAATAGATCCACAACCCCCTATTTGAATGTTTCTGTTGGTGAAGGAGTTTAGTTTCCTCTTAAAGTGTCTTAAGCAACAACATTGTCTGATTTCAAAATAATGAAATGCTCATTGTGGAGGTAGGAAGAGTTGTAAATCAAAATCTGGGCCAGGTATATCTCTTCGCCTGACAGCACTGCGTAAGTACTTATCATAAGAGCCATCAAAAGCTGTATTCGTATAGCTGTAGAAATCACTAGTTGAAGCAGAGTCTAGCACCTGTAGGTGTGGTACTCCTAGAAATACAGACGTATTACATACTGAAGGCTTAGTTCATCTTGGAACTGAGGCGTATTTATAATACGGAAGCTACTGGAGATTAAATGTTCTTGATTTTCTATACAGAGCATTCGAAGGCGTATACGCACAATACTACAAATAATGTAAACGATCACAGTAGCATTGTCCATCTAAACTAATAGCTAGTTGTTTACATCAAATTAAAAATAAATTTTAATCTCAGAATCGTACCTCATTCTGAGAGATTTCAAACCTAGCACTTTAGCCACCACGCTAACCCGCCATTGGCTGAATGTGTTATTACAGACGTGTATGGCGTGCTGTAGCGAGAGCACCATGACCTGAATCACTACATGAATCTAAATGTTGTTTTAAATCTCTGAAAACGATTTCATTATTACTATGTATGAAGATTAGAGAGAAAATAATTGCCATAATACTCAAAATAATACTTAAGAGGAACTTACTTATGAAATATTTTTCGTAGCATGTAGACGGGAATGAATGTGACTTCTGAAGCGAAGAAAGTGCTGACCCGCTTGTATGGCACTTCGTTTCCTCTTGCCATGTCACTAGGTTCTTACCTGCAATGTCTCAGCTCAAGGAATTCGATAAAGGTCGCTTTCTTTAGCTTTATGAAGATGGATACTGTATCAGCGCCATTTCTCGTGCCCTAGGATACAGCAAATCTACGATCCATCTCTGGGCAAAGAGGATGGTGGATGAAGGCCACGTCAACCGCCGTCGTCGCCCTGGACGTCCATGGACTACCACGGAGTATCAAGACAACAGTATACTCCAATGCAGTGATGACGAGCCATTCAGGACCAGCACAGAAATAAAGAACATCCTTCAGCTGAGCGTGAGCAGGTCGACCTTAAGACGATGTCTCAACGAGAAGGGAAGGTATGGACGAAAATGCGCGGTTATGGAAATGTTGAAAGAGCAACACAGGTTAAACTTCACTGTGAAGTACAGGAATAAGTCACTTTGATACTGGGGCAAGTTATATTTACGAACGAGAAGGTGTTTTCTACTGCTCCAAATCTGTCCTTGTACAGGGTTATTACAAATGATTGAAGCGATTTCACAGCTCTACAATAACTTTATTATTTGAGATATTTTCACAATGCTTTGCACACACATACAAAAACTCAAAAAGTTTTTTTAGGCATTCACAAAAGTTCGATATGTGCCCCTTTAGTGATTCGGCAGACATCAAGCCGATAATCAAGTTCCTCCCACACTCGGCGCAGCATGTCCCCATCAATGAGTTCGAAAGCATCGTTGATGCGAGCTCGCATATCTGGCACGTTTCTTGGTAGCGGAGGTTTAAACACTGAATCTTTCACATAACCCCACAGAAAGAAATCGCATGGGGTTAAGTCGGGAGAGCGTGGAGGCCATGACATGAATTGCTGATCATGATCTCCACCACGACCGATCAATCAGTTTTCCAATCTCCTGTTGAAAGATGAAGTCGGCGCTGTCGGTCTACAGTTGTGGCATGAGCCAATTTTCCAGCATGTCCAGATACACGTGTCCTGTAACGTTTTTTTCGCAGAAGAAAAAAGGGCCGTAAACTTTAAACCGAGAGATTGCACAAAACACGTAAACTTTTGGTGAATTGCGAATTTGCTGCACGAATGCGTGAGGATTCTCTACCGCCCAGATTCGCACATTGTGTCTGTTTACTTCACCATTAAGAAAAAATGTTGCTTCATCACTGAAAACAAATTTCGCACTGAACGCATCTTCTTCAATGAGCTGTTGCAACCGCGCCGAAAATTCAAAGCGTTTGACTTTGTCATCGGGTGTCAGCGCTTGTAGCAATTGTAAACGGTAAGGCTTCGGCTTTAGCCTTTTCCGTAAGATTTTCCAAACCGTCGGCTGTGGCACGTTTAGCTCCCTGCTTGCTTTATTCGTCGACTTCCGCGGGCTACGCGTGAAACTTGCCCGCACGCGTTCAACCGTTTCTTCGCTCACAGCAGGCCGACCCGTTGATTTCCCCTTACAGAGGCATCCAGAAGCTTTAAACTGCGCATACCATCGCCGAATGGAGTTAGCAGTTGGTCGATCTTTGTTGAACTTCGTCCTGAAGTGTCGTTGCACTGTTATGACTGACTGGTGTGAGTGCATTTCAAGCACGACATATGCTTTCTCGGCTCCTGTCGCCATTTTGTCTCACTGCGCTCTCGAGGGCTCTGGCGGCAGAAACCTGAAGTGCGGCTTCAGCCGAACAAAACTTTATGAGTTTTTCTACGTATCTGTAGTGTGTCGTGACCATATGTCAATGAATGGAGCTACAGTGAATTTATGAAATCGCTTCAATCATTTGTAATAGCCCTGTATATCGTCGACGTGGAGCGAGATTTGACAGAAACTATGTTCATCAGAGGCAAAGGTGTGGCCGAACTTCTGTCACTGTGTGCGGATGGATATTGTAAGGTGACGTGGTTTCCTGACATTCATTTCTTACATATTCCGACCTCACCATCGTATTCTGCGTATCAAGACGTATCATTCGAGTCCAAACTCGATAGGGTAGAATCAATTTTACATATTGTAAGTAGGCTGTTTAGGTTTTCTTATTGGTAACGCCACGTAGCGCTCTGTATGAAAATCACTGGCTGTGCTGTGTGCAGTCTGTGGCTCGTTTGCATTGTTGTCTGCCATTGTAGTGTTGGGCAGCTGGATGTTAACAGCGCGTAGCGTTGCGCAGTTGGAGGTGAGCCGCCAGCAGTGGTGGATGTGGGGAGAGAGATGGCGGAGTTTTGAAATTTGTAAGACTGGATGTCATGAACTGCTATATATATTATGACTATTAAGGTAAATACATTGTTTGTTCTCTATTAAAATCTCTCATTTGCTAACTATGCCTATCAGTAGTTAGTGCCTTCCGTAGTTTGAATCTTTTATTTAGCTGGCAGTAGTGGCGCTCGCTGTTTTGCAGTAGTTCGAGTAACGAAGATTTTTGTGAGGTAAGTGATTTGTGAAAGGTATAGGTTAATGTTAGTCAGGGCCATTCTTTGTTGGGATTATTGAAAGTCAGATTGTGATGCGCTAAAAAAATATTGTGTGTCAGTTTAAGCACAGCCTTGTATAATTGTTCAAAGGGGACGTTTCAATATTTCCATTTAATCGAATTCAAATCTAATAAATAAATCACAGGTGCGCACCGAGATTAAAAAGTCGAGGCTGGTGTACACAAACACGATGGCCACAGGAGTCTTTGTTCGGTGGAGGAAACCAGCCTGCTGGAAAGTCCATAGGAGGGTGAGTTAGCACACAGCTGCACCAGCCGGCCGACTGCCCATGGACAAAAACAGTTTTTGCCAGAGAAAACGGATAATGGCCTGCGTGTTCATCTTAAAAGCAAAACCCGCTGTATTGTTTGGGATAGCCCCAGCATACGCATTTTTGACGGACCTAGTGTACAGTTTCAGAGTTCTCACAAGTGGACAGTAAACATCTATCGCAGATGCTATATATTTCCGGATCGGTCGGCTTAGCCATTCTCCCGTTCATCTAAATCTACATGGATACTCTGCAAATCACATTTAAGTGCCTGGCAGAGGGTTCATCGAACCACCTTCACAGTTCTCTATTATTTCAGACTCGTATAGCACGCGGAAAGAATTAACACCTATATCTTTCCGTATGAGCTCAGATTTCCCTTATTTTATCATGGTGGTCATTCCGCCCCATGTAGGTTGGTGTCAACAAAATATTTTCGCATTCGGAGGAGAAAGTTGATTATTGGAATTTGTGAGAAGATTCTACCGCAATATAATGATTTCCAGCCCAAATCCTGTATCATTTCTGTGACACTCTCTCCCATATTTCGCTATAAAACAAAACGTACTGCCTTTCTTTGAACTTTTTCGATGTACTCCGTCAGTTCTACCTGGTAAGGATCCCACAGCGCGCAGCAGTATTCTAAAAGAGGACGGACAAGCGTAGTGTAGGCAGTCTCCTTAGTAGGTCTGTTACATTTTCTAGGTGTCCTGCAAATAAAACGCAGCCTTTGGTTGGCCTTGCCCACAACATTTTCTATGTGTTCTTTCCAATTTAAGTTGTTCGTAATTGTAATACATAGGTATTTAGTTGAATTAACGGCTTTTAGATTAGACTGATTCATTGTGTAACCGAAGTTTAACGAGTTCCTTTTAACAATCATCTGGATGACCTCACACTTTTCGATATTTAGGGTCAACTGCCACTTTTCACACCATTCAGATATTTTTTGTAAATCGTTTTGCAGTTTGTTTTGATCTTCTGATGACTTTATTAGTCGATAAACGACAGCGTCATCTGCAAACAGCCGAAGACGGCTACTCAGATTGTCTCCCAAATCGATTATGTAGATAAGGAACAGCAAAGGGCCTATAACACTACCTTGGGGAACGCGAGAAATCACTTCTGTTTTACTCGGTGACTTTTCGTCAATTACTACGAACTGTGACCTCTCTGACAGGAAATCGCAAATCCAGTCACATAACTGACACGATATTCCATAAGCACGCAATTTCACTACGAGCCGCCCGTGTGGTATAGTGTCAAAAGCTTTCCGGAAATCCAGAAATGCGAAATGGACCTGAAATCCCTTGTCATAGCACTCAGCGCTTCATGTGAATAAAGAGCTAGTGGTGTCTCACAGGAACGATGTTTTCTAAACCCATGTTGACTGTGTGTCAATAGTCTGTCTCCTTCGAGGTAATTCATAATATTCCAACACAATATATGTTCTAAAATCCTGCTGCATATCGACGTTAATTATATGGGCCTGTAATTTAGTGGATTACTCCTACTACCTTTCTTGAATATTGGTGTGACCTGTGCAACTTTCCAGTCTTTGGGTACGGATCTTTCGTCGAGCGAACAGTTGCATATGATTGTTAAGTATGGAGCTAATGCATCAGCATACTCCGAAAGGAACGTAATTGGTATAAAGTCTGGACCAGAAGACTTGCTTTTACACTCCTGGAAATTGAAATAAGAACACCGTGAATTCATTGTCCCAGGAAGGGGAAACTTTATTGACACATTCCTGGGGTCAGATACATCACATGATCACACTGACAGAACCACAGGCACATAGACACAGGCAACAGAGCATGCACAATGTCGGCACTAGTACAGTGTATATCCACCTTTCGCAGCAATGCAGGCTGCTATTCTCCCATGAAGACGATCGTAGAGATGCTGGATGTAGTCCTGTGGAACGGCTTGCCATGCCATTTCGACCTGGCGCCTCAGTTGGACCAGCGTTCGTGCTGGACGTGCAGACCGCGTGAGACGACACTTCATCCAGTCCCAAACATGCTCAATGGGGGACAGATCCGGAGATCTTGCTGGCCAGGGTAGTTGACTTACACCTTCTAGAGCACGTTGGGTGGCACGGGATACATGCGGACGTGCATTGTCCTGTTGGAACAGCAAGTTCCCTTGCCGGTCTAGGAATGGTAGAACGATGGGTTCGATGACGGTTTGGATGTACCGTGCACTATTCAGTGTCCCCCCGACGATCACCAGTGGTGTACGGCCAGTGTAGGAGATCGCTCCCCACACCATGATGCCGGGTGTTGGCCCTGTGTGCCTCGGTCGTATGCAGTCCTGATTGTGGCGCTCACCTGCACGGCGCCAAACACGCATACGACCATCATTGGCACCAAGGCAGAAGCGACTCTCATCGCTGAAGAGACGACACATCTCCATTCGTCCCTCCATTCACGCCTGTCGCGACACCACTGGAGGCGGGCTGCACGATGTTGGGGCGTGAGCGGAAGACGGCCTAACGGTGTGCGGGACCGTAGCCCAGCTTCATGGAGAAGGTTGCGAATGGTCCTCGCCGATACCCCAGGAGCAACAGTGTCCCTAATTTGCTGGGAAGTGGCGGTGCGGTCCCCTACGGCACTGCGTAGGATCCTACGGTCTTGGCGTGCATCCGTGCGTCGCTGCGGTCCGGTCCCAGGTCGACGGGCACGTGCACCTTCCGCCGACCACTGGCGACAACATCGATGTACTGTGGAGACCTCACGCCCCACGTGTTGAGCAATTCGGCGGTACGTCCACCCGGCCTCCCGCATGCCCACTATACGCCCCCGCTCAAAGTCCGTCAACTGCACATACGGTTCACGTCCACGCTGTCGCGGCATGCTACCAGTGTTAAAGACTGCGATGGAGCTCCGTATGCCACGGCAAACTGGCTGACACTGACGGCGGCGGTGCACAAATGCTGCGCAGCTAGCGCCATTCGACGGCCAACACCGCGGTTCCTGGTGTGTCCGCTGTGCCGTGCGTGTGATCATTGCTTGTACAGCCCTCTCGCAGTGTCCGGAGCAAGTATGGTGGGTCTGACACACCGGTGTCAATGTGTTCTTTTTTCCATTTCCAGGAGTGTATTAAGTGATTTGAGTTGCTTCACTACTCCGAGGTTATTTACTTCTACGTTACTCATGTTGGCAGCTGTTCTCGAATATTTACTTCGTCTTCTTTTGTGAAGGCATTTCGGAAGGCTGTGTTTAGTTAATCTGCTTTGACAGCATTGTCTTCGATAGTATATCCATTGTTATCGCGCAGAGAAGGCAATGATTGTTTCTTGCCGCTAACATACTTCCCATACGACCAGAATCTCTTTGGATTTTCTGCCAGGTTTCGAGACAGAGTTTCGTTTTGTAAACGGTTATAGGCGTCTTGCATTGATCTCCGCGCTAAGTTTCGAGCTTCTGTAAAGGATCGCCACTCTTTGGGATTTTGCGACTGTTTAAATTTGGCATGTTTGTTTCGTTGTTTCTGCAACAGAGTTCTAACACGTTTTGTGTATCAAGGAGGATCAGCTCCGTCGTTTGTTAGTTTATTTGGTATAAACCTCTCAATTGATGCCGATACTATTTCTTTGAATGTAAGCCACATCTGGTCTACACTTATATTATTAATTTGGAATGAGTGGAGATTGTCTCTCAGGAAGGAATCAAGTGAATTTTTATCTACTTTTTGAATAGGTATATTTTTCCTTATTTTTCGAGGATTTAGGGATTACAATATTCAATCTCGCTACGACAACCCTGTGTTCACTAAACCCTATACCGGTTTTGATGCCGGTTATTAACTCAGGATTATTTGTTGCTAAGAGGTCAAGTGTGTTTTCACAACCGTTGTACTCTCCCATGAGGCACCGCCTTATCGTAGCACTGTCCGTGTGGGCGGGAGAGTTTGTGTGCTCCAAGGAAGCTGAGAGCTATATCGGCGGTAGCGTAGCTACTGGCAGGTCCAACCTAGCCGAGCAGGTCTCAGCAGAAGAGCCAGACAAAGTGTGCCTCACAACGACCCGTCTTATATCCTATATCGTATATATACTATTCCCTACCCTCTCCTCAGTTACCATTCCTTCTCTTTCTCTAATTACCTTAACACACCACTGCCTTGTGGTTGGTCTCGGGAGGGATGAAGGCTAAGGGAGAAAACCCTGAAAGAAAATCTGGAGTGGGGCCCCAAAGGCGGTTGGAAGGCGTACTACGTCCCCTTTCGGCAGCTCCTGCAACCGAAGTGATACCAGACGTATTGGCTTGCCTTTCCTCTGGATATTATCATTTAGGTCGAGAGGGAGACCGTGATGATTGGGCAACTCACATGTCTTCATATTTATCGCTCAGGCTTGTAGCATCCTGGAGAGGACACTTCAGCGGCGTCCAAGGACTTCGGCACAACACGGGAAGAGGCAGTTACCGGTTATAAGCTCTGTCTGATTGGCGTAAGACTCGAGTGCCAGGGGCCACTTCCGACGGTGGGAGAGATCATTGCATCTCATTGGACAGCTACCGCCCGCCTCAAGCTGGGCAGCCCCCAGCCAATAAGGTGCTGTCCCGCCACTATCCACCTGCTTCACGGGGTGTGTGAAGCTTAGAAGTAATCAAAAATGAAATAATAAAGAATTCACTATTTCTTATTTCCACCTGGAATGTTAGGACCATGTGTCCAAAGTACATTGACGATGCCCAAGAGGTTGATTTCATCCGTAAGACTGCCGTAATTGACAGAGAGCTCCATCGTTTGAATGTAGACATTGCGGGACTGCAGGAGACGCGGCTTCCAGATGCGGGCTCTATCAGGGAGGATAATTACACATTCTTCTGGCAGGGGAAGTCTCAAGACGAGCCAAGACTTCATGGCGTAGGATTTGCTGTTAAAAACGCCCTCCTGGACTGTACTGTGCCACCATCCCGTGGAACAGAGCGAATTATTGATTTGAAAATATGCTCCTCAAGTGTCACTGTCAACATCCTAAATGTGTACGCTCCTACCTTATCATCCAGCATGGAAGAGAAGGATCTGTTTTATGACTTACTCAGTGACAGAATAGCCAAGGTACCTAGCACCGAGACACTGTATATTCTAGGGGACTTTAATGCTAGAGTTGAATCAGATTACGACATGTGGCCGAATTGCCTGGGACATCATGGGGTGGGAAAAATGAATGAAAATGGCCAGAGACTGCTTGCAGTTTGCTGCTTTTATGGACTCTGTATCACAAACACATATTTCCAGCTTAAGGATCAGCACAAGGTGTCTTGGAGACACCCGCGCTCTCATCACTGGTATCAACTTGACTTAGTCATAGCTAGGCGTACTGGTCTCAAAAATGTACTACTGACACGAAGTTATCATAGTGCTGATTGCAACACAGACCACGCCCTAGTGGCGTGCACATTGAGGCTCACTCCTAAGAAATGTCACCACGCTAAACCGAGAGGTCATCCCCGTATCAACACAGATCATGTTCATGACACACAAAGAAAGCAGGATTTTGCCAGTAATTTTGAAAGTGCTTTCCCAGGAAACGTGCAAGCAGAAAGGAATGTTGATAATAAATGGGCAAAACTCTCGGGTGCAATCTACAACTCAGCAGTATTGGCCTATGGAATAAAAGGAAAAAGAAATAAGGACTGGTACGAGCAATATTTGGAAGAAATGGAACCATTCACTGAGGCTAAACGGAAAGCCCTGGTTGCTTACAAAAGAAACCCAAATGAAAGAACTCGAGATGACCTACGGAAAGCAAAGAACAGGGCACAGCAAACATCCAGGAAATGCGCAAATAACTACTGGCTGAATTTATGTGTAGGTATACAGAAAGCGGCCGACTCTGGGAATGCTAAGGCAATGTAAGATGGTATTAAGAAAGCAATTGGACCAACTGTCAGAAAAACAGCTCCTCTGAAGTCCAAGACGAGTGAAGTCATTACTGATGAAGGCAAACAAATGGAACGCTGGGTTGAACACTACCTCGAGTTGTATGCAGTCGAGAATGAAGTTAGCAAGGATGCATGTGACGCCATCAAACAAATGCCAGTTATGGAAGAACTAGATGCAATGCCTACTATGGAAGAACTTAGTAGAGAAATAGATTCTCTTGCTAACGGAAAGGCCCCAGGTGAAGATGGGATCCCTGCAGAGGTTATTAAGTACAACAAGTCTGTTATTCTCAAACATTTATATTCACTTATCACAACCAGCTGGGAAGAAGGTTATGTCCCGATGAGTATGCGGTCTTCGAGGATAGTTACTCTATATAAACAGAAAGGGAACAGAAGTGACTGTAACAATTACCGAGGCATTTCATTACTAAGTGTAGCCGGGAAAGCTTATGCAAGAGTCATCCTAATGCGATTACAGATCTTAGCTTCCAGAACCTACCCGGAATCTCAGTGTGGCTTCAGGCCCAGCCGATCAACCGTAGATATGATCTTCTCCTTAAGACAGCTACAAGAGAAATGTCGTGAGCAGCAGAGGCCACTTTATATTGCTTTCATTGACCTTGTTAAAGCGTTTGATTTAGTGAGCAGAAATGGGCTTTTCAAACTGTTGCAGAAGATTGGATGCCCACCTAAACTACTGCAGATAATTGTCTCTTTCCATGAGAAAACACAAGCAACAATTTGCTTCAACGGTAAAACATCAGAAGCATTCCCTGTTAATAGCGGTGTGTAACAGGGGTGTGTGTTAGCTCCTACATTGTTTGGGATTTTCTTTTCCCTTCTGCTCAGATTTGCCTTTGAAGACTGTGAGGAGGGAGTGTATCTACATACGAGGTCTGATGGAAATCTTTTCAACATTGCTCGTATCAAGGCCAAGACCAAAGTAAATACAGTCGTTATCCGTGAGTTATTGTATGCGGACGATGCAGCTCTAGTAGCGAACACAGAAGATGAGCTGCAGTATATAATCAACAAATTATCAAATGCCTGTGAAAAGTTTGGTCTACTCATCAGCCTTCAAAAGACTAAGATCATGGCGCAGAGCACTACCAACCTTCCATCCATTAGCATTGATGGCAATCCTCTCCAGATAGTTGATGACTTTACCTACTTGGGATCCACAATATGTAGCAACTTGTCCATGGACACTGAACTTACTAACAGAATCGCAAAGGCATCATCTGTCATGGCTAGACTGAAAAACAGAGTATGGAACAACGGACTGCTTACCACAAAAACTAAATTAAAAGTCTACAACACTTGTGTTATAAGCACCCTTCTCTATAGCTGTGAGACATGGATAACTCTTTCTAGGCATGAATCTCGACTCAACAGCTTCCATCTCCGCTGTCTCCGGAAGATCCTTCAGATCTCTTGGAGAGATAGAGTACCCAACACCGAAGTCTTTCATCGTGCAAGCACAACCAGCATCTTTGCACTCCTGAGTCATCGACGTCTAAGATGGTTGGGACATGTCAGGCGCATGGATCCTGAGCGGATACCGAAACAGCTGCTGTAAGGCGAACTTTAGGAAGGTGTGAGGCCAGTGGGACGACCGTATCTTCGTTTCAAGGATGTCTGCAAGAGAGACCTGACCAAGACCAGAACCAATCCATGCCGCTGGGAAAGCATTGCAGATGACCGTGTCACGTGGCGAGTAACTGTGCGCAACGGCGTTAAGCTCTCAGAGGACGAACGCACACAGGAACAAATCAGGAAGAGGACAAAGCGAAGAGACAGAGCGGCTTCTGTTCGAAATCCCTCAAATTTCACATGTCCAAACTGCAGTAGGGACTGCCACTCTCGAGTGGGACTTTTTAGCCACAGCAGACGCTGCAGACTCTGAACCAAGCATGCTACACCATCATCCCTCAAGGATGGACGGATGCCATTAATAAACATTAATTACTATTTGTGTGGGCTCATGAACTAACTGCTCGAAATAATTATCAGAGAATGCGTTTAGCACAATTTCGGATGATATTTTATGTGTGCCTCCGGAATTAATCATGTATTTTCGCCAACATATCGAGGGTAAATTAAAGTCACCACCAACTATTATCGTAGGAATGGAGTACGTGTTTGCAATCAAGCTCAAGTTTTCTTTGAACCTTTCAGCAATTGTATCATCTGAACTGGAAGGTAGATAAAAGGATCCAATTATTATTTTCTTCCCGTTGCCAAGAATGACCTCTGCCCACACTAACTCACAGGAAGTATCTACTTCAATTTCGCGACAAGTTTAACTACTTCTAACAGCAACAAACACACCGCCGCCAACCGTGTTTAGCCTATCTTTTCGGAACACCGTTAGGTTCTTCGCAAAAATTTCTGCTGAGCTTATATACGGCGTTAGCCAGCTTTCAGTGCCTATAACGATTGGGGCATCAGTACTTTCTATTATCACTTGGAGCTCTGGTACTTTCCCAACATAGCTACGACAATTTATAACAGTTATACCAATGGTCCCTGTATCTATGTTCTTCCTGTGTTCAGCCTACACCCTTTGTGACTGCAGCCCATCTTGTGTTTTCCCGAGACTCTCTAACCTAAAAAACCGCCCAGTCCACGCCACACAGCCCCTACTCCCAGTGTAGCCACCTCCTGCGTATAGTGGACACCTGATCTATTCAGCGGAACCCGAAACCCAACCACACTTTGGCGCAAGTCGAGGAATCTGCAGCCTACACGGTCGCAGAATCGTCTGAGCCTCTGATTCAGACCCTCCACTCGGCTCTGTACCAGAGGTCCGCATTCGGTCCTGTTGACTACGCTGCAAATGGTCAGCTCTGCTTTCATCTTGCAAGCAAGACTGGCAGCCTTTACCACTTCTGTTAGCCGCTCGAAACCAGAGAGAATCTCCTCTGATCCAAAGCGACACACATCATTGGTAGTGATGTGAGCAACCACCTGCACCCTGTGCTCTTCATGGCATCCGGGAGGACCCTTTCCACATCTGGAATGACTCCACCCAGTATGCACACGGAGTGCACATTGGTTTTCTTACCCTCCTTCTCAGCCAAGTCCCTAAGGGGCCCCATAATTCGCCTAACGTTGGAGCTCCCGTCTACCAATAATCCCACCCTCTGCGATTGCCCGGACCTTGCAGGCTGAGTAGTTTCCTCTGAAACAGGGCGACAGCATCCGGCTCAGCGATAGTGTCAGCCACAGACAGCACCTGGAACCTGTTTGTCAGACAAACCGGGGAGGCCTTACGTGCTGCCGCCTGGGAAGTCTTTCGCCGCCTGCTTCGCCCCAGGGCGACCTCCCACTCGACCACAGGTGAGGGGTCAGGGTCAGCCTCAGTGCGAGCAGTAACTGGGTTGGCCACCGGTGAGGACCGATGGGAGGACTCTGACGTGCTGGATGTCCTTTGGATCCCATGGCCGGACCACAGCAGTGGTGTCCATCCACTGCAGCCTCAAGCTGTGTAACTGAAGCCATCACAGCCTGAAGCTGAGAGCGAAGTGTCACCAACTCTGCTCACATCCACACACAACAATCGCAGTCCCTGTCCATACCACAGACCGTGGAAAACTAAACTATGCAGATAAACAGACTATCGGCCTTTGCTGCGCAACTCTAATGTAGACACCGACGAAACCGCACCAACTGTGTCTAGTAATGCGCAGATATTCAATAACCTAGCTACCAAAGCACTCAGGTGAAACTAAATAATTTTCCCCTGATAAGGAATTTGTAATATATCACAAATTCGGTTTACTTTCTGACGCAAACGAAAATGCGAGAACTGTGGCTATTCGATTTTAAATTTACACGCAGAAACTCAAGAAACTAAACTATTAAAGCACACAGTTGATATAATAAAATTCGCTCCTGGTTAGGAACTCGTAAATGTCACAAAAGCGGTTTACTTATCTGTTGCTGCGTCTGTCGCGGTCGGCTACTACTGCCGTTTGTACGAGTAAAGCTGATTGGTCGACTATTTCTGACGCAATGAGCTGGAGGAGTGAGGGAAAGACAGTGGATGATATACCCTTTTGCTTTTTGCGTGGAAGGAAGTCGTTCCGGTGACGCTCTTGTAGCGGAAACACGTAGCGGGAGCGAGTGTGCTCGTGCATGTACGTAGGGAGGGGGGAACAAAGTCTCTACTCAGTACTGCACTGAGAGAACACATCTGTCGCTAGGGAACCGGAGTGATACTCTATATTAAGTCGCTCGCGATTAAGCGCTTTTTCACTGTGTTGACCGCGACACTTAATGTGCGGTGTGAACACAGACAGAGTATTTGCTAGCACCTGCGAGCGAACATTGTGTGGCATCACAGTGGACCGGTTATCTTACTGGTGTACCACACCAATAGTTAAACTAGGGGCAGATAGGAGTCCTTCAGAGTTCGATTGGCGAAGGTCAATCCAGGTAGAAAGAAATAGTTTTGTTATTTTTCAGTGGCGAGCGAGGCAGGAAGCAGTCGTCACAGCTCAAGGAATTGTGCGCTACAGCGTAAGCGAACTCCATCTTTCCTCCATTAGAAATAACATACTTCATTCACGTCAGAAATTTCAATCCGATAATTATTCAAGTTGAGTAGGCGCGGCTGTCAGCCATTCTGCAGAGAAAATAACATTCTTAAAGAAAAGGGATAAAAGAGCTTTCCCATACTTTGTATATAAATGTCATTAACAGGATTCCTATCCATAAGAGGTAAACTCCTATTCCGAAAAAAAACCGGAAATTTGTGTATCAGTTTACAAATAAAAGTTTCATTTGATTTTCTTAAATTTTGCAATAAATAATATTTTCTGTTCGTTTAATGTTTTTCTTACACTAACTAACAATACTCCAGTACCCAAATATCCCAATAGTTACGTAAGAAAATAGAATATTTTTGTGTCTTTTCCTTACAGCGGACGACTCCAGAAGATATTTATTGCTGAAAGTTTTCAGCCATTTCTTTTCGGTACATTAGGAGCGTCTGTCTGACTTGTGTAGTAATGTGGGGTGGAAATTGCTTCTTGCAGGAGCCAAAGGGTAGTTGTCAGATAAATTCGTTGCGCAACTCGTCAATATAGCACCCACACAATATCAGCAGATGGTTGTGGCGTTTTGTGGGAACTGGACCGTCCGCTTGCTAGTTATTACTCCTACCAAATACTGGAGAGCATAATGCTTCCTTCTGTTCGTCAGAGGTTTTTGGGAGGCAGTATAATATTCCAACATGACCGGTTCCCCAGTCCATATAGCGAATTGTGTAAAACAATGGTTCCAAATGAAAGGAGACACCGATCTCCTGGACTGGCCTCCAAAAGGTTCTGACCTCAATCCTGTAGAGCGCGTATGGGCACAGATGGAGAAAATTATTAGGTGTAGAACACCTAGACCAACAACCAAGGCATCGCTATCCGAAACAGTTCATGATTCATGGGAAGAGCTGTTGCAGAATAATAGATTCATCAGGAAACTTGTTGCCTCTGTTCCCCGGCGGATAAATGCTGTTGTAGAGGAAGATGGTAACTGGACACGATACTAAAACCATTGTGTCATTGGGGAAGAAACTTTATGACAAAAGAACGTTTTTTTTACCGTTAGATTACTCTTATTGAGCATTTACGTTACTATGAACGAAAGGAAAATGTGTTTGGCTTCAACTTTTTTCAAGTGAAGGTGTAATATAACTAAATCGAAAACGATTGATCATCACCAGCTGAGACATTTAATTGAAAGAAGAAGACCATAATATACACATAACTCAATTAATCTATTTCACTCTTTTTCAGTCATTCAAAGGGCTATTGATTTTAAATTATTTTGTGATCATTGATCAAGATGATCAAGACGACTATGGCAACATTTCTTTTTTCACACGGCAAATGACGTCAAATCCGATGAGGCCATCAAAGTTAAAGAATTAATTTTGTTCGACGGCAATGAGAAGGCGTATTACTTTAAGTTATTTGTGCAGGCAGGACTCCAGTACTGACGGGAGCATAAAAGAGAGATTATTTTTATTTAATACTGAGTGGAAAACACAGTACCGAAAGCGAATAAACAGAAAAGTGCGAGTATGACTCGCACTATGTGAATTCTGTACACACACATTACGTACTTAGATAACAGTAATTCTTTTTGCTTAATGCTCTCGTGCAAGATATTGTATTGGACACCACTTCGGTGACTTGTGTCTACTACTCCAGTCATCCAAGCGGGGAGAAGCCAAGTACAGTTAAATGCGTAAACCGAAACACGGGATGTTTCTGACCAATTGTTACATCATGGAGAGGTGAACACTCGGTTAAAATGAAGACTGAAAAATCCATGGTATAAACGAGATTCGATACTGAGACTTTTCTAATTGCGAAAGCGCACTTTACCGCTAAACCAGAAGGGCCAATGCTCCCGACAATTAGTCAAATGGCTCTGAGCACTATGGGACTTAACATCTGAGGTCATCAGTCCCCTAGAAATTAGAACTAATTAGACCTAACTAACCTAAGGACATCACACACATCCATGCCCGAGGCAGGATTCGAACCTGCGACCGTCGCGCGGTTCCAGCTGTAGCGCCTAGAACCGCTCGGCCACCCGGGCCGGCGACAATTAGTCGTCTGTAACTTTTATGTATTACGTTTGCGAGTATCAGAACGTTTGCCATACCAGGCTGTGTCTTTCGAGAGAAGTAACTTAAGAGCTTAAATTTATGTACACAGCCACGGGGCCGTAGACCTTAGCACTTGGCACAAATTTCTACTTCATACCTTTACCTGTCATGAGAACAAGAGGTTTTAGCAGACGGAAAGATAGGCAAATGGATAACAAATGGTAAAGAAAATGTATTTTTCCGTGCCATATCATTACAAATAAACAATATTCGGATTTATTCCCTTACTTGTACTTTATTAATTTATGTATCTGTTCACACACTGCTAAATTCCAAACTTTTCTGGTAGTTCTGTGACGCTCCTGTATGACTGTCGACTGAACATAGACAAAGAGCATTTCGCGGCCGAATTTACGTAATCTGTTGATAATCGTTAACGACTTGAGGTACTTTGAATTAATCAGTCACACATTTTTGTACCTTTATCGTGGTAAGTTGTATTTCGTTTTCCTGAGTGTAGTACACACTAAATACGAAGTTTAGTTACTTCTCTAAACGAAACATCGTCCCCTCTATAAATCGTCACGTGAACGACAAAATAGATATAGAACCATGTGACCACGGGATAGTAAAGCTATAGAAATCACTCATCAGAAGAACGGGCACTGCACCTGCAAGTATACCAACTGGATTACACACAAAATATGCGACAGAACTTGCTCCTTTCCTAACATAATTTTACCGTAAATGTCCTGATGAGCCATCCTATTGATTGGAAAAAAGCACAGATTATTCTCATTTTCATGAAGTGTCGTCAGAAGGATGCACAAAACTGTAGGTCTACATTTCTGACGTCGGTCTATTGTATATGTTTCATGGTCGCACATTGAACTAGTTGCAGAGTTTCAAAATCTATTCTGTAAGAATAAAAATAATTTCCGTAAACAAGGATAGTGAGCAAATCAGAATGCTCTGTTCGCCCACGAGATTCCAGAAAACAGTAACACAGGTGATCAGGTAGCTGTCATGTTCCTTGACTTCTTACAATCGATTCACAAATACTTAAATACTGCTCATCATTCTGTGATCTGTACCAGGTTGGATAGCCAAACCAGAGAAGATCCAAGTAATACTTTAGTTACTGGATTATCTAGTAAGCACGAAAGCCTCACAGAGTAGCTCATTCAATTCCAGGTGAAGACGCTGCGAAAGAGGCAGCCTCCATGGCGGTATGGTCTACTGTTTAATACCTAGACCGTAGGTAACTTGAATAGTTGGGCAATAAACTTCTTCTTCCTACTTATATCTCGCAAAAATGCCATGAAGATAGAATTAGAGAGATGAGAATGCACATAGATGCTTCCTTCGCATGAAACATTCGTGCCTGGAGCAAACAATTGGAGAAGTGATAGTGATATAGAAAGTGCCGTCTATAATGATCCGTAACAAGGCTTCTGAGATGTAGATAAAACAATGTGTTATTACCAGTTAATGAAACGACTCTGTTGATGGTCGCGTTTTGTAATCAGTTTCATGTTGTGGTTTCTTCTGTTTTATTATGTGTCAGCAGTAGTGCCAAAGAAATCCTACGTAATAAAAATTATTTTCAATTATCTAATAGCAAAAAGAATATTATTTACTCATTCTGTTAACGGCGCCAGGTGACACTACAGAACCTAATCGCTTCTGGAGAATAATTCTTTTTAGTTAGCAGTTCTTATAAGACATAATAACAAAAATTGCTACGACAGCTACTTAAAAGGAGAGCCCCGTAAATGATTCCCCCGATATTTATATCTGATGTTTAAGATGCAGTCGGTAGATAATTGATTTTACGTTTGTTAATTCACGTCCCGGTCAAAGTGGTAGCAACCTGCGGTAGCGCAAACGCCGGCCCTGCCACGTCTGAGTTGCGCGAGCTTGTCCAATGGTTACAAGCTGAAGAGACTTTTCGCGTTAGCAGGAGTCTTCTGCCTGTCACCAGTCTAATGGAGAATTGGCAACATTTCAGCAAACATTTGGCAGCAATGTGACCTTGGAATCACTTCCTGGACTGGTGTAAAAGTTTCCTTCTAACTTCACTCAGTAATATCATTCTCATTAAATGTCCTGAATGATTCTCCCTTAGAGGATGATATAGAAGATAACAAATGAATAATTTTGATTCCAGGAAGCTCGTTTCTACAGAAACTGCAGCTGGTTTCGCTATTTACGTCGCTGTTTAGCTGACGAATCTACGATTGAGGCGACAAGGAGGCAAGGTTTCTTGCAGATGGCTGCTAGCGAAGTGGTAAAGTGTTTGGAAATGAAATTGCTAACTGCGCTTGCTGTCGGTTCAGATACTGGTGGCGGCAATGCTTTCTCCTCCTCTGTAAAACAGAATCTCGAAGGCAGATCAACAATCAGTTAAGACGTCGAATGAAAACGTCTTTCCCATTATATCGCTACCTCTTCTCTCTAGTCCGTGGATGTATAGACACGTCGTCTACAGAATTGCTCCCATGTTAATCCTTTTTTTCTCATTCTGTCAATAATATTGACTTAAGTGTGGTACTGAACGATTTTTTTAACTTTCTCTTGCTATTTCGTAGGGATTTAAGACTAGAATGGTCCTTATATCACGCACTCATGAGATTGGAATAATACCCACATTAGAAGCTAGCACGTAATTAACCGGTTAATCGAGAGAGCCGGATGTTTTCACAGCTTCTAGGCGCCTCGTCGGACACAACAGCACAATTAGGACGTCGCTAACTGTGAGCTGCAGTGGTCTGCTGGGCTGATCGTAGTTTGATAATTGCGTGACATAGGTGCGATTCTCACACATGGCGTAAGTTTTTTAACATTCACGAAAACATCTAATTCACCTATGGTAACGCCAAGCCCAGAATGTTAGGTCGCACAGTGATTCAGAATTCGCATTAAACACAATATCCCTTCACTACCAACAGCGTCAGATCCTGTTTAAATGGCGCCATGACAAAGGCGGCAGCCGCCGAAGGCACAAACTCTGTCGCCAGTAAATTAGCACTAAAAAGTTTATTTCATTTAATTTATGAATGATTATTTCGTTCACAGTGTTCATATTTAATTTGAATTTGAGACGTCGCAATTTTTGGTCCTCGACTGGAATTCGAATTCGGATCTCTAGGACTGGAACGTATCTGGATTGCAATCCTGGTCCAGCACAAATATATTCGTAATTTCATTTTACGCCCTAGCATGTGCACACTGACCTACCACTGAAAAATAATTTGTATATTTAATGTCTGTTCATGAATAGTCAACAATAACGATAGGTACCGTTATTTCTAGTGAAACATGCGAGCATCTCACTACTGGTGAGCAACCAGTTGATACTTAACGTCGATTTATGGATGGGAAAGAGCGACATTAGGCGCCGGGTTCGATTCCCGGTGAAGCAAAACAAATTGTAGCCTCAACTAATATTGATACAGCTCGCTGCTGGTAAATACATTCGATTTATAACATCAGATTTTACTTAGTTAACAATCCGATAACGTACTGGGTAGAAAATCCCGTCACAACATTTTAATTCATAGCATTCCAATTTTCAGCACGTGCATACTTGGTTACTTGTGAAGGAGAGTATATTAAACGTCTTTTGTGGTTAGTTAACAGGGCGATAATGGTTTTGATGTAGTAGAAATAATTTCGTTTCAAGTTCAGATGTGTTAACTAATACTGGTGAAGACCTTCGTATTTCACGTCTCCTTACGGCTAGTCAGCATTGACGATCGTTGCCTTGATCAAGTCCCGGGTAGTTGCGAAAGTGTATTTTAATTAGTAGTGGCTACGTCTGCTAGGCTTCTGTCCAGATCCAGAACAAAAAGTTTCGTCATGTCATTTATAGTCCAAACATGTGAGCAAATAATTCTTCATGAATAATTAGTACAGTGACGTTACTGATTTAGTCCATTAATACTGTGGTTTCTATAGAGCGTTTATCGCTGTCTATCGCGTTTTCTTTAACTAGTTCCTTTAACGACCAGTTTCTGCAAAAACCAGTCGTCACTGGGACATTCAGCAGATGCGGGAAAACCTTATACAGAGGAAAAATACTTCGAACTGTCACAGACCTTTATAAGTCAGACATAGTTTCAGAATATCTTGTTCATGCAATCATTTACTTTGTGTAAGGATTGCTACGTAGTTTATGTGCCATAGTTTGTTGTTTCAGCTTGTAATAAGATGGTAACGCTTTTGAATGTCATTGTAACCTGTACAAGCGTTAGGGGCTAACTCATCTCTAACTTTGTGTTTTTCTAGTTTTTGCAGTATCATGGTGTGATGTTACATCGCACTGATTGCCTTCAAGAACAGTGTTGTCTAGTGGTCTCTCGTGGTACTCATTCTGTATAGTCCATCGACTGCACTGCAAGGCGATTAGAGGACCCGCTAGACAGCTACGTTATGTTGGTTGCATGCAAATCAGGCGGATCACAGTTAATGTTGTTCGGATACTTTTGCGCATGATGGTATATGTACAAACAAACCAATGTTTACTATTTCAGGAAAATTGAATGATTTATTCAAGAGGAAGAGCTTGACAAATTTAGCGTGTCAGTAACGTGTGGGTCTTCCTCTGGGGGCCTTATCTAAGCAGTTATTCTGTTTGCCATTGAGTGCTGGAGATGCTGAATGTTGTCCTCAGTGACAACGAGCCATATTCTGTCCAATTGGCGGTTAGATCGTTGACATGCAAAGACGGTTAGACTGTTAAAATGCATGCTGGGTCCGAGTTCTGCAGAATACTCCAAACTTTTCTCTATTGTGGAGATGACCTTGCGAGCCAAGGTTGGGTTTGGCAAGCAACAAGACAAGCAGAGAAACTCTCACCTTTTGTGGGCAGGCATTATCTTGCTCTAACGTAATCCGACTGAGGCTTGTCATGAAGGGTAACAAAACGGGACATACGCTATCGTAAACGTACTGCTGTACTGTAATTGTGCACCAGATGACAACCAAAGGGTCCTGCCACGAAAAGAAATGGCGCCGCATACATTCATTCCTGGATGTCTGGCCGTATGGCGAGCGAGTCAGGTTGGTATCGACCTCTGTCTGGAGCGTCTCCAGACAAGTCTTCACTGTTCATTGGGGCTCAGTTCGAAGCGGAACTCATCACTGAAGAAAATTCCTCTCCAGTCAATAAATTCCAGGCCGAATGTGCCGAACACCAATGCAGACGTATTTGTTGATGTATCCTACAACTAAAGTATGAGCAGATGTCACTCAAAAATGTTCTCCCGCAGTGGGATAACAAAATTACAGTAATTCAATGATATGTTTTCTTCAATATGTCATGTGGAAGACTAACGTCTAGTACATTTTGTGTCAAAATGACCTGTTTTGAACATGATGGCTCATAAAAACCCAGTCACTAACTGCACTTAACGTAACAAATGGTTCAAATGGCTCTGAGCACTATGGGACTTAACATCTGAGGTCATCAGTCCCCTAGAACTTAGAACTACTTAAACCTAACTAACCTAAGGACATCACACACATCCATATCCGAGGCAGGATTCGAACCTGCGACCGTAGCGCTCGCACGGTTCCAGACTGAAGCGCCTAGAGCCGCTCGGCCACATCGGCCGGCTTAACGTAACATCTGACATCCCTGATCATAGAGAAAGTCTACTTATTTGTCTTTTATATTTACAAGTTGTATAACCTATTAAACTGCATGCAGAGAATCCCAAAATAAAACGGAAATCTAGTGGAGTCCTAATGGTCCAGCTGTAAATGCTAATGAATATGACATAGATGATAGCAGATGTGGGCTTGAGTTGCACAACAGAGTGGTGGTTCAAATTTTTCAAATGGCTCTAAGCACTATGGGACTTAGAACTACTTAAACCTAACTAACCTAAGGACATCACACACATCCATGCCCGAGGCAGGATTCGAACCTGCGACCGTAGCGGTCGCGCGGTTCCAGACTGAAACGCCTAGAATCGCTCGGCCACAGCGGCCGGCCGGAGTGGTGGCATCTGCCATTTTTTTACATTGAAACATAAATCGTTATGAGATTATGCGCATTTAAAAAGATTGGCACTGCTGACCAGTTTACGTCGAGACCTGTTTTGTGTTCGCCGACAGAAAGTTGACAAGAGGACTGTGCCAGCAATTCATTTGTGGTTTAATACATGGGCCAGTATCTCCTCTATACCTGCTCCCTAGCGTTGCTGCACCTGGATCACGGGGTCCTGGATTCGATTCCCGGCCGGGGTGTGGGCTTTCTCTGCCAGGGGACTGGACGTTTGTGCTGTACTCATCATTTCATCATCATTCCTGACAGTGGCTAGATTGGGCTGTGTGAAAGTCGAACTGTGTAACTATTAGGACTTGGTGCAGACGCCGTTCACCGCGCAGTTCAGCGCCCCACAAACGAAATGTCATCAAACCCTTCTGGTCCTGAAACTGTCGTACAACTCAGTTGGCAAGTTTTGCAGCTCTTGCACGTATTAACCCAGCAGGTCATTATCCTCTCTTGGCGTATTGTAAAGGCTGAACCTTAGAATGAATGTGGCTGTGCAATCAAGAAATATTTTATATAATAATAAAATGGTTCAAATGGCTCTGAGCACTATGGGACTTCTGAGGTCATTAGTCCCCTAGAACTTAGAACTAGTTAAACCTAACTAACCTAAGGACAGCACACACATCCATGCCCGAGGCAGGATTCGAACCTGCTACCGCAGCGGTCTCCCGGTTCCAGACTGCAGCGCCTAGAACCGCACGGCCACTTCGGCTGGCTATATAATAATACTTGGCCTTTATGTGTTAGTTCTGTTTGCTTACTCACAAATCAACAAATCAGAAAGTTGGCTTCCACAGTAAAATGTTAGTGCTAATCTTGACCTGCTACTCATTAACTTGTTCAGATCTCGTTACCCCCAAGAAATGTTTGTTTAACGAAATAGCGGTGCTCTGCCCTAGGTCTGTCTGTGTGATGGTATAGGGGAGACTTGTCCAGTTCTTAGAAAGTTCAAAGAGAGTGGAGGTGATAAAAGTTAGGCAAGATCTTCCAGAAATGCAAGCTGGTGAACGTAAGACTATGACACAGTAAAACACAGTTTCTAACGGAAGTATGGACAAGAAGTCTCAGTGCTCCATTGGCAGAAGCAGACGTCTGGTAAAACATTGTCAGGCAAAACCTCAAAACAACTCACCAGATATCCCAGGGCGTATTTCGCAGCTGGCCGTAAATCAGGACTATCTCACAACAACGTCTGCAGTGCATTCCCTGACCACTTAGAACACAACGTCCATAAATGACTCTCATGACACACTGAAATGTCACCTCTCAAGTCACAAGACGATTCGCTACACCTTCCAGAAATTTAAGCGAGTGGCAGCAACTACTACTGTCATCAGAGCAAGATATTTCGTCTGACAATGAAATGTATTACACACTACATAAAAGGAAACCAAAATAAAATGAGTTACGCCACCGTGCGAAAAATCAAAGAAAAAACAATTGTAGAGGAGCGATGCATCACAATTTGCTGCCATACATCCTCGACGCTTCAGAAACAGAAAAAGAAGTCATACGTATAGTCAGGATCCGCTGGCGACTCTCTCTGATTGTAGCTGGGCTTCATTATCTACGTTTTCAATAGGTGAAACAAGCCATGCAGCTTTGGATTCTGAGACACGTAAACATGTACATACCAATGCTCACTAATAATAATAATAATAATAATAATAATATTTGATAAGAGGTGCATCTAGTTCCAACGCCTATGCATCATTCTACCCCTGATTTTCCCTCCTAAAGTACTACCACATACACATCTGTAGCACCTGTGAGTGTTTTGTAAGTATTAGATAAAGACTTAGAGCAAAGCACAAACAAGAACGTATGCTTAGGGAAACGTAATTGAATTATGCAGACAATTAATATAAGTTATACAACATTACCTAAAGTAACCCTAATGTATTCACATTTCAGAAGTGGAGTGTCGCAAGTATTTTCCTCATCTGCATAGTTTCTAGGACGGCTGCATTTGTGAAGACCAGGCGTTTCATCTGGAACGGCCCAACGTACAAGGAGGATAGCTTGTGTGATTCATTTCTCCGCCTTGCAGGAGAGGCAGTGGTTCCTTACCTGCACCTTTTGTTCTGCATGGAAGAAACGTAGGTTCACATTCTTACATTCCTTCTCTGCCATTCCAATCCCACTTTCCTGACATCTGCAATTTCTTTGATAGTCACCTGTCTGTGTCTGGTCGAGTGCTATGGCGGAAACGCAACCAATTCTCTGATTCTTTCCCTGGTGCCTGTTTCGTCTGAACTTTTGCTGTCGGTGTCTTACTCATAAGGGAGTTGATTCACTACTAATTAGAAATTCTTGATTTACCCATCCGAAGTGTCATGCCTTTTGTTGCAGTAATTCGGCAAAGCTTTCGCAACACTATCGACTTTTTCACTGATGGATTCGATTGTGGGTGGTACGTAGCAGTGCGAATTCCCTTTATCCTCTTTCTCCAAAGCATTCCCTTCCACGTCTTCGCAACGAAGTATTTCATGTACGAAACTACGCCGAGGTATTATCTAACGAACGCTTTCGAGACAGCGTTCGAGGTACTGTGTGTGTGAAGTATTTAGACACTAACTCTACAAGTACATCTACATTCTCTTGTATTGCTTGTTATCCCCACAATCGGACCACACAGATCGATGACTGCATCATAACTAATTTCCTAGAGAGAATAGCGGAAATGGGAACGGAAATTGGAATGGCTTGCTTAGAGGAAGAAGATTGTGCCACCTGACATTTCACGCAAAATGCCAGTATCTATCTGACTCGCTGGTCGAGTCTATTAGAATACATTACTTCTTTCAATTTGCTAGCTCATGTCACTGGACCAAATTGTACATAGCTCAAGTGGCTGTAACAGATCAACTTATTTGATCAGCACCTGTGATCCACATGACACCACTGCTGATACACTTGGATGTTGTACTCAACAGACAAAACGGCTTCACTTCCGGAGACCCCCCATCATTCATCTGCTCCTTTACTTCAGGTAGCAGGGGGTCACCATATTGTTCAGTTTCTACACTGTACTTTGCAGGGCATCATCAATTCAGTTCTCGCATGGCACACCTCTCAAGAACACAATGCAAAACCTGTTGTCGTTGATTTCGCCCTCCGCGCCACTTGTTAATCTAACTTGAGTACGGTAGTTTAACAGGAACAGATGGTTTTCTCTGTTGTTTGCTTCTTCCGAGAAAGTGAACTGTTTATTGCCTCAAATTAATTGAAATACATTAGGCTGAAGCAAGTTGGTGGCGTTACTTTCCATCGTTTCTGCAACCTTACTCAGCAGTTTGTACACTGATTTCATTCAGGAACCGATTTTTATATTTACGTTTCTCATCTTTTCTCGAAATTTTTTCCTATCTGTTTCGGTATTTTTTTATTGAGCCGTCGCCTTCCCATTTCTCTTCCATGCTCCTTTGCTATAGGTTTCGGCTTTCGTGTCTCGCTCTCCTTTGTTTTTCTCTGCCTTTCATTTGTTTCTTGTCCGCTTCAGGTTGGTTTACGTTTGCTTTGGCTTTCCTATCCCTCTCTTGAACTCGTTCCTGTCTGGTCCGACCTTTGCAGCATTTGTTTAACTCAAAGTGGTGTATTCCAATGTTTGCGAGATTCTGACTGTTTAGCGCAATGGTCGGCTCCGTTTCGCAGACTCTGTTAGTTTCTGATACTGACCCCTACCACAAAGACTTGACTTCTTCTGATACCATTGAATCCTCCAGGCTGAGAATTCACCTTGCCCCCGTAGATCGTGCTAAACTAACTCTATCCATTTACAAAAGATGTGAAATAAAAATCTATTAGACAACACTCCTATTACAAATGTGACATTAGAATGGTTCAAATGGCTCTGAGCACTATGGGACTCAACATCTTAGGTCATAAGTCCCCTAGAACTTAGAACTACTTAAACCTAACTAACCTAAGAACATCACACACACCCATGCCCGAGGCAGGATTCGAACCTGCGACCGTAGCAGTCCCGCGGTTCCGGACTGCAGCGCCAGAACCGCTAGACCACCGCGGCCGGCTGTGACATTAGAGAATGATCCTTAGCACAGACATCGCTTCCGACATAATACGAAAGAACCTCACATTTAATAAAAAAAAATTCAACGCAGTCTCCCAGAATGCAGGTACATTAATACACACAAAAGCGAATTATAAGCAACAAATGTTTCACATGAGCCGTACAACCATGAGCTGCAAATGCAGACTAATGTGCACAAGATACACAACTGGACTAACGTAATTGCCACAACTTTTTGCATCCTCAAGATCTGTCATTGTCGTATCATAATAGCATGATATCAAAAGATATAAAAGTTAAATCACTTGGTAATGGTCCACATTCCTGCTAGGTCCCTGTTCTGAATCGTAGTCAAGATGACTAAGTGCAATAGACGTTCTTTTCTCTGAATTCTTAGTGTAACTGATCATTTTCTTTGGCGACTGTGCACAATGAAAACTCCGTCACAGCTTGAACAACATCAATCTTATGTACTAGGATATATTAATAATTAGTGGGTCTCTAACCATGGAAATGTGCAAAACAAAGTGAAGCATCCTGGAATGTAAGTCAAGACTATTAACAGCTGTTTACACTCTAAGTCAAAAGAAAAAACCGACGCACGACGAAGGAGTTGACCTAATGGCAGGTGAGTACGATAGTTTAACAGGAACATGCCTAATCTTAAATGAGAATTCCTGTAGATACAGCGTCCAACGAGGTAGCCATAAATGCATGGGCTTTGAGAGCATCAGAAATTTCATGGCTCTGTAGTCTGTGTTCACGATTTTAGTTCTTCCTTACAAAATGTACAGTAACTTGTATAACACGTATATAATGGCCAAGGCTTGCAGTTCCATAACCGAATAGGTACATTCAATCTTGTTTATGACAAGGCTGCCAAATGCGATTCTTTCATACCACTTTATACCATTTACATCCACGTCTGGAACACCTGCATCCCAATCCCAGGTTTTATCGAACCTGGGACAATAGAAAATGGAAGGATCAAATCAGAGAAGGCCAGAATTTATGTATTTGCCAAAACTCGTTTGAGCTACGTGAATTCTTTATTTGCATCCGCATACCAGCTCTCGGTATTGTGCCTTCCCATGAAAGCATTCTGTCAGGGAGACTACAAGTTCTCGTTTGAAAGAAATTTACTAAACCAAGAAAGCTTCTTATTTGCTAGTTGGTCATAGGGGGCAGGAACTCCTGTACAGCCTTTACATTTTCTTTGTCAGGAAGAATCCTATTTCGAGAAACGACATTTCTCAGAAATACAATTTCCTTATTTCCGATACTAGACTTCCCAATATATTTCGCGCTGTCTGACCACCTGCAGAAACTTCAGACACTTCTGTGCATATTATCCACGCTATTCAGAAGAATCCACTATGTCACCCCTACACTTGATGACGAAACTCTGCAGTTCGTTGCCGAGTGGCCTGTCTACAGCTGGGTTTCCAAAATTATGTTCCGCGAAACACTGGTGTTCCATAGGAACTGAGTATGTCCTCCATGAAAGACACTTAATAACATGGCGCTGTTTTTCTTTTCGACATTTAGATGATACTGTGTACTTTTAAAAAAAATCTTATTGTGATTCTCTGCTGTTAGTTATGATACAAAATTGAAGTTATCAGTAAGTAACACAAAGTCTCCTCATTTTCAAGACTTTTATTGACCTTATAAGAGGAAACGTTTGAGAACCTCTGGTCTAGACCACGAACAAACATGCATGAAGATATCGAGACATCAAGGCGTGGTTTCTTGTATTGGTAACATTTACCACTGCATAAAACGTAGCATACTGCCAGTATCTGCGCTCTAGTCCCACTTAACTAAGAGTAACATGTAAATCGAGTGTCAAGAAGACACTTTAGATAAAGTTGTCGCAACAACTCTTTTAGAGATTCCGAACAATCCGTTTCCATACAATGATTGTGTAAATTTTTTGTGGGTCAAGCACAAACTTAATCTTTCCATCCCTCTTTGGGATTACGAGCAGAGGCCTCTTGTAGTTACCATTTGCCCTTTCAATAACATCTTGTTCCTACATATCTTTGTCTTGTTGTTCCACGTGCTCTTTATGGATCAGTGAAATATTATAAGGCCTTGTGAAAACTTATTACTATCTCGAACCAAGTATTTCGACAAGTTCGTAAATTTAGACTGTTATATGTTTCTAAGACACGACAAATGTAACTGGTGAGAGATGGAGTATGTGCATACGTAAGCATTGATTTATTACCTACTGTGCTACAAACATCTACCAATAATGAAGATAAGTAAGTGGAATAAATCATAGAGATCATAATCTTTGAACGAAATGGCCTGATTTGTGTCCTCTACAAACTTCCTAAAGGAGGTAGGTTTGCCAGCATCGAAACTGCTCTTTCAAGTCTCGAAAGAGCGTATACTGTAATTATACCTAGTGACACCAACATAAAATTTCTAAAAAGTAGTTCTTCTAGTGCTTTTGCCACCCATCGTACGACCATTAGTCACACTTCATAAATGTGTTTGCAGCGAAATCCCCAAAGAGAGTAAGTCATATGTCTCAAACATCTACCTCTAGCACATCTGCCCTTGACATAATTTTCATGACGTATTCGCTAGAACGTTCAGAAGGAAACTACGACTGACTGGTGGCTGGTGGAATTGGTATTATTCAGCCAGGTGCTTTCTGAGTAACTGCCTTTCTCCTCTGGCACTCTCGACAGCGCGAACACATAGTGACGGACACTCCTAAATGAACCTGGCCAGAAAAATCTCTTGCGGTCTTATCATATGTCTTAATAAATCCTAAATGTCCAACCTCAGGTATGTCATTGAATTTCTGTAGAACATCTAAGCGCATGTGTTTAGGAATCACTAGTGGGCACCTCTTTCCAAACGGATCGAAGTTTTTCTTGCAAAGTAATCCATTAACTACCTTAAATTGTCCTCTCACATCCTCTGACCGATTTAAGGCAAGCACAATTTGAGATATCCTGGCGTCCTTCTTCTGCTCAGCAGACAGATCCTGGAGTGAAGCGAAACAGTCACTATCTTCATCAAAGTCTTGATGGTCTTGCACAGGGCTTCTTGAGAGACAGTCGGCATCTTGGTGTTTTCTTCCACTTTTGTACACTATGGTTCAAACTGGCTCTGAGCACTATGGGACTTAACATCTGAGGTCATCAGTCCCCTAGAACTTAGAACTACTTAAACCTAACTAACCTAAGGACATTACACACATCCATGCCCGAGGCAGGATTCGAACCTGCGACCGTAGCAGTCGCGTGGTTCCCGACTGAAGTGCCTAGATCCACTCGGCCACCACGGCCGGCTGTGCACTATGGTAATGTCATACTCTTGAAGACGTAGTGTCCACCTGGCGAGTCGTCCTGTTGGATCCTTAAGACCTTTCAAGCAACAAAGTGAATGATAGTCTGTAACAACTGTAAATAGAGATACTGTCGAAATTAGTACATGGTCCAGATCACAGCAAGACACTCTCTTTGTGTACTTGAGTAGTTTCTCTCGACTTTTGTAAGTGTCCTAGAAGCACTGGCTATAACCGTCTCTTTTCCATCCGAAATTTGCACCAGAACAGCACCAACCCATACCCACTGGCATCTGTGTGTAGTTCTGTAGGTGCTCTCTCATCATACAGACCAAGTACAGGGTCAGTCGACAGAGCCTGTCCCAACACATCGAAAGAATCTTGTAGAGCACTATCCCAGATAGATTTAGCACTGGTTTTTAACAACTCTTGGAGTGGTCTGGATTTGATACAAAAATCTTTGATAAAACATAATAAGAACATAATCCAAGGAAGCTTCTCACATCTGTAATTGTTTTAGGAATAGGAAATTCCGTTATAGACCTTACCTTTTCTGTGTCTGGCAGCACACCTTCTTTTGACACAAGGTGTCCAAGTGTTTTGATTTCTTTTGCTCCAAAGAGACACTTCCTTGGATTAAGTTTCAGTCCGCCTTGTAGGAAACATTTACGAATGGCCCTCAGTCTTTTTATGTGTTCATCAATTGCCTCTGAGAACACTATAATGTCATCTACATAACAAAGACACACAGTCCTCTTCAGGTGACTTAGAAGATTATCCATAATCCGTTCAAACGTCGCTGGTGCATTACATAAACCAAAGGGAATTACCCTGAACTCATACACGCCATCAGATGTGATGAATGCAGTTTTCTCACGATCACCTTCTTCTACTTCGATTTGCCAGTATCCCGAGTACATTTCCATGGCTGAGAAAAACTTAGCCCCCTTCAGACAATCTAGGGTATCGCCAATTCGTGGAAGAGGGTTAACGTCCTTTATAATTATCTTATTAAGCTTCCTTTAATCAGCACAAAAGCGCCAACTGCCATCCTTCTTCCTGACGAGAACCACTGGTGACGACTATGGGCTCTGCGAAGGCTGAATGATGTCATTCTTCATCATTTTCTCTACCCTGTCGCGAATTATTCGACGTTCCGTTGCTGACACACGTTATGCTCTCTGACTTATTGCTTGATGGTGCCCAGTGCTAATCCAGTGTTTCACCGTCTATTTGTCTAATTTGCTCTTCACCTGTGGATTAAAGCATTCAGAGAACTCTAGAAGAATGGCAAGTAGCTTCTTCTGTTGTCCCTTAGTGAGATTTGTCTCGAAGCGGTAGCGCTAATTTCGCCCACAGACTCGGCATCGGAGGTTTCTATGACGCTCAGCTGTTCTGCAATTAATGGCTCAGCGTTTGCTACGCACATGCGTCTTGGAAGGATCTGCGGTTCTCGGTGACAGTTAACTATCCACAATTCACCGAACACGTTCTTAAACGAGACGAGAGAGGCTAGGGTGACCAAGTTATTCTTCAGTGGAATGCTTCCCTTACATTCCACTACCAGATCCGTGGGTTGATGCATGGTATGACACATTACTGGGTTGATGCATGGCATGACACATTACAGTTACCTTTCTAGCGCTGACTGCAGGAATGATCACTTAATCCAGCACACATAGTCTCCACACACTCGGATGCACATCTTCCTGTCCATAGTATCTCAACTCGCCTAGCAAAATCTTCGAGGGACCACAATCTATAATTGCCTGAGAAGCTTTCAAAAAGCCCCATTCGAGAATGACGTCATGACTACACTCTTGTAAGACGATAAATTCTAAGGGCTGTATATGGCAACTTATACCCACACGAATGACACATCTTCCTGTAAGTTTTATATATTTCCCATTAGCTACCTTCAAAGAGATTTTTTGTCGTCGACGAATGCGGTTTTCTGCAACTGGCGACGGTACTTCGAAATGACTGAAGACGATGCTCCAGAGTCCACAAGAGCTTTGGCTGGTCGGCCATTCACGAGGATATCGACTTAGTTTCCTATCATTTTGTAGTGATCGACGGCGGAGGATTTTCCTCTTTGGTGGCCTCACCTCCAAGGAAGGTCGCACCCTTTAGTTTTCCAGGTTGCGGCGGCTAGGTGATCGGCTAGAGCTTCTAAACAGCATTGGAGACCTTGATCGGCATGTTGGGGAGCGTCCTCTCCAGCGACTAGCTTGCGGCGATGGTGACCTAGGTCGTCCTGCACCCACATCTTCTTGTTCGTCTTCGTCGTCCCGGAGTTGGCGTTGGCTAAGATCGGTCTGCTGTCTTCTGGCGCGGGCGTCATCAAATATCCGCAGCCTTTCTCAACATTAGCGCACCACATGTCCCGGTCGTCCGGAGTGGAAACATACTGGTTGGTTATCATGGGTCCTCCAGACGTCAGTCTTCCTTGGTGCCCAAACAGGTTCGTCATGTGGCATTGTAGGAACGTAACTTCGCCTGGGTCTCGACTTTTTCACCGTTTTAAAGGGAAATGGAGGACGAGAGATTGGGTTCAATGTCAGTTCCTCTTCCTCCCTTATGACCTCTTGAAGCGTTTCGGTTTTTTGCTCGCCGTGCAATCCAAGTGCCTTCTGAACTTCCTCTCTCACTGTCGGACGAAGAACACTTGTGAAATCAGTTTCTTCCAATATCACTGACATCCATACGACATTTGGAAGCCGTTCAAACTTCTTGCGTGTAATTCTTTTTTGATGCATTGTCTCGATATACTGGCACCATTTTATGAAGTCGTCTGCTCTCGAAACCTCCTTCAGGAGTAGGGATTGGTATATGTCCTCAGCAACCCCCTTCATCAGATGTGTAACCTTATCTTCCTCCTTCATTCTAGGATCCACTATTTTACACAGCTCCAAGACGTCTTGAATGTAGGATGCTGTAGTTTCTCCTGTAAGCTGTGCCCCGCACTTTAATTTATCTTCAGCCTTACACTTCTGTCGTTGTGTGTCGCCGAAATACTTGCGCAGTTCCGCCTTCAATACTTCCCAGCTTGTGAACTTCTCCTCGTTGTTCTCATACCATTGTTTGGCAGTGCCATCCAAGTAGAAAAATACGTCAGCCAAACACATGGAGTCATCCAATTTGTTAAATTTGGCTACAAGCTCATATACCTTCAGCCGCTTGTTTGGATCTTGCCCATCGTCACCAGAGAACCCGGAAGGATGTCTCATGTGGTGGCACACAGTGGCTGTCATCGTAACGTCCTCTTCTTCTGTCTCCGATAGATTGCGATCTTTTTAATATTGCTCGAACTCGGGTTTCTCGCAACGTAAACGGCGGCTCTGTCATGGCCTGATAAGAGCCACTGTGTCGTCAATAATGTGCACTGTCACAAGTCCCAATACATGGCGCCTCCACTACAATAATGTCACATAGAAGAAGGTGTATTTGGATGAATGATGATCACTAACCTCACTTAACGAAGGTTTATTCACCCCTTGCACATACAAGAGCGCAGAGTGAACTGCCTCTGGCCAGAACACATACGGTATATATACAGTTACAGAACAATCTAGTACAAAGATTTTTAACATTTGTGGATACTTCCTGAATGTACTGGAACAACATATAGAAAATAGAATTTTACAGTTCAGGTGAGTTTTGAACTCACAATCATCCATTCAACAGTCTAGTATCATAACCACTACACCACAGTGACTGTGCTACTCAGCTTCCTCTGCGGCAATATGGAGAAACTGTTATGGACGCAGCGGGAATATAAAAGAAATCCATCTAACCCAGAACTAGTTCATGATGAAATGGACATTCAGCGTGTACTATTGCATTGGCATTCTATAAATGACTACTAGCTTATGGATTAGGACGAAATGCTAGATATTTTTAACAGAACAATATGTGCAACTAAATAACATTTGTGTGTGTGTATGTGTTTCTGTGTGTGTGTGTGTGTGTGTGTGTGTGTGTGTGTGTGTGTGTGTGTGTGCACGAATCCTGTATGACCCCCCCCCCCACATACAAACATACACACACACACACACACACACACATACAAAACACAACACACACAAATTCAATTCTCTTGGACACAGTTGTATACAAATGATAGCTACATTTCAGATCTTTGTGATACGATTTGGGTGTTCAAAATGCTTCACATCAAAATCGACTGGTTCATTTTCACAGCAGTACAGTAGTCTCTGAATAACTGTTTCTTGTAAGCACGAAGTTCTGCTTTTATTTCCCTTAAACTGATACAAGTATCACAAAACTCAGGTATTAAATCCATAAATTTAGCATGGATTGACTCCATACCTATTGAATCAATAGTACTTGACTTTTTGACTGTGTGTACGTGAACTAAGGCACTATTCTAAATGATTCACATCTATTCCACACACAAAGATTGGTCGCATCATCATTGTATACAGCACAGTCTTGTATGTTTGCAGATTAAATGAATGTCAATCTTGCACCTTACATGGCAGATTTTATACATCATAACAGGAAGGTAAATATGTCACCTGACATACTTCAGCGGAAATGAGCAGATTTGCCTATTAAAATATACAGTATGCAATGCAAAGGAATGACACTCAATCGACAGTATTAACACACTGAACCTAAATCCCACATGTCAATGAGCAAGAGAAGCGAAAAGCTGCTGGAGGAAACTTTTAGTTTGGGAGCAGATGCGAGTTGTGACATCACAGCCCGAGTACAAAAGAGTGCTGTTAAAGTGAACCATGGCGAGGGACAACGAATGCACTGGGTGACTTGTCCAAGAGGGCAGGTAGCGTGCCTGCGGCGTGGTATGGAGAGAATCTTTAGCAAACTGTGTTGGGGAATTCCCAGAGGGATACAGAGAGACCAGCGATGCAGTTGATCACATGAAAGGCGTGTGGGACACAGATGATGTATGTGTGTAACTTTCAGGCGTCTGGAGTGGGCACAAAATGTCTGATTGGTTGACATGAACTAGGAAGGAGTAAAGTGCCGAAATTTCGACGCACTTTCATCGTAGGCCCTTTGCGATTGGCAGAGATAGTTTCCACAAGATGAAAGGAGTGCTCCTATTGGTTGGAAAAACCCGTGACGTGGAGCACGAAAGTACCCAGATAGGGGACAGTTTTGCTATGAGAGACGCAAGACCGAAAATTTCATGGACTCCGCTCTGAACCAGCATCAAGTGCAGAACAGGGCGCATCACGCTCTGTATGACACAAAATAATTTTGTGTGAACACTGCGTTCACTTCAGCTGACAATCAGGTAGATATTAACTGTAGCGTCGTTGAGCTCCAACAGCGGAGAAACAAAACAGGCATTTAGTAATTATTCTTGTGAGAACTGAGAGGGCATTGTAATATGCATGCTACTCCATCCATGTATGTGCATGTCGCCATATTTCAAGACTGGGAATGAGTGCATGATTTCTCGACTACCAAGAAACATAGGACAGCTTCTGTTGATAAAATCAGCAAAGATTTTGATTAGCTTTTGTAGGACTTTCAGAAGATGAGAGCAGCCATGCAGCTGACAGCTCATCGCAGCTAAGGTAAATACCGCAAGCACAGGCATGAACTTGTTGGTTTACCATCTTGTGTCCACTGTGAACTCGAGCAACCTTGAGTAATGTTTTGCTCAGCTTGTCACAAAAACTAACCATCCTCCATAGACTTGATTGTCGTCCTAAATAGTGCCGAACTCCGAACCGGATTCGGATGATTTGTCGTAATATTGGCCAACTTCACGATCTTGTTGTAAGAATAATGTTGTAGAGAACCTTCTGGTTAAAATTGATATTGTGGTGTTCAGAGTTATTTCGATTAAACAGGAAATCTTCGCAACTGTCCTAACATTGTCATGTTACAACCTATGTAAATTCATGAACTTCTTTGACAATAATCTTGAATTAAAAACAATTTGTGTACAGCTAAACACCGCTGTGCTCTGTCATAGAATAAGGTTCCACTCCTAACTCCATTCATTTATTCTATAGACGCTAACGTACTCACAGGGTGTTTTTGCTGATGTCTGACGTTAGAGAAAAGGAGTGGAGTGTCAGAGTCTCTCTGACACAAGAGAGATCACTTCCCTAGTCTAAATAAGGGATAGGTCTGCAGATTTAACCACGAGTGCTGCATCATCATACGCAAGTGTCATAAATAGCGTCAGATCACCACGGTAAATGTTGTTGGAGAAAGAGAGGGTTTATACTCGTCACGCATCTGAGCACTGATGTATGGAATTGCACAACGCTCTTCCCTCCATTCTGACTGAGTAAATAACTGTTTGACACCATTTCTCACATTCTCAGTCTCCATCACCACATACTAATCACTGTCTGCGCTGTCTATGCCTATTTTCCGATACTTTGGCCCACTAACAGTGAAATTATTATCCAGAAGTGAATTGTAGTAATAGTAGTGGTAGTAGTAGTAGTAGTAGTAGTAGTGCACTATGAGAAATTTGTGTCTTCTCATCCACTACACCCACACTCAGTCCTTACTGTATCATTGGAGAGTCATGCGATTCAGTGGATGGTGTGTATGCTACCATGTACTGACCTAGGCCATGCTGCTTGAGACTCCTGTGCACTGCCAATGATGACCAGCAGGACGTGGTTGTGTAGATCGAAAGCCTCTGGTGCACTTCTGTGGCTCGTGGACTGATATGTACGTGCTCTTCTATTGGTTGTGTTCATCACGCAAATCGGCGCAGACAGTAGCAGATCCTTCTCCTGCTCCAGCATTCTGGCTAGTTCCACTACAGGATCCCACGTGCCAGAAGTCACTGCCACTGTTACAGGTTCCGACAAGCTGGACTGTCTTTCTGCAGTAGTTCTCGACAAGCTAAACGGCACTTCCACTGCCGGTTCTGTTCCAGTGCTGCTGCTGAGCAAAGGAAAAGAAGAACTACAAACTGTACTACAGATCACTCCGTTAACATCAGCTGATTGCTCATAAGATTCAGTGCCTAAGATATTCACTACATTCGTCAATACAGTATAGAAATCACCAGTAATAACACCGTCAACCTTCGCTGGTACACCATATAAATTGCCACTAATGCATCGATCGACATTAGAACTCACAGTACACCCATGATTCATCAAACACGGATGTAAACCATTATCCTCCACATTTTCTCGCCTATCAGACGTCTCTGCCACCTCATGTTTTAACACACTGTCCAACACACTTTCACGTTCATTTCTCAACATCCACTCAAAATGAGCGTTTCCATCAAGAGTCATCAGTTCACTTCCATCAACAGAAATAAATGCACATACTCCTTTCTCAGGGATCTCTAATTCTATAGCTTTCATCTTCGTAACATCATGCCTAGAGCGTCACCTTCAATTCCCTTTAACAATAAAATACACCTATCCGCCGATATGTAACTAAATTCATCACCAGCTAACGAGACTACACCTATGTCGCCTTCACTAACACCTTCACATACTTCCGTCGATGCACCACAAAATTCATTTGCAGCTGACGAGACTACAGCTTTGCCACCTTCACAGATTACCCACTTCATCTGATACAACATCATCTACACGACGTTCACCTACATTACTACAGTTGTTGCTACAGACTGTTGCATCAGAATTCGTCATAAATTCCACCTCCACCAAAACCAGATCCACCTCAGCCTCTCTTCCGATCACAGAATCTTTCAAGAAACATACTTTTATTCCATCACTCACTTCCCTTTTGCAAAATAAACTCGTCAGATCCATATCCTCATAATCAAATTTCTATATAGATTATGCAATATTTCTGGCGCCCTCATTACGGTTACACTGCTTAAATTTGTTCCCTGTTTTACTCTTACTTGTTATAGCCTCCATCTCCAACATTTGCAGCTTCTTTGCCAAATTTTTTACACACACAGAATTTTTATAATAACGTGTCCTTTTCTACGTCATCTCCCGACCTGAGATGCGGCGATCTCTAATTTCCCGACGTCGTATTCTGGCGTTGCGTTTCCTGGCACTTCTGTCGCTCAAATATTTGTTCCCGGTTTTCATTTCCGTTGTATGAATTCCCAGTTCCATTTTCCCCTTGAAAAATATTATTAGGGTTACAATTATTTCTGGTATGATCATCATGATTCCCATTATAATTCCCCTGTCTAGTAGTCCCATCATGTGGCTTGAACTTCAACGCCTGTTCAGATCTCTCAATAAAATCTAGAATTCCGTCTATAGAATTTGTCGTACTGTGGACAAGATCCACTGCTGTTCATGGTTTACAACCCCTCCAATTAACAGAGCTTCAAAATATTCTCTGTTCTTAAGCATCTCTTTCTCGCATTCTATTATTCTACCCTGAGCGTCGTATTCTCGGTTAACACTCTCAGTGGACGATTTATATGCGTCTAATTAGCCATTTCATACACACAAAAATTCGGCATCAGCCCAATTTCATATCTGGAACTTGATCCGTTTAAGAACTCATTCTGAAGTCGCAGTTTCTTCGCTTCACTCCAGAATTTGTTGAGGAAAAAACTCTCGAACACTTCACAGGTAGTGCACGAAGCACTCATTAAATTGGCCCATGATTGTGCATTGCCCTCGAGATGTTTCTTCACAAATTTAATTTTTGCCTCTTCCGACATTCCTCTCACAAAACCATCTCTATACGCAGCAACAAAATCACTTTTATGGTGTTTTCCATCGTCTGCAAAACACTTTATCGTTCCTAAATTACATCATGAAACATCTGTCACAGTAGTGGCCTAATTTGCTGCTAAGGATTTTAATTCTGCCCTCATATTTTTAAACTGCTGTTCTTGGTTCACAAACTCTCTAATTAATACAGCTTAAAATGTTCTCTGTTCTTAAGCACCTCTTTTTCACATTGTATACTCTACCTGACAAATTGTTAACTGACTTAGAGGTCACTCTCTCACGCATATTGAGCCTCAGCATACAGTTCTTAACATCACTACCCAGCTCATCCCGTATCTATACCGACTTTTCCCCAAAATCTTTTTCTGGTATATTGCCTCTGATTTTAACCAGGCCAACCTCCTCAGGAAATGTTGCCCATTTTTGCTCTTGTAACTACAAATGATGTACCAACAACCCCTTCAATAACAGATTTTTTTTTTCCATCTTAGCTTTTACGCTTTTAGTACACTACTGCCCATTAAAATTGTTGCACCACGAAGATGACGTGCTACAGACGCGAAATTTAACCGACAGGAACAAGATGCTGCGATATGCAAATGATTAGCTTTTCAGAGCATTCACAAAAGGTTGGCGCCGGTGGCGACACCTACAACGTGCTGACGTGAGAAAACTTTCCAACCGATTTCTCACACACAAACAGCAGTTGACCGGCGTTTCTTGGTGAAACGTTGTTGTGATGCCTCGTGTAAGGAGGAGAAATGCGCACCATCACGTTTCCAACTTTGATAAAGGTCGGATTGTAGCCTATCGCGATTGCGGTTTATCTTATAGCGACATTGCTGCTCGCGTTGGTCGCGATCCAATGACTGTTAGCAGAATATGGAATCGGTGGGTTCATCCTGAACGCCGTGCTGGATCCCAACGGCCTCGTATCACTAGCAGTCGAGATGACAGGCATCTTATCCGCATGGCTGTAACGGATTGTGCAGCCACATCTCTATCGCTGAGTCAACAGATGGGGACGTTTGCAAGACAACAACCATCTGCACGAACAGTTCGACGACGTTTGCTGGAGCATGGACTATCAGCTCGGAGACCATGGCTGCGGTTACCCTTGACGCAGCATCACAGACAGGAGCGCCTGCGATGGTGTACTCAACGACGAACCTGGGAGCACGAATGGCAAAACGTCATTTTTTCCGATGAATCCAGGTTCTAATTACAGCATCATGATGGTAGCATCCGTGTTTGGCGACATCGCGGTGAACGCACATTGGAAGCGTGTTTTGGTCATAGCCTTACTGGCGTATCACCCGGCGTGATGGTATGGAGTGCCATGGGTTACTCGTCTCGGTCACCTTTTGTTCGCATTGACGGCACTTTGAACACTGGACGTTACATTTCAGATGTGTTGCGACCCGTGGCTGTACCCTTCACTCGATCCCCAGTAAATGTTCGACTGCTGTTCTGGTCAGCACATTCTCCAGATCTCTCACCGATTGAAAATGTCTGGTCAATGGTGGACGAGCAACTGGCTCATCACAATACGCCAGTCACTACTCTTCATGAACTGTGGTATCGTGTTAAGCTACATAGGCAGCTGTACCTGTACACGCCATCCAAGCTCTGTTTGACTCAATGTCCAGGCGTATCAAGGCTGTTATTACGGCCAGAGGTGGTTGTGCTGGGTACTGATTTCTCAGGATCTGTGCACCCAAATTGCTTGAAAATGTAATCATATGTCAGCTCTACTATAATATATTTGTTCAATGAATACCTGTTTATCATCTGCATTGCTTCTTGGTGAAGGAATTTTAATGACCAGTAGTGTAAATGTAATCACATGTCAATTCTAGCATAATATATTTGTCCAATAAATACCCATTTATCATCTGAAATTCTTCTTGGTTTAGTTATTTTAATGGCCAGTAGTGTATTTGAATTGAAATCACAATTTCGTTGTTCCATACCAGATTGTTCCTTTACCAGATTGCGCTGCCCTCATATTATAGCTGAAGAAACTTCTTTTAACCATGCAGATGTAAAGCACAATTACATCTCCTTCCTCTGATTTGAGATAATGCTGCACTACAGAACCTATCAATACTACTACTTTCAGATTTAGGGCTAGCTGGCCCTTTAATTACACAGACAGGGTGATTGCTTAATTGTTGTAAGCTCCATCACTGACGATGACCCTGCCTGTTCACACATACAATATTAACGCTATCGGCGCAAGTACCTGTCGGTGATGCTGGCTGCTTCTACTGTACTGCTGCTGACGAATGTGTAGATGCAGCCGATGAACGGAATCGCCACCGATGTTCCGAACTCCCGTTGCCACCCTCAGTCTCTGTTGCTGCTGGCCGCTGCAGACTCTGTAAGTAGGCTGTTTAGGTTTTTTAGTTGGTAACGCCACGTAGCGCTCTGTGTGAAAATCACTGGCTGTGCTGTGTGCAGTCTGTGGCTGGGTGGCATTGTTGTAATATTCGCTATTGTAGTGTTGGGCAGTTGGCTGTTAACAGCGTGTAGCGTTGCGCAGTTGGAGGTGAGCCGCCAGCAGTGGTGGATGTGGGGAAGTGAGATGGCGAATTTTTGAGAGCGGATGATCTGGACGTGTGTCCATCAGAAGCAGTACATTTGTAAGAATGGATGTCATGAACTGCTATATATATTATGACTTTTGAACACTATTAAGGTAAATACATTGTTTGTTCTCTATCAAAATCTTTCATTTGCTAACTATGCCTATCAGTAGTTAGTGCCTTCCGTAGTTTGAATCTTTTATTTAGCTGGCAGTAGTGGCGCTCGCTGTATTGCAGTAGTTCGAGTAAGGAAGATTTTTGTGAGGTAAGTGATTTGTGAAAGGTATAGGTTAATGTTAGTCATGGCCATTCTTTTGTAGGGATTATTAAAAGTCAGATTGCGTTGCGCTAAAAATATTGTGTGTCAGTTTAGTGTTGATCAGAATAGGTAAAGAGCGAAATGTCTGAGTACCTTCAGTTCTGCTCAGCTGTTTGAAAATCAAATAATGTAAGAGATTTGTCAGCAGAGTAATTCAATAAATTTTTCTAAGGGGACATTTTATATGTCGACCCTTAGCCGAGGATACCTCACTGGAATCTTCTGATTTTTTTCTTGTAGTTTGTGTAATTAGTGTAGCTATTGTTATTGCTTGCGCGTAATCATAGAGAGAATTTCCTTTGTATTTGTAGTTTTTCATTGTTGTATAGTAAAACAGTTGTGGCATGCATGTAGATTTGCACCAAGTATTTCGTAGCTGTGCTTACAATTAACTGGATATTATTTTCAGTGCTATGTTAATGTGTTTTCTTATTTTGCTCTTCAAATTGTGCTTTTCTGTGTTATCGTGTGAAATATTGTGACAATAATGGCGTGTGAAAAACGTAACACTAGGCTCCAAAGTAAATTGAGAAATAATAGTGACGACGAGGGTAGCTTATGAGCACTACTGTGTAATGAATTAACAGACATTCAAAGTGGTAGTTTGGTAATTGTGCATAGGGAAATGGAGCGGGCGGCAAATAATGGCGTAGACAGTGAAACAATTAGTGAACAGGGAAGCATTATCGATCGATCGGTCGGCAGCAGCTCGCCTCAGGAATCCGAAATGACAGGACACCATCTCGCAAATACTGTAGATTCAGGTTTTGCGTCCTCACCGTTTTCTCAAATACGTCAAGCCACATTTTCTGGTTGGCAAGATGTGAATATTGCCGGTGCAAATTAACTGCCTAAAAGCACTGAGGAACATGTTTCAGACACCAGTGCATTGATATTACAATTAATACAACAAATGGGACAAACACAGCAAAAGCTTCAAAAGTTAGACACAATGGAACAAAATCTTCGAAAGTTAGACACAATGGAACAAAATCTTCAAACGTTAGACACAATGGAACAAAATCTTCAAAAGTTAGACACAATGGAACAAAATCTTCAAAGGTTAGACACCACGCTTGAACAAACACGTGAAGATTTAACTACTGAGTTACATAAAATCGAATCGAAATGTCAAAAAGTCTGTAATGTAAAAACACAAATTTGTGAGCATTTCCAACCTATTTTTTCGCGGCATGAAAATACATTACAGAATCACGAAGCAGCCATAAAAGAACTGCAAACTATTGTTCATGAAAATCATGAGACCTTGCAAGCTAAGATTGACTCAGTTGCATCTACCGAATCGGTTACGCAACTTGCAAAAACTCAGGAAAACTTAAAGGACACAGTAGATACGATTTCAACACAAATGGACACTCTGAAACTTGGTTCAGAAAAACACACTGAGGAAATAAGTTCACTATCGGAGAAAGTAGCCGAACTTTCGGATCAGTTCATTAACTTATCTACAAAGTTGGATGATCTGAATGACACAAGACCTGTAGCCTTCACTGACACAGAAGAGTACGAAAAAATTAGGAAATTCAAACAAAATCAGAATCAAATTAATACGCAACACCAAAGAGAAATCCGGGAAGTTCAAGATCAGTTGATACCAATAATACTACAATTACATATTTCAGAGGACACTCGCACTCCAATACGGGAAGAGGGACATAGAAATACAGAACAGCCACAAAATAATAACACAGGGCACTTCGGAAATTATGAAAGAAATTGGCAGGGTACACCAAATTTTGAGATGAAACCGCCGAAACGACTTAAAATGACCGACATGCGACTCGCTGACGTGTTGATTTTGACTATAAGCTGTTTATTACTACACGTAAATTCAAAAAATTTAAGAATTCCGGCAACGACATTCATCCACAAGCGTGGCTTCATCAATTCTCTCATTGTTTTCCTGTCAACTGGTCATTAGAGCACAGATTAGAACTTATGTGTCACTACTTAGAGAATGAACCAGCTGTAAGAATGCGATCGGTCATTCACGATTGCCACAGTGAAGGAGAATTTTACCATGCCTTCCTCTCAGCATATTGGTCTCAAGCCACACAAGACCGAGTAAAACATAGCATCATAATGATGAAACATTTCGAACAATCTTAATTTTCCAGTCTTGTGAAATATTTTGAAGACATGTTGCACAAGAATCAATACCTGTCAAACCCATACAGCCCCTCAGAACTCATCCACATTTGCTTAATCAAATTGCCTGAACATTTACGACATATTATTTTAGCAGGACGTTGCAAAGACGACATTGAAGCTTTTCAGGGACTGTTACAAGAACTGACAATCGCGGAACGCGAAAACAGGAGCACAACAATTACAGGCCACATCCATCACAGTTCTGCAATGACAGAAATAATAACTGGACACGACAAGGCTATTCTTACAACGCAAATCGTGACCAAACCAGACACCATCCGTATGACAACCGTTGGCAGAGTAGTAATAATTATAGAGGAAGATCACCTCGCCATGGTTATGACTATAACAGAGGCAATCAGAGAAACAGACTATATGGGAACCAACATAATTATTACCAAGTGAGAGAGAACAATTTCAGACGCAATGGTCCACAGTGCAGTTACGATTCTGGGAGAAATTCTCCACCACATGACCGACTAGAAAGAAACCATGGAGTCTACCGACATGACGACAGACGATATAATCGCAACGACAGACCTGAATTTCATCAGAACTGGCGGGATTCAAAAAGGGCAGGGCCCTCTCGACAAGGTGAATTTATAGAAAATAGACCTCCAAATCCCAAAAACGACGCACGCCAACAAAGAGACAGACAATGACTCCCATGGCAGGCAGCCACGTGCGCTGGCTGGTTCAGAGAAAAGTAACATAGACGTTAACCTTGAGAAAATTTTTAGCATTCCTTACCGATGTATACAACATGATAATTGCTTTGAAGTTGAAACTCTGCGCACTAGAAAGGGTAAAAGATTGCACAACACTTCACATGTAAAACCGAATGTTAAATGATAATGTGGTGTCACCGCCAGACACCACACTTGCTAGATGGTAGCCATTAAATCGGCCGCGGTCCGTTAGAATACGTCGGACCCGCGTGTCGCCACTTTCAGTGATTGCAGACCGAGCGCCGCCACACGGTAGGTCTAGAGAGACTTCCTAGCACTCGCCCCAGTTGTACAACCGACTTTGCTAGCAATGGTTCACTTTCAAAATACGCTCTCATTTGCCGAGACGATAGATTAGCATAGCCTTCAGCTACGTCATTTGCTACGACCTAGCAAGGCGCCGTTATCAGTTACTATTGATATTGAATCATGTACCGTCAAGACCGACGTTCACCATTAACGGATTAAGTTAAGTATTCCACCAGCTACGTCCGTTTTTCTAAATTCTAATTTCCTTGTCCTGTTCCAGACCTCACCCCAGCCTGCGTGAACTAAAACGCATGCCTTTCGGCCTCCTTCTAGTAACATGGTGTTGGCTCTCCTGCCAACCAAAACATTGGCGACAAGGCAAATCCGCGTTCTTCTTTAAAATGTCCTGATTTCCTTGTGTAATGGCTTCGCCGCAATCTCCAGATGTACTGTCCGAATTTTATCGCTTACAGAATCAGCAGACACAGGCCTTACTGGATGCCCTTGGACAGCTCGTCCAGGGTCAACGGGCAATGCAAAACGTTGCGGCTGCCGCCGCACCACCGCTAACGCAGCCACAACACGCTGTTGCACCAACTTTTCTTCCTTTTGATGCTGCACTGGAGAGCTGGACAGAGTGGTCACGCCAATTTGGATTCTATCTCACCGCCTACAGAATTCAAGGTAACGAGCGGCAGCCTTTTTTGTTGTCCTCAATAGGGGTGACCACGTACCGTGTGATTGTCAAATTATTTCCCCGACATGATGTAGCAACTCTGTCCTACGACGAAATTTTGTCTGCATTAGATGCATATTTCAAAGAATCAGTCAATGTAGTTGCGAAAAGGTATACCTTCTTTCGTACACAACGTACGGCAGATCAGACTAATCGGGAGTGGGTTGCAACCTTGCAAGGCCTTACTCGGGATTGTGCTTTTGAGTGTCAATGTGGACTCCCTTATTCAGATACTATGGTACGTGATGCAATTGCACAGAATGTTTCTGATGTTCGTATAAGGGAACAGATTTTGAAACTAGTCAATCCCTCCCTTCAACAAGTGATGGACATATTGGATCGGCAGGACACACTTGACTTTGCTCAGGAATCATTTGAAACTTCACCAGCCGTGTGTCAGGTTAACTGGCCCGCCGGGCGAGCTGCATGGAGCAGTAAACAGCCCTCGCGCCCGGCTATGCCGCTGCCGCCAGGCTCTCAGCCATGTGTGCCACGCAGGCAAGCAAATGCAGTGCTAAAATCATGCCCGCAGTGTGCTACTAGACATTCGCGTCAGAATTGCCTGTCACGCCAGTCTATTTGGTTTTTCTGTAATAAAAAAGGACATGTTCAGAGTGTTTGCCAGAAAAATCTCAGATTGGACACTCACAACCATTCCAGGCCCTTTGCTTCACACCGAATTCGAACCAAGGATACTCAGGCTCGTGAAACTTCGCCCATGGAATTTCATGTAGTTCATTCCACTCCGCTCAGTGCCACTCTCTCTCACAGTGACTGTGTTCATCCCACAAACAGTGTGCGTCGACGTCGCCGGAAATCCCATCAAGTCGCAAGTGATTTTGTACCAGTGTCAGTTCACATTGCACGAGACAGTCGCTCTTGTCGTCAGCAGGACAATAAACTTTTTGTAGACTTGGACATTAACGGCAAAGTGATACCATTCCAGCTCGATACGGGAGCTGCAGTTTCACTGATCAATCAAGACACTCACAAACTGCTGGGCACACCTCCGTTGCATGCCACAAATGGTAAGCTAACTAGCTATTCAGGTCAAAAGATCCCTGTGTTAGGACAGTACAGCCTTCTTGCAACATACAACAGACAAACAAAACTTGTGTCATTTTACGTCCTTTGTTCTTCTTCTGCAGTGAGCTTGTTTGGTTTCGATTTATTTCAGTTGTTTAACTTGTCTATAGTAAATCAGGTCCTATCAGTGAAACATACTGTGCCTTCAGACAGTGTTTCTCGTCTATGTGAAGAATTTGCAGACATTTTTGCACCGGGCCTTGTTTGCGCTACAAACTACAACGCACATTTGGAACTGAAAGTAAACGCGCACCTGAAATTTTTCAGAGCGCGCAATGTTCCCCACGCATTGCGTGATGAAGTCGCAAACACATTACACGATTTGGAATCACAAGGTGTAATTGAACGTGTGCAGGCTTCTCTCTGGGCATCACCCTTAGTAATTTTGCCAAACCTTCGGGAAAATTGAGACTTTCTGTGGACTTCAAGGCAACAGTGAATCCACAACTAGTGATTCCAACTTGTCCTTTACCCTGCCTGGAAGATCTTTTTGACAAACTGTGCCCCGGTAAATATTTTTCGAAGTTGGACCTAGCAGATGCGTACTTGCAAATACCGGTGGACGAAGAATCCCAGCGCGTTTTGGTTGTTAACACGCATCTTCGTTTGTATCGATTCAAACGACTGCCATTCGAGTGTGCATCCGCCCCTGCATTGTTTCAGCAATATCTACAAACTGTTTGAGCATCGGTCCCTACTGCAGCAAACGATATTGTGATCTCTGGAAAGACGGAAGAAGAACATTTAGCCAATCTCAGAACATTCTTTCAGGTCTTGCGACAAAATGGTCTTCGCTTGCGGAAGGACAAATGTGTGTTTTTTGCTCGTGACTTGCCCTACCTGGGACTTGAACTCAATGCCCAAGGCATACATCCCAGTCCTGAGCACCTCCGTGCCATACAAGACTTGCCTTTGCCGCAGAATTTGAAGCAGCTACAGAGTGTGCTGGAAAAAATCAACTATCATAAATATGTGCCACATGCCTCTTCCATTTCAGCTCCGCTTCATCGCTTACGCTGTAAAGGTGTTCCGTTCGTCTGGACGACGGAATGCGAACGCGCCTTTCGCCAGTTGAAATCGGCGTTGCTTTCAAATACTTCCCTTACGCCATTCGATCCCCAGAAGCCCCTTTTGCTGATGGTGGATGCATCGGATTTCGGGATCGGTGCTGTGCTTGCGCACGAAGATGAATCGCACGATCACCCTATTGCCTTTGCGTCCAAATTGCTCTCGTCTGCGCAAAGAAATTATTCACAGATCGAGAAAGAAGCATTGGCTCTCGTATTTGGTGTTACAAAGTTTCATGATTTCTTGTATGGTCGTCACTTTACCATCATCACAGACCACAAACCTTTGACATCACTTTTTCATCCGAACAAGGCTGTACCTCCACGTACAGCGCAGAAATTAATTCGCTGGTCTATTTTCCTCTCGCAGTACCGCTACGATATCTTGTATCGGTCCACTGCTAAGCACGGAAACGACGATGCGTTGTCCCGTTTGCCTGTTGCTGAGGATAGAGCATTCGATTCCTCCGAACTTGCTTGCATGTTCATTGATGCGGAAACCGATGACGTGGTCGAATCGTTTCCGATTGATTTTCGTCGTGTAGCTACAGCCACAGCTGCAGACCCTGCCCTTGCTACCGTTCTGCGTTTTGTTGCTACGGAATGTCCCTTGTCGAAGTCACGGATCGAGGATCCGTTGGTTCGCCGATTTTTTGCTCACAGGGAGAGACTTTTTGTACGACGTGGCGTTTTGCTGTTGCGTTCTGATAATGATCAGTCCAGGGTCGTGGTCCCACGTTCGTTACAGTCCTCTGTCTTACAGCTTCTCCACCAAGGACATTGGGGTATAGTGAGAACGAAACAACTTGCTCGTCAGCACTGTACTTGGTTCGGAATCGATGCCGCGATTACTAATATGTGCTCTTCTTGCGTGGTATGTGCCGAACAACAATCAGCACCACCGCAGAAATTCTTTGCATGGCCACAAGCCACTTCCCCTTGGCAACGCTTGCACATCGATTTTGCTGGTCCATTCTGGAATGCTGGATGGTTGGTTGTGGGAGATTCATTCAGTAATTTTCCTTTTGTTGTCCAGATGTCTTCCACTACGTCATCTGCCACCATCCAAGCGTTATCTGCTATCTTTTGCATTGAAGGTCTTCCACAGACTATTGTTTCCGACAATGACCCACAATTCATGTCCGCAGAATTTCAGTCCTTCTGCAGGGCCAGTGGTATTCAACATCTGACGTCCGCGCCGTTTTCGCCACAGTCAAACGGTGCCGCTGAACGATTGGTCAGGACTTTCAAGTCACAGATGTTGAAGTTAAAAGAGTCGCATTCTCGGGAGGACGCGTTATTGCTCGTCTTGTCCTCGTATCGCTCTCAGCCCCGAGATGGTCGTTCGCCGGCTGAGTTGCTCCATGGTCGTCCTCATCGAACCTTGATGTCTTTGCTACATCCGCCGCATCAGGTTCCTGTGCAGAGGCAGCCACCAGCTTTTGCTCCAGGCGACATTGTATACTATCGCAACTACCGAGGTTCACGGCGTTGGCTCGAAGGGCGCATTCTTCGCTGTCTCGGATGCGCTATGTATCTGGTTTTTGGAGCCTCTGGTGAGGTGCGCCGGCATCTCAATCAGCTGCGCCTCTGTAGTCGCATGGGATCTGCCGCTCGCTGTCTGCTTTCAGCGACGGTGCCGTCCGGTCAGCGCCCTGGGGATCCATCTACTGGCTCGCCTCAGCCCCAGGTGTTACCGATGCTACCTTCCATTTTGCCCCATGGCGACGCGCCGCCGCCGCCGCCTGTTCTCCCGCCAGCGACGCCCGCAGTGGACGCGTCGCTGCAGCCGTCGGGCGCCCCCCTGGGTCTCGCGCCGCCAATCGCTCCCCGTGACCAGTTGTCCTCAGACTTAGAACTCTCGCCTGCTCCGGGCCATATGTCGTCTGCGCCCGTCGGGTGCCCCAGCCCAATGACGGTCGACCCTTCAGCCTCTCCTGTCTCTCTACGTCCGCATACACCTCATGTTGGCGTGCACCCTGGAGTAGGTTTTCAGGCGTTCCCTAGCTCCGCACGGTCCAAATGGTGGGGTGCGTGTGGCACAGCCTCGCCTGTTGTTGGCTCCCCACCTCATCACATACGTCAACATGGGGTCCTCCCCACGGCGGGCGGAAGCCTTATGCCACAACCGTACGCCGATTTTTGGGGGAGGAATGTGGTGTCACCGCCAGACACCTCACTTGCTAGGTGGTAACCTTTAAATCGGCCGCGGTCCGTTAGTATAAGTCGGACCTGCGTGTCGCCACTATCAGTGATTGCAGACTGAGCACCGCCACACGGCAGGTCTAGAGAGACTTCCTAGCACTCGCCCCAGTTGTACAACCGACTTTGCTAGCGATGGTTCACTGACAAAATACGCTCTCATTTGCCGAGACGATAGATTAGCAACGCCTTCAGCTACGTCATTTGCTACGACCTAGCAAGGCGCCGTTATCAGTTACTATTGATATTGAATCATGTACCATCAAGACCGACGTTCACCATTAACGGATTAAAGTTAAGTATTCCACCAGCTACGTCCGTTTTTCTAAATTCTAATTTCCTTGTCCTGTTCCAGACCTCACGCCAGCCTGTGTGAGCTAAAACGCGTGCCTTTCGGCCTCCTTCTAGTAACACAGTGTTGGCTCTCCTGCCAACCGAAACGGATTATCTGCTTTTTAACTTAGTCTTTGCCATAACATTTTTCACGTCACGCTACTAGTACGCGTTGTCACACTTAGAAACTCTAATCATGCAACAATGTTTTGAAGCTAACTATCCAATCCAGAACCTAGGGAACATATTTAGACAGTTATTACGAATGCATTGTTAGAGTGAAAAGACGACACAGTGGTATTGTGTGTACATTCTTGCTTGTTAGTTGCACGATTACGTAATGACTATAAGGCTTACATACTTAGAACATATACCAGTTCTGCTAATGAGATGTTACTGCAACAATTTGGTTTACTTGAAAATACATTATGGATTTGAAGTGCTTTCAGAGAGATACCAGATGACACAGTGGCTAGTTTATTTGACAGCTACACGACTATATCACGACGCTACTAATGTGTGACACAATTTACATTCTTTCTTCTGCGGTGTATCTGTTTTATATCTGCACAGTTCTTCTGAATTCTTCTGGAAAGGAAAACATGTTTTAGTAGTAACTTTTGTGGTATAGCTACAATGAGACAGCCTTTTCTGTAGCACAACAATACGTTACAGTACAGTACTTACTTCATCACGGCAATAAGCATAACAACTACAATATCTATATGCATAGCAATTTACTTTGTTTATTACGAGGTAAGTACATTGACTTCTACAGAACTTAGCGTACGGACGACGATAATTACGATACTTGGCTCATTTTTTACCCTTAAGTAATGACAGAGATTGTCTTACAACAAGACGCACAGTTTAGCGCTACAGTACACATATTTCAGTGATTGATTTTGTACTTAAAACATTTATTTTTAAACATTTTTGAATTACAATGATACAAAAGTTTTCCGTGATACATTTCATTCCATTGCTGTAATCTGTAACACCTGAGGGTATAATTACATTAATCCTCAGGGGGTACACGCTTACTTTGTGTACCATGTGTTTCGCAAGCACAATGAGCCCTAGCTAATACGGTATTTGCTTATACAACTTTACACATCGGTACCATATTTCTGTAACACAGAATTACGCAGCTATCTGTTTATTTATTTTTTACTACGTCAGTGACACGTGTTTATGCAATTACACAGTTGGATAACTTCACACTTATGAAACTGTATTTTGTATCTACTTTGTGAACTGTTCATATTTTTTCAGAACCATTGTGATACTATAAGAGCTTTGAGTGATGTACTTGGTATGGGATCACGATTTTTAAAGTACGTTTTAGGTGAATGACAGTATTGAAATGAGCAGAGAATTTTTTTAGGTTTTGAAATTATTGCAGAGAGCAACGACGTTTTTGAGATTTGGCTGAGTTTTTATGATATTATTACGATGACAATGTGTATTATGCTGTTGAGGTATGTTTATGATCAATAAGCTGATGCTATATGAGGAATTTGATTATGCTATGTATTTATTATGATGAAATATTGAAGAAGTGTCGACAAATATGTATATGTGTAATAAGGTAAGAAATAATGAGTAGTGGTTAGGGACTCTGACTTGTGAAAAAGGATATTGGAAAACAAGAATCGTTCTTTAAGCGTTATGAAATATGTGTAAATGCGTGAATGTATCACAATGTCGGCGAAAATTTTTGGACACTGTTATATTTATAGGATTTTGTTTCTACAGATTTGTAACGCAAATATTTGGACCTGTGAAATTTTATTTGTGTCAAACTGTTACTGTAGCGGAAACTAACGTAAATATTTCGGTAAGGAAGGTAGGTCACCTTGACATAATGCACTGTAAGCACTCAGCTGCGCGACAGTCGCCTGGAAAAAAGCCATTAGTGTGTGCCTTTCAGACGCACAGGCGGAGATAAAAAAGTGGCCATTATCCTCGCTATTGACATTTCTTTGTAGAAAGCATCGCAAATACGACACGCCCAAACTTTAAAACATATGATTACACTATGGAGCTCATAATTTATGATATTTACTAAATTGCCTAATGAAATGATGAGAAACATTTTTACATATATTGTCTTTCTAGGTGAGAGATTTTTTACTGCCTTTGGAGACGTCATTTGCCTAGCGAATGACGTTTCACACATTGCTTGTATATATTTGTACATTTTGTTTAATATCTAGTTTCTAGCTGCACTGCAGCATTGGGTAAAATAAAATTTAATAGATATACTAATACAGATATTTTATGCCTACATATCCAGTAAATAATAACTTTATGATCTACTTAAAAAAACGAAGGAGCAAAAAAAGACATTTCCCTTCACAGGAATTGCATACATAAGTTTATTTTCAAGTACTTGGTAATTTCTTTCGTATAATTAGTTGTGGTGCACCACCTTTATTACATAGACATTAAGATGTGAATATAAATTTCCCTTATCTGCATTGTTGTCTTTAGTGTACTATTTTTTCTGCTTGTGGGTTTGTCATGCTTAGATATAAGTTATTGCATTTGCTGCTGCTGTTTGCCAGGCATAGTGTTAATGAATTTCACTTTGTATTACTGTGGTAAGCCAGTTTTACTACTGATTTATTTTTCTTGTTGCTGCACATTGGCTCATATTAGTGATAATGTTGCATTTGCTTTGCTAATTTATATTATTTGCTGCTTGCTTTGCCAATTTGCATTTTTTGTCATTGCTGTTTGTGTTAATTTATGTGCTGTTGCATTGCCTCGTCCCTTAATATATATATCTGATCTCAGTAGATTTAAGTTAGCTTAAGAGGGGGGTAGACTATATAAGAGAATGAGTTGCGATGAATTGGAAGAAATGAATTGAGAAGTTATACCAAAAAAGTACAGAAAACAGGTATAGATAGGACTTTTTGGGAAAAATGATGAACGAAGGGAGATCTCCAATAAGTAAACAAAGTTTTGTTTTCAAAATACTGCAGTAAAACAAAGCCTGTCCTTTCCTTTTGTGTGACTCCACTATGTGTTTGTGTACGCTTGTGTATTTGTGTTCTTCCTGTCTTTATGTGTTTAGCTAACAAGATTTACATTGTAGAATTTTTCTAATAATATGTTATTTACTTTGTAAAGATGTTCAGACATTATTTATTCTGTTTTGTTGCTCATGTGTGAAATTGATGTTTCAAAAGCTATTCTTATCTTTTATGTATTTACTTATATCATAATTCCTGTAACACTGATGTATATGTTGTTTCGATTCTTTTGTAAAGCCCGATTTACTACAAATGTTATCTGTATTGTTATGTTCTTTAATGATGTATTTTGTACCTATGTTATTGTATTCTCATAAAATCGTAATTGACACCAGTTCATCAAATTAAGTAACTTGTAAGCATTCATTTCACTGCACACGTTTCTGTTGGTCATAGTATATGCACAATATGAGAAAAATAAAATGTAGGACTGTTAGTGTTTGGACGAATGTTAATAACTC